>NC_057801.1:749747026-750347026 GCF_018294505.1 Triticum aestivum
CCTGCCCACTCGAAAACCCTCTTCGCATGAAGCATTGCCACACATTCATGTCGGTCGGTGCCGCTCCAAAGCCGACATGACTACGTGGCATTGGTTGGTCAGGGCGACGCGACCGGATGATCGGGCGGCGTCGCTTTAAGACATGGTGACCGACAACCCTAGTCCGGCCGCCGTGCCTATTCAACATCGCATCTTTACAAACCCCTCCTCTACGCGCCCAACCACCTCTTCGCTGCTTGATATTAGAACTCCTCCTCCTCTCCTCATTCATCATGCCTAAGTCGTAGTGCTATGTGGTGGATAAGCACGTAGGAGCAAAGGCATGGCCGTGGCTCAGCATGATGCGACGCCGTGGTGAAGTTGGCTGCACGGCGGCGCCCCAACGAGGAGGCAGCGTTGTGGTCATGCTTGCCACGCTTCATGGTGGGCGATATCTAGGGTTGGTGCCGAGCGGCTTGTGGCAAGAGGAAGAAGAGGAAGTGAGGAAGTGGACTGGGTGCCCACTGATACGTCTTCAACGTATCTATATGAAGTATTCATGCCATGTTTACAATAGTTTTATATGATTTTGGTATTATTTGATTAGAACTAACCCGGACTGACGGTGTTTTCAGCAAAACTACCGTGGTGTTGTTTTTGTGCAGAAATAAAAGTTCTCGGAATGTGCTAAAAATCAACGGAGATTTTTTTTTGGAAAATATAAAAAATAATGGAACAAAGAGTTACTAGAGGGGAGTCCCGCGGGCCCCACGAGGGTGGAGGGAGCGCCCATCCCCCTAGGGCGCGCCCCTGTGTTTCGTGAACTTCCTGTGGGGCCCCCTGACTTGTTCTCGATGCCAACCTCTCCTATAAATGCCCAAACCTCCAGAAAATAACCTAGATCAGAAGTTCCGCCGCTGCAAGCCTCTGTAGCCACGAGAAATCAATCTAGGCCCTCTCAGTATCTCGGAGGGGCCATCATCGCCATGAAGGCCAAGGACCAGAGGGAGAACCACTCCCCATCCAGGGGGAGGCCATGGAGGAGGAAGCACAAGGGGAAGAACCTCTCCTACTCACTCTCGGTGGCGCTGGAGTGCCATCGGGAGGGGAATCATCGCCGCAGTGATCATCTTCATCAACATCACAATCATCATCACCATCCTCATCTCTTTTACGCGGTTCACTCTCCCGCACCCCTCTATAATCCCTACTTGAACATGGTGCTTTATGCCACATATTATGATCCAATGATGTGTTTCCATCCTATGATGTTTTGAGTAGATATCCTTTATCTTTGGGTTGATTGATGATCTAGATTGGTATGAGTTGTATGTTTTATTTTGGTGATGTCCTATTGTGCCCTCCGTGTCGCGCAAGCGCGAGGGATTCCCACTATAGGGTGTTGCAATATGTCCATGGTTTACTTATTGTCTGCGTTGCTTGAGTGACAGAAGCATAAACACGGATAAGTGGGTCACGGCGTATGGGATAAAGGGGACTTGATATGTTAATGCTATGGCTGGGTTTTACCTTAATGATCTTTAATAGTTGCGAATGCTTGCTAGAGTTCCAATCATAAGTGCATATGATCCAAGAAGAGAAAGTATGTTAGCTTATGCCTCTCCCTCATATGAAATTGCAATAGTGATTACCGGTCTTGCTACCAATTGCCTAGGATAATTCCGCACACCGATCCATCATTATTCCACACTCGCTATTTATAATATTTAGTAATATATTCTAACTTTATGATAACAGAACCTACTTTTATATTTTAGCTCTCTGATGCCATGCAAAATTATCCACTTCATACCCACAACATAGTTTTCTTCCTCATTTCTACATGGAAGCAAACATTCGATGTATGTAGAGTCGTATCAGTGGAAGATAGGACTTGAAAGAATATTGATCTTACCTTTAGCTCCTTGTGGGTTCGACACTCTATACTTATCACTTCCACCTTTGGGAATTGCTACGATGATTCCCTGCACTTGGGGATTATCAAGCTCTTTTCTGGCGCCGTTGCCGGGGAGCAATAGCGTGGGGTTGATTTTCTCGTGGGTGCTTGATTGCTTTCTTCACTAAGTAGTTTTTATTTTCCCTTTTAGTTTTGCTTAGTTGTGGGTGAAACATAAAAAAAGAATCAAAAAATGAAAATACAAAAAGATGCACTTGCCTCACATGCCTAAAAAGTTTTTCAAAAGGAGAAGTGATTGGAAAGTTATGCATTGGAGAAGTGAGGGTCGACCTTGAGCACTTGTGTTCATGCTCATGGAAACAATGTAGAATTTTTCATGGAAGTTTATCTGTAAATAATTATCCCCTTGTATATATCCATTGTATTATAAAAATAATGTGTCAAGCTTTGGTTTTAGGATTATTAGATTGCTTGTTTACTATATGCAGTACAAAAACAGAAACTTTGGCTGTAGCGCGTGAATTTATATTTTTTACTGGAAAGTCAAATGGGTCTGAATCTTTTTGAACATTACTTCTGTACAATTTTTTTAAATTTTCATATTTTATTTAGAATTTTTGGAGTTAGATAAGTTTACTAAATTTCCAGATTATTACAGACTGTCCTGTTTTTGATAGATTCTGTTTTGTATGTGTTGTTCGCTTATTTTGATGAATCCATGGGTAGTATCAGGGGGTATGAACCATGGTGAAGTTGGAATACAGTAGATAAAGTGCTAATATGAAATTGGAATGAGTTTACAACAGTACTTAAAGGTAGTGATTTTCTTTATTATACTAACGGATCTCACAATGTTTTTGTTAAGTTTTGTGTGGATGAAGTGCTCGAAGAACGAGGAGTTACCGATGCGAGAAGAATAAAGAGAGGCAAGAGTTCAATCTTGGGGATGCCCAAGGCACCCCAAGTAAATATTCCAAGGATACTCCAGCATCTAAGCTTGGGGATGCCCCGGTTGGCATCCCATCTTTCTTCTTCAACAATTATCGGTATACCTCGGTTTTTGTTTTGTTCACATGATTTGTGTCCTTTTTGTTTTTGTTTTTCTTTAAGAACCATGCTAGTATGAGATAGCCCTTCATTGATTTATAAAATGCTTCATGTGCTTCACTTATATCTTTTGAGTATGATCTTATAGAATGCTCTTTGCGCTTCACTTAAATCTTTTGAGTATGACTTTATAGAATGCTTCATGTGCTTCACTTATATATTTTGAGCTTGGATATTGGTTAGTCTATATTAATGGTAGAATGCTCCATGAACTTCACTTATATATTTTGGAGTATGAATAATACTATCATCAAAAGTGGGTTTGGAAGAGTGTCAACTTTAGAAGTAATGATCCCACTATTTTGGAGGGTGTTGAATCTTAGTATGATATTTATGAAAGTGGATTTTGAAGAGTGTCAACTTTGGTTAGTAATGATTCCACTATTTTGGAAAAGGTTCCAATTGATTATGAGAACAAAGTTGCTATGTATGATGATTATTGTGATGATATGTATGCTATAAAGAATAATGTTAACCATGAAACTTGTCATCATGATTTTAATTTTAAATTGGATTATGCCTCACATGACAGTTATTTTATTGAGTTTGCTCCCACTATTCCGAATGAGAAGAATTTTGCTTATCTGGAGAGTAAAAAAATTTCTATGCTTGTAGATCATGAAAAGAATGCTTTATGTGATGGTTATATTGTTTAACTAAATCATGATGCTACTGAAAATTACTATGAGCTAGGAATACATGCTTGTAGGAGTTGTAATAATATCATGTTTCCTTTCTATGTGCTTAAAGTTTTGAAGTTATACTTGTTTTGCCTTCCTATGCTAGTTGATTCTTGTTCCTATAAATTGTGTGCTAAAAAAATCCCTAGGCATAGGAAGTGGGTTCGATTTAAATGTGCTAGTCATATTCTTCATGATGCTCTCTTTATGTTTCAATTCTTATCTTTTATGTGAGCATCATTGAAATCATCATGCCTAGCTTAAAGGCATTAAAGAAAAGCACTTGTTGGGAGACACCCCAATATTTAACCTTACTGTTTTTGTGTGTTCACATGATTAAGATACTGTAGTAATCATGTTTTATAGATTTTTTTTGAATAAAGTGCGAAGTAAGACCTTTGGGAGGACTTGGGTGAAAGTTAATGTGATCTTGCTGTAAAAAACAGAAACTTTGCGCTCACGAGATGAGCTGTCACTTTTTACAGGAGAGTGCTCTTGAGTTGATTATTTTTGCAGAAGATTAATAGACAAATTCCTCACGGCCAAAATTTATTTCAGAATTTTTGGAGTAGAATAAATATGGTTGCTGTTCAGATCATTACAGACTGTTCTGTTTCTGACAGATTCTGTTTTCATTGCATAGTTTGCTTGTTTTCTAGTTTCTATGGCTTATATTTCTCAATATAAATTGTAGAAATGATATGGTACAGTAGGCATTGTGTGAGAAAAATTATGAAACTTGTTTTTGACAGTACCATAGTGAATGGTTTACTCTTTATCATATTAACCCATCTCATGAAGTTCTGTTAAGTTTTGTGTGATTGAAGTTTTCAAGCTTTGGGTGAGATATCGATATGAGGAGAATAATGAGTGGAAAGACCCTAAGATTGGGGATGTCCAAGGCACCCCAAGGAAATATTTAAGGAAGACTCAAGCGCCTAAGCTTGGGGATGCCCCGGAAGGCTTCCCCTTTTTCGTCTTCAAAACTATCGGTATACCTTACCCGGAGCTATATTTTGTCTTCAAAACTATCAGATGATATGTGTTTTGCTTGGAGAGTATTTTAAATTTTACTTTTTGTTTGAATAAAATCATTGGATCTGAAATCTTGAATGAAAAACAATCCTCCCATGGCTAGTTAATTATTGGACTACTCTTGTTCTTCACTTATATCTTTTGAAGTAGTTTGTCATTTATTCACGTGCTTCACGTATATTCTATGAGTAAATGGTTGAAGAAATTGAATATCATAAATCTGAATATATATATATATATATATATATATGTTTCATATGCTTATACCATGGGGAGTAATGACTTCACACATAATAAGTATAGTTGGTAAAATTTATTGAAAGTTAGCAAACGCAGAATTGGTCACTTGAGCAGTTCATGAAAGAATATTGAAGGAAGAGAGATTTCACATATAAATATACTATCTTGGACATATTTTGTAGTTGTGAAAACTCAATAAAATATGTCATGCTAAAAGGTTGATGTTGGACAAGGAAGACAACTTAATGGGTTATGTTTTCCTATATCTGAAACGTTATATTGTCTTGGATCATCCAACATGTTGAGCTTGCCTTTCCCTCTAATGCAAGCCAAATTCTTTGCACCAAATAGAAATTCTACTTGTGCTTCCAAACATCCATTAAACCAATTTTGCCATGAGAGTCCACCATACCTATCTATGGATTGAGTAAGATCCTTCAAGTAAGTTGTCATCGGTGCATGTAAAAATTGCTCTCTAAATATGTATGATCTATTAGTGCGAAGAAAATAAGCTTTATACGAACTTGTGATAGGGAAGAAATAAAAGCGATGGACTGCATAATAAAGGTCTTTATCACAAGCGGCAATATAAAGTAAAGTTCTTTTGCATTAAGATTTTGTGCATCCAACCATAAAAGCGCATGACAACCTGTGCTTCCCTCTACGAAGGCCCTATCTTTTACTTTTATCTTCTACCCTTATACAAGAGTCATGGTGATCATCGCCTTTCCTTTTTACACTTTTTCCTTTGGCAAACACTTTGTGTTGAAGTGATCCAGATATATATATCCACTTGGATGTAGGCTTTCATAAATTATTATTGTTGACATTACCCTTGAGGTAAAAAGTTGGGAGGCGAAACTATAAGCCCCTATCTTACTCTGTGTCCGATTGAAACTTTGAACCCATAAATATCACATGAGTGTTAGCAATTGTGAAATACTAAATAATAGTTGAGTATGTGGAGTTTGCTGAATCAAAGCTCTTACATAGACCTTTCCCGAAAATAAGATGAATTGTTGTTGTTTGATGACTAAGAGTATGGTTTGTTAATTTTCAAGAAAGTTTATGATCTATACTTTAACATGTGAATAGCTTGTTACTTGATCATGAGAAGTTTTATGAGTTGAGCTACTGTTATGATATATAATGATGCTAGAAAAAGTGATTGGAACTATCATTGATCAAACTTGTGCTCTTGCTAGCATTCACACTTCATAAATTATTTCTTTTATCATTTACCTACTCGAGGATGAGCGGGAATTAAGCTTGGGGATGCTGATATGTCTTCAACGTATCTATAATTTATGAAGTATTCATGCCATCTTTACAATAGTTTTATATGATTTTGGTATGATATGATTAGAACTAACCTGGACTGACGCTGTTTTCAGCAGAACTACCGTGGTGTTGTTTTTGTGCGGAAATAAAAGTTCTCGGAATGCGCTGAAAATCAACGAAGAATTTTTCTAGAAAATATAAAAAATAATGGAACAAAGAGTTACTAGAGGGGAGTCCTATGGGCCCCACAAGGGTGGAGGGCGTGCCCACCCCCCTAGGGCGCGCCCCTATGCCTCATGGACTTCCCGTGGGGCCCCCTGACTTGTTCTCGATGCCAACCTCTCCTATAAATTCCCAAACCTCTAGAAAATAACCTAGATCGGAAGTTCGCCGCTGCAAGCCTATGTAGCCACGAGAAATCAATCTAGGCCTTCTCTCGCACCCTGCCGGAGGGGGCCATCATCACCGGAGGCCATGGGGAAGTATCTCGAAGGGGCCATCATCGCCATGAAGGCCAAGGACCAGAGGGGGAACCTCTACCCATCCAAGGGGGAGGCCATGGAGGAGGAAGCACAAGGGGAATAACATCTCTTGCTCTCTCTCGGTGGCGCCGGAGTGCCATCGGGAGGGGAATCATTGCCGCGGTGATCATCTTCATGAATATCACAATCATCATCACCATCCTCATCTCTTTTACGCGGTCCACTCTCCCGCACCCCGCTGTAATCCCTACTTGAACATGGTGCTTTATGCCACATATTATGATCCAATGATGTGTTGCCATCCTATGATGTTTTGAGTAGATATCCTTTGTCTTTGGGTTGATTGATGATCTAAATTGGTATGAGTTGTATGTTTTATTTTGGTGCTGTCCTATTGTGCCCTCCGTGTCGCGCAAGCGTGAGGGAATCCCGCTATCGGGTGTTACAATATGTCCATGGTTTACTTATTGTCTGCGTTGCTTGAGTGACAAAAGCATAAACACAGATAAGTGGGTCACGGCGTATGGGATAAAGGGGAGTTGATATGTTAATGCTATGGTTGGGTTTTACCTTAATGATCTTTAGTAGTTGCAGATGCTTGCTACAGTTCCAACCATAAGTGCATATGATCAAAGAAGAGAAAGTACGTTAGCTTATGGCTCTCCCTCATATGAAATTGCAATAGTGATTACCGGTCTTGCTACCAATTGCCTAGGATAATTCCGCACGCCGACCCATCATTATTCCACACTTGCTATTTATAATATTTAGTAATATATGATAACAACACTTACTTTTATATTTTAGCTCTCCGATGCCATGCAAAATTATCCACTTCATACCCACAACATAGTTTTCTTTCTCGTTTCTAGTTGGAAGCAAATGTTCGGTGTATGTAGAGTCGTATCAATGGCAGATAGGACTTGAGAAATATTGATCTTACCTTTAGCTCCTTGTGGGTTCGACACTCCATACTTATCACTTCCACCTTTGGGAATTGCTACGATGATTCCCTGCACTTGGGGATTATCACCCACCCACCACACGTGTGGCATTAAAATGAATGCGCATGGACTGGTTTCTGTGGTTGACGTGCGGATCCTCCCGCACACATGGAAATAAATAGGACCGGTGGGAGGTAGTTGGGGGGCCGGCGCGCGGGCTCTAGCCAGACACGGAGTGGCATGTGGCGCGTTCCTCTCGTGTCCGTGTGGACGCAAGTCGGACCCAAATTTGAAACAGATTGCGTCCACACGTACATGTGACAGACACTTTTTGCGTTTGCACCCATACGATCAAGCCATGTTTTCCCCTTACATACCCAAACTGAGAATCAAGGGACACAATCAGACCAAATTTGGCCGGTTGCGCTGAGTTGCCCTTATAGATATGGCGTCCGCTACGCGTGGGCCGATGAATCTTTTTAAATAATCATCCAAGTCAAGAGCGGCCGGATCGAAGGAAATGAAGCGGTTAAACGTGTTCCAATTCTTTGCAACAAAGCTCTTGTTGCGAAAATATTTATAACAGAAATTGTGTTGTGGTTTTTTTGTAGCATAGGTCATGTTGCAGGATTTTTTTTGCAATGAAGGTCGTTGCAGAATTTTTTTTGTCTTCACTTTTTTTGCAACAGAGATATTGCCGCGGAATTGTTTTTGCAACTGAGGTAATGTTGCAGGATGCTTCGTCTTTGTCTTCACCACTATATGGTGTTACAGAATATTTGCCCAAAAAATAAATGGTGTTACATAAGAAAGTTTTGCAACACGACTGATGCTGCAGAAATCTTTCTTGCAATAGATTGGATGTTGCAAAACAAGACAGTGACATCGTTCCTGTGAGACTGTTGGACGGTGGTGAGGGAGGAGCGGTTCCGCCCGTCCCCGTCATGGCATTGCCGCCGACGAGCGCCTGACCTCCGACCAGATCGCCTCATCGGTAAGGTGGCACAGCGCACACGCCTGACCATAATGGTGGAGGCTGGTGACGACTATGGGAGACCATGGCTGCAACGACGCACCAAGGTCACCCAGCGCCTTGGAGAGGGAGGAGCGGACTGACGGAAGCCATGGTGGATCATTGTTGGAAGATGGGAGTTGGGACTGTGTTGGACCTTCTCGAACAAAGCCTGCTATGAGGATAAGGCAGAGAAGAAGTTGCAACGTCCGTGGCCCACTACCACGCATTTCTTGCGAGAGGCGGCAGACAAAACTGTGAGATCGGTCGGATGAACAAAACGATTTTGCTATAGATATTTGACTCAAAAGACAAAGCATCAAAACATACCTTCCCATGCCAAGTTGCATGACTTAATATATCTCTACCCAATAATAAAGCGACTAGTCTCTCATTTTACGAAAAAAACCCCTGTGTTTTCCCAAAATCAATCTGCAGTCCGGACTTAAGTGGCCAAAACGAAACATTTTTTTGCATTCTGTTTTTGTGAAATAAACCTGCAGTATGGACTTAAGTAAAAACGAACGTTTTTTCGTATTTTTTAGAAAACCTCTTACCGTTTCTGTTAGTTAATCCGCATTTCAACTAGTGACAAAATGCTTTAAAAAAATCATATCTTTTAAACCATAACTCCAATTTTATATTATTATATATATAATTTGATTAAAAAAATTCTAGAATTTGAATATAATGTTATTTTACCTATTTAATTAACATTTTAAAATTCTATTTTTGGTGTAATTTTAATCAATAGCAACGTGTAAAATCTGAATATGATGTTATTTTACCTATTTAACATTTTGGAAATTCTATTTATATTGTAATTTTAATCAATAGCACACAATTCGTCTTGCTTACATACCGAGGCCGATGTGTGTTTCAAATGAACACCTCATCATAAGAGTGAAGACAAAAGAAACCATCAATAGCCACACATGCATGCGTCAGCAAAACATCGCATGGAAAATAGGAAGTTCATGTTCATCTTATGTTGAGAGAGAGAGGAGAGATATAGAGAGATAGATAGATAGATAGAGAGAGAGGACATGGATCTATCGGGGTCTTGAGTCATGATTATTGAGTTATGGGCGTGTCATATTGTTTTGTCCCGTTGAAACAGATACACTCTTTTGCTAGTAAGAAAACAAAGGAAGACTGGAGACCAACTGTGTGAAATGCCTGCATATGCATTGACCTTCATCGAGCCTTGGAAATTGGGTTTTTTTAGGCTACCCATAATGGGAGTATCATAGTTTGTATAATGCATGCCAACTAGACAATTTGATGAGGTGACTTAGAATTAAATAAAGAAAAAGATCATTGAACATAATATTATGATATCGTATCATAATAAATTCTATGCCATTATGTGACATGCAATAAATGAGACCACCATGATACTAATCTATGATAGTATGCACTACGGATGATACTCCCTGATGACCCACAAGTATAGGGGATCTATCGTAGTCCTTTCGATAAGTAAGAGTGTCGAACCCAACGAGGAGCAGAAGGAAATGATAAGCGGTTTTCAGTAAGGTTTTCTCTGCAAGCACTGGAATAGTAGGTGATAGATAGTTTTGTGATAAGATAAATAGTAACGAGCAAAAGTAAATAAAGTAAATAAGGTGCAGCAAGGTGGCCCAATCCTTTATGTAGCAAAGGATAAGCCTGGAAAAATTCTAATAATAATGAAGGAGCTCCCGAGGACACATTGGGAATTATCGTCAAGCTAGTTTCCTCACATTCATAAGATTCTTGTTCGGTACTTTGATAATTTGATATGTGGGTAGACCAAAACTTGGGTACTGCCCTAACTTGGACAAGCATCCCACATATGATTAACCCCTATTGCAAGCGTCCGCAACTACAAAAATGAGTATTAAGGTAAACCTAACCACAACATTAAACATATGGGCCCATATGAACCCCTAACGAAGCAACTCATAAACTAGGGTTTAAGCTTCTGTCACTCTAGCAACCCATCATCTACTTATTACTTCCCTATGCCTTCCTCTAGGCCCAAATAAGTGTGAAGTGTCATGTAGTCGACATTCACATAACACCACTAGAGGAGAGTACATCTCATCAAAATATCGAACGAATACCAAATTCACATAACTACTAATAGCAAGACTTCACCCATGTCCTCAGGAACTAAAGTAACTACTCACAAAGCATAAGCATGTTCATAATCAGAGGTGTAATAATATGCATTAAGGATCTGAACATATAATCTTCCACCAAGTAAACCAATAAGTATCAACTACAAGGAGTAATCAACACTACTAGCAACCCACAGGTACCAATTTGTGGTTTTGGATACAAGATTGGATACAAGAGATGAACTAGGGTTTGAGAGGAGATGGTGCTGGTGAAGATGTTGATGGAGATTGACCCCCTCCCAATGAGAGGATCGTTTGTGATGATTTCCCCCTCCCGGAGGGAAGTGTCCCCGGCAGAACAGCTCCGCTAGAGCCCTAGATTGGTTCCGCCAAGGTTCCGCCTCGTGGTGGTGGAGTTTCGTCCCGTGAGCTTGCCCACAAATTTTTCCAGGACAAAACCCTTCATATAGCAGAAGATGGTCACCGGAAGACACCAAGGGGCCCAGGAGATAGGGGGCGCGCCCTATAGGGGGGGGGCGCCCCTGTCTCCTGTACAGGGTGTGGGCCCCCTGGCCTATTTCTTTCGCTCATAAATTCTTAGTAAATCCAAAAAGTGGTTTCGTGGAGTTTCAGGACTTTTGGAGTTGTGCAGAATAGGTTTCCAACATTTGCTCCTTTTTCAGCCAGAATTCCAGCTGTCGGCATTCCCCCTCTTCATGGTAAACCTTGTAAAATAAGAGAGAATATCCATAAGTATTGAGATATAATGTGTAATAACAGCCCATAATGCAATAAATATTGATATAAAAGCATGATGCAAAATGGACGTATGAACTCCCCCAAGCTTAGACCTCGCTTGTCCTCAAGCGGAAACCGAGATCGGGAAATATGTCCACATGTTTAGAGATAGAGGTGTCGATAAAAATAAAATACGGACATGAGGGCATCATGATCATTCTAATAACAGCAGCATATATATAGATTTTGTCATATGATTTCCTATGTTCAAGTGATAAGCAATTCACAATGTCAAGTATGGGTCATAAACTTCATTGGGAACTAACAAACTATAATCTCAGTCATTGAAGCAATTGCAATTTATCGTAACATCAGAAAGAGTCAATAATAGAGATTTTCAGCAAGATCACATACTCAACTATCTCGTAGTCCCCCATAATTGTTAACACTCACTCAATACTTGTGGTTATAGAGTTTTAGCCGGACACTGAGAAATATAGGGGCTTATTATGTTGCCTCCCAACATATTCACCTTTAGGTGATGTCAACAATAATAGCCGATGCCAACTTACATTCAATTTGATATATGTATCATGACCTTTCAAACACGAGGAGCTTGCCAAAGGATAAAATGAAAAAGTGGAAGGGTGAGGATCACCTTGACTCAAGCATAAAGTAAAAACATAAAGTAAAAGATAGGCCCTTCGCAGAGGGAAGCATAGGTTATCATGCGCTTTTATGGTTGGATACACAAAATAATGCAAAAGAACATCACTTTGTATTGCCCCTTGTATGTGGACCTTTATTATGCACTCTGTCACTTTTATTACTTCCACAACAAGTTCGTACAAAATTTATTTTCTCTGCATTAATAAGTCATGCATATTTAGAGAGAAATTTTTATTGCTTGCACCGATGGCAACTTACTTGAAGGATCTTACTCAATCCATAGGTAGGTATGGTGGACTCTGATGGCAAAACTGGGTTTAAGGGAGTTTGGAAGCACAAGTAGTATCTCTACTTGGTGCAAGGAGTTTTGGCTAGCATGAGGGGGAAAGGCAAGCTCAACATGTTCAGAAGGTCAATGGAAATATACTTTAACTGAGATGTCGGAAAACATAAACCATTACGTTGTCTTCCTTGTACAACATCAACTCTTTTAGCATGTCATACTTAATGAGTGCTTCACAATCATAAAGGATGTCCAAGATAATATATCTATATGTGAACCCCTCTTTCCTTATCACTTCCTATTAATTGCAACGATGACCAAGGCTACGTTTATCAACTCTCAACAATTTTTATGCATCATACTTTCTATGTGTGAAGTTATCACTATCCATAAGATCAATATGAACTCTTTTGTTCTTTCTACTTTCTCAAGATCATAGTAACATAGCAAAGCCCTTGGCTCAACACTAATCTTTATTATAGATAGCACACAGACTCGCTTACAAAAAGAGATCACAACGAAAACTCAAAACTACTTGATATCAAAACTTCGAATTAAAAGATCAAGATACTACTAAAAGGTTCTAACTAAATAAAACGGTAAAGATAGGAGTGTGATGGTGATATGATACCGGGGCACCTCCCCCAAGCTTGGCAGTTGCCAAGGGGAGTGCCCATACCCATGTGATTATTTCTTTGGAGGTGTCGGAGTGGGGATTGTTGCATTTTTCTTCTCTAGCTTGCGTTTGAGGCTAAAGTTTTCCTCCCTCAGATCTTCATTCTCTAGCTCAAGTTTCATTATCTTTTTGCATAGTGCTGCCTTGTTGTCCTGCAAAAAACAGGGTGGGATAGATTGGACCTTAGCGAGGCTTGGCTTCTTGAACTCCACATGCATATCACGAGGTTGAGGAAGTGGATCATCCTCTTCATGAGAGCTTGTCTCCTCCTTCCTCTTTGGATCATAGTCTTCTTCTTCCTCTGTGGTCCAGCCATAATGTTCCACATCTGCATATACTTTTGGATTTGCAATATAATCAGCCACGTAACTCTCTCCCTCCGAATCTTGGGACGACATCTTGTTCCGAATCTGCAACAGGAACAACTCGAAACGAAAACAGAGGATATTTGCATGATATGGTGGCCAAAACCTTCGGGGGTATATATAATGGATTTTTACCGACCAAAATATGTATCATACAAGAAAACAGAGTCCGGGAGGCACACGAGGTGCCCATGAGACAGGGGGGCGCGCCCTACAGGGGGGGGGGCCCTCCTCTCTCGTGGGAGCCTCGTGTCCCTTTCGGACTACTTCTTTCTTCCTAAAATTCTTAAATAATCCAAAACTGATGAAAATTGCCATTGGAGTTGTTTTGGAGTCGGTATACTTACCGTACCATGTACCTATGCCTTTTCGGAGTCTGGAATGTTCTGGAAACTGTCTCTTATGTACTCCTCTGGGGTTATGGTTTCAATAATATTAGTTTCAACATTGATAGGGTTACCTGAAATATAATGCTTGATTCTTTGACCATTAACCACCCTAGAATTTGTGCCTTCGAAGTTGTTAATTTTTATAGCACCGGAACGGTAGACCTCCTCGATAACGTAGGGACCTTCCCATTTGGAGAGAAGTTTTCCTGCAAAAAATCTTAAACGAGAGTTGAATAATAACACATAATCTCCTACGTTAAACTCACGCTTTTTTATCCTTTTATCATGCCAGCGTTTGACTTTTTCTTTGAAGAGCTTGGCATTATCATAAGATTGGGCTCTCCATTCATCAAGTGAGCTAATATCAAACAACCTCTTCTCACCGGCAAGTTTGAAGTCATAATTGAGCTCTTTAATAGCCCAATATGCTTTATGTTCAAGTTCAAGAGGTAACTGACATGCTTTTCCATAAACCATCTTATATGGAGACATACCCATAGGATTTTTGTATGCAGTTCTATAGGCCCATAATGCATCATCAAGTTTTTTGGACCAATTCTTTCTAGATCTATTCACAGTCTTTTGAAAAATTAATTTGAGCTCTCTATTGCTCAACTCTACTTGACCACTAGACTGCGGGTGATAAGGAGATGCAATTCTATGATTGACATCGTACTTAGCAAGCATCTTACGGAAAGCACCATGAATAAAGTGTGAACCACCATCAGTCATAAGATATCTAGGGACTCCAAACCTCGGAAAAATCACTTCTTTAAGCATTTTAATAGAAGTGTTATGATCAGCACTACTAGTTGGAATAGCTTCTACCCACTTAGTAACGTAATCAACAGCAACTAAGATATGTGTGTAACCATTGGAAGCAGGAAAAGGTCCCATATAATCAAAGCCCCAAACATCAAATGGTTCAATAACAAGAGAATAATTCATAGGCATTTCTTGATGTCTACTAATGTTACCTATTCTTTGGCATTCATCACAGGATACGACAAACTTACGAGCATCTTTGAAAAGAGTAGGCCAATAAACACCAGATTGTAGTACCTTGTGTGCATTTCTATCTCCAGCGTGGTGTCCTCCATAGGATTCAGAGTGACACTTGCGTAGGATTTGTTCCTGTTCATGCTCAGGCACACAACGTCTAATAATACTGTCTACTCCTTCTTTATAAAGATATGGATCATCCCAGAAGTAATGTCTTAAATCATAGAAGAACTTTTTCTTTTGCTGGTATGTGAAACTAGGCGGTATATATTTAGCCACAATGTAATTAGCATAGTCAGCATACCAAGGAGCAGCACGAGAAGCATTGACAACCGCTATTTGTTCATTAGGAAAACTATCATTAATAGGCGGTGGGTCATCAAGAACATTCTCTAACCTAGACAAGTTATCTGCAACGGGGTTCTCAACTCCCTTTCTATCAATAATATGCAAGTCAAATTCTTGGAGCAAGATAACCCATCTAATGAGTCTAGGTTTAGCATCTTTCCTTTCCATAAGATATTTAATAGCAGCATGATCAGTGTGAATAGTAACTTTGGAATCAACAATATAAGGTCTAAACTTATCACATGTAAACACAACTGCTAAGAATTCTTTTTCAGTGGTAGCATAATTTCTCTGGGCAGTATCAAGAGTCTTACTAGCATAATGGATAACATTCAATTTCTTATCGACTCTTTGCCCTAAGACAGCACCTACAACATAATCACTAGCATCAAAGATAATTTCAAAACGTAAATTCCAATCAGGTGGCTGAACAATAGGTGCTTTGATCAAAGCTTTCTTAAGTGTTTCAAATGTGTCTACACAATCATCATCAAAGACAAAAGGAATATATTTTTGCAATAAATTAGTCAGAGGCCTAGAGATTTTAGGAAAGTCCTTAATGAACCTCCTATAAAAACCCGCATGACCAAGGAAACTTCTTATACCTTTTATGTCCTTGGGACATGGCATCTTTTCAATAGCATCAACTTTGGCTTTATCAACTTCAATACCTCTCTCGGAGATCTTGTGCCCCAAGACAATGCCTTCATTAACCATAAAGTGACACTTTTCCCAATTCAGGACGAGACTAGTGTCTTCGCATCTCTGCAAAACTCGATCAAGGTTGCTCAAACAATCATCAAAAGAGGATCCATAGACGGAGAAGTCATCCATGAACACCTCACAAATCTTTTCACAAAAATCAGAAAATATAGCCATCATGCATCTTTGAAAGGTAGCAGGTGCATTACATAAACCAAACGGCATACGTCTATAAGCAAAAGTACCAAAAGGGCAGGTAAAAGTAGTTTTAGATTGATCCCCCGCTGACACAGGTATTTGAGAGAAGCCAGAATAACCATCTAGAAAGCAAAAATGTGTGTGTTTGGACAGCCTTTCTAGCATTTGATCAATAAAAGGTAAAGGGTAATGATCTTTCTTAGTGGCTTTGTTTAACTTACGGAAATCAATTACCATCCTATAGCCTGTAATAATTCTTTGCGGGATCAATTCATCTTTATCATTAGGAACAACGGTAATACCTCCATTTTTAGGGACACAATGGACAGGGCTTACCCATTCATTGTTAGCAATGGGATAAATAATACCTGCCTCAAGGAGTTTTAGAATCTCCTTTCTTACCACTTCCTTCATTTTGGGATTAATCGTCTTTGAAGATCTCTAACAGGTTTGGCATCTTTCTCCACTGAAATTTTATGTTGACATAATGTGGACTAATGCCCTTAAGATCATCCAGAGTATATCCAATAGCATCTTGGTGCTTCTTCAGACTTTTCCATAATCTTTCTTCTTGTTTCTCTAAAAAGTTAGCACTAATAATAACAGGATATATTTCTTTTTCATCAAGATAAGCATACTTGAGATTATCAGGTAAGGGTTTGAGTTCAAACACGAGATCACCCTTGGGTGGAGGGGGATCCCCAAGAATTTCAACGGGAAGATTATGTTTTAGCATAGGTTCTTGTTTAAGGAACACTTCATCTATTTCTTCCCTTTCCTTCATAAACATATCGTTTTCATGGTCTACCAAATATTGTTCTAACGGATCAGTTGGAGGAACAGCAATGGAAGCAAGACCAATAATCTCATCCTTACTAGATGATTCCTTTTCACGATGTTGTATACTAACCTTAGCGAAATTAAACTCATGAGACATACCATCTATACCAACAGTGACAATATTCTTTTCACAATCCATCTTAGCACTAGCGGTATGCAAGAAAGGTCTACCAAAAATAATGGGACAAAAATCATCTTGTGGGGAACCGAGAACAAGAAAATCAGCAGGGTATTTAATCTTTCCACACAAGACTCCAACATCTCTAACAATCCCAATAGGTTTAATGGTGTCCCTATTAGCAAGCTTAATTGTAACATCAATATCTTCTAATTCAACTGGTGCAATATCGTGCATAATTTCTCTATAAAGATCATAAGGTACCGCATTAGCACTAGCACCCATATCACATAAGCCATGATAACAATGATCTCCTATTTTAACAGAAATAACAGGCGTGCCTATAACAGGTCTACGTGTCTTAGTATCGGGTCTAGCAATATTAGCAGTTTCACCTACGGAAGAAATAACATGCCCATCTAAATCTTCATCCAAGAGATCTTTAATCATAGCAATACTAGGTTCAACATTAATTTGCTCAGGAGGTGTATAAGTCCTAGTATTACTCTCACGAACAACAGTCAAAGCTTTAACATGATCTTTTATCCTAACAGGAAAAGGAGGTTTTTCAACATAAGTAGTAGGAATAATAGGATCACTATATGTAATAGTCTTTTCTTCGACTGTAATAGGTGAAACTACTTTCACTTCAACAGGAGCATTATATTTAAACCACTTCTCTTTAGGGAGATCAACGTCAGCAGCAAAAGTTTCACAAAAAGTAGCTACTATCTCAGAGTCAAGTCCATACTTAGAGCTAAATCCACGGAAAGCATCGGTATCCATAAAAGATTTAACACAATCAAACTTAGGTGTCATACCTGACTCCTTACCATCGTCGGAACCCCAATCTTTAGAGTTGCGTTTAATTCTTTCCAATAAGTCCCATTTGAAATCAATAGTCTTCAGCATATAGGAACCAGCACAGGAAGTATCGAGCAAGTTGCGATTATCAAGAGAAAGCCGAGCATAAAAATTCTGAATAATCATTTCCCGAGAGAGCTCATGATTGGGGCATGAATATAAGATTGACTTAAGCCTCCCCCAAGCTTGAGTGATGCTTTCTCCTTCGCGAGGCCAGAAATTATATATGTAATTACGATCACGATGAACAAGATGCATAGGATAGAACTTCTGGTGAAATTCCAATTTCAATCGTTTATATTTCCAAGATCTCGTGTCATCACATAGCCTATACCATGTCATTGCATCTCCCTTCAAAGATAAATGGAAAACTTTCCTTTTGACAACATCATCGGGAATACCGGCAAGCTTAAATAATCCACAAACTTCATCCACAAAGATAAGGTGTAAGTCGGGATGCAAACTTCATCATACCCGAAGGAATCTCAAAGTGAATATTTTCATAAAGTTCAGTAGGTTGAGGGGCATCTCTTTGCTCCTCTGGTTGGGGTGAAGATACCCCAAACAAGCCACTCAAAGTATTAGTTTCCATAGTGACTAGTAGCAGAAAATTTCAGTACTTTGATAATTTGATATGTGGGTAGACCAACACTTGGGTACTGCCCTAACTTGGACAACCATCCCACTTATGATTAACCCCTATTGCAAGCGTCCGCAACTACAAAAAGGAGTATTAAGGTAAACCTAACCACAACATTAAACATATGGGCCCATATGAACCCCTAACGAAGCAACTCATAAACTAGGGTTTAAGCTTCTATCACTCTAGCAACCCATCATCTACTTATTACTTCCCTATGCCTTCCTCTAGGCCCAAATAATGGTGAAGTGTCATGTAGTCGACGTTCACATAACACCACTAGAGGAGAGACAACATACATCTCATGAAAATATCGAACGAATACCAAATTCACATAACTACTAATAGCAAGACTTCACCCATGTCCTCAGGAACTAAAGTAACTACTCACAAAGCATAAGCATGTTCATAATCACAGGTGTAATAATATGCATTAAGGATCTGAACATATAATCTTCCACCAAGTAAACCAATAAGTATCAACTACAAGGAGTAATCAACACTACTAGCAACCCACAGGTACCAATTTGTGGTTTTGGATACAAGATTGGATACAAGAGATGAACTAGGGTTTGAGAGGAGATGGTGCTGGTGAAGATGTTGATGGATATTGACCCCCTCCCGATGAGAGGATCGTTGGTGATGACGTTGGTGATGATTTGCCCCTCCCGGAGGGAAGTGTCCCCGGCAGAACAGCTCCGCCAGAGCCCTAGATTGGTTCCGCCAAGGTTCCGCCTCGTGGCGGCGGAGTTTCGTCCCGTAAGATTGCCCATGAATTTTTCCAGGACAAAACCCTTCATATAGCAGAAGATGGTCACCGGAAGCCCACCAGGGAGCCCAAGAGATAGGGGGCGCCCTATAGGGGGGGGGGCGCCCCCCTGTCTCCTGGACAGGGTGTGGGCCCCCTGGCCTATTTCTTTTGCTCATAAATTCTTAATAAATCCAAAAGGTGGTTTCGTGGAGTTTCAGGACTTTTGGAGTTGTGCAGAATAGGTTTCCAACGTTTGCTCCTTTTTCAGCCAGAATTCCAGCTGCCGGCATTCCCCCTCTTCATGGTAAACCTTGTAAAACAAGAGAGAATAGCCATAAGTATTGAGATATAATGTGTAATAACAGCCCATAATGCAATAAATATTGATATAAAAGCATGATGCAAAATGGACGTATCACTCCCCACTACCACAACCCTTAATTTTCGAGAATGCGACCCTGGGTACACGTCCTTTGTCAGGGCTCATTTGGTTTCCTGGGTTCCCCCAGGGCCCCTTCCTTTTCTCGGGGCCTGAAACCCACCTGTAAACTCTCGCCAGGAAAATCAAGCCCGACATTTGGACAACTCAATCCTTGGGCCACTCCAGCCCGAACCCTCTCTTCCCCCGGGCAAAGGTCCCATGCCTCCACACGTGGAAATCTCACCCGCCTCGTTCTCCTCACGCGACAACACTCCGCCACCTCCTCACGAAGCTATGCGTCCCTTCCCATGCTTCCCATGTTGTGTTCTGTTCCTCTCCTCCCCCCTTTATCACTGAATGACCATCCCCAAGAAGGATATCTCCCCCGAGTAAGGAAAGGGGTCTTATGTGCTCATGAAATTCCCCTGTCAAGATTTAGCGCCCTGGTCTTTCTCCCCTGTCCACCAAACAAAGCCTTAGGCCTCATTTGGTTCTAAGGGATCCCGAGAGGTTCCCAGGCTTTTCCCCGGGTGGGTAAACCACGGGCTAAGTTGGGCCCGGGGAAGTACACAGACCCATTTGGTAGGATGCGAGGGGAGAAGATCCCTGACCTTACCACGACCCCGTCACCGAGTCAGATCTCTCGGTGTCGACATGTTAGGGACAAAACCCTCGCCTCATTCGCTTGCGAATCTCCTCACGACCGAGAGCCGATGGCCTCTGCCTCCATGCCCCCCCCCCCCCCCCCCCGTACAATGACTGGAAAACGACACCCTAAAACATGGCGGCAGAATTCAAGGATCCTAAATCTAACAAGCTACAGTAAGAAACTCGCTTAACTTAACCCATAAATAAATTGAATCATCATTTCAACTTTGCATGGAATGGAAAGAGGCAAGTCTGTACTTTTACATTATACTCCCTCCATTCCTAAATATTTGTCTTTCTAAGGATTTCAACAATCGACTACATACAGAGCAAAATGAGTGAATCTACACTCTAAAATATGTCTATATACATCCGTATGTGGTAGTCGATTTGAAATCTCTAAAAAGACAAATATTTAGGAACGGAGGGAGTAGTAGAAAATGCATGAATTTGCTCTCTACAGAAAATAAGCATAGTTCCGCACGCCATTAGGATAAGTTTAGTAACATGCCAGGGAAAAATACCTAATAAAAAAATTATTAATATGCTAGGACAAAACAACTATTAAGAAAATGTAAAAGCTGCCAAATACCATTACTAGTGCCGCTGTATAGACGTGTTCTTGAAAAAAATATCAAAGTGTCTCTTTGCTCGTGTGCATGGCTACCTTCGCATATTCTACAGAACACACCCACATAGGCCACACTAACATTCTTGTAAAAAAAAGACACACTAACATAAAATAGCATCCATTGGTCACTAACACCCCATAATCTATTGAATTCACTAATCCCTCCCCTCCCCCCTGGCCCCCGCGTCGCTCCCGCAGGGGCGACTCGGACGGGCGACAACCCTAGCCCGCCGCCGGCCTCCCTCGCCCTTCTCCTCTACCTCATCGCCACTGGAGGGGGTCGCCGGCACGCCGCGCGGCCGCTGGGGAAGGTGGCGGCGGGGATCTGCCTGCTCCGTCGTGCGCGGGGGGCTCTGGAGCCGAGGCGGCGGCCTTGGGTGGTGGCGCGGCACCGTCCTCAGCCAACAGCGGTTGCGGGTGCTGGCCGACTGCCTTGGCCACGAGGGCGGCAAGGCGGCGGTGGGTTAAGGCTGCTGGACTTCGGGCCATGGGTGCGCCCGTCTAGATCTGACACCTTCGCCTCCAACGCGCAGGCCCCCTCCAGATCCGGTCTTCAGTCGTCCGTGGCTGTCGGTGCCGGGTTTGAAGATGTGGATGGGGGAGGTGTAGTGCCCGGAGAAATCCAGGCCGGCTCAGCCGGCCACGACGGCGGCGGCGCCCGCGGGCGCCGTCCCCTACCTGTAGGCGCCATTTTGGTACTCCCCTCCCCCTTTTTTCCTTACTCCCCTGCTGGTTACCGGGTGAAAGCCAAAATCCTTCTGGATTGGGCGGCAGCGACGCCCGTGGCATCGTCACCTTCATGAAGGTGCCGCCTTTGGTGAGTTTTGGGGCGTTGGCGAGCTCGCTCCGTTGGTAGGTGTTTGGCGGCTGCGTGGTTGGAGTCTACGGTGTTTTGTTCCGCAATGGGCTTCCTCCATTGAAGCTTTGTCATCAACAGTCTCGCCGTGCATCTGCTTCTCCTTGTGTGCAGTCCCCTCTCAGTGCCCGGGTTCCCCTTTGTTGAGCTCAGAGCTGCATGTTGGTGGTGCTCTGGTTTGGTCTTCCCGGTGGCAACGGTGGCGGTTACTCATCTTAGCTCTAGGGGAGAGCGTCTATATCTTCCGACGGATCGGCACCTCGTGCCAGGCGAGGGGGCAGGGAGCCCCTTTCGGAGATGGAGGAGGTCGTATCCGTTTTGACCGCAGCCCTTGGAGCTGACTATGTTACTTTCAATATGCCAGTTGTGTCTCCTCAAGGCCTTCCCAGTGTCACTGAGTGGTGGATTGCGATCGGTGGAGTGCTTCATCCTCTCCAAGCTGCTCTTGGGCTTTAGTTTCTTCATCTTTCCTTGTGGGTTGTATGTAGCTAGCTAGCGGTTGCAGAGGACTATGTATCTCTTAGCTGTTTCGTTCTTCTGTTCCTGTTACTGGGTTGCTGTTGTAATCCTGGCCGGTTGATGGCTTTGTTAATTCAAAGTCGGGCTCCACTTGAGCCTTCGTTCTAAAAAAATATAAATAGCTAATATACTATGAGGACGACAACATAACACAAACACAAAGCAGATAATAATGAAAATAAGCATACACCGCACAGTATGAAAGCACGGGCATTATTCAACTACAATAACTTACTAACAGGAAGATAATAGCAGAAAAAATACAAGCAAATATCCCAAACATCCAATATGCTTGTGCGCAACAGCATTCATCATCGACTAGTTCAAATTTGTTGAATTTTCCATCTGCCGTAGCAAACTCAACACACTTGTTCTTTAGCTCCGGGCAGTTGGATGTTTGGGCAAAGTCTATCATAGTGGTAAAAGTATCCGTGGTCACATTGTCCAACATCTTCTGGGCACATAAAAGCTTGAGGCGGTCCAAGGCATAGCGATCTGCTGCAACCATCAAAGATTGAAACATCTCGGTGCCGGCATCTCCAGCTGGCAAATTATCTATGTTCATGAACACGAGCATAGCCTTGAAAGTCTCGGGCTTGATATCGTGCACAATAACGGATGACGCGTTAGCTTCCATCATGAGGCCAAAGAGCTCCGCCTTGAAGACCGGGGGAGCGGGCGGCGAGGAGGGCACGGTGAGCTCGGAACACCTCGCTGCTGTCCACGACGAATGAAACACCCGGGCCGATGGCACCGTCCAGCAACAGGCTGCCAAGATGGGTTCCCATGTCGGAGGGTGGCACCGGTATGGTTGGTGCGGGGTTGACGACCACGACCGCCCACATGAGGGTAACGCGGCCGTCGTCCTTGACGAAGCAGTAATCCTCGAGATCCTTCCAGTCGACGAACCGACGGAACCCCCATAGCATGGAGCGGCACCCTGGTGGGTACATGTGCACGGACCTCTTCATGAACAAGGATGATGGCACGCCCTCGCGGCTCATGAGGAAGATATCAAAGATGGCCTTGACGCGGACGCCCACAACTTTGCTCATGAGCTCGAGGTAGACGGAGAGGAACTCAGTCTGGGCATCGTCCTCGTGTTCCCCGTGTGGGTGGCAGGTCATCCTCCAGGAGTAGCCTCCGGCGACGAGGAGCTCGGAGTGGACGGTCTGGCCGATCACTACTGGACTCGCGGCCTATGCCGACGGCCCAGGGCCGTCGGCATAGGTCATTTCCCATCGGCATAGATCTATGCCTATGGCTACCGTCGGCATAGATCACGTCAGCGTAGTCTTGTCAGACCATCGACATAGTTTTTCCATCGGCATAGGGGTCTATGCCGACGTCTACCGCTCGACCGTCGGCATAGTTTAGCCGTCGGCAGTGTTTTCGCCTGACGACAACGGAAGGCGCCGTCAAAAGCGCCGATGAATCACTGGAAGCCACATGGCATAGGTATGCCGACGGTCAAGCCGTCGACATAGGTGGAGATATATGCCGACGGCGTCGGCATACCTATGCCACGTGGCTTCCCGTGGTGCCTCCTGGCGGCAAGGCTATGCCTACGGCAAAGCCATAGGCATAGATGAAATCTATGCCGGCGGCTTTGCCATAGGCATAGCCCTTCCACGTGGCAGGCCCTGGGAAGCCCTGGGCGCATCTATGCCGACGGCTTTGCCATAGGCATATATTTTTTTCCCTGTTTTCTCTTTTCCAATTCATTTTGACAACATTTCAAAGCAGAAAATATGGATTATGCAGAAATATGACAGTTCATCATCTAAACATACTGAAGTTCATCATCATCATTTAAACATACTCAAGTTCATCATCTAAAGATCATCACCGGCGAAAGTTCATGAACATCAGTAGTGCAAGACATGAAACATCATTTCAAAGTAAGAACATGAAAGGTATGGCACGACATCAAGCAAGACCACCGCCACCAAAACCACCACCGCTAAGACCACCTCCGCCAAAACCAGCACCGCCAAGACCACCTCCGCCAAGACCACCACCATCAAGACCAGGATCACTCTGTCAGATCGGATTGACTGGGGTCGACGTAGCAGGAGTCGAGCCACCGGTCCCCTACATGTTTGAGAGAAGATTCTAATGGTAAATATGATATGGTAGTGTTGAATGAACGAGAACTAGTTTGTCAGTAGTTAGGCAAATGTACTAACCGGACTCTCACCGCCTAGTGCCACCCATTCATCGAACGTGGGAATGTGTGGGGCTTCTCCCACAGGTGGTGGTGGGGGTCCAATTTGTGGTGGCTCCGTGCGGTTAGTCCAAGACGCCAACATAGCCTGGATGTTAGTTAAACAAGCAAACTAGAAGGTCAGAAGGAATGTAAGTGCAAATTTTAGCTTGGTTTTAAGAGGGCAAAACTAACCGCCATCACTTGATGGTTGTAATCCTCGTTTGCCTTCACTCGTTGCAAGTACTCCCGCACCTCAACATGCCTATGCTCAAGAAAGGCCTGATATGTCTACAAAATTGAGGTTGTTTCTAAGTGGGCAATGCTGAAAATAAACTGAGAAAGTTAGAGACAAAGAAGATAAGGGGAAGTACTTACAGCACGCTTGTGGGCTAAGGGAGGCTGCGAATGCCCCATACTCTCTAACGGGCTCAGGTTGGTAGCCCGAAGCCATGTGTACGAGACCGAAGGAGTGATCAAGCCATTGAAACACGGATACCGGCCATGGGGCTTTCCCTGGATGGCCACCACCGCCGTGTCATCGATCTGAGACTGGGCGACCTCAGGAACAGGAACATCCGGATGCAACCTCTCAAACTGCTGAGTGTAAGACTCCAGGTGCTCCTCGGTCTTGCCGTAGTACTAGCTCTCGCCGTCCTTGCGATCACTCCGCTTGCGGGCCAGCTTCCACGACTCAATGTCTGAGAGCGGCCTCTTCAACTTGTCCTCCTGCAATGTCAAATAGAAGTTAGCCATACATAAGAACATGACGGTAAAGAAGAAAAAAATGCATCATGCATATAGATATACCTTCATGGCCTTGAAGCCCCAGTGTTTCCTGTTTCCTTGGCCGTGTGTCCCGTCTCTTCCATGGTTAACCCGGGCCTTGCTGCTCTTGGCAGCAAACTCTGCATCGTCGCCGAGCCACCTATCCAACAAACTCGCCCATCCGTCATCCCTTCCATAGCACCAATGAGGAACAACCTATGCAAATTTAGAAGCATGACATGTGAGCACGAAACATATAGTTGACTGCTTGAAACAATGGAAAGTCAGTAATAGTTACCTTCATGAACTGCTCCCTGTTCAAGGCAAGTCCTTGCCTCTACGCTTGAGTTTGCTCATCTTTTAGTGCAGGTAGATGTGGTAGTACTGCGAGACGGCAACCCAGCGTACCTCGTACTGCAACTGACGAGCTTTCTTCTTCGCAGCCGCAAGCAAGACCACGTCGGCTCTGGCCTTGTGCTCGTCAAGAACTCTATAGAGTTGCTGCAATCATGCATAAACCAGAAGCAAACAAGGCATGAGTTGAGTGATTCAATGATAAACTGAAGACAAGTGATTCAGAAGAGAACAAGGCATGAGTTGAGTGATTCAGAAGATAACTTACCCAAAATTTGGTGATCACGGCCTTAGCGGACGTCCCATACTCCGCATGGCTGTAAAACCTCGTAGTGGACCCAGCTCATGGCCAAAGCCCGCTGCCGCAGGTCCCTGTCTGGCCGCGGGCAGAATAGGCCCGGCCAAAAACTCCTTCAACAGGACAGTAATAAGGCCGTTCGGTTGACGGCCCTTTCCACGAAGGATCCAGTTACTTGAAAGTGCAACTATCCCTGAGTGGTTTTGGTAATTCCTAACAACATATATCTCATTGAGCTAATGCTATTTCAAGATAAATATTTCAGGAAATCTCAATGTTTGGCATGGCATGGATGAGAAACATGGACCCCTCAAAATGCTAAGGACAAAAGGATTGGCTCAAGCTCAAAGCACAAGACTCTTCATTTTACTTTTACTTATCCAAGATCACATTGAGTCCATAGGAAATCCAATACTATTAAGAGGGGGTGAGGTGTTGCTTAATGGCTTGCTTGCTTGAAGTGCTTAGTGATATGCTCCAAATCCCTCAACTACTTTCTCACATCCACATATGTCCCAAACCAAAAGTCAAACTCGGCCCTACCGAATCTTTCTATCCGGCGCCGCCGAGTTCAGTTGACATAGCCACTGCCAGAAACCCTAGTCTTTTCGGTCTCACCGATAGGGATCTTGGTCTTACCGAGATGGGACTGTAATCTCTCTGTTTCCCTTCGTAACATTTTGGTCAAACCAAGATGAGCGATCGGTCCCATCGAGATTGCCATGTAAACTCTCTGTTTCCCTTCCGTAACATTTCGGTCCATCCGAGATGAGTGAATCGGTCCCACCGAGTTTGCCTGACCAACTCTCTAGTTAGCTTATTACCAAAATGGGTCTCACCGAGTTTGTGTAATCGGTCTCACCGAGATTACGTTATGCCCTAACCCTAATGATATCGGTCCCACCGAGTTGACATGTCGGTCCCACCGAAATACCTAACGATCACATTATGAACTAAATCGGTCTGACTGAGTTTCACGATTCGGTCCCACCGAGTTTGGTAAGTTGTGTGTAACAGTTAGATTTTGTGTGGAGGATATATATACCCCTCCACCCACTCTTCATTCGTGGAGAGAGCCATCAGAACATGCCTACACTTCCAACATACATTTTCTGAGAGAGAACCACCTACACTTGTGTTGAGATCAAGATATACCATTCCTACCACATAAATCTTGATCTCTAGCCTTGCCCAAGTTGCTTTCCACTCAAATATTCTTTCAACCAAATCCATATCCTGTGAGAGAGAGTTGAGTTTTGGGGAGACTATCATTTGAAGCACAAGAGCAGGGGGTTCATCATCAACACACCATCTATTACCTTTTGGAGAGTGGTGTCTCCTAGATTTGCTAGGTGTCACTTCGGAGCCTTCGACAAGATTGTGGAGTTGAACCAAGGAGTTTGTAAGGGCAAGGAGATCGCCTACTTCGTGAAGATCTACCCTAGTGAGGCAAGTCCTTCATGGGCGATGGCCATGGTGGGATAGACAAGGTTGCTTCTTCGTGGACCCTTCGTGGGTGAAACCCTCGGTTGACTCACCCAGCCATTACCCTTCGTGGGTTGAAGTCTCCATCAACCTGGATATACGATAGCACTACCTATCGGAACCACGACAAAAACATCCATGTCTCCAATTGCGTTTGCACTCTCCAAACCCCTCCCTTTACATTCTTGCAAGTTGCATGCTTTACTTTCTGCTGCTTATATACTCATTGCATGCTTGCTTGAATTGTGTTAAGATTGCTTGAATTGTGTTAAGATTGCTTGACTTGTGCTAAGTTGTTAAAATATGCCAAGAACTAAAATTGGGAAAAGGCTAGATTTTTATTTGGTCAAGTAGTCTAATCACCCCCCTCTAGACATACTTTCGATCCTACATTACTGCAAAAGAATCAAAGGATTGCCATGTGTACAATAAGAAAATGTTGTCATGTGTTGAAAGTATGATTGAGAGGCACTTACTCTGTCCTGCAGGTTCAATGAGCAACTTGTGCGCCTCGATAGAAGGTGGTGTAGGTACTCCGGCAGTACCACATAACAACCCCTGCGGAGCACCCGGTGGCAAGTCACCACACAACTCGGTGTCAACCTCCTCGCCCTCCCCTCCACCACCCTCCTCGCCCTCCTACTCACCCTCCTCCTCGGCATCCTCCTCCTCGGCCTCCTCCTCCTCACCCTCCTCCTCCTCGCCATCAGGAACATACTCCTCCTCCTCAGACTCAGAAGGTGCCTCAGCATAGCAGGGCATCGAAGAAGACCCTCCCATTTCGGACACGGCCCGGAGTTTTTTTTGCCCCGGCCGCCTCTCCCCCCACCTCCTCGCCCTCTAGGGGCTCTCCCCACACCTCTTGCTACGTCTTGAGCTTGTGTTGGTTTTCCTTGAAGAGGAAATGGTGATGCAGCACAGTAGCGTAAGTATTTCCCTCAGTTTTTGAGAACCAAGGTATCAATCCAGTAGAAGGCTCCTCAAAAGTCCCACGTACCTACACAAACAAACAAGAACCTCGCAACCAATGCGATAAAGGGGTTGTCAATCCCTTCACGGCCACTTGCGAAAGTGAGATCTGATAGAGATAATATGATAAGATAAATATTTTTTGGTATTTTTATGATATAGATTGGAAAGTAAAAGATGCAAATGAAAGTAGATTGAAAACTTATATGATAAAAGATAGACCCGGGGGCCATAGGTTTCACTAGTGGCTTCTCTCAAGATAGCATAAGTATTACGGTGGGTGAACAAATTACTGTCGAGCAATTGATAGAAAAGTGCATAGTTATGAGATTATCTAGGCATGATCATGTATATAGGCGTCACGTCCGTAACAAGTAGACCGACTCCTGCCTGCATCTACTACTATTACTCCACACATCGACCGACTCCTGCCTGCATCTAGAGTATTAAGTTCATAAAGAACAGAGTAACGCATTAAGAAAGATGACATGATGTACATGGATAAACTCATGCAATATGATAAACTCATGCAATATGATATAACCCCCATCTTTTTATCCTCAATGGAAACAATACAATACGCGCCTTGCTGCCCCTGCTGTCACTGGGAAAGGACACCGCAAGATTGAACCCAAAGCTAAGCACTTCTCCCATTGCAAGAAAGATCAATCTAGTAGGCCAAACCAAACTGATAATTCTATGAGACTTGCAAAGATAACTTAATCACACATAAAAGAATTCAGAGGAGATTCAAATATTTCTCATAGATAAACTTGATCATAAACCCACAATTCATCGGATCTCGACAAACACACCGCAAAAAGAGTTACATCGAATAGATATCCAAGAAGAGGAAGGAGAACTTTGTATTGAGAATCAAAGAGAGAGAAGAAGCCATCTAGCTAATAACTATGGACCCGAAGGTCTGTGATAAACTACTCATGACTCATCGGAGAGGCCTTGGAGATGATGTAGAGGCCCTCCATGGTGGGTTCCCCCTCCGGCGGAGCATCGACGACGGCTCCAAGATGGGATCTCGCGGATACAGAAGGTTGCGGCGGTGGAATTAGGTTTTCGTGGTCGCCTCTGATGTTTTCAGGGTACGGGAGTATATGTAGGTGGAAGAAGTACGTCGGTGGACGATCGAGGGGCCCACGAGGGTGGGGGGCGCGTCCACCCCCAAGGGGCGTGCCGGGCACCCTCTTGGCCGCCTCGTTTGTTGCTTGACGTCCACTCCAAGTCTCCAAGTTGGCATTTGTTCCAAAAAGATCGTTCCCGAAGGTTTCATCCCATTTGGACTCCGTTCGATATTCCTTTTCTTCGAAACACTGATATAGGCAAAAAAAGAGCAATTCGGGCTGGGCCTCCGGATAGTAGGTTAGTCCCAAAAATGATATAAAAGTTTAAAGTAAAGCCGATAAACATCCAAAACAGATAATATAATAGCATGGAACAATCAAAAGTTATAGATACATTGGAGATGTATCAAGCATCCCCAAGCTTAATTCCTGCTCGTCCTCGAGTAGGTAAATGATAAAAACATAAATTTTGATGTGGAATGCTACCTAGCATATTTCTCAATGTAATTTTCTTTACTATGGCATGAATGTTCATATCCAAATGATCCAAAATAAAAGTTCATATTGACATAAGAAATAGTAATACTTCAAGCATACTAACTAAGCAATCATGTCTTCTCAAAATAACATGGCTAAAGAAAGTTCATCCCTACAAAATCATATAGTTAGGCTATGTTTCATTTTTATCACACAAAATACTCCCATCATACACAACCCCAGTTTCAGCCAAGCAATTGGTTCATACTTTTTAATGCACTTCAGCTTTTTTCGACTCTCACGCAATACATGAGCATGAGCCATGTATATAGCACTATGGTTGGAATAGAATATGATGATGGAGGTTGTGTGGAGAAGACAAAAAAGGAGAAAGTTTCATATTGACGAGGATAATCAACGGGCTATGGAGATGCCCATCAATTGATGTCAACATGAGGCGTAGGGATTGCCATGCAACGGATGCACTAGAGCTATAAATGTATGAAATCTCAACAAAAGAAACTAAGTGGGTGTGCATCCAACTTGCTTGCTCATGAAGACCTAGGGCATTTTGAGGAAGCCCATCGTTGGAATATACAAGCCAAGTTCTATAATGAAAAATTCCCACTAGTATATGAAAGTGACAACATAAGAGACTCTCTATATGAAGAACATGGTGCTACTTTGAAGCACAAGTGTGGAAAAGGATAGTAACATTGTCCCCCTTTTTTATTTATTTTATTTTTGGGCCTTTTTTATTTGGCCTTTTTTGGCCTTTTTTGGCCTTCCTTTTTTTATAAGGGACAATGCTCTAATAATGATGATCATCACACTTCTATTTATTTATAACTCATGGATTACAACTCAAACGTAGAACAAGATATGACTCTATATGAATGCCTCTGGCGGTGTACCAGGATGGGCAATGAATCAAGAGTGACATGTATGAAAAATTATGCAAGGTGGCTTTGCCACAAATATGATGTCAACTACATGATCATGCAAGGCAATATAACAATGATGATGCATGTCATGATAAACGGAACGGTGGAAAGTTGCATGGCAATATATCTCGGAATGGCTATGGAAATGCCATAATAGGTAGGTATGGTGGCTGTTTAGAGGAAGATATAAGGAGGTTTATGTGTGATAGAGTGTATCGTATCACGGGGTTTGGATGAACCGGCAAAGTTTGCACCAACTCTCAAGGTGAGAAAGGGCAATGCACGATACCGAAGAGGCTAGCAATGATGGAAAGGTAAGAGTGTGTATAATCCATGGACTCACATTAGTCATAAAGAACTCATATACTTATTGCAAAATTTTTATTAGCCCTCGAAGCAAAGTACTACTACGCATGCTCCTAGGGGGGAGGTTGGTAGGAGTTAACCATCGCGCACCTCCGACCTACACACATAAGGTAGGCAATTAAAAGAGCATCCCATGCAATAAATTTGTTACACAACTTTTACCATACGTGCATGCTACGAGACTTGCCAACTTCAACACAAGTATTATTTAAATTCACAATTACCCAACTAGCATTACTCTAATATTACCACCTCCATATCTCAAAACAATTATCAAGTATCAAATTGATCATAGCATCCAATCCACTTCTTATGATAGTTTTTATTATACCCAACTTGGATGCCCATCATTCTAGGACCAATTTTATAACCATAGCAAATACCATGCTGTTCTAAAAGGCTCTCAAAATAATATAAGTGAAGCATGAGAGATGAACAATTTCAAAAAATTAAACCACCGCCATGCTCTAAAAGATATAACTGAAGCACTAGAGCAAAACTATCTAGCTCAAAAGATATAAGTGAAGCACGTAGAGTATTCTAATAAATTCCAAATCAAGTATTTCTCTCCCAAAAGGTGTGTACAGCAAGGATGATTGTGGAAATATAAAAAGCAAAGACTAATATCATACAAGACGCTCCAAGCAAAACACATATCTTGTGGTGAATAAAAATATAGCTCCAAGTAAAGTTACCGATAGACGAAGACGAAAGAGGGGATGCCTTCCGGGGCATCCCCAAGCTTAGGCTTTTGGTTATCCTTGAATGTCTTGGGGTGCCATGGGCATCCCAAAGCTTAGGGTTTTGCTACTCCTTATTCCATAGTCCATCAAATCTTTACCCAAAACTTGAAAACTTCACAACACAAAACTCAACAGGAAATCTCATAAGCTCCGTTAGTGCAAGAAAGAAAAACCACCACAAAAGGTACTGTAATGAACTTATTATTTATTTATATTGGTGTTAAACCTAATGTATTCCAACTTCTCTATGGTTCATACCCCCCGATACTAGCCATAGATGCATCAAAATAAGCAATCAACACACGAAAAACAGAATCTGTCAAAAATAGAACAGTCTGTAGCAATCTGTAACTTTCGAATACTTCTGGCACTCTAAAACTCCTACCAAAATAGGAAGTCCTAGGAAATTTGTCTATTGATCAACATAAAAAATAATCAACGCAAAAGCATGTTTCTGTGATTTATTGAATTTTTTCTCGTGAGCACAAAGTTTCTGTTTTTCAGCAGAATCAAGTTAACTATTACCATAGGTTATCCTATAGGTTTTACTTGGCATAAACACTAATTAAACCATGAAAGCACATCTAAACAGAAGATAGATGAATTATTTATTTAGTAACAGCAAGGAAAAATATTTGGTTATCTCCCAACAAGCACTTTTCTTTAAAGGCTTTTAGCTAGGCATTGATAATTTTAATGATGCTCACATGAAAGACAAGAATTGAAGCGCAAAGAGAGCATCATGAAATACGTAACAAACACATCTAAGTCTAACATACTTCCTATGCACAGGCATATTATAAGCAAATACATTTGCAAGGCAAGCAAAAACTAGCATATGCAAGGAAGAAGAAAGAGATGATAGCAATCTCAACACGATGAGAGGTAATTTAGTAACATGAAAATTTCTACAACCATATTTTCCTCTCTCATAATAGTTACATGTAGGATCATAAGCAAATTAAACAATATAGCTATCACAAAACATATTCTCAACACGATCCACATGCATGCAAAGTTAACACTCTTCCAAGATAGTGGGATTAACATTAACTAAAGTCATGACCTCTCCAAACCACTTTTATCAAAAATATCATAAGATTGAACATACTCCAGATATGTGGGATCTAAAGTTGACACTCTTCCAAACCCACTTTCAATCTTATTGCAAACACTATTATCAATCTCATATTCATCATGGTGCTTAAATAAATTTTCAAGACCATAAGAAGAATCACCCCAATCATAATAATTGCAACAAATAGTAGACATAGCAAAACTAGCATTCCCAAGCTTAGGGTTTTGCATAATATTAGCACAATTTACATCAAGAGAATATATAGTAAAATCATTACAATCATGCTTTTTATTCAAGGAGCCATCATGAATCTCTTCATAAATTTCTTCATCACAATTTGCAGATTCACGAATTTCAAACAAAACTTCATAAAGATAATCTAGTGCACAAAACTCACTAGCAATTGGTTCATCATAATTGGATCTCTTAAAAATATTAGCAAGCGGATAAGGATCCATAGATCTTAGGTTCTCTGTTTAGCAATAAATAAACAACTATTCCAACCAAATGGGAAAACGAGCCAAGTAAGACATCAAAGCAAACGAAAAGACGAACAGAAGAAGGGCGAATAAAACGGCAAGGGTGAAGTGCGGGAGAGGAAAACGAGAGGCAAATGGAAAATAATGTAATGCGAGGGAGATGAGTTTTTGATGGGTACTTGGTATGTCTTGACTTGTGCGAAGACCTCCCTGACAACGGCGCCAGAAATCCTTCTTGCTACGCCTTGAGCTTGCGTTGGTTTTCTTTGAAGAGGAAAGGGTGATGCAGCACAGTAGCGTAAGTATTTCCCTCAGTTTTTGAGAACTAAGGTATCAATCAGTAGGAGGCTCCTCAAAAGTACCACACACCTACACAAACAAACAAGAACCTCGCAACCAACACGATAAAGGGGTTGTCAATCCCTTCACGGCCACTTGCGAAAGTGAGATCTGATAGAGATAATATGATAAGATAAATATTTTTTGGTATTTTTATGATATAGATTGGAAAGTAAAAGATGCAAATAAAAGTAGATTGAAAACTTATATGAGAAAACATAGACCCGGGGCCATAGGTATCACTAGTGGCTTCTCTCAAGATAGCATAAGTATTATGGTGGGTGAACAAATTACTGTCGAGCAATTGATAGAAAAGTGCATAGTTATGAGATTATCTAGGCATGATCATGTATATAGGAATCACGTCCGTAACAGGTAGACCGACTCTTGCCTGCATCTACTACTATTACTCCACACGTCGACCGACTCCTACCTGCATCTAGAGTATTAAGTTCATAAAGAACCGAGTAACGCATTAAGAAAGATGACATGATGTAGAGGGATAAACTCATGCAACACTACAGGAATTAGCTACTTTGCCGTCAGCCATGGCGGACGGCAAAGGTAGGAACGGCGGACGGCAAAGGTCTTTGCCATCTGCCGCGGACGGCAAAAGACCTTCTTTGCCGTCCGCTAGCGGACGACAAATTCTCTGATTCCAGTAGTGCAATATGATATAAACCCCATCTTTTTATCCTCGATGGCAACAATACAATACGCGCCTTGCTGCCCCTGCTGTCACTGGGAAAGGACACCGCAAGATTGAACCCAAAGCTAAGCACTTCTCCCATTGCAAGAAAGATCAATCTAGTAGGACAAACCAAACTGATAATTCGATGAAACTTGCAAAGATAACTTAATCACAAATAAAAGAATTCAGAGGAGATTCAAATATTTCTCATAGACAAACTTGATTATAAACCCACAATTCATCGGATCTCAACAAACACACCGCAAAAAGAGTTACATCGAATAGATCTCCAAGAAGAGGAAGGAGAACTTTGTATTGAGAATCAAAGAGAGAGAAGAAGCCATCTAGCTAATAACTATGGACCCGAAGGTCTGTGATAAACTACTCACAACTCATCGGAGAGGCCTTGGAGATGATGTAGAGGCCCTCCATGGTGGATTCCCCCTCCGGCAGAGCGCTGGCGATGGCAGAAATAGGCAAAAAACAACAATTCGGGATGGGCCTCCGGTTAGTAGTTTAGTCCCAAAAATGATATAAAAGTGTAAAGTAAAGCACATAAACATCCAAAACAGGTAATATAATAGCATGGAACAATCAAAAATTATAGATACATTGGAGACGTATCCATGTGAGGTGTCATCCTCGCGTAGTCGGGAGGGAACCTTGTGGGTCGTCCACTCCGAGTAAGTCCATTGAATTTATCGAGGAAACTGGCGCCGCTGCACTTGCCCATGATTAGCAAACCTCCATTGAGAAGAGAATAAACAATTAGTAAGGATATCAAATAAACAAGCATACAGGAAAGACATTAATTACAGAAGAGCACATTAAGCATACTATTGTGATGATCATTAAAAGAACTTACATTTTCTAGAACCCATATGAATCATCACTATTGTAATCTATTTGTCGACCGGTCTCATCATCACTATCCCGCATATCTTCTTTGTTGTCTGACGGAGGTGGAGGCACTTCCTCATTGTCAGCGTCTTCATTTAACTTTTCAAGCATAATTATGTCTCTTTGATTCACAACTGCCTCACCATCAATCTGTGTGTCGTCGTCGTTTGGGTCCAGGTTAACATAACCCAAGTCATCATCTTCCTTGTTTCGGACCGCATCACCATGTTCCTCTTGAAAGAACACTCCCTCGTACGTCATGGGGTTTATGTTACAGTAATCATCATCGTCCGGATCTGGTAGCTTACCATATGGTGACACCTTGAACACAACTTCCCAACCCTTTAGGTACTCTTTTTGGCATGGGTAAGGCAAATAATATACTTGTGTGGCCTGGGTAGCGGCGATAAAGAGATCAGCTCCAGCATAGATGGTTGATGGTTTAACTTCAACTAAACCAACAGAAGGCGTATGTCTCAGACCCTTTTTGGGGTCGAACCATCGGCATTTGAACACAGTGAGACTTAGGGGTTCGCGGCCACGTTTGAATGTAAAGTCGTATATTTTTTGTACCCTTCCGTAGTAATCCACTTTATTATCTCCTTCGATGAAGACTTAGGTATTTATGGTTTTGGGATCAGGTCGACTGTTCTGGTACTCCTCTGTATGGAAGCGATACCCATTCACATCATACTTTTGGCATGTCATGACGACAGGGTCAAAATCCATGGAAACCCATCTCAATTCTTCATCCATTGATTCGTTCGGATCATGTACCTACAAGTTTAATTGAAATTATAGGGTGCATGAGTTTAATTGGAATTGTACAGTGAAATAGGTAAAAGGGAAGTGTGAAAAATTACTTTCTCCATGAACCACACAACGAAATTTTTCCTTCCATCAGCACCCTTTCGGAGAAGAGCAAGTGCCTCCGCTTTAGTAGGAGCCAGCATTCCCATCCACTCTTCATCAATAAATCGACTACAATTAGAAAAGCAATATAAAAACTAGGCAAAGTGAACATAACGAATTGACTAAAAGAATGGTGCAAAGGCATTACCTCATCCACACATCCTCAACTTCCTTGATGTTGTGCAAGATATAGAACATGACATCCTCCCATTCATCTCGTGGCATGAGATAAGGTGTTGATCATCTAGCCCTGCCACCTTGCCCGATGAATAGAGGCAGCTTGGGTTTATACTTGGGTTCTTCTGTATTTTATCGAGACACCTTATTGTGAAACATGGGAACATGGTCCGGATAGTAGGCTGTCCTGAGGTCTGCCACCTCCTCTAGGATAAGTGCCTCAGCTATGGAAGCTTCAATCTTAGCTTTGTTTCCACATTTGTGTCTCAGATGCTTCTTCTGTCTCTCATGGCCGTACTGCCAATGATTCTGCACAGGGCCCCCCAACAATACCTCGTTTGCGAGGTGCAAAATGAGATGTGTCATCGGAGTAAAGAAGCCTGGCAGGAATATCTTCTCTAGCTTGCATATCAACTCCAGCGCCTTCTTATGCATTTATTTTATCTTCTCAGGGCATACTTCTTTAGCACAAAGCATGCAGAAGAAATGGCTTAACTCCGCAAGCACACCCCAGACACGCTCGGGAACATAGCCCCAAACCATCACCGGCATAATCCGCTCAATCCATACATAATAGTCATGACTCTTGAGCCCGGTCACTTTGCCCGTTGAAAGATTGACCCCCTTACTTATATTCGATGCATAACCATCAGTGAACTTCACGACGTGTTTCAGCCACTTCAATGCCTCCATCTTATGATCCTTTTTAAGTACGAAGTCAGCATCTAGCTTGAACCAAGATTTTCGACTGCCTGTGGGAGGCTGCATGTGTAGACATGGTCTATCACAAATATTCTGTTGATCGACTCTAGCATTAACATTATCCTTTGTCTTATCAGGAATGTTGAGGATCGTGCAAAAAAGGGACTCTGCGACATTCTTTTCGACGTGCATCACGTCGATGTTGTATGGAAGTTTGAGGTCCTTAAAATAGGGAAGCTGCGTGAAGGGGGTAATGTGAGTCCATTTGTGCGTCTCATCATAAGCTTCAAAACATTTTTCCCTTTACCTTTTCCTTTGCCCTCGCCCTCATCTTCGCCTGTGGCTTTGCCTTTGCCTTTCCCTTCACCGGCAGGCTTAAGAGCTTTCAGCTGAGCAAGCACATCCGCACCAGAAAATGTTGGAATCTTGTTTACTTCATGGACAACTTTGCCTTTTCTGAAGTTCTTCTTGTCTTCCCTATCAGGATGGTCTGGAGGGAGGAACTGTTGATGCAGGTCAAAGGCAACATACTTGCCACCCTTCTTCAGCCAAATGAAAATCAAGGCCTGCATGCACATTGGGCAAGGCATCTTTCCACTTGTACACCATCCGCAAAACGGGGCATAGCCGGGAAAGTCATGCATGCAATATTGTAGCCAAACTTTCATCAAGAAATTTCTCTGCAGATGACGGTCGTATGTCAACCTTGGAAAGTACAAAAAAATGGTGCAAATCATCCACCAACGGCTGCATAAACACACTCAAATTCTTCCTTAAATATTCAGGCCCCGGAATTATAAGCGACAAAAACATGGTCTTGTGTTGCATTATGGCGCCGGGAGGGAGATTGAGCGGAATAACAAATACGGGCCAGCAGCTGTATGGATTAGACGACATACCATATGGATTGAACCCATCACCTGTTATAGCAATTCTGACATTCCCAGCCTCGGCTGCTTCCTCCGGGTACTCTATATCGAATGACTTCCATGCTTCACCTTCTGATGGATGTACAATCTTTTTGGATTGTACCTTTTCCCTTCCTTGTGCCACTTCATCATTTTGGCAGACTCCTCGGTGATGAAAATGTGCTGCAGTCTTTTTATAAAATCAAGATACCGAAGAACCTTGACATGGATTTTTAGCTGCTACTTCTGACCATGCTTATCGACCACCTCAATATACCGAGAGGAACCACACTTCCTACAATAGTTTTCATCCACATACTCATGCCTAAACAAAAGGCAATTCTATGGACAAACATGTATTTTCTCATAATCCATGGCGAGCGCCTTCATGATTTTCTTCGTAGCGCACATGGTTTTTGGGAGTTCATGGCCCTCAGACAGGCTATTAGCCCATACTCCCAGAAATTCTTCGAAGCAACCTTGGCTACAACCGTACTCAGCCTTGACTGCCATCAGTTGCGAGATGACATCCAACACAGACAACTTGGCACCCTCATAAAGACGTTTCTTTGACGAGGCCAAGATATCCAGGAAGGCCTTTGTGGTTTCCTCCGGCTCCTCCGGTTCATTCGCTGAATGTGATGGAGGGGTCGGCTGTGCAGCAAAGACATCATCTAGATGTATCTAACCCCGTCGTCCTCATAACCAGCGACGCGTTGTCATATCACCTCCTCTCTACCACGGTCCCGCTGGGCAAAGTTTATCGGCATATTAAAGTTGGGCATAAATCCATGCGTGCGAAGGTGCTTAGTCATCTCACTCTTATCTCTGCGCACATGTCTCTTACATTTGGCGCACGGGCATTCTGGCACCAACCTCATTGGACTACGGAATATCTCTTTCGAAAACACATCATTTTTCTCGACCCACTCTGTTGTTACTTGATTCCGACGGAAAAACCCACTATACATCCACTGATTATCTGCCATCTCTGCTTTATTGGAAGCCACACAACAAAATTAAGGATTCATTTAAATTACTCACATCAATATTTTATTTTTTACAAGGTTGACGAGAAACGAAATTTAATCCACCTACATCTCTAATAGGTAAAGATGGGTCCTAATCCCACCCGAGAATGTGTAGATTGAGTACGTTGTCCATGCTCTACCCCATTCCGAGACAAAATTTCGGCAGCACCTCCCCGCTGTTCTCCAAATACACGTCTCGGCAAAATGCCGAGAGAATGTGCATCCGGAGAACAACAGGGAGGTGCCGCCAAAATCCTGTCTCGGAACAGGGCAGAGCATGAACAACGTACCCAATCTACACATCCTCGGGCTGTCCATGGAAAGCGCTGGACAATCCGAAAGAGCTGTGGTGATAAATATGCAATTGAATGCATATTTATCGATGCAACCCTTTCGGACGGGAGACGCCTAGGTTACGCGACTTGATGTGAAAATTTAATCTAGTGACATGATTAAAAGAACATATGAGGTGATGGATTTGTAGCTCACCCTTGGATGTAGATGATGTAGTCGATCAGCGAAGGGACAATCGAAGACCAAGAGCTCCAACGTCAATGATCACTCCACTGGAGGCAACACCAGAAATCCTCTGAATTCCACCAAATGAAAAAATTAGGTCATCACATCACATATAAAGCATCATCACACATCACATCATATCACAAACTTTTTTTAGCAAGATCAACATGATGAACTAACCACTCATCATATCTATCGTGGAAATATCACGTCAGATGTCCTCGTGTAAGGACTTAGTCGTGGAGCCATCGCGACAGGCTAGCTTAAAGGGGTTAAACCGGACTAAAGACACAAGGGATTTTATACTAGTTCGGCCCCTTCGATGAAGGTAAAGGCCTACGTCTAGTTGTGATGGGATTATTGGGGTCTTGCTAACCAGGGAGCTAAACAAGCTATGCCTCGCTATCGAGTTGTGTTTCTTGTCCCTGAACCGCTGCCGGGTCGTCCCCTTATATACACGGGTTAACGCCCGGCCGGTCTACAGAGTCCCGAGGCCGACTCATACAAGTGTTCGGCTCGGTCTCTCCTTTCCTCATCTTACAACACAAGTTACATGACTATGGCGGTTTACCACTATGGGCCCTAATCTGCCCTCGGGCTCCGGGCCTCTAAGCTTCCTAGTAAAGCGAAACCTCCTGAGTCTTCGTGAGGCTTCAATATATTTGCAGGTGAACCGGCCCCTACTAGGCGGTTTACTCTTAGTAGTTATATCCCCAACATTAGGCCCCAGATTGATTTGAACTTGTTCATGTCAACCTTCAGTACTTTTAGAAAAATCCTGTGATCCTCCTTCATCATTTCTCGTAAACTGCCATGATGTCTTCCTTGAGATTTTGTTAAACCGCCGTGACGTCATCTTCTGGACACAACAACAGATCATCATGACGTCATCTCTGTAAAAACGAATAAAAAGATTCCTCTTATTAATGCCATCCCGGAAATCGAGGCAACAGCTATGCCACTCGCCACTTTTGACTCCTTGATTTCCGCGCCGGTCTTTATTCATTTTCCTTATAAATAGACCCGGGACCCTTTCTTTTCTTCCCCTTCCGCCCTTCTTCTTCTTCCTCACGAAGCCTTAGCTCTGAAGCTCCGCCGCCCTCGACCTTCGAACGCTGCATCACCAGAGGCTGCTGCATCAACCTGGTTGTACTAGAGACCTTCGGCGTCCCTCCACTGTCCTGCACATCCGGTAAACCTTCTTCCTCATAACCCTAGATCTATCTCTTAGGCCTCCTGTTTTCATCTGCGTTCATAGGTTCTCATCCCTAGTCTCTTCGTATTCACTTCTGCCGTAGCTTTTTTGACTCAACTGTAGCATAAATCCCGTGCGGTAGTTGTTCCGCATCCAGTTTAGTACTTAGTAGGTCTCCCTCTTTATACAGATTCCCTTAATAGAGCATACGAACTTCTCTGCTCTGTTTAGCACCTTTATAGATCGCAGAAAATTTTCTTACTGAAACTTTGGTAGATCCAAATTAATTCATTCTCTGTGTGAGACCTGTTTCTGCCAACACTTAGAAGATTTTGAACCCAGGACCTTCTGCCTACGGGCGGTTTAACTTTTGATGACAATCCTCCATATACCATTAGCCCTCTCTTAAACCACCAACCGATCTTGTCAGCAACTTGCCGGGTTAACACTGAAAAATACACTTAAACCGCTTAAATTGTGAACTTGCATTTATTCTTCCTTGCAGCTTTTTCCTCCGGAATGACCAAACAATTCTCTGCCTATAATTGGGTTCCGTCCAAGATTACTGAGACTCAAATCAATGGATATGTCACCACTGGCGCTTTAGCCTCAAAGAGGGTGCTTCACTGGAGAGTTCCGGGCTCTGAATGCCCACCTACGCCTCAGGATGGAGAAGTGATTGTTTTTATGCAACACCTAGACCGGGGATTCAGCCTGCCCGGATCAAAAAATTTCCGGGATGTCCTCCCAAGCTTCGAGCTCCATCCACAAGACATTGGACCGAACTCCGTGTCCAATATATGCAACTTTCAAGTCTTCTGTGAAGTTTACCTCCAAGAAGATCCATCTCTGGAGTTGTTCCGGGATTTCTTCCACTTGAACCGTCGCACAGAGTTCTCTGATGGTCCCAACACAGAGCTTGGTGGCATCTCAATTCAGAAACGGAAAGAAGTTGACTTCCCACATGCCAAACATCATAGCCATCCTAAGGATTGGAACCAGACTTGGTTTTACTGCCGGAACACTGCCCCTGACGGAGAAAATCCTCTGCCGGGTTACCGTCCACACCGGCTTAGCAACAACCACCCATTACCTTCATGCTTATCCGCCGCAGAGCGAAGAGCGTTTGCTCCTCAAATCGCCAAGGTCCGGGCCCTCATGGCCAACGGTTTAACTGGCATTAACCTCGTCCGCTGCTGGGTATCTTGGGGTATTTTGCCCTTAAGCCGCCGCCCCGGATTGATGCATGAATACACTGGCAACGTCAAAGACCCTCAACGCTGTCAATAAATAGTAATGACGGACCTTGAAGTTACTGAATCTGCAGAGAAGATGCTTGATGAAACAATCTCTGCATGTAGTCAAACCGGATTGGAGACGGATTGGCACCTTTTTACGTCTCCAATCCTCCACCAGTGGTAAAGTTTATCTGAATATTTCTTGATTCACCTCCGCTTTAACTGTGTGCTAACATTTCTTTGCCTTAATGTTATAGGCTAACAGCTCCTTCTGGAAGCGGACGAAACCGGCCAAGGCTCGTCCAAAAACCAAGGTTATCAAGAAGGTTCCCAAGAAGAAAACCGCCGAGTCTTTTGATCCGCCAGAGGATGAGAATCAGATGCAGAGGTAAAATTTGACTTACTTGGTTCCTTTATTCGTACATCCTATTGACAATGATTGTTCCCAGGAGGAAGTTGAAGCCAGCCACGCCGACAATGCTGAGCTAATCACCCTTTCTTCCAATTCTGATCTTGTGCCGGTTCAAAAAGTTCGCCGCACAATCCGGAAAGTAAAACTATCTCACCCTCTTGCTCATTTGGATCCCCAATTTTCCGTGAAGACATAGCAAGCTGCAGAACGTCGCACAACCCAGCACAGTGGTCAACAAATCACCTCATCTGGTTTACCAGATACACCAACCCGGAAACGTCGTCCAGAGGTGACTTATTCTCCTGAAAAGCTTTATCCTTTGAAGGGTTTCTTCCGATGCCCACTCAATCCGTCTGATCCAAATTATCAGGCATCTTCCAACTCGTCTGGCGGTTCATCAACCACTCAGTTGCCTCCCCTCAAGGTCATCGCTGGGTAAGTACACTTTCTCAAGTTGTTTCTTCACGCGTCGGTTTATCATATTTTAACTTTGGATGTTTTTAGCGCCAAGGCCCGATTGAGTAAAAAGGCCAAGACCAGCGGCCATGCTGACGAAGTTGATCCGAAGAAGACTCCTGAAGACGAGGGCGAAAATCCTGAGATTGCCACAGACCACTCTACTCCAGAAAATCCAAGTGCTAATGCTAATCCGCCAGAGGCTGAACCGGAGATACAGGCTGATACATCAACTCCTGATGCCACCCCTCCAAATCCAACTGCTGATCCGCCAACCCCTGCTACCAGGCCGCCGAGCCTGCTGCCAAAGCGCCAAGCCCTGCTAAGGAGAATATCAATCCGTCTAGCCCCTCCAAGGATGATGACGTTGTTGTTACTGGTACGACATATACCACCCCAGGCAATCCAGTTGTTTTATCCAAGCATACCGCCAAGGATGAATTTGCATTTATGAATAAGGGGAAGAGCAAAACTGATTTGTCAGACTATGCTGATTTATCTGCCCAAGACCTTCATTCCGGCTTCTTAAACCGTCTCTTCACCAGCCGAGACTATGAGGCTGGTTTGGTAAATTTGATGAAAGAGCGCTATGAGGTAAACCATTGAATCATTTACTCTACCTTCATTGCATTGTAGCCCCCAAGGGCCGGTTTGCCTTTAGAAAGTCAAACCGGGACTTTGCTTATTTCAAACTGTACCTTGTTAATTTCCTTTGTGCATTTTTGATCAAATACACATTAGCCCCCAAGTGCCATGGTTAAAACTTGTATTAATCCGTGGGACTTCAATAATAAGTAGAAAAAAGTAATCCTCATTAGCCCCCAAGTGCCAAGTGTATAACTGGTTATATGCTTGGGACTTTCAAAATGGTATTGATCTGCTCTCCTTACTGTTGCAGATTGAGATAAATCAACAAGTCTCTTAGATAGCCGATCTTCAAGAAAATTTGAAAACCCAACAAACAGAAACCACCAAGGCCAGGGAGGAATTGAAAACTGCCTTAACCACCAATGAACAGCTGAAAGAGTGGTTCAAGTCCGAGCAAACCAACTGGGATTCTGAAAAAGTCGGTTTACTGAAGCGGGCAGAAGATGCTGAATCAGTTCTTAAACCGGTGACGGAAGAGCTTACTGGATTAAAGCGCCAAATCAATGCCATGACCTCTGCAATATTTGGTAAGTACTGTTTGCCAATGTTTTATGAATACTCCGCTTTGAAATTTTGTCGGTTTAACTTGACATCCTTAAACCGTTGTAGGTGGCCGCATTGCTCAGCTGGGCTCTGATATGCGGAAGAAATTCAAGGCTGCCTATACGCTGATTGAACAGTTGTCTACTGGTGCCCAACGAGTTATCTGCGCAGCTTCTTACGACAGTGCAGCTCCGACACTGATCAAGGACACTCTGGCTAAGTTATCTATGACGCCAGCTCAGATAGAAGAGGTGAAGCGATCCGCCGCCAGGGCTGTTGCTTTGTTAGCACTGACCCGAGCCAAGGCATGGATAGCCGACCTTGATCCGGTTGATATTGCCAAGGGCTTTCCTAGTGAACAGGAAAATGGGGCAGTATTTGACAATGACGCCCTTAAACGTGTAACAAGGGAGATGCGTCCTCTGGCGAGTAAGTTGGCTGAAGAAGCAAACTTGACGGTTCACCGGTATTTCTATGATGCTGACAACAAACGGGTTGAGGCTGTCATTCCAGAAGTGCAAAACCTTATTCCACCAATCCATAAGCATACTTACGCACCTGACATTGACCCGACTGATCTTACAAGTGAAGAGGCTGTCTTTCAGGCCTTAACCCGGATTGACTGGACCATCGCTGACTTCCAACCAGTGGACGAAGATGAAGAGGCTGAACCGATGTCAGGTGATCCATCTACTTCATGTCAACATGGCAGTGATGCTTGATCCGGCAATCTGGTTCACTTTGCGCAAAACTGTCCGGTTTAGAACAATTCCATATTTTGGGCTGTTTAAACACCTTGTAATAGGGTAGCAAAAAATACTTTGATCTGTTGCCATCGCGTAGTGGGAAATACTTTGTGTTCCGTCACCAAAATGTTGGCTCATATATCATAAGATGCAATCCCTATGTCTGCATAAAAAGAATTGTCCTGGCGGTTTACCGCCGGATGGGTCATAATACCCAAGGTAAAGCCTGATTGAGAACCAAACTTTACAAAATATGAAATAACTCATACCTGAGATGTGATATATCATGTTTAGTTGGTTGACCAACTGTAATAAGGGTGAAGACCCAAATCTTGATTTTTTGTACAACTTCACCTTGTACTGATGGTGTATAAGAAATCATGCCGGGTTACAATAAACACCAGATGATCAAAACTGGCGACAAGTAGTCAAAGCCAGGCCGGGTTAATACACTCCGGTTTAACAATAAGTTTCATCAACTTTGAGTTGAGATCCAAGCCGGGTTAACTAACACCGGGTTAATGTGATGACTGAAAAGCCATACCAGATTGAAGATGTCGGTTTAACACAAAGTCATCAAAGAGAAAAATAATAACAAGCGCAAATAAAACCGCGTAGTCGAGGCTTTTCAAAGGCTGCCGGGCCCAAATTCGAGGCTTTTCATGGGCTGCCAGGCCACTGAGTTAAACCATTTGACGTTGCCTTTTAAGATGGAACTCCAACTAACCAATCACCGTTTTAACTTTGACAAGTTCAGGGTCTCAATGAGAGTAACTGTCAAACGTTCGGAGGGCCATCGGCCGGTTTAGTCTCATCAGCCGGTTTGAAATGTACGGTCGGGTCATGCTCAGTGGTAGGCTTCTTCAGAGGGGTCATGTCTGCCGGATCGACATTTTCCTTATAAAACTTCAGCTCCTCTGTAGCACAAACCGGCTCAGCATAGGCCGCATCACCTTCTTCGTAGTCCAAAGAGATTTTACGACTTCCGTGAACCGTAATGGTTCATTTATGACCCGACATCTTTAGCTGTAAGTAAATATAACAAGGCCTCGCCATGAACCTTGCATAAGCCGGTCGCCCAAACAATGCATGGTACGAGCTCTGGATCCTTACTACCTCAAAGGTCAACGTCTCAGACCGGGAATCATGCTCATCACCAAATACAACTTCCAAAGCGATCTTACCAATAGGATATGCCGATTTACCTGGTACCACACCGTGGAAAACAGTATTGGACGGTTTAAGACTCTTGTCTGTCAATCCCATGCGACGGAAGGTCTCATAATACAGAATGTTGATACTGCTCCCTCCATCCATGAGTACCTTTGTGAACTTATAACCTCCCACCTGAGGTGCCACCACTAATGCTACATGACCCGGATTGTCAACCCGGGGCGGATGATCCTCTTTGCTCCATACAATGGGTAGCTCGGACCACCGCAGGTAACGTGGTACTGCCGGTTCAACAGCATTAACTGCCCTCTTGTGAAGCTTCTGATCACGCTTACACAAACTAGTGGTGAACACATGATACTGCCCACCATTCAACTGCTTTGGGTGACTGATAACCCGACTGCTGCTGATTCCCTTGATTACTCTGCTGGTTATTACCACCTTGGTTGTTCTGGTTGCCCTGATTATTCTGAAATCCAGAGCTTGAACCGCCACCGCCATGAAAACCTGGGCCTGAACCGCCCGATGGACCCTGATCATACCGAAAAATATCAGAGTTTTTGAACTCCTTCATAATGTGACAATCTTTCTAGAGATGTGTCGCAGGCGCCTCCTTGGTCCCATGTTTTGGACAGGGTTGATTCAACAAACGTTCCAGATTCATTGTGCCGCCACGCTGAGGCAGTTTACCCTTACGGCGCTGCACATTAGCATTAGCTACAAAATCTGAATCTGCTTTACGCTTACCATTATTCCCATGACCTCCTTGGTTGTGCTGTTGTCCCTTTGCACCACCGTTCTTCTTTCCCTTCTCCGGCTTCTCCTCATCAGAATCGGGATCTTTGGTATTATCAGAATCGGCATACTTGACCAAGGCGGCCATGAGGGTACCTATGTCATTGCAGTGACGCTTGAGCCGTCCCAACTTCATCTTCAGTGACTTAAATTGGCAATTACGCTCCAAGGTGATGATTGCCGAACCGGCGTTAATACGGTCCGATGAGTGCAAGACTTCTGAAACCCGGCGCACCCAATGAGTTGTTGACTCGTTCTCCCCTTGTACACAGGCGTCAAGATCCGCTATAGACATAGGCTGCTTACATGTGTCCTTGAAATTTGCTATAAACCGGGCCTTCTACTGGTCCCATGACTCGATGGAGTTAGGTGGTAAGTTCTTCAACCAAGTCCGAGCTGTTCCCTCCAACATCATCGTGAAGTATTTTGCACACGCTCCTTCATCAACGTCCAGCATTCCATTGCCATTTCATAGCTTTCCACCCACGCCTCGGGTGGCTGATCAGTGGTGTAATTCAGCACCTTACGCGGACCCTTGAAGTCCTTTGGCAGTCGCATGTTACGGAGAGCCGGAATAAGGCACGACACTCCCCACGAGCTGAAAGCAACTCCGACACCTCGGTCTACTGATGCTGCTGGCTGAACCGGGGCGAGTTGATATCGACCCGTATGTTGCGCTGCTAAAGCGGCCTCCCTTCATGCCCTGCCATTATCCACCACGTCCTGAGCGTTCAAATCGCCATGCACTAGATTAGGCCCTTGAGGGACAATGCGGCGCCGCGCACTGCTAGACACCTCATGTTCATCGATATGCCTGCTATAGCTTTTGCTCGGTCATGGGGTTGAGTGAACCCTGTCTCGGCTGTACGAGTAAGCTTGCTGCTGTGTCAAAGCTGTTTGAAGAAGATCCCTGGCCCGCGGTGTCTCAACCGCTGCCGGCGATTCACCTTCGATCGGAATAGCAGCCAACCGGGATGCTGCTGCTATCATATTATCCAATGGGGTAGAAAAGTGACCCGGCGGCGGTGTGGTGTACCGCGGCGGGTTGTCCGTACGCTGAGGCGGCCCCATCATCTGAGGTTGATCCGGAGCCCTGGTCCTTGGATCGGTATTCCGGTTTACTGCTGGCGGGTTACTAGTTCCTGCCCCCGGCGTTCCAAAGAGATTCATTGCATTGTAATCCGCTGGCAAGCGAGATTGATGTTTCCTCCTGGACACTTGATTTAAAGCGTTCTGATCCATCAAAAGCCGATAATTCTCAGCTTGAATTCTTTGCGCCTAGGCGTCTAAGGTGGCCCGCTCCTCAGCCATCCTAGTTTCCTCAGCTGCTAAGTCCGCTTTGGCTTGTGTTACCTGATCCTTCAGGCTAGCAATGTCCACATTGTGCTGATCCTGCATCGCTGGTGTAACTGTGGTTGTTAGCAAGACCGCCCAGGCATCCATCATACCAGAGAGAACTTGAGCCGGCCGGCGCATGGAGCCTCCTGCCCCTGCTACCGGTCCAGACGCCGCTGCAGTAGAGTTTTGCAAAGTTGGCTGTGTTCCAGCCATGAAGATTCCAATGTGGTTCGGCATTTCAAGGAACTCCGGAATACTGGTGCCATCGGAATACCCTTCAAACACGCCATCCTGAACTTGGTACAAGGATTCGGTTTCACCAGATAATTCGCCTTCGGAATAAGTGATTGTGTCACCCTCAGACACCAGTTCAGATCCGATCCCGTGGACACATCCTACGAACGCACGCTTCATGGGAGTCTGAACCCGGGCGGGACTTGCACATTGAGCCGTCTCGACGAGGTCGGTGCAGATGTCCGGCTCAGGGCCCGGTTCACCGATCTTGCTGATGAAGACGTGAATTCCACCGAAGGGGACCCGGTACCCGTACTCGATTGAGCCGGCCTCGGGGCCCCAGCCTGCATCGTCGATGTAGAGCTTGCCGCGATGACTCTTGGTCATCCGGCCCGTCACGTATCCCTTGAGTCCTTCAAAGCTGCCCTTCAAGAACTCGAAACCATCGTGCAATAACCCCACAGTGGGCGCCAACTGTCGTGGAAATATCACGTCAGATGTCCTCGTGTAAGGACTTAGTTGTGGAGCCATCGCGATGGGTTAGCTTAAAGGGGTTAAACTGGACTAAAGACACGAGGGATGTTATACTAGTTCGGCCCCTTCGATGAAGGTAAAGGCCTACGTCTAGTTGTGATGGGATTATTGGAGTCTCGCTAACCAGGGAGCTAAACAAGCTATGCCTGGCTATCAAGTTGTGTTTCTTGTCCCTGAATCGCCACCGGGTCGTCCCCTTATATGGGCCCTAATCCACCCTTGGGCTCCGGGCCTCTACGCTTCATAGTAAAGCGCCACCACCCGAGTCTTCGTGAGGCTTCAATATATTTGAAGGTGAACCGGCCCCTACTGGGCGGTTTACTCTTAGTAGTTATATCCCCAACAATATCCAAATTTTAACTTTCGTCTATCTATCTTCACAAAAAGTGTACTCTTCCCTCTCATCTCATCTTCACAATACATATATCTATAATATTGAGTGTGTATCTAAAAACATAGTAAAACTACACAAATATCCATTCATCTAACATCTATCTATCTCACATTGTGCAATTAATTTTTTGCACATTTATACTCTCTTCCATTTCATTCATCTATCTAACATCCATCTATCTAATCATCTATTACTATATATATATATATATATATGCATTCATCTACAACATTACTACACAAAAAATGTAAAAAAATGTTCTTGCCTACAGATGAGGGGGCGAACACCGGAGCAGGAGGGGCGGCCTGTCGGGGCAGGGACGACCACTGGAGTGACAGGGGAGGGTCACCGGAGCAGAGGGGGCTGGCCGGTCGGACCAGTAGGGGGCCGGCCAGGCTAGGGCGTGGACTGACCGGGGCGGCGTCCACGCAGGGCGGGTCGGTGTCGAGGAGGGAGGGGCTGGGGCGGCTGGAGCGAGGGTGGCGCCGGCTGGATAGAGGGAGGGGCGGCGGCAGGCGCCACGGGTGGGGTGGGATGGGGCGGCGGCGACGTGGGTGGGGGCGCGGGCGAGGGGAGTGGGCGGCGACAGGGGATGGGGGGGAGTGAGGCGGCGGCAGGGGGTGGGGGTGAGTGCGGCGGCGAGGACAAGGGGCGGGGAGTCGGCAGCGGCGGCAAGCTAGTTCGGGCCGTCGCGGGGCCAGGCGCTGAGAGAATGAGTGGAGGCAGCGCCGCGCGAGGGGATAAGGCGGTCTATGCCGACGGCTGCCGTTGGCATAGACGCCACGTCACCGATCCACGTGACACGTCCTCTATGGCCGCAGCTATGCCGACGGCTTTGCCGTCGGCATAGTTACATTTTTCCTTTTTAATGTTTTTATAGTTTATATTTTTTCCTTTTTATGTTTTTATGTATTATTATTTCATATAGATTTTTTAATGTTTTTTATAGTTATATTTTTCCTTTTTTATGTATTATTATTTCCTATAGATTTTTAATGTTTTTTTAACCGCTCGGAACCACACAGAGAGGAGGGGAGGGAGGCGCCGAACTCGAGCAGCTTCGTCCGCTGAGGCCGTGGGGGTGGGGGTGGGGGCGGCGACAGATCCAAGTCCGTCGGAGGGAGATGGTTGGGCGCGGGGGCGGTGGCGGCGGTGGCAGCTACTGGAATGGGAATGAATGAATGAATCGGGGAAGGAGAGAGGGTGGGTGGGTGGTTGACCATGAGACGGGCCACACCCTGGAGACACCTGGGAGCAACATCCGGGCCAAACCCACAGCTACATCCCCTCCGTGTAGACCCGACGCGTCCGTTCCCCCTCCAGGTGCCGACGACGGCACCGTCCGTGAGGGGCGCCACACCCCAGAGACGTGTGTCGCCTCTTCGGACATGCCACAACACCACCCTGCATGTATGAGGGGCCGGTGCGACGCTCCGGTGGCATTGCTACCCCCCCCCCCGGGGCCCCTGTCCCGCCTAACCCTGGAGCGGTTGACCACGAGATCTAGCCCTTTAACTTCCCACGGACGGGCTTTGACGAGTGGACCTCTCCACCCGGTTGTGTCAGGTCAGCCCAGAGAGACACCTGGGAGCAACATTCGGGCCAAACCCACAGTTACATCCCCTCTGTGTAGACCCGACGCGTCTGTTTCCCCCATCCAGGTGCCGGCAGCGGCGCCGTCCGTGAGGGAGGCCATGCCCTGGAGACACGTGCCGTATTTTCGGACATGCCACAACACCATCCCGCATGTATGAGGGCCCGGTGCAACGCTCCGGTGGCATTGCTAGCCCCCAGGGCCCCCATCCTGCCTAACCCTGGAGCGGTTGACCACGAGATCTAGCCCTTTGACTTCCCACGGACGGTCTTTAACCAGTGGACCTCTCCACCCGGTTGTGTCAGGTCAGCCCAGAGGGACACCTAGGAGCAACATCCGGGCCAAAGCCACAGGTACATCCCCTCCGTGTAGACCCGACACGTCCGTTTCCCCCCTCTAGGTGCCGGTGGCGGCGCCGTCCGTGAGGGAGGCCATGCCCCCGAGACGCGTGCCGCCTGTTCCGACATGCCACAACACCACCCCTCATGTATGAGGGCCCGGTGCGACGCTCCGGTGGCATTGCTACCCCCAGGGCCCCCGTCCCGCCTAACCCTGGAGCGGTTGACCACGAGATCTAGCCCTTTAACTTCCCATGGACAGGCTTTGACCAGTTGACCACTCCACCTGGTTGTCTCAGGTCAGCCCAGAGGGACACCTGGGAGCAACATCCGAGCCAAACCCACAGCTACATCCCCTCCGTGTAGATCCGACACGTCCTATTCCCCCCTCCAGGTGCCGGCGGCGGCGCCGTCCGTGAGGGGGGCCACACCCCAGACCCGTGTGCCGCCTCTTCGGACATGCCACAACACCACCCCTCATGTATGAGAGGCCGGAGCGACACTCCGGTGGCATTGGTACCCCCTAGGGCCCTCGTCCCGCCTAACCCTGGAGCGGTTGACCACGAGATCTAGCCCTTTGACTTTCCATGGACCGGCTTTGACCAGTGGACCTCTCCACCAGGTTGTGTGAGGTAAGCCCAGAGGGACACATGGGAGCAAGATCCGGGCCAAACCCACAGCTACATCCCCTCCGTGTAGACCCGACGCGTCCGTTTCCCCCCTCAAGGTCCCGGCGGCGGTGCCGTCCGTGAGGGGGGCCATGCCTCGGAGACACGTGCCGCCTCTTCGGACGTGCCACAACACCACCCCGCATGTATGAGGGCCCGGTGCGCCGCTCCGGTGGCATTGCTACCCCCAGGGCCCCCGTCCCGTCTAACCCTGGAGCGGTTGATCATGAGATCTAGCCCTTTGACTTCCCACGGACAGGGTTTGACCAGTGGACCTCTACACCCGGTTGTGTCAGATCAACCCAGAGGGATACCTGGGAGCAACATCCGAGCCAAACCCACAGCTACATCCCCTCCATGTAAACCCGACGCGTCCGTTTCCCCCCTCCAGGTGTCGGCGGCGGCGCCGTCCGTGAGGGGGGGCACACCCCGGAGACGCGTGCCACCTCTTCGCACATGCCACAACACCACCACGCATGTATGAGGGCCCGGTGCGACGCTCCGGTGGCATTGCTACCCCCAGGGCCCCCGTCCCGCCTAACCTTGGAGCGGTTGATCATGAGATCTAGCCCTTTGACTTCCCACAGACGGGCTTTGACCAGTGGACCTCTCCACCCGGTTGTGTCAAGTTAGCCCAGAGGGACACCTGGGAGCAACATCCAGGCCAAACCCACAGCTACATCCCCTCCGTGTAGACCCGATGCGTCCGTTTTCCCCCTCTAGGTGCCGGCGGCGGCGCCGTCCGTGAGGGGGGCCACACCCCGAAGACGCGTGCCACCTCTTTGGACATGCCACAACACCACCGAGCATGTATGAGGGCCCGGTGCGATGCTCCTGTGGCATTGCTACCCCAGGGCACCCGTCCCGCCTAACCCTGGAGCGGTTGACCACGAGATCTAGCCCTTTGACTTCCCACAGACGGGCTTTGACCAGTGGACCTCTCCACCCGGTTATGTCAGGTCATCCCAGAGGGACACCTGGGAGCAACATCCGGGCCAAACCCACAGCTACATACCCTCCGTGTAGACCCGACGCGTCCGTTTCCCCCCTCCAACTTCCGACGGCGGCCGTCCGTGAGGGGGGCCACGCCCCGGAGACGCGTGCCGCCTCTTCGGAGATGCCACAACATCAACCCGCATGTACGAGGGCACGGTGCGATGCTCCGGTGGCATTGCTACCCCCAGGGCCCCCGTCCCGCCTAACCCTAAAGCGGTTGACCATGAGATCTAGCCCTTTGACTTCCCACGGACTGGCTTTGACCAGTGGACCTCTCCACCTTGTTGTGTCAGGTCAGCCCAGAGGGACACCTGGGAGCAACATCAGGGCCAAACCCACAGCTACATCCCCTCCGTGTAGACCCGACGCGTCTGTTTCCCCCCTCCATGTGCCGGTGGCGGCGCCGTCCATGAGGGGGGCCACACCTCGGAGACGCGTGCCGCCTCTTAGAACATGCCACAACACCACCCCGCGTGTATGAGGGTCCGGTGCGACGCTCCGGTGGCATTGCTACCCCCAGGGCCCCCGTCCCGCCTAACCCTAGAGCGGTTGACCACGAGATCTAGCCCTTTTACTTCCCACGGACGGGCTTTGGCTAGTGGACCTCTCCACCCGGTTGTGTTAGGTCAGCCCAGAGGGACACCTGGAAGAAACATCCAGGCGAAACCCACAGCTATATCCTCTCTGTGTAGACCCGACGCGTCTATTTCCCCCCTCCAAGTGCCGGCGGCGGCGCCGTCCGTGAGGGGGGCCACACCCCGGAGACACGTGTCGCCTCTTCGGACATGCCACAACACCACCACGCATGTATGAGGGCCCGATGCGACGCTCCGGTGGCATTGCTACCCCAGGGCCCCCGTCCCACCTAACCCTGGAGCGGTTGACCACGAGATCTAGCCCTTTGACTTCCCATGGCCGGGCTTTGACCAGTCGACCTCTACACCCGGTTGTGTCAGGTTAGCCCAGTGGGACACCTGGGAGCAACATCTGGGCCAAACCCACAGCTATATCCCCTCCGTGTAGACCCGACGCGTCCGTTTCCCCCTTCCAAGTGCCGTCGGCGGCGCCGTCCGTGAGGGGGGCCACACCCCGGGGTCGCGTGCCGCCTCTTCGGACATGCCACAACACCACCCCGCATGTATGAGGGGCCGGTACGACACTCCGGTGGCATTGCTACTCCTCAGGGCCCCCGTCCCGCCTAACCCTGGAGCGGTTGACCGCGAGATCTAGCCCTTTGACTTCCCACGGACGGGCTTTGACCAGTGGACCTATCCACCCGGTTGTGTCAGGTCAGCCCAGAGGGACACCTGGGAGCAACATCCGGGCAAAACCCACAGCTACATCCCCTCCGTGTAGACCCGACGCGTCCGTTTCACCCCTCCAGGTGCCGGTGGCGGCGCCGTCCGTGAGGGGGGCCACGCCTCAGAGATGCGTGCCGCCTCTTCGGACATGCCACAACACCACCGGTTGTGGTAGGTCATCCCATAGAAACACTTGGGAGCAACGTCCCCTCCGTATAGACCCGATGCGGTTGTTTCCGTCCTCCAGGTGCCGGCGGCTGCGCCGTCCGTGAGGGGGGCACACCGCGGACGTGAGGGGTCACACTCCGGAGATGGGTGCCGGGCGTTTGCAACCGCTACACAACTTCTGTCGGCATAGCTGTTTTTGATTTTAATAAAATATAAGGACTTATATTCAAAAGAATATGACGACACATTATTAACGTGCTCGAAAAAAATTACAAACTATATGTATTCATAATCTGTGAAAAAAATACAAACTACATATATATTCATATAATAATACGTAAAAAAGTATATGGTACATGTCATTTAATATAATAATGCATAAAAAAGCATAAAAACATATATATATATATATATATATATATATATATATATATAAATAACTATGCCGACGGCATAAAGCTACCGCGGATCGCTGACGTGGCGTGTATGCCGACGGCCGCCGTCGGCATACGTGCTGGACGGTGCGCCGCGGATCGATGACGTGGCATGCGGAGATATGCCGACGGCCGCCCGTCCCCACCGTCGGCTTAGATTTGACGACGTTAGCCGCTGGTCACGGACAGGGTCGCCGGGTCCATGGGTATGCCGACGGCTAGTTTATGCCGACGGCAGCTGTCGGCGTGTTCTCAGCTAGGCCGACGGCCATTTTGTGCAGACGGATGCTGTCGGCTTAGCTTGGGGTAGCCCGACGGCCAGTATACGCCGACAGCCAGGGTCTGGCTGTCGCATAGCTCAAAGTAGTCCCACGGCGGCCGGCGGCATTGTTTTTTGCCGTCGGAGTAGGACTCTTTTCCGGTAGTGGATGGCCAGGCGCTTGGCGGACGAGTAGTGGAGATTGAACTCGATGTAACCGGAGTGATCCAGCATGGTGTTCGAGATTAATTATCTTGTTGGTTCGGATGGAAGGAGATATAGGGATCGAGGTATACGTGGTTCTGTTGGAACCTCGAGGGGCGAGGGAGCTTCGTTCGTGTTGGTGTCTTGACCTTTGAGATTTCTCTGCCTTTTGCCACACAAGCCTAAGTACTAGTACTACGTAAGTAACTTGGACTCTATTAAATCCATATAACCACCATAATACGGGCGTTTTTAGCAAAAAACCACCACAATATGTTTGGTTGACAAACTGCATCTAATGCAACGTCTCACAACAACATACTGAATGCAGGTCTGTCTAGGACACATCTAGATGTGACATAACTATGTCACATCTAAGCTGATGTCCAATCTGTTTGTGGTCTTTTTTTTTTGTTCTAGTTTTTTTGTTTTTTTTTGTTGCTACATTATATATTTGTGGAAGCTTAGATGTGGCATCCTTAAAAAACATATAGATGTGAATTAGACAAACTGAATGCTAATTGCTTTGATGACGTTTCTAACTGGCGCGACCACTACTGCTCACTGGACTATGGCGAGCACTTTATTTGGTCGCACGACTGTAGGGGTTGTCGGAAAAATGGACTTCACCGACCAAGAGTGGTGGCTGCGGCAGCCAGAGATGAGGGCAAACTCCTGGGCACCTGGCTCAGTAATTCAACGTGTCGGGGAGGGGGGGGGGAGGGTTAGCTCCTTGGGATCGACAGGAGGATAGGTGATGGTACACTATACGAAGGGTGGCCTGCGTACCGGGAAGCCCGACACTAGGCCGGCCTCAGGGTCCGGATATGACCCAGGTCCCCCACCCTGCTAGCGGGCCTCGCCTAGAAGGATACATCATCACTTGTATTGCAAGACATGTATTCTAGTAGACAACTTGGGCAACAAGCCATATAACCGACATGGGCCCGTGTAGCCCTACCCCTCAGCCACCTATATAAGAGGAGGCAGGGGTGGTAGGAGCAGGGTTCCTACCAGGCCGAGCCCTCGGGTTGTAAGGGTGGTGGAAGGAAGGCTGTCGAGGCGAGGGGCGTGAGCGGCGGCACTGAGGGAGAGACAGAGACGCAGGGGGTGCAGGAGCCGAGCAACAAAGATGACTTATTGGTTAATTCCAAAATGAGTCCTTACAAGTGTTTACATAATACTCTATGTGCTAATAAAAATAAGATAAGTTGGGCAAAGCCCCTAACTGGTCGCATCATTGGGCTTCCTCAGGCTATAGTGAATGCCGGTCATAACAGGGGGACTCCCAAGTCGGCATCCAATCTCTCATACGAGACAAACACAATCAGACATGCAGGACGTAGGGTATTAACTCATCATGATGACATGAACCTTGTTAAATCCGCGTCACTGTGTACCCTATTCTGATCCTCTATGCGCGCTCCATCCCATGAGCAACCCTATGTTGAGATTTGTGGGTTTCTTGCACCGTTAGTTGGCGCGCTAGGTAGGGGATGTACGCATAGATACAATGTTCAGATGGGCAATCTCTTTCATCAAGATCTGTTATTTCTCACCTGAGACTGAAATCGAAGGAATTTTTGACGATGGCGCCGGTGTGCCGCATCACACGATCTGTCCAATCGAGAGAAAAACCAATTTCTGCTACAGCTGCCAGGCTCCCGTCAAGTGATCCACCGTCCTCCAATCTCTAGGTTCAACCATATATTATTTGCTGCATACGCCATCTTGTGCAAACCATCGCATTAGGGGATCCATTAGGCCGCCATGCTCCGCTGCTTTGCCCTGTAGCTGCTCAACCGCAGCGCAAACAAATAGCCAGGGTAGGGGGTACTTTCAGACTTGTTGATTTGGCAGACAAGGCAAGCCTTAACATAAGCAATGACATCATGTTAAGACCACTCCAATGAAACAACAGGTGTATTCTTTGATATGTGGCCCTTTCCCCAGAGTGGCCTCCTAACTCTGATTCATGGAAAGTCTGTATCAAATGTTGTGTGAGGGAAGTATTGTTGCCAACGACAATCTCGTTCTTATACCTGAGAATGCCAATCTTGTTCTAATTCGTGGAAAGTCTGTATCAAATAAATTTTTTTGGCGTATTGGTGGTTACCCATGGTTGTCCTTGCGATGGAGCGGTCAAGCGAATTGTGGCATTCTATGGTCAGGGCTTTGGCATGGACTTTGGTGGCATTCTCTTTCTTATGCACTTGTCACCTCTGATGCACGCACATAAAATGTTGTTTTACAGGTCTCATAGTGTATTTGTAGCACAATAAAATCTAAAGCAGGGTTGCACTACTACATCAACATAATACCTTGACTTTAGAAATAACTTCTTTTGAGTGTTAAAAATGTGGACAACTACACCACTCACAGTAGAATTAAATGACCACAACAGTTTGGGTTGAAGCAGTGATGCTAAATTTCAACAACTACACCACACTCAGTAGAATTAAGTGATCACAGCAGTTGGCACGTGATGTTTGGTGAAGATGCGCCGGAGGAGGAAGACATGGTGTAGGGCATGATTGGAAATCGGGAGAAGCTAGATGGGAAGTAGGAAGGCTCTGATTACCATGTGCGAGATGCGGAAACGTCTTACCCTCGTTGGAGGAGACGACTACGTGTTTATAGGCAGGGGCGCAATAACCCTGATGCGCATACAAGAGAGGTTGAGATATTACAGGAGATTACAATATATATATATCTATATATATATATATATATATATATATATATATATATATATATATATATATATATATATATATAAGAGCTAACTACCAAGTCTATCTCTAAGCCGGTCACATATCTCCTTGAATAGTCGTGAGACAGGTATAATGACCTGTTTAACACCCTCCCTTAATCACAATTTCATCAAGTTGATATTATGTTTGAAGTCTTCAAAACTTCTTGTAGGCAAAGGCTTTGTGAATCCATCTGCAATTTGATCTTTGGAATGCACAAACCTAATGTCAAGTTGCTTCTTGGCAACTCTTTCTCGTACAAAGTGAAAATCTATCTCAATATGCTTGGTTCTGGCATGAAAGACATGATTAGCAGATAGGTTAGTGGCACCAAGGTTATCGCACCACAAACATGGAGCTTGAGTACTTCTGACACCAAGTTCCTTTAACATGGATTGTACCCATATAATCTCAGCTATAGCATTAGCTAATGCTTTGTATTCTGCTTCTATACTGGACCTGGAAACAGTAACTTGTTTTCTTGCACACTATGAAATCAAGTTAGAGCCAAAGAATAGTGCAAAGCCACCAGTTGAGCGTCTATCATCTAGACATCCTGCCCAATCAGAATCTGAGAAAGCACTAATAAGTGTTTATGGTGGCTTGCTAAAATTGACCAAGATTGAGAGTATTCTTGACATATCTAACTATACGTTTTGCAGCAGTCCAATGAACTGTAGTGGGTGCATGACGAAACTGGCAGACTCTGTTAACAGCAAAAGATATATCAGGTCTAGTGAGTGTCAAATATTGCAGTGCTCCTACTAGATTTCTATACCTTGTGTTGTCATCTTGGTTTAAAGGTTGTCCTTCTGTAAGAGATAATTTTTCTAAGCTTGATAATGGAGTAGGTGAAGGTTTACAACCTTGCAAGCCAGCTTTCTTAACCAGATCTATTGCATACTTTTCCTGAGAGAGATGAAGTCCATCATCATGTTTCTTCACCTCAATTCCTAAAAAGTAATGCAAGTTTCCAAGGTCCTTGAGTGCAAATCTGACCCAAGATCCTTCAAAAGTCCTATGATGGCCTCATCAGAAGAGCTTGTGACAATAATGTCATCAACATATGTGAGAACAAATATATGTGTGTTGTACTTGTTGTAAATGAACAATGAGGTGGCAGACTTAGAAGGAATAAAACCAAGAGTTTGCATTTTGTGACTGAGACGAGAGTACCACGCCCTCGGAGCCTGCTTCAGTCCATATAATAACTTGTCAAGCTTGCACACATGAGAAGGTGCATTCTTGTTCAGAAACCCAGGAGGTTGCTTCATGTACACTTCCTCTTCCAGAACACCATGGAGAAACGCGTTCTGTACATCTAGTTGTCTGAGACTCCAGCCCCTGGAAACAACAATAGACAAAACCAGGAGAATGGTGGCAGCTTTTACAACAGGACTAAAAGTGTCCTCATAGTCTATACCATAACGTTGTTTAAAGACTTTTGCAACGAGTCTTGCCTTATAGCGATCAATAGTTTCATCAGACTTTCTTTAAATTCTGAATACCCACTTGCAGTCAATGAGGTTTTTACCTTGCTGTGGAGGAACCAAATGCCAAGTCTTATTTTTCTGTAATGCCATATACTCTTCATCCATGGCCTTTTTCCATCTTTCATCTCCAAGTGCCTCTTCAAGCGTGTGTGGTTCACCAGGTTCACCAGTAGAACAAACCATCCCATACTTGGTTACATGCTTGTAATTAACAGGTTGGATTACCCCTTTTTGTAGTCGTGTACGATGTTGAGACAATGCTGCTGAAGCTTGTGCCACAGAAGATCCCGTGACATGCACAGAATCTGCTACTGCAGTTGCTCCCGAGGCGGATTCTGGCGCAGCGCCAGCAGGATCCACCTGAGCTTGATCTTTTGTGGCAGCCGGAGAAGTTCTGCAGGGTGTAATGGCCACAAAGGATCCGGCCCTGCATGCCTCATCATTGCCGGATGATGGCGCATCCACACGGGGTTCTGCGCCTCTCCCCGCGCCTGTCGAGCGGGCCGCTTCGCGTCGCTTGTAGCAAAGCGGCTGGACCGGGAACCTCGTCCCAGTGGAGCCAGCCGCGGGCCGCCAGGTGGAAGCATCTTGTTGGTGCGGAGCAGGAGAGGTGCTGCCCCCGGTTGTGTGCTGCCGTGTGTCGATGCGGGAGTCGCTCCCGCCCGAGCGCCCGACCGCACCTGACGAGGGATCCGGCGCGGACTCTGAGGCGGATCGCCCTGGCCCACCTGGCGCACCTGCAAGCGGTGATCCCGAAGACGATGCGCCTGGCGCGTCTGATGGCGTGGATCCCAAGGAGGATTTGCTCCCTGTGCCTGGACACATGCGATATGGCTGTGTTGAGGCGATTTCTTCATCATTTTGGCATCGGTTTTTTCTGCATGTTCTCCTGCGTCATCACAAGGCTCATACATGGGATTAGTCAATAGTTGATCATCACAGTTGTTACCCCCTTGATCAATGCCGATGAGATGAGGAGACAAAAGAAGGATTTCTTTGCGAAGAAGAGCTCCGGCGTTTGGATGCAGATCAGAAAACGGAAACTTTGTTTCGTCGAAGACTACATCACGGGATATATAAACACGACCAGTGGAAATGTCAAGGCATTTAACACCTTTGTTTTGGGCACTGTACCCAAAAAATACACATTGTTTTGACCTAAACATAAGCTTCCTATTGTTATAGGGATAGAGATTCGGCCAGCAAGCACAGCCAAAGACGCGAAGAGACTTGTAGTATGGCTTGATGTGGAGAAGCCGTTCCATGGGAGTTTCTTTGTGTATGACACGACTAGGAAGCATGTTAATAATATGCACGGCGGTCAAAAAGGCTTCATCCCAAAACTTAAGGGGCATAGAAGCACCGGCCAGAAGAGCAAGACCAACTTGAACGATATGGCGATGCTTGCGCTCAGCCGATCCGTTTTGTTGGTGAGCGTGTGGACACGACACGTGGTGTGAAATGCCAAGAGTTTGGAAGAAGGAATTTAACTTTTCGTATTCCCCTCCCGCAGTCCGATTGGACAGCAATGATCTTACAATCAAACTTGCGTTCTACTAACACTTGGAAGTTCTGAAACACTTGGAAAACATCGGATCTTTTCTTAAGAAGATAAATCCAAGAAAATTTACTATAGTCATCGATGAAACTGACATAATATGTGTGTCTACCAATAGAGCTAGGGGCAGGGCCCCAAACATCTGATAGGATTAATTGCAAAGGTTGAGTAGAAACACTAATAGAAATAGGGTATGGCAATTGATGACATTTTGCTCTTTGGCAAGAATCACAAATAGTTTCAGTATTACGCTCTCCAACAAATGAGAGCTTATTCTTTCTAAGCAAGCGTTCAACCAAAGGAAAAGAAGCATGGCCTAAGCGATCATGCCATCGTGCGATAATTTGGTGGCACTGTAGACTTGTTTATTGAATCTTGTAAACTCCGGAAGCAATGGGTAAAGCCCTCGAACACATCTACCTCGATAGAGTACTTTCTTCGTGACTTGATCCTTGATCAAAAAGAAGAAAGGATGAAACTCAAGGAAGACATGGTTATCAATGGCAATTCTATGAACAGAAAGAAGATTCTTATGGGCACTTGCAAGATTTTCCTAAGGTGTATTTTGCGATGAGGCGTATGTATAACTGAATGACCAACATGACTGATCCTCATACCTGCACCATCGGCAGTGTGAATCTGATTCTTGCCGTGGTACTTTTCACAGAGAGTCACTTTTTCCAGCTCACCAGTGAGATGGTTGGTGGCGCCGCTGTCGAGGTACCAATTGGTGTCGACGCTGTAGGAGCCATTTGTCGCCGCCGTGACCTTTTCATCATCTTGAGAATCTTCCTCGTCCTAGTCATAGTGATACCAGCAATCCCTAACAATGTGACCAGGTTTACCGCAGATCTGGCACCGCGGAGCATCGGGACTGGTCCTGCCAGAGCCGCCACCGCGGCGACCTTTGTTGCCAGATCGGCTGCCTTCGCCGCCACGAGTGAGGCGTGCACCACCTGACCTCTCCAGCAACGCCGCGAGCGCCTCCATCGCTGGGTCGGGCAAATCACCGAATACCTTGCGGATGAGGTGGGCACAAACCAGCCGGTGTACAGGCCCTGCGTGGCCGGAACGCCGGAAAAGTTGCCCGGACGGCGGCGGAAAGGCTGCCTTGGCGAAACCTCTTCTTTTTCCGGCGGGGAATGATCTATCTAGCTGTGGTGTGCGGTGGACGGCGCCGGGATCGACAGTGCGGCGGCCAAGCGCGCGCGGGGGGGGGGGGGGGGGGGGTTGGAAGCGAATCTGGACGGGTGGCTTGACTTTTCGCCTGGCTATGCGGCCCCAGGTGCGCTTTTCCCTTGCGTCGGAGTCCCCGAGCACCCCCAGTGCGTCGGGTTCGGCCTGCGATCGCCGGGGCGCAAAAACTGGCCGAGTCGGCGGAATTCAGCGTCCTGGAGGCGCAACTGGGGCGTTTTTTCGGCACCGGTGCGGAAAAAACGCCTAGGGAGGGCCTGTTGGGGGCGCTACTAGAGATGCTCTTAGAAGTGGTACCCGTGGGGCCAAACGACTCCAACTGTTGGATTCGGCTAACTTGGAGCTGTACTTCTAGGCTCAAATTACACGTATTGGTACTTTTGGCTCCAGATGACTCGGAGCGGTGCATGTGGGGCAAAACAACTCATATTGGTACTTGTAGGCCCAAAATACATGTGTTGGTACTTCTGGGTCCAGATGACTCGGAACAGTACATGTCGGGATAAACAACTCATATAATGGTACTTATGGTATTTACGGGCCCAGATGACTCAAAGTGGTACATATGGCCCAAGGAGCATGAAGTGGTACATGTGGATTCAAACGAGTCATAATAGTACTTCTGGGTCTGAAAGACTCATGCTTGTACTTAAGGGGCGGGCCCGAATGACTCGGAGTGGTACTTGTGGATCCGGAAGACTCATACTAGTACTTGTGAGTGAGTCACAGTGGTACTTCTAAATCCAAATGAGTCATACTAGACTTTTGAGTCCAAATGACTTAATTAAAGTGGTACTTGTGAGGCCAAACGACTCCAACTGTTGAGTCTGGTTAACTTGGAGTTGTACATATAGGTCCGAAATACATGCACTGCTACTTGTTGGTCCAGAAGATCAGAGTGGTACATGTGGGCAGAACAAATCATATTGTTACATATGGGCCCAGATGACTCGGGGAGGTACATCTAGGCCCAAATGACTCATACCGGTACTTTTGGGTCCGGAAGCTCATGCTAGCACTTATGGGGGAAGGGATGACCCGGAGTAGTCCTTGTGGGTGAGAGGACTCATACTGATACTTACGGGTCCTTATGACTCCAAGTAGTACTTGTAGGTCCAAACGACTCATAGTAGTACATGTGGGTCCAGATCACTTGAAGTGGTGCATATGGGTCCAAATGACTCTAATTTGAAGTGGTACATGTGGGTTGAGATCTCTCTATTGTATAGGGAACAATACCAGGGTTGATTAAAAACATAGATTGGAGAGTGCTTTTTTTCTGTAATTGTTGATTTTGGAAAAAGGAAAGGTTTGGGTGATGATGTTTGGAAACAAAAAACATGAAGTCAAACCAAACAAAGGCAATTCCCGATGATGAAGTTTGTACCAAAAAAACGAAAGTGGTCTAGAACGAGCAACCAGGAGTATAAACAGTAGTGTCATACAAATGTTTTCCCATGTGGTCATTAATTTAGTTTGTAAGCAACTTTTTTGGTGTTATTTATCCAGTACATAGTGTCCTGATTTAATTATCTGTATTCATGGGCCTCTTTACATTAAAATGGTATCTTGTACTCAATCTTTGGTCAGATATCAAATATGCTACCCACATACTGTCCAATAGAGCTACAAAATGATGGAAAAAACATATTTTGAAACATTGTCAGAAGTTCTTGTTAGAGAAAATTGTTTCACATGGTATCTTTCCGTGAACTGAACATCATAATCTATTAAGTGATTTGATCCAGAACAGTTTGTCAGTTGGTTTGTTTATTCTTGATCACGTACTCCTTCACTGCATAATTTTCTCTTCTCCATACTTTGTATGGTTATTACATAGAAAATTACTGTATAATGGAGGGGAACAATTGGAAAGGATTCAGTGATCTTATGGCATATTCAGCCGTCATCTTGACAAAAAAATCCTGTTTGTCGACCATCCACAAGTACTGTCAGGGCCTAGGTACATTACAAATCCTCTCTCCGGCCGGCTGTACTACCCGGATGTGGGCAACGCTCCGGCGCCACTGGACAAAGCAGCTGCTCGACGAGCGGAGGTGGAGGAGTAGGGGACGAGCTGAGAGGCGTGTGCATCGCCAACGCCGGCTGCTGTAGGCGCGATCCGCGCCATGCTTTTAGCCACGTGGTTGAGGGAGAGGACGGCGCCGGAGGTGGAGAAGGAGGAGGCATGCGCCACGTTAACTATGGCTGCCGTGGCCGCCGCATACACCGACAGTGACGCTATCGCTGGAGGTGGAGAAGGCGGAGGCGGAGGTGTGCGCCTCGCCAACTAGGGCCACGGGCTAAGCCGGTCAGCGCCGCGCCGTTGGCAGCTTGGGCGAGGGAGAGGCCGTGCCGCCGCCGGAGGTGGAGACGAGGGGACGAGTGGGCAGGCTACGAATGGATTAGGGCAAAACGCTTAGGTTAGGTCGTTCATTTTTCCAGCCAGGAGAAAAGAAAAAGAAAAAGAAAAAGAAAATACTCTCACGAGAAAATCATAAACATAGCTGGGGATTGCCCCTTTTACCCCTCAAACGGAGGTACTCCACCTGTTTCCAAGTTGGTACTCCGTGGAACTGATGCTGGAGTACCAGATCACACAGATCGTTGGATTAAGGAAAACGAATTTAGTTGGTTGGGGAGCTGAAATAGGATAGCAAAGTGCAAGAAATGAACACCAAGTTCGAGTAGGGTGATTGACACTAACTGTCACATAGGTGACATAGCGTAATCTAGTGGGGGAATGGAATGTATTGGAAATTCGATTCATAGGGACATAAAGAATATTAGCCCTTAGATGAGCAATGAAACTTGCGACCACTGAACAAAGAGCTACTCTTGATGAGCGGACCATTAGGGCTCTATGTTTTCAACTCCGTGTGATTCAGCCAAGACGACATTACCCTAGATTTCACCACACAAGTGGCATATGAGTGGATCGAATTGTCCAACTCTCTTATGACCTACATGAATACCACACGACAACACATATATGTTTCCTTCGGTGCCCTCACAGCTCCTATAGTATCACCCCACCCACATCACAAATTGATGCGCAACTTCTTTACGTGTGTTGGTAATCACTCATGGTGGATGCCCAGTCCTTGAGATGGAACAATCAAGAAGACGGTGGCCCTGAAAGATCTGGTCTTTGGATTGGACTCTCGTGGCATGCTCTTTGCTATGCACTTGGCACCACATTTTAGTACAGAATGTGGCAGTTCTTATAATAATGATCAGGTAAGCTGTGGTTGTCCCTTCTCGTCAGTTTCAGAGCTCTTTCAAATTTCTCAATGTATTCGCTCACTATTTCAATTTGAATGACATGAAAATTCTTCACACTGTCGCAAATAGAACTTTCTGCAAATCTGTCTCCTAGATATCTGCAGAATCTGTGCCAAGGATGAGTTTGAGAATTAAAGGTTGTGCCTCTCCACCACTGGACTACAGTTCCTTTCAGATAAGAGGCATCAAATTCAGTTCTTTGCTCAAGAGGTGTTATAGCAGTGTCAAAGTATTGTTCAATTATTTGTATCCAGTGTTGAGTATCTTCTCCAGCAAATTCATGTATGTTGAGCTTAGCTGGTTTAAAACTGACAATTCCTCTTCTTGTTTCATGAGGGCTATTGCTCCCGTGCCTCTTGTTTTTGTTGCTAGTCTCAACAGCTGGAGCAGAAACACCAAGAAAGAACAGACTTCTTTTGCATGTTAAAAACAATTTAATGAGTCTAATCCTGCCTAACTTATAGTGCAGGAAGCAAAGATTGCATACAATATCTGAACTCAGCCACGTCCTATAACATCGTGGTTGCATACAAGCTACATACAATAGGATACTTTGACCCATAAGAAGAACTAGCGAATAGTGCGCGGCGGCACGCCGCGCCACATGGACTAATTAACTATTTAGATTTTTTGTAATATTTGGTAAGTACGACCCAAAACTTCTCTGTGGCGAAGAAGTTCATACAAGAACAGTAACCAGGCTGACGAACAACACCTTCTGGAACACCTGTGAGGCTGTGACTGCTGTGCTGCGAGCAAGCATGACAGAAAGATCGCTACATAGGGTGGTTTGTATACTGACTTGAGAATAATAACAAATAATATATTTCAAATTAAAAAGAGTTAAAAAAGCATGTACGTAACAAAATAGTTTGCTGTCAACAATAATAAAATAAAGCATATATATAAGAGGGGGGAGCAATATACTTGAATAATAAGCAGCTCCTGAACCAATTGTCAGGCAGGAAGTAACAATAGCAGCTCACAACCTATATAAAGAGAAGAGCCATCAGTAAAAGTTGACAAAAAAAAAACTATGTGCACTAATGCTAGAAGTACTTCTCTTGACTAATACAACTAAAAGCTCGATTTGACAATCTATAAACAAAGTCACATAGGTAATATTGTTTCATAATGCTTTATAGTATGTAATAAACTGAAGCACATAATTAAGAACACTAATTAAAAATGTTGTTTCAAAATACAACGGACAATGGATACACGCACACACACATAAACATTGAATTAGTCAATGTTAGAGATGAAGAGAGAAGAGAATATTTACCGCGAGATAACTTGCACAATAGGCCAGTTCGTCAACCAAACTATACTTCAAAAATGATCATCAGTGGAAGTACTTGACAAAAACTAAGCATTAATCAAAAACTGTCCTTTAATTTTATAGTATAGTTACAATGAGGCTTCTCAGTTGGCACTTCATATAAACTGCAGCACCCCTCTTGGTAGGAAATACAATGGAATATAAAAGTATGGGCAATAATTTGAAATGTACAAATGCACGGAAGCAATTTTTCAGCACTTCTATTTACAGAAGAGACAGGGAATATGCTTCTCCAATTCAATGTAGTCAAAAGTCAATTGGGCTCACAATCTAGATGTACAACATATTGTTCCTACACAAAGTACAATGTAAAATGACGCCTATCCACAAATCAAACTCAATACAGTTAAGTCTTAATTCTTCAGCATTAACACCTCAAGCACAATATTTCAAGATTAAGAAACACATCCATATGATGACATCGCGCAAACAGGAGATAAACGCCCATCACAATTTGTCCGGATCTTGGCTGTTAAAACAGAAATGAAGACATGAGCCATTGGCACTCCGAAAGCTTCCATATAAAGAACATAAACATGAGCCAAATGAAGGAATTAATGCTGAGTTTTCAAAAATACAATGAATTGATTTTTCTTTTAGATTGCTTCTAGCAAGAACATTTCAATTGTAGAGAAAGCATAGAGAAACAGTGCTATTTCAAGGATAGAACTACATAACAAGTCAAGCAAGATCTGGTTGATATGACACATATTATCGATTTTAGTAATGTACTGCCAGAAAGAAGTAAACCTGACATAGTGTGCAAGTTACCAGCTATAACAGAGACATAAAATGTGGCAATGCAGCCCTAACAAACATATTTTTCTGTGAGACACATGTTTAGTAGGAACAATAGTAGGAAAATGAGGGTTTGTTTCAGAAGAGCTATATACCAAATTATGGTCTGAAAATAAGCTCAACAACCCTTCCATTTATTTTTGGGTTAAAGGGAGCTTTATTGCATCAAATCAGTGTTCTAGTTACAATCATCCAACATACTAAAAGAAATAAAGGTGGAGCCTGGCCAAGCTGAACTTCAGAAAGATTGTCCACCTGTGCAACCCTGTTTTGTTCGCTTTGAATTTTCACAAAACGGTGATCGTCCAGAAAATTGCGCACGGTGCAGACTTCTCCATGCAATTTTAGCACTACATCTTATAAAAATCAAAGTAATGTCAGGAATAGCAAATATGTACTTCTAATAAATTCATAAAATTCGAAAGAATATCACATAAGTTTTCTTGGAATTCATACCAGAAGCGATGGAGAAGAAAGAGTCTTGAGTATGATTGGGAACTTACAGGAGAAACGGTGGACAGAGGGTGGGCCACACGCCAACAGGAGCTGTGCTATCTCTTTTTCCTGCAAAAAGATGACAGTTTTGTTAATGTTTTGGTTGTAAATTATGGGATAATCTAAGCATACCGAGTTGCTGAACTATGCCGTATCTGGCAAGGGCCGCAATCTGACGGGGGCCCAGCAGCCCAGCCCTGTATTCTTCTCTGTATTTTCACAGCAAAAACTGGAGCAGGACAAACCTTTACAGCTACATATCAGACTACACCTGCACAAAACAATCAATGCAAGCTAAATCAAAACATAATAGGAGTCCTACAAGTACATTTTGGGCATCCCTCGCCAAAGTTGTACCCAATATGCGCCACCAATGACTACATCTTACTCAGCGGGGGTGAAGAATTAGCATAAATTAATTGACACACTTTTCAGATTGTGACATGAGATCCTTATGTACCCAAGACTGAAAACAACCAGAAAAAACTTTCAAGAAGCAACAATAGTATTTTTGTTCGGTGAAACGTTAGTTAGTACTAAGAACAAAAAGTCATCATTGTCATTGTTTGTCTAGAACATCAGTACATAGAAGCTTGTTAATCTGAAGATTGTATGCTGAACTCACCGATTGCAAGGAAGAGGGAGTCGGACACGGATGGCTTGTTGAAGGCATGGATGCGGGAAGCTGATGGTGCCGGTCTGCCGGACACCGATGCCCAAATCATAGTATACGTGGGTCTCGATTCTTGAACACCTCCGCGCAGTCGAGGAGCCCCGGTGTTCGGCCAAGCGCGGAAGCTCTTGCGTGTGATGAAATAGTCGCCCAGCTGCGGGGAAGATCTATTATTCTTGATGCTACTTTGGTTCTCCGGCCCCACGCATCCAGCAGGTCGGCTGTTTCATCATCTCCTCCCTTCACGTGCTCCCGTGCACTGCGTTTTGATTTTCGGCCGAAAAAAATGAATTTCGGCCGAATTTCGGCCGTCTCGCTAGGGCCCGATATATGGGCCTATCGGCCGAATAATTTGGCCCAGTTTGAATTTTTTTTGCCCGGCCCAGCTTCGAGAGCCTTCCAGTTAGGCTTCCGCTGAGACAAAACCACGAACCCACGCTACCTAACCCTAAATCGCTCTTTCCCTGTCCGTCCTCCTGTGTGCGGCGCCGCCGCTGCGCACATCTCAGGCGAGTGCTTCCAACCATCTCCTTGCCCTCCTCCACATCTCCGGCCAAGGCGCTCACTTCTCCGACCCTCCTCCACATCTCCTCGCCTCCACCCATCCACTTCCTGTCCTTTGTTTCTCCAAGACTGCAGTATGGTGCTCGGCGGCTGCGACAACGGAGCTGATGGTGCGCCAGCCGACCAGTTGAACGGAGGCAGTAGCAAGGGGCAGCGGCAACAGCCTAGAGGGCGGAGGTTGATTGGCAAGGTACGAATTTTCTTGATGCCTTTATATCCTCCTACTTAAGCAACAATTTGTCTCATCCCTGGTACTTGCATGCAGTTTTAATTCTTCAACAATTTCAGATCGATGTTACTTTGTTTCTTAGTTATAATCTGTACTGCGATGTACTTGTGTTCCTTTAGATTAAGGAGAGCCCCCTGGTAAATGGCTTGGCAAATGCATATATCATACGGGGGTAAGAAAAGTTGAGTCTTGTTAAGTTGAACACAGTAGTGTAATTATTAATCTGAAATATACATGTATCTTGTAGTCACCATGGATGCTCTAGATCTGGTAATATTCGTTTTGGTCCAACAGAAAAGTGGATTACAAACCTTGTTATGAACATCCTAAAATATATAATTGTTCCATATATTTGTGCAGTGTGCTTATTTTTGAGCTGTTGAGATCATGCTTGTGCGCAACATTATTTTTTTTCTCAAGAACAGTTTAATTTCAACAGAAAAGTAGATGTTGACCGATGATTAATTTCAATCTTCAGCGGTACCATTAAGTGGTGGTTCTAGAACTAAGCATCATTCTATCTTTCTCAAGAACAGATTACAGTTTGTGACTTGTATGTTTGGCAAACTAGAGCATCGAGTTGTATATAAATTACTTACTTCCTTAGTATCTAAACTAGAGCATCGGGTTGTATAATTTTTTGTTTATTATTAATATGAGGACAACCTAGTAAGCATTTCTTCCTTAGTTACCTAATCTTCATAACTGACCGGTGTTCTTTTGTCATTTGATTTTCAGGTAATGGAACTGCAAATAGGAGTGGCAGCGGCAACCATGATGCAAGTGCAAGTGGTTCCCAAATATCTTGGAAAACTATTTGGTATTTGTTCGTAAATTGGTTGAAGTTTTTTGGTGTGAGTAGACATAACAGTGCATTGCGCTGTTCATGTAGTGAGATGAGGATGATCACAATTCAGAGTATTTGGATCTATCCGTCATATTTCTATATGGTAAGGCATATATCTCGATCTTATTGGTGCACATTTCTAGAGTATTTGCTTGGTATGCAGCCAGATTACTATGCTTTGCTTGTTCACACGATGCAAATTGAATATTGTTATTGATTTGCTAGGTTCAATTAAAGTGAGAGTGAGGATAATGATGGGGTGAGTGAGGACAAGGAAGATGATCCATCAATGCAAGATCAGCAAGAGGCACAAATGCAAGTGGAAAAAGAGACGCAAATTCAAGTGGAAATGGACGCACCACCAAACGATGGCAATTTGGAGACCCGTAGATCTGTACGGCTTGTCAAGAAGAAGACCAAGGACGTCAACAGCATATACTTGTTGCTTAGAAATCTGCGGGTAAGTCTCTTTTTAGTGTTTTATCATTCATGATAATTGCTTAGAATATTTTAGTGACTTGGAGCTGCTAGTTACTTAGATGTATGCACTTTCTATCTATGCCTAGCCTCATTGACATGTTAAGCGATGTATTTATATTATCCTGAAATGTTACCACTTGACTATTGTTGCACTAGACACTTCCCTGTTAGTCCTACATGCATCCTGATCCTTTCTCTGTTTTCTCTGAACCAGAAATGCCACATGGAGAACTAAGGATATCAAGAAGCTTTTGGATGTATGCAAGCTTGGAGCTGCTGTTTTATAGGTATGTTAACCACTATATTTATCCTTCAATATTTTTGAGCTTATGCATGATTTTTGATTCACATTTTTCACCATAGATTTTCCTTCCGTATGACAATTGACAAATGTCTAGTCCAAGCCAACAGCAGGTTGTTTGTGTCTATGTTGCTTTCTTTGTATCCTTACGAGTTTTGTTGTGCCGGAGTACAAACTATAAATTAGAATTCATCATTCTAGTATATGGAGGCATTTAACCTTTGCTCCTGAAGCTTTTTTGTGAATAAAAAACTATATTGCTGCAGTAGATTTGTTATTTGATTCATGAGCATGCATGACATTTGACTATTGTTCTACTAGCTACTTACTTGTCCTGTTAATCCATTATATTTTTTGTTGCACAAAGTGGTAGAAGATAATTCCGATGCAGAACTACCTCCATCCTGACCCTTGCTTTGTTTTCTCTAAACCAGAAATGACATGTGTAGAAATAGAATAACCAAGGATATAAAGAAGCTTTTGGATATAGGCAAGCTTGGAGCTGCTGTTTCAATGTCATGCTTTAATGGTTGTCTTTTGGAGCTGTTGTTTCTATCTGTAATCCTTTTAAGTCTGTTGGCTGTACCGGACTATTTAAAGTCTGAACTACGCTGTGATGGTTGAACTGATGCTGGACTGTTAAGGGTTATGTTGGAGGCAACTTTATAACTAATGTGTGCCTGTTATGTTGGACAGATGCAGTTTTATTAATCCCTAGAGCTTATTTGCTGAAGTTTATATGATCAATCCTGATGGTTGTTGTGCTGCTATGATTAGGCTTTGTTTTATTTCGAATTTTGTTCGAATTTCGGCCAAATTTCGGTCGAATTTTGGTCAATTTTTCAAATTTTGATTTTGCAATTTCGCCCGAGAATTTGCCGAAAAATTTAAAATTCCCGAAATTCGTCCATTTCGGCCAAGGACGAAAAAAAACACAAACCGAAATTCAAAACACACCTCGCCTCGGCTCATCTCACCGCGGCAAGGATGCGACATATACGCAGTTTGCCATGTCCATCTCGGCCGCCATGGACAGCAGCAATGGGAGCAAGGCCAACCTCGCTCGGTGACGAACGCCTCCAGGCAGCGGAACCATAAAAGCCACGGATGATCGTCCGGGGCGTCCGGAGGCAAGAACGTTGAAGCCCCGCTGTGCCTCCACCCAACCTCTCGCAACGGCTGTGACCTCCCAATGGCTGTCCACCTCCATGGGGCGAGCCGGATAGGTTAGCCAGCAGTGAAAATTGGCCACCTCCCGCCGCGCGCATAGTCTGTTGCCGGCCAAGTGCGGCCCTATCTGGAACGAAGGCAAAAAAAGAAAAATCGTAAGAGGATAGAAAGGCATCAGGAAGAGCCGAGTAAGGCCAGTAGCGCAGACGGCTGGCTTGCGAATTTTTTGGATGGTGAACACCTTACTTCGGTCGTGACCTCCATGAGCACCTTCCGTGTGCCGTCTCTCCTGTGTGCACCACCACCTCGGACGCACGGAAGGAGACGATCGAGGGTTCTGGCAGGCACTGGCCGTCGGCGAGGTAGGGCGTAGACGGGATTTGGGAGACGCTGGGAAGCAGCTGTGAGGTAGGATGTCGAAGGGGAAGCCCTTTTATAGGGCTATACATACCGGCAGTATAGCGGTAGCACGCGGCAGATGGTGGAAGGGCAGCGAAGTACTCAGCGACGGGTGTTGCTCGCCAGAATCGACGGGAGCCTTCCAGGACCGACGAAGCCAAAATATCTCTATCTAGGAAGAGGACAAAATAGTAAACAAAGCTCACCGGAAAAGCCCAGAAAGATGGCTGCTACATATAAAATCTAAACGTGTCGATGAAAGAACTCACGAGTCAACGTACGTGTAACTCAGCCCAAATCTACCTAAAGCAACAACCGCCACGTCTCCCTAAAACAAAACATCCGCCACGTCAAAATGGCACGTGCAAAACGGCCAACCAGATGAATAAAGAAAACACGTCCTGGAATTGATCCACACACGCGTCGCAGGAAAAAAAGGGAGTAACCACCACGCGGAAGTCGCTCCCTGCATGTTCCCCGGTAACAAGTGTCAATTTTTGGAGGCCGTAAAAAAAATTCCGGAAAAACCAGGTAAATGAATCCCTTACGGGCCTAGTATTCTCAATACTGAATCATCATTGTTTCTAATACAAACTAACTAACCCAGCTGTCAAAAAAAAAACTAACCAACCCTGTTTACAGGAAATACATATGATTGTGGAGATAGATGGCAGCTAGAGTATTAGTGCTTATAGCCCGACTCCACTTAGCATAACGGGAGCAGCTCTGCAGCTAGTGCATTTCAACGGGAACAACAAAACTGAACTTGGAGCTGAAAAATCAAGAAAAAAGAACTGATTCCTTTTGCACATTTACAACATTTTAAGGTGTCTAGTCGTGCCTAACTCAGCCAGATCCTGGACAAGGTGGTGCAATTTGAGGACCCTAAATCAGTAAATCTTACAAGCCACAATAAGATACACAAGAATTGCTTAACTTGACCAAAAGAAAAATATTGAATCATCATTGCAACTTTGCATGGAATGGAAAGAGGGGAGCCTGTACTTTTTGACCGAGAAGCAAGTGAAAACTACGAGGAACGGCGGACGAAAATAGTAAGTTGTAATTTTTCTTGCATTATGGTGTGGTATTTCAGTTAAATTGCATCATCTCACGGATAGTAAAAAAAAAGAAAAGGAACTATTTCTGATCAGGCCGCTCCGGTGATGAAGGTGAACACACCCCTGCAGCAGCATGCCAGCACAGTGTATACCACTATACCAGAGCTATGTTCGAGAAGTTTGGTGAGGTCATGTATGAAGGTGGACTAGTGGAAGAAGTTGAGAAAGGTGTAAAATACTTGGTACATAGGTATCATCCAGAAAGACATGACAAATGGTGCCGGGTTGTGTATGCTATTGCTGTCATGGATAAAGGTGCAGAGGTGTCGTGTGAGTGTGGTAATTTTGAACATATGGGGCTTCTGTGCTGTCATGTTCTCAAGGTACACTCTGACTACAAACGCACATATATCAGCATTAGAAACAGATTGTTTTAACAGAATTTGTCTAATTTATGGACAGGTACTTCACCTTCATGGGTTTCACTGAGATCCCTGCAAAGCATATAATGAAGAGGTGGTGGAGAAAGGATGTGCTGCCAGAACATCTAACACATCTGCAGAGGGACCAAATATCAGTGAATTCCATAATTTTTCGACACTCAGACCTGTACAAGCACGCTATGGAAGTTGTAAGGCTTGGCGATGCCAACACATCAGCATATGAAAAAGCCAAGAAAATGTGTTGAAGTCAGCTATGCAAGAGCTAACACCTATAGCTGTTGTACAAGATGGGATGGGCCTAGAAGACAAGGTAAAAGAAGCAAGGCAGTGCAGAAAGAACGAACTCTTTTGAAAGGGCCTGGCTGTGAGTATGGAAGCGACATAGAGGGGAGTGGTGTCGGCAATTTGTTAGGTCTAACGGCTCCTGAGCGCAAGCGCAAACCTGGACGGCCCACCAACAGCAGAGATAAACCTCCCTATGATGATTGAGGAGCAAAGTACAAGATGCATAAAACTATTGCGAAGACAAATGCTGACAGGGGCTGCGGGACAAGTAAGCGAACACGCTTTTGCAGCATATGCCGAGAACCACGGCACGAGCACAACTTGTCCGCAACGCGGAGACATTCCTCCGAAGCAGAGAAAGGAAGCTAAGTGTACAAGAGAAAACTGGGATGTGATGTTTCTCAGCCTAAGCTCAAGTGAGCTCGGGTGAAACAGTAAATTCAGAAGAAAAAAATCACAAAATTCTGAATATTTTTGTAGCAAACATTTACAAATGGATGCTTGCAAAATTTCGTCATGAAACATTTTTTATGGATGCTAGAGGATTACTGCTTATAACCTGACTCTACTTAGCATAGCAGAAAAGCTCTGCAGCTAGTGCATTTCAACAGGAACACACACTCTTTATTTCTAGTACTGCAAAACTGAACTTGGTGCTGAAAAATCAAGAAAAAATAACTGATTTCTTTTGCACATTTACAACATTTTAAGGTGTCTCTAGTCGTGCCTAACTTAACCAGATCCTGGACAAGGTGGTGCAATTCGAGGATCCTAAACCTTACAAGCTACAATAAGGTACACAAGAATGGCTTAACTTGACCGAAAGAAAAATATTTAATCATCATTGCAACTTTGCATGGAATGGAAAGAGGGAAGCCTGTACTTTTACACAGTAACTGTAAATGCATGAATTTGCTGTCTGCAGAATACAGGAAAGAAAGTTCAGATCTGTACCCACAGTTCCAGACCAAACGCGTAAGTGCATGAGTAACTGAATACTCCTTGGTGGATTTGAGTCAAGGACTGAGATTTATTCGAAACCTGATTTGCAGTAGGCATCCAAAGCATTCAATGAAAAGAAAAACAGTAGGCGTCCAAAGAAATTGCAAGCCTGGTGAATATCAGTCAATATGGCTACTTGATAACAAAGTTATTGCTAAATAATGGGAAAATAAGCACATAGCAAAGCACTAACATAACAGAGGCAAACATATGCATAGTTCTGCGTGCATTTAGGATAAATTTAGTAATATGCCAGGAAAAAAAATCCTAATTAGAAAATGTAAAAGATGTCAAATACTATCATTGGCAAATGAGCATCGTGAATTAAATAATTGTAAACATGGCCATAACTTTAGAATAGTTGTGTGGCAAATAATCCCTCGTGTTAGAGGCAACTCCTGATCAGAGATGCACTGATCCATGTTCTTTCCATAGATGCTTTCCAGTACTAAGATAGCTACCTGATATCCAAGTACTTCCTGATAAATTGATAAAGATTCAGACATGCAAGGAAACACCAAAACAGAAACAAAGTGACAGTGCTATAATACAATTTCCATCTTCTTCGAAAGTTAGGATAGGTAGTCTGATAGTACTAGGAATCTAAGATAACTGCGGATAATAAGTCTTCAAACCAAACCAGGGAGCTAAGCACCATTCCTAGTACAAGAAAACCATTTCAATCCCTGGGACTATATAACTGCTAAAGAAACAACAACCACTAAACGAGGGCGGACATGGCAATCAGATTCTTAATAACTGAGGGGCAGCTCCTGCTCAGATGATCGAAGCCGTCGCTGTCTAACAAAGCCCTAAGATTTGCCGGGAAGCGAAGAAAATTTAAGCATGCCTTCTTTAGGCCCTCACAGTGGTGCTGCTCAGCTAACGTCAGGATGGTCGCTATTGTGGCTGCGTTGATGAACTTGCATAGCTTTTCCTCGCAAATACTCTTCAGCCTCTCCATGTTATACCTGTCCGCCGCAACAAGCAGATGCTGGTACATGACATCTTCATCTTCCTTTTCTGTCACCGGTAAGGAGTCGGTATACGCAAAACAGAGCAACGCCTTGAACACCTCTGCCTCCATTTCATCTCTGTGCACCACACCTGCGGCATCGCCCTCCTTCATGCCACCAAAGAGCTCAGCACTGAAGACTGGCGATCGGGCAGCGGTGTGCTGCGAACGTGTGACCACCAACCTCGAAGACTACGTCGGCACCCTTCTCAGTGTTGAGGAGATCTCCGAGGTGCTGGTGCAGGTCAGATGGGGCCACAGTGACAAATGCTGGAGGAGTCTCTTCGAGCAAATCCTCTGCGCGGTAGTCGCCTATGACAATGATATCGCACCTGATGGTGAAGGAATCGTCCTTGAGATGCTCTGACTTCTCCAGGTCTGCCCTCTTGATGAATGTCGCGACTCCCCAGCCCTGCTGAGAACTGTAGCTGTTTACTGTTGATATCAGCGAAGGAGCTTGGTTCGTTTCCTCATCCGCAAAACTGAATTTTTGTTGCGCCTTCACCGCCGTGGCAACACTGGCATCAAGATTAAGGAACACAGATATGTATTCTGCGTACTCTGGTTTCTGGCCGTTGGGATAGTACTCAATGTGCCATCGATGTCCCCCAAGGGTGAAAGGGCGGGACTTTATCCTCTCTCCGGTGGGGACGCCCTTGGTGCGGGAGTAGCCATCGACCTTGAGAAGGTGGTACCCGCTCACCGTGGAGGCAACGATGGCGGAGGCAGATCGGGACGGCTTGCCGGCGGCGGCCGACATGGTAGACCTACTCCGGGAAATGTGGAGTTGATAACCCTCCTCCGCCTTGCTTGGAAAAACTCTCCTCCGCCCTCGCCAGCACGGATTGATGGGTGATTGCTGCGGAAGTGTTGCTGATCTGCTAGGGTTTAGGGCACAATGGGGGCGGATGGAGGAGGAGCAAGAAGGGGGAACGAAATAAGGAGATGAAACAGAGGTGATTTTTCGAGAGTATAGAAAAAGAGCTTTTTTTTTGAGTAAATATAGAAAAAGAGCTACAGCCCAAAGTACCAGTGACTCCCACCAAACCCACAGTTCCTATTTGTACCCGGCCCAGCAAGAACAAAAGCTCGAACTTATCAGATTTGTTTTTTTTACCCCTAAAAAAATTGATTTTGTTTCCCCCCTTTTTTGTTAATTTATTTTCAAATTCATTTTATCCACTTTTCCTTTTGTTTCTTTTTCATGGCTCTTCATTTTTTGGGGGTTTCGAAATTCCTTTTTGTCTTCTCTACTTCTATTTCTGTTTTTTCTTGTTCTGATTTGTTCTTGGTTTTCATGCCTTTGTCATTAGAGTCTCTCTCGAGCGGTGAGAACGTTGCACCTTACACGAGAGTGGTGCTTTCGTAGGAGTGTATTCATACAGCTCTCGCTTTTATAAAATATGTTCGTGCAACATACTTTATTATTCACCCTAAAAACATATTGTATTATTCACACTAGCTCATTATAAATTTTTATTTTAATAGTGCCTTTTTTGTTTAAAAAGAGAAGAAGAATGCATGTACTTGTGAATAAGGTGCACATTTCTAAGCACATATTTTTTTTCCATGGCAACATTTTTTCATGATTTGTATAACGATTCTAATACCTTAGAGTCAAAAGAATCGAAGTTCTGTGTTTGTCCCAAAGTCAAACATGTTTCAATTTGACCAAGCCTATAGAAAAATACATTAACACCCCAAACACCAATTTATTCTCATGATATTCTTTATGATTTTTTGGTACTATGTGTATTTGGTGTTGTAGAACTTAGCAACATTTTCTACCGGTGTTGGCATGGAATTTCGCCAAAGTAAAATATGGTGCAATAGCTATTATAAAAATATAAATTAATCCGAACGGTAAAAATGATGAATCGCCAAATGGGACTTTGGCCGCTTACTAGAAAATAGCAGGCGCGGAAATAAAAGGAATGAGCCAAATATCAATACATAATTGGTGAGCACTTACATTGGCTTAGAATATGAAAATATCGGGTATTCACAAAGTTGGTAAAATGAATAAATAAAATCTCCATAAAAGGCTTTTTCCTGATAAAATAATAACCATGAGACGCAAGATTATAGACGGCGCTAATATCTTCAAATATTAGACCGCATGAAATGTCAACATAGAATCATCGCGGGCGACGCTTATTTGGCAAATATTGAACCATGCAATATACATGGGCATTATTTCATCACCGCTAATAAAATATCGCGGCGACATAGAAAAAGATACGTACGTCATTCCGAATGAAATACAGGTATGAGGGATATAACGCCACATAAAAAAATTACATTTTTCATGTATTTATATACGGCATGTCACACTAAGAAAATAATCCTCAACGTGACATTAATAGTTAATTAAGCCTAGCCCATTAAAATATGTTGGATGACGCCAAGGCCCATAGGTTAATTAGTAAAGAAGGAGTTTAGCCCACATAAGCTAACCACGTACGTAACTTGCCAGCCAAACCACACAGTTCGGTAAATTAGTGATTAAACAAATAAATAAGGAAGGAGACAGCCCCACGCTCACACGATCTCAGCCAACGAACTGGAGAACGTGGGCGCGTCCCTCGGTTGATTTCCTCTGTTGCTCCCTCCTGTATGGTTGGGGTCGCCATTGCGGGTCGCTTGAAAGGAAGCTATGCACATTTTATTACCATGTTAAAAAATTTCAAAAATATTCTCACATCACATGAACATCACAACCATCTTAAAAAGAAAAAAAAGCCTAAAAAACTTTTTTTTTAAAAGTCTCCCTACCATTTAAAAACTCTAAAAAAAATCTCGCCATGACCAACTAGCATGCAGGGACGAAACTCTAGTATGGCCGCTGGGGTCAATTGACCCCAATGCCTTCGAGTATTTGAAGCTAACTAGGTCCATCCAAACTGCGTTTGACCCCAGCCCAAAATATGTGTTGACCCCAGCCCAGTAGCTAATGTCCAATTATTCATAGTCTCAGCCCATAACATCCGTAAATTCTAGTAAAAGATATAAAAGAATGTGGTGTACAGCTCCACACAGCGTTAGCACACAAGGCCCAATGCATAATACACGTACACGTTTGACGTTTCGTGAACAGCCCAGATCGCCTCTTCATCTCTTCCGCCATCGTCTGGTCACCTCTCCGTCTCATCGCCTTCCCCTAATCTTTTCCTTACCTCAACTCTCAATCCCTAATCCCCAATTTGCATCGGCGACGAACAGCGGCGATCCCTAATCTCCAAGGGTGATGCCGGCCGGCCGACGGCGCCGTATAATCCTTAATCTCCCGAGTGTTGGGTGCCCACTTGGCACTTGCCCTCCTCGTAGGCTGTTCTCACGCAGGTACACCAATCTCTTTCTCAGTTTCTCTTGGTCTCACGCACTAACAACTATGTCTCTTACTCTCTCCGGATGGCTAATTACTAAATTTGCGTTTATGTTTTTTTGCTGCATCTAGGAGGCTAGGGCTAGAAGGATATGGACAGATTTCTGCTGAAACGAACGGCACCAGAGACTGATCTGGCAGGGACTTCAAGGCCAGTTAGACTAAGGCAAGATCATGCATCAAATATTGGTACTACTACCACAGCAGATATTAATTTGGATGAACTTCCTTTTGATCCGGCCAATCGAAAAAGAATATCACAATACACTAAGAATCCAAAGAAGCAAGTTGAGATCAGAAGAATATATTTAACTAGAGGACCTTATAGGCCAAAAGAAGGCTTTGTATATCCGCAGAAGACCATCGGAGGATTCGAAAGAAGATTCAAGCTAGAATGATTTAAAGATTATCATTGGCTAGAGTAGAGTGATAAAGTGCACAAGGCATCTTGCCAATGTTGCTATTTGTTCAGAGATTGCATCGACGGTCAAGGTGGGAATGATGCATTTTTTGTCAATGGTTTCTCTAGTTGGAATAAGAAATACAGATTGGATACTCATGTGGGTGAGGTTAATAGCTATCACAATGTAGCTGCTAAAAGGTGTGATGCCTTGATGAATCAAGATCAGTCCATTAAAGTTGCCCTCAACAAGCAAACTGATATCACAAAAAGGCAAAATCGTATTCGGTTGAATACTTTCGTCGAATTTGTTAGATACTTATTACATTAAGGTTTAGCTTTCTGTGGCAATGATGAATCAGAGGAATCCAAAAATAAGGGGAATTTTCGAGAGTTGGTACAAACATTAGCAAATCAGAATGAGGATGTGAGGAATGTAGTTCTCAAGAATGCTCCAAAAAATTGCAAATGGGTGTCTCCAGATATTCAAAAGGAACTTGCAAATTATTTTGCAAAGGTAAATTACTACTTTCTGGCATCTCTATTCTTTATTTATTTCATATGATTTATCTCTCCGAGCACCTAAAAATATATTTTATCTGGTTTGTTACAGATAACATTGAATTCTATTCTTGAAGAAATTGGTGGTGATGTTTTCAGTTTGTTGATTGATGAGGCGTCCGATGTGTCAGACAAAGAACAAATGGCTGTTGTGTTGAGGTATGTTGATAAGCTTGGGTTAATCCTAGAACGACTAGTTGGGGTAGTACATGTGAAGGAAACATCGGCAACGTGTCTCAAGTCAGCCCGTGAGAAATTGCTTGTTCATATTGGATTAAGCTTCAAACAAGTTAGAGGGCAATGCTATGACGGGGCGAGCAATATGAGGGGTGAGTTCTATGGTTTGAAAGCTAAAATTCTAGAAGAGAATAAGTCAGCATATTACGTGCATTGTTTTTCTCACCAACTCCAATTGGTTATCGTAGCAATTTCAAAGAAGAATGAAGATATTCCAGATTTCTTTTACATGATTTCTCTTCTGTTTAATGTGGTTGGAGCTTCTTGCAAAAGAAAAGACATGATCAGAGAGACTAATAGAGAGAATGTGAAAAAAGCCATAAGTAGTGGGCGGATTAGTACTGGCACAGGGTTGAATCAAGATCAATCACTTCAAAGGGTGGGAGACACCCGTTGGGGTTCTCACTATAGAACCCTCTCAAGCCTAATTCAGTTGTTCCCATCAATTGTCAGTGTCCTCAAGTATGTATCAAAAGAAGGCAAGAAAGATTCGAAGAAAAGTGAAGCACGTGGTCTTCTATCATATTTTGGAACCTTTGATTTTGTGTTCTATTTGCACATGATGTTCCATATATTAGGGAGTGCCAACACTCTGTCACAAGCATTGCAACAAAAGGATCAAGATATCTTGAATGCAATGTCATGTGTGAAGTCAACAAGGAATGATCTACAACAACTAAGAGATAATGGGTGGGAATCACTTTGGGAGAAGGTATATGCATTCTGTGAAGAACATGACATTCCAAAGCTAAGCATGCAAGATGAATATGTCAATCGACATAATACACGAAAAAGAACCAATATAACAAACCTGCATCATTATCAAATAGAGTGTCTTGACACTGTTATTGATTGGCAACTTCGACAGTTTGATGACAGATTCAATGAAGTAAATTCTGCATTGCTTATTCACATGGCTTCTTTCAACCCAAAAAACTCTTTCGCTGCTTTTAACTTGGAGAGTTTGTTGAAGCTAGCTGAGTTTTATCCTGAGGATTTCGATTCATCAAAATTGATGGATCTTGGACATGAACTTCGGATTTACATTGACAATGTCCGAGCAGACCAAAGATTTGCCAATTTGGATGGCATTGTGGATCTTGCTAAAAAGTTGGTGGATACTAAGAAGCATCTTGCTTTCCCTTTGGTGTATCAACTTCTAAAGCTAGTGCTAATTTTGCCGGTTGCCACAGCGTCAGTGGAGAGATGATTTTCAGCAATGAATATTGTGAAGAGTGTTTTACGCAACAAAATGGGTGACCAGTTCATGAGTGATTGCTTGATTTGCTATGTGGAGAAAGATATATTTGCTACCATTACAAATGACGCCGTAATTGATCTATTTAAGAAGATGGGAGATCGAGAAGGCAAGTTATAAAATGTGAGTCTAACATCACTTTAACTTTTTTGTTTCTGCTATTTATTCTCTATAGTATTTCTTACACACCATTGTTGTGAATATAATATATTACTTTTGTTCATCCTTTTCAGGAAGACATCGTTTTTTGCTTATTTTCTCTGAATATGTAAACAAATGATTTTATGACTTTGCGGAACCAGTACTTGGTATGACAATCTTATTATTATGATACTAGTTTATCATTGGCTCATTGCATATTTTCGCTCTTCATGTCGCCCTTGGATGATATTTCTATTTGTGTTATAGTGGGCATATTTTTGGTTTTTGCTCTTTATATTGCTCTCAGCATGAGTCACACCATAGCATGTGCTGTAGTAGGCATTGGACATTGGTTGATCCCAATGACAATTTTTTCTAGCTTCGTCCCTGCTAGCATGCGCCACATGGCGTAGCTGGTTGGCCATCATTGTAGCGCCTCTTAATGGGTTTAAATACTTTGAAAGGGACTGATATTGGGGATCTCTTTTCCCCGGCCGGCCGCTGCTGCTCTGCTGCTACTTTCCCTACTCATATTCTTGATCTCTCGCCTCACGCTGCTGCTCTCATCCATATATGCGCTGCTGCTGCAAGGCCTCATTAGTAGAAAAATGGCCTAATGTCAAGCACACTAGTCCCGGTTTGTAACTGAACCGACACTAATGTGACCATTGGTACCGGTTCCAACGGCTAGGTGGACGGCGCTCATTAGTACCGGTTCGTGGCTAACCTTTAATACCGGCTTGTGCCACAAACCGGTACTACAGAGGTGGTGGCAGGTTGTTGTTAGGCTAGGGCCCCACCAGCATCTTTAGTACCGGTTCATGCCACAAACTGGTATGAGATGAACCTTTAGTTGATTCCTTTTGCTATTGAAGAATATTATAGCTATCTTTAAGTGGATCATAGCAAAATTAGTCCCACCTCGCCAAGCGAGAGGGACTAACAGTGGTTTATAAGCCCTGAGTGTAGAGACGAGGAACGGTGAAGGAGAGGCGCAATGCTCACATGCACGTTGCTTAGCTTCAGGCCTTGAGGAAACGGTGTAGACTGCACGGAGCTATGCGTAGTTTCTCAAGGCCTGAATCTAAGCAACGTGCCGGTGAGCATTGCGCCTCTTCTTCATTTTTAGTAACTTATTTTAACTCCGGACTTTTTGTGTGTTCATTATGCATCATTCAAAGGCACATCATCAATGTTCAACTCTTTTCTGCCTTCATTTTCTATTTTTCATGCATTTAATGATTTGGTTTGAACTAAATGACCCTAAAATTAAAAACACTACAAATGAACTCTAAAAAAGTTGAAACTTGGCATGGTATCATAATTTCACCCACATAGCATTTGCTAAAAAATTGAGAGGGTTACGACAAAAACTGGATGCACTTCGTGTACAAACTGGACAATCTCTTTCGAAGTATCAGGGTTTCGGAGAAACTCATCTGTTATAAAAGGGATTTAATTTTTAATAACTTATTTTAACTCTAGACTTTTTGTGTGTTCAATATGCACCATTTAAAGGCACATCATAAATTTTCAACCCTTTTCTGACTTCATTTGCTAGTTTTTAGCTCATTTACTGATGTTTTGGAGCTAAATGACCCTGAAATTGAAAAGCACTACAAATTAACTCTGAAAAGGTTGAAAGTTGGCATGGTATCAACATTTCACACACATATTTGTGCTAAAAAGTTGAGAGGATTATGGCAAAAACTGGATGCACTTCGTGTGCAAATTGGACAATCTCTTTCGAAGTATCAGGGTTTCAGACGAAACTCATCTAATAAAAGGGATTTCATTTTTAATAACTTGTTACAACTTTAGACTTTTTGTGCATTCAGTATGCACCATTCAAAGCCACGTCATCAACTTTCAACCCTTTCTGACATCATTTGCTAATTTTCAGCTCATTTACTATTTTTGTAGCTAAATGACCCTGAAATTGCAGTACTACAAATGAACTCTCAAAAGGTTGAAAGTTGGCATGGTATCATCGTTTCACCCACATAGCATGTGCAAAAAAGTAGAGAGTATTATGGCAACAACTGGATGCACTTCGTGTATAAATGGATAATCTCTTTCGAAGTATCAGGGTTTCGGACGAAAACTCATCTGTTATAAAGGCATTTCATTTTTTAAATTTATTACAACTCCAGACTTTTTGTGCCTCAGTATGCACCATTCAAAGCCACGTCATCAAGTTTCAACCCTTTCTGACATCATTTGCTAAATTTCAGCTCATTTACTGATTTTTTAGCTAAATGACCCTGAAATTGAAAATCACTACAAATGATCCCTGGAATGGTTGAAAGTTGGCATGGTATCAACATTTCACCCACATAGCATGTGCTAAAAAGTTGAGAGAGTTACGACAAAAACTGGATGCACTTCGTGTACAAACTGCACAATCTCTTTCGAAGTATCAGTGTTTCCGTCGAAACTCGTCTATTATAAAAGGGATTTCATTTTTAATAACTTATTACAACTCCAGACTTTTTGTGCGTTCAGTATGCACCATTCAAAGCCACGTCATCAACTTTGAACCCTTTCTGACATTATTTGCTAATTTTCAACTCATTTGTTGATTTTTTAACTAAATGACCCTAAAATTGAAAAGCACTACAAATGAACTCTGAAAAGGTTGAAAGTTGGCATCGTATCATCATTTCACCCATATAGCATGTGCAAAAAAGTAGAGAGGATTACGGCAAAAACTGGATGCACTTCATGTACAAAATGGACAATATCTTTCGAAGTATCAGGGTTTCAGACGAAACTCATCTAATAAAAGGGATTTCATTTTTAATAACTTGTTATAACTTTAGACTTTTTGTGCATTCAGTATGCACCATTCAAAGCCACGTCATCAACTTTCAACCCTTTCTGACATCATTTGCTAATTTTCAGCTCATTTACTATTTTTGTAGCTAAATGACCCTGAAATTGCAGTACTACAAATGAACTCTCAAAAGGTTGAAAGTTGGCATGGTATCATCGTTTCACCCACATAGCATGTGCAAAAAAGTAGAGAGTATTATGGCAACAACTGGATGCACTTCGTGTATAAATGGATAATCTCTTTCGAAGTATCAGGGTTTCGGACGAAAACTCATCTGTTATAAAGGCATTTCATTTTTTAAATTTATTACAACTCCAGACTTTTTGTGCCTCAGTATGCACCATTCAAAGCCACGTCATCAAGTTTCAACCCTTTCTGACATCATTTGCTAAATTTCAGCTCATTTACTGATTTTTTAGCTAAATGACCCTGAAATTGAAAATCACTACAAATGATCCCTGGAATGGTTGAAAGTTGGCATGGTATCAACATTTCACCCACATAGCATGTGCTAAAAAGTTGAGAGAGTTACGACAAAAACTGGATGCACTTCGTGTACAAACTGCACAATCTCTTTCGAAGTATCAGTGTTTCCGTCGAAACTCATCTATTATAAAAGGGATTTCATTTTTAATAACTTATTACAACTCCAGACTTTTTGTGCGTTCAGTATGCACCATTCAAAGCCACATCATCAACTTTGAACCCTTTCTGACATTATTTGCTAATTTTCAACTCATTTGTTGATTTTTTAACTAAATGACCCTAAAATTGAAAAGCACTACAAATGAACTCTGAAAAGGTTGAAAGTTGGCATCGTATCATCATTTCACCCATATAGCATGTGCAAAAAAGTAGAGAGGATTACGGCAAAAACTGGATGCACTTCGTGTACAAAATGGACAATCTCTTTCGAAGTATCAGAGTTTCGAAATAAAACTCATTTGTTACAAAAGGCATTTCATTTTTTTAAAACTTATTACAACTCCAGACTTTTTGTGCGTTCAGTATGCACCATTCAAAGCCGCGTCATTAACTTTCTACCCTTTCTGACATCATTTGCTAATTTTCAGCTCATTTACTGTTTTTTAGCTAAACGACTCTGAAATTAAAAAGCACTACAAATGAACTCTGAAAAGATTGAAAGTTGGCATGGTATCAACATTTAACCCACATAGTATGTGCTAAACATTTGAGAGGGTTACGGCAAAAACTGGATGCACTTCGTGTACAAACTGGACAATCTCTTTCGAAGTATAAGGGTTTCGGACGAAACTCATCTATTATAAAAGGGATTTCATTTTTAATAACTTATTACTACTCCAGACTTTTTGTGCATTTACTATGCACCATTCAAAGCCACGTCATCAACTTTCAACCCTTTCTGACATGATTTGCTAATTTTCAGCTCATTTACTATTTTTTATAGCTAAATCACCCTAAAATTGAAAAGCACTACAAATGAACTCTGAAAAGGTTGAAAGTTGGCATAGTATCATCATTTCACCCACATAGTATGTGCAAAAAAGTAGAGAGGGTTACGGCAAAAACTGGATGCACTGCGTGTACAAAATGGATAATCTCTTCCGAAGTATCAGGGTTTTGGACGAAAAATCAGCTGTTACAAAGGTATTTCATTTTCTAGAACTTACTACAACTCCAGACTTTTTGTGCGTTGAGTATGCACCATTCAAAACTACGTCGTCAACTTTCTACCCTTTCTGACATCATGTGCTAATTTTCAGCTCATTTACTGATTTTTTAACCTAAGTATTACCAAATTGAATATAATGATAAAGCACACTAATATTAAACATTTTTTGACCATAGAATAGTAGGGAAAATGCCCTACTGTGTGTCATTTTTCATTAATAATGAGGGGAACATAAAATGAGTCTTTACAATGGTTGAAGAGGGGACAACCAGAGATATATGGGCTAGTAAATGAAAAAGATAACTAATTATTGAATATAAGAAAAAAGAATCACTGGAAAATCTATTTTTAAAGTAAAGTTATTCCCAAATTAGTGATTCACACAAATTTCAAATAATTTAAATTTAAACTATTCAAATTTGAAAACTGCTAGCACTAAGAAAGTTTGTAATTTTTTGTATCTAAAGCAAAAATATTCACAAAAAAATTCTAAATACAGCAAAAAGCAACTCAGAAATAAATAAAAGAAATAAATAAAGAAGAAAAGAAAAAAAGGAGAAAAATTAAATAAAAAAGCCCGCCTAATGGGCCACAACGGCCTGCGTACGAGTGGAAACCCAACCTGTAGTTGGGCCATGATGCAAGCCCGTAAGCCCAGTAGGCCCAACAGGTCAGCGCAGCAAAGGTAGGCCCAGAAGGCCTGCTTTAGAGAGGAGCTCGATGGAGCAGCCGCGGCTGGGTTAATAAACCAGTGCGGTTGCTCTTCTCTCGGCGAGGTAGGACTAAACTTTGTGCACCGCACCTGGGCCAGTGCACCCCTTCAGTACCGGTTGGTGGCTCCAACCGGTACAAAAAGGGGTGTCTTTACTACGAGTTGCAGCCTTGACCCGGTAGTAAAGGGGTTCGCTTCCCGCCGCTTCGCCTGGCCAAATTTGACCTTTAGTACCGGTTGGTGGGTCTAGCCGGCACTAAAGGTCCATTCTATATAAGCAGCACTTACGAAATTTGCAGTTTTCTTCTCTTTTTTCTCTGCTTGAACCTCGTCCCCGTCACCGCTCCGTCGCCGCGCCCGTCCCTGTCGCCGCCTCCGTCACGCACGGTCGCCGTCGCCGTCGCCGTCCCCATCACCGCTCCCGTCCCCGTCGTCGCCCCGTCGCCACGCACGCCCGTCCCCGTCGTTGCGCGCTGCCTCGGCCCATCCCCGTCACGCGCCGCCCCTGTCGCCTCGCTGTAAAACCACCCCCTGCCGCGCCATGGCCGCCCTCACACACACAGTACACACACACACACACAGAGAAATGTTAGATTTTAATGTCAAATGTTAGATGAATTAGATAGAAATGTTAGATATTAATGTCAAATGTTAGATGAATTAGATAGAAATGTTAGATTAATAGAACTAGGTTTTATACTTTTGTCAAATTAATAGAGAACTAGTTGAATTCTATATGAGATTTGAATTAGTAAGTGCTTAGTGAAGGAAATATGCCCTAGAGGCAATAATAAAGTTATTATTTATTTTCTTATATCATGATAAATGTTTATTATTTATGCTAGAATTGTATTAACCGGAAACATAATACATGTGTGAATACATAGACAAACATAGTGTCACTAGTATGCCTCTACTTGACTAGCTCGTTTATCAAAGATGGTTATGTTTCCTAGCCATGGACAAAAGAGTTGTCATTTGATTAACGGGATCACATCATTAGGAGAATGATGTGATTGACCTGACCCATTCCGTTAGCCTTAGCACTTGATCGTTTAGTATGTTGCTACTGCTTTCTTCATGACTTATACATGTTCCTATGACTATGAGATTATGCAACTCCCTACTGGAGGAACACTTTGTGTGCTACAAAACGTCACAACGTAACTGGGTGATTACAATGGAGTTTTACAGGTGTCTCCGAAGGTACATGTTGGGTTGGCATATTTCGAGATTAGGATTTGTCACTCCGATTGTCAGAGAGGTATCTCTAGGCCCACTCGGTAATGCACATCACTATAAGCCTTGCAAGCATTGCAACTAATGAGTTAGTTGCGGGATGATGTATTACGGAACAAGTAAAGAGACTTGCCGATAAAGAGATTGAACTAGGTATTGAGATACCGATGATCGAATCTCGGGCAAGTAACATACCGATGACAAAGGGAACAACGTATGTTGTTATGCGGTTTGACCAATAAAGATCTTCGTAGAATATGTGGGAGCCAATATGAGCATCCAGGTTCCGCTATTGGTTATTGACCGGAGACGTGTCTCGGTCATGTCTACATTGTTCTCGAACCCGTAGGGTCTGCACGCTTAAGGTTTCAATGACAGTTATATTATGAGTTTATGAGTTTTGATGTACCGAAGGAGTTCAGAGTCCTGGATGAGATCGGGGACATGACGGGGAGTCTATAAATGGTCGAGACGTAAAGATCGATATATTGGACGACTATATTCGGACTTCGTAAAGGTTCCGAGTGATTCGGGTATTTTTCGGAGTATCGAAGAGTTACGGGAATTCGCCGGGGAGTATATGGGCCTTATTGGGCCATACACTACTGGAATCAGCTACTTTGCCATCTGCCAGCTCTTTGCCGTCTGCTAGCAGACGACAAAGAAGCTCTTTGCCATCAGCTACCCGAAAGCAGACGGTAAAGAACTGGCTGATGGCAACGAAAGCCTTTGCCATCAGCCTATTCTTTGCCATCCGCTAGCTGACGGCAAAGAATCTTTGCCGTCCGCTAGCAGACGGCAAAGAGGGAGGGGGGGGGCACTGAGGAGCTGGTTAAAAAATACTTAAAGTCCCCTCGCTTTGCCGTCCGCCGCAGACGGCAAAGGACGGGGGACGGCAAAGGCTACCCTAACTAACCTAACTAACGGCCGAGCCCCCTCCCCCGCCCGTTACTCATCTCTCTCCCTCGACCTCCTCCGCCCCCTCCCCCGCCGCCCCCGCCCCTGCCGCCCGGCACCGCCCCCGCCCTCGCCGCCCCCGCCACCGCCTGGCGCCGCCCGGCGCCGCCGCCGCCCCACCCCCTCCCCCACCCGCCACCGCCCCCACCGTCCTGCCGCCCGGTGCTGCCCCCGCCCCTCCCGCCCCCGCCCCCGCCCCTCCCACCCGGCGCCGCCCCCGCCGCCGCCGCCCGGCCATCCCACTGCCCCGGAGCGCCGCCGCCCCCCCCACCCACCCACCACCCCGGCGCCAGCGTCGCCCCCTGCTCCGGTGAGTTTTTTTTTTCTGTTTTTCTTTTTTTTGCTGTTTAATTCTTGTTTAATTGTTAGTGTTAGTGTTAGTGTTAGATTTAGTGTTAGAAAAGAAGAAAATTTAGTGTTAGTGTTAGAAAAAAGAATATGTAGAAGAAAAGAAGAAGAAGTGGAAAAAAGATGAAAAAGAAGAAAAGAAAAGAAGTAGAAAAAGGATGAAAAAGAAGAAGAAGAAAAGAAGTAGAAGAAGTAAAAGAAGACGAATAGAAGAAAAGAAAAGAAGTAGAAAAAAGATGAAAAAAGAAGAAGAAGAAGAAAGGAAAGAAGAAGAAAGGAAAGAAGAAGAAAGGAAAGAAGAAGAAGAAGAAAGGAAATAAGAAGAAGGATAGAAGAAGAAGAAGAAAGGAAAGAAGAAGAAAGAAGAAGAAGAAGAAGAGAAGGAAAGAAGAAGAAGGATAGAAGGAAACACCCCGTCCACTGACCCCGACACCCCGACCCCGACACCTGACCCCGACACCCTGACCCCGACACCCCGACCCCGACACCACACCCCGACACACAGACCACGACACCACACCCCGACACCCCGACCCCGACACGACACCCTGACCCCGAAACAGCACCCCGACACCGACATGACACCCCGACCCCCTAAACCTCCCGAAAAGGTGCTCTTTGGCCTTCCAGAGGCCGACGGGGTTATATATTTGTGAATTATTAGTTAGGTCATATATTTTTCGATTTTGTTATGAAAAACATCATATATAATTGTGTTGATCGGGTAGATTTAAATGTGCAGTTGTTTCATCGCTGCGAGGTTTGGTGTTCGACGACCTCGCCGTGCGTTTGACGAGCTCTGCCCCTTCGTTCGTGGGTGAGCACAAATGACATGTCCTTCTCCCCCATTAATTATTTTCACAAATGACATGAAATTTGGTAGCTAGCTATATATGTGTCTTGAATCATCAGTATGCGTAACCAATATGTGTCTCTCGTTCGAAAGCATCATAGTTATAAATATGCATGCATTTGCATATTTATAACCTTAATTCTTTCGAATTGTCCAACACTATCCATGGAAAGCCCGAGTATGTGTAGATTGGGTTCGTTTTCCCATATGCTTTGCTCCGGATCCGACGCATAAATTTCGTCAGTGCCTCCCCTGTTGTTCTCCGGGTACACATCCTCTCTGTTTATTGCAGAGACGTGTATCAGGAGAACAGCGGGGAGGTGCTGCCGAAATTTTGCGTCGGATCCGGAGCATAGCTTGGGAAAATGAACCCAATCTACACATACTTGGGTGGGATTAGGACCTATCATTACCTATTAGAGTGTAGGTTGCATGGACGTAATAAAATTGACAAAGTAGATCAACTGATGAATATATACATGGTGAATTATATATATAATTGTTGTGTGTCCAGTAGCTCTGAAAGTCAAGATGAGTGATCGTGCGTGGATGTATACCGGTCACACTGGTCAGAACAAATGGAGCGCTGAATGGTTCACAAAAACCAAGGGGTTTGTGCAAGCCGCATTTGCAAATGGCCAGAGGAAAACTTGGTGCCCCTGTTTCCGATGCGGCAATTGGGAAAAGAGGACAGAGGCTGAAATGGGTAAACACCTGCAGAAGAATGGTTTTACGCCCGATTATACGGTGTGGACATTTAGTGGTGAGTCTGCCCAACGTGACCGAGCTGAGGTGGATCATCGTCGCACCGACGAGCATGGTACCGGGATGGAAAACATGGTGCAAGACTATGATGATGCGCAGGATTCGGACGAGGAGATGGAGGAATCTGCAAAGGCCTTCAATGAAATGTTGGAGAGTTCAAAACGTCCGCTCCACGAGCACACTGAGCTTTGTCAGTTGGATGCCATCTCACAAGTAATGGCTTTGAAGGCTCAGTTCAACTTGGGCAGAGAATGCTATGACGCAATTATGACAGTATTTGGACGCTTTCTACCCAAAGGCCATGTAATGCCTGCAAACCTGTACCAGTCGGACAAAATCCTCCGTGCACTAAAGATGCCCTATGAGAAGATACATGCCTGTGAGAAAGGATGTGCCTTATTTAGGCTTGAGTATGCGGACTTGAACTATTGTCCCATTTGCAAGTGTTCTAGGTATATTGTGCTAGACAACGGTATGCGTGAGAAGACACAAACCAAAATCCCTGTTAGTGTTCTTCGGTATATGCCAATCATACCAAGACTTCAACGTCATTTCATGGTCGAAGAGACGGCCAGACAGATGACATGGCAAAAGAACCGAACTAGATGCAGATGGTAATCTGATGATGGTACACACATCGGATGGTGTTGCGTGGAAAAAGTATGATGAATTACATGCTGACAAAGCGGCAGATCCGAGGCATCCTCGAGTCGGCATCAACACCGATGGGTTCAGTGTGTTTGGTATGACGGCAGCCCAATACAGTTGTTGGCCCGTATTTGTCTTTCCACTCAATCTCCCCCCCGGATAGATTATGCAAAGAAAGAACATTTTCCTGACGTTGATAATTCCAGGGCCCAACTATCCGGGGAAAAATATGAATGTGTACATGCAGCCGCTTAAGGACGAATTGCAAGAAGCCTGGGATAATGGGTTCAAGACATACGACGCCTATAGCAAACGAAACTTCATAATGCGTGTCTGGTACATGTACTCGACGCATGACTTGCCGGCGTATGCGCTATTCGTTGGCTGGTGTCTGCATGGAAGGTTCCCGTGCCCCACATGCAAGGGAGCTCTTGAGTTTCGTTGGCTTCAGGCCGGTCGCAAGTTTTCTTGCTTCGACATGCATAGACAGTTCCTGGATCCTCGCCATAAGTTCAGGAAAGACAAGAAGAACTTCATCAGAGGTAGAGTTGTAAAAAACTCTACACCACCTGCGTTGACAGGCCAACAGACCCTGGATCAGTTAAACGCTCTCGAGCCAGATCCAGAGCGTCCAGGGTACTTCAAGGGATATAATTCTGAGCACGCCTGGACTCACAAAACATGCTTATGGGATCTGCCTTACTTCAAAGACCTCCTTTGCCCACACAACATCGACGTGATGCACACTGAGAAGAATATCGCCGAGGCACTTTTTGGTACATTGTTCGGCGTAGATGGGAAGTCAAAGGATAATACTAAGGCTAGAGTCGATCTGGAGGCGCTATGTGATAGGCCGTTACAAAACATGAAAGAACCGAAAGGAAAGAAGAACTAGACGAAGCCAAAGGCATGGTTCAATCTTGTAAGGCCAGCTATGAGGGAAATTATCTTGTGGGTGAAAATGCAGTTGATGTTCCCCGATGGGTATGCAGCGAATCTAAAGAGGGGAGCGAGTCTTGATAAATTGAAGATATTTGGTCTCAAGAGTCATGATTGGCACATATGGATTGAGCGGGTAATGCCGGTGATGTTGCGTGGCTTCATCCCTGAGGGTGAATGGCTAATACTGGCAGAACTCAGCTATTTCTTCCATGTTCTTTGTGCGAAAGAACTATCGCCTGGCGTGCTAGAAGAAATGGAAGAGTTGGCGCCAGAGTTGATCTGCAAGTTAGAGAAGATCTTTCCACCGGGCTTCTTTAATCCAATGCAACATTTGATTTTGCATCTCCCGACCGAGGCAGGATTGGGTGGGCCCGTGCAAAATCGTTGGTGCTACCCAACTGAGAGGATGCAAAAGACGCTTCGAGAAAAATGTAAAAATAAACGTAGAATTGAAGCATCTATGGCTGAGGCATTCATCACTAAGGAGGCGGCAAACTTCGTGACAGCACACTACGAAACCAAAAATCGTCATTTGCATAATCCGAAGCCTCGGTACAATGCTGACGAGCCTAAAAAGGGTGGATCCAACCTCATCCTATTCAAAGGCAATCTCGCACCAGCTAGTGTTTCAAAGACAGTATCTTTGGATAACGAAGAATGGCGGACCATTTCATTGTATATCTTCAACAACCTGATAGAAGTGCGGCCGTACATCGAGTAAGTTCTCGCTACATTGTTTCGCAACTTCTATTTCCTTTGAACTGCTCTTATTCCTGGATATTTCATACAGTCGATACGTCGCCCTATTCTCGTATGGAGCGGTGATCCAAAAGGATTTCGTCGAAGAGTATGAGCTTCTCGCAAAGCAAGGAGGCGGCTATCCCGGTTTCATCTCTTGGTTCAAACAAACGGTAAATTCTATTAGACAATTTCATTTCATTCGCTAATTTGTGCGTAATGCAACAATCCTTTCATATTAAACTTGTAGGCTAATTCAGAGTCTATGCACGCCGAATTGAGACAAGTCGCTAATGGTTTTGACTATAAGGTCCGTTCATTTGACAAATACGACATCAACGGGTATCATTTTCGTACCTATGGCAAAGAGCTATCTATGGCCGACCGAAAGTCTACAAATTGTTGTGTATCTGCTATCGGCGAAGGAGGTACCGAGTATTATGGGAGAGTTGAAGCAATTTATGAACTTCTATTCTATGGTGAAAACCCACCGAATGTCGTAGTCTTCAAATGTTATTGGTTTCAGCCGAAGGTGACTAGAAGGACTCATGAACATATAGGGCTAGTTGAAATCAACCAAAGCACCCATTTAGATGTTCTTGATGTCTATATTATGGCTCAACAGGCGACCCAAGTATTCTATCTACCCTGGGCCTGCCAAACTAATCCAAATCTAAAAGGTTGGGATGTCGTTTATGAAGTGCTGCCACGTGCTAGACTATCTCCCCCAAAGGAAGAGGATTATGAACCTCACATTAACCCAGACACATATGAAGGAGAATTCTTCCAAGAAACACGTCTTTCCAAAAAGCGTTTCAAGAACCGGTATACTTCACCCCAAAACATTGAAGTAGATAGCGACAGTGAATCCCACATCACCCCAGAGGAGGAACAAGAAGAGCCAGAACAAGAAGAGGTTACTGCTGCGGACGACCTCTCAATGCTTGACCGATTACGTAAAGGTGGCCTTCCACATGTTGATGCCATTGAACCCTATGAGCCCGTCATTGATTATAGTGATGATGATGATTATGCATTTATTGATGATACTGATCGAGATTATTAGTAGTGTCAGGTATTCAATTTTTTATGTTGTACTTGATGATGATACACTTAAGTGATATACATATTATTATTCATGTCGGTATTTTTTTATGTTGTACTAATTTCGTTTACTCTTTGTCATGGCAGGTGTTGAAAGATGGAAGGGGAGCCGACTGAGGCCAAGGACAAACGTGCCCAAATTGAAGGTGTGCCACACCATCAAGGTAGCTCCAGCTTATATCAGTTCGGGCGGAATTGGGTAATGTGGTTTGCTTCATTATTAATGCAATTCATTCATCATGCTAGCTTGAGCCCTTTAATTACTAATTTACTTTGTTTCTCTCTTTCAGGCACGCTACAATAAGACGGATAAGGTGCCAGAGGGGTACGACCTATATGCCATGGCCCACACTGCCTCTTACAAGCAAGTCAAGGGGAAGGCGAGGAAAGGGGAGGAGTTTAACCCGAGCCAGATCCCCTACAATCCAGAGCAGGTGATGATATCTAGTGGCGGGAGGTCCCGTGGCTCCATAGCCATTGATCCAGAGATTGCTCCTGAGACCACGATGAGTTTAATTTGAATGGACGTTACTTGCTAGTCTTAAAATTTGAGTGTCATCATGCTAAGGAAACATTGGAAATGATCTTTGGTGCAGCCTTACTCCACACAAGCATCACAAGATCCTTCTCCAGCTACTGGCCTGAGCCAGCCCGCTCCCACACCTCCATGATCAAGGTAAGTTTCTCTAGTTTTTTGCTTAACAAATGCATAAAGACCTAGACTTAGCTTTATTTCATCCAATATGCTTACCTTAATGACCTGGACGTAGGTTCTTTTCCTGCAAAATGACTTAATAATCTTACTGACCTCCAAAACCAGCCATTTTACCTAAGTTAGCTCTATAACGATCTATACTTAGCTTTGTTTCCTCCAAAATGACCTAAGTTAGTTATAATATGCATAGTTAACTAGGTTTGCTCAGTAATGACATGTACTTACCTTACTTATGTAAAAAACGGCATAATTAGCTTAGTTAGCTCATAAACGATCCATTTTACCTACATTAGCTCTAAAATGATGCATTTTACCTAAGTTAGCTCATAAACGATCCATTTCACCTAAGTTACCTCACAAACGATGGCGTGCTTCTTCTTCTAGTCTTCTTCTTCTAGTCACCTTTTCCTAACTTTCTTATTTGCCATTTTGCAGATTTCATTCACTTCTCGAAAGCTAGCTTGCTATGATGGAGTGCTTGTTTTTAATTTCATTCTCTTCTAGTATTCTTCTAGCTTGCTACGATGGAAGTTGCTATCTTGATGAAACTTTGCATTGTAATATGTATGTGCAACTTTGCTATCTTGATGGAACTTGCTATGTATGAGTGGATGGAACTATATATGTATATACGATGAAACTTATGTGCTGTTAAATAGCTCTGTGAAATATATCTATATATGTCATATATATTTGTTGTGAAAATTGTTGGATTAAAAAAAACAGAAAAAAGAGCCAATATGCAGGCTCTTTGCCGTCAGCCACCGACGGCAAAGGTCTCTTTGCCGTCAGCCACCGACGGCAAAGGTCTCTTTGCCATCAGCAGCGGACGGCAAAGAGGCCACATGGCAAGCAACTATGCTTCCTGGGAGGCTGACCTATTTGGTCAGTTTGCCAACAGTGGCTGACGGCAAAGAGAATTTTTTTTTGCCTACAGCGGCGGACGGCAAAGGCCTTCCGATGTTTGCCGTCAGCGGCCGATGGCAAAGGCTTGCCGTTAACCACCTAACGGAGTAACAGCGCAATTATTGCCGTCAGTATTCTTTGCCGTCGGCAGCTGATTGCAAAGGACCCTTTGCCGTCAGCCGCCCGAAGCGGACGAAATGTAGCTCTTTGCCGTCCCGTACGTTGCCGTCCACTTTTGCCGTCCGCGGCGGACGGCAAAGACCTTTGCCGTCCGCCATCCGTGCCTTTGCCGTCTACCGTGGCTGATGGCAAAGTAGCAGATTCCTGTAGTGATACGGGAATACAGGAGAGAGGCCGAAAGGAAGGAGGCGCGTAGCCCCCCTCAGGTCCGAATTGGACAAGGGGTGCAACCCCCTTTTCCTTCCTCCTCTCCCCCTCTTTCCTTCTCTCCTACTCCAACAAGGAAGGGGGGGAGTCCTACTCCCGGTGGGAGGAGGACTCCTCCTGGCGCGCCCCTCCTGGCCAGCCGAACCCCTCCCCCTAACTCCTTTATATACGGGGGCAGGGGGACACCTCTAGGTAGAACAACAATTGATCCCTTAGATCTCTTAGCCGTGTGCGGTGCCCCCCTCCATCATAGTCCTCCTCGATAGTATTGTAGCGGTGCTTAGGCGAAGCCCTACGACGGTAGAACATCAAGATCGTCATCATGCCGTCGTGCTGATGGAACTCTCCCTCGACACTCGGCTGGATCGGAGTTCGAGGGACCTCATCGAGCTGAACATGTGCTAGAACTCGGAGGTGCCGTAGTTTCGGTGCTTGATCGATGGGGCCATGAAGACGTACGACTACATCAACCGCGTTGTGCTAACGCTTCCGCTTTCGGTCTACGGGGGTACGTAGACAACACTCTCCCCTCTCGTTGCTATGCATCACCATGATCTTGCATGTGCGTAGGAAATTTTTGAAATTACTACGTTCCCCAACAGTGGTATCAGAGCCAGGTTTTTATGTGTAGATGTTATATGCACGAGTAGAACACAAGTGAGTTGTAGGCGATACAAGTCATACTGCTTACCAGCATGTCATACTTTGGTTCAGCAGTATTGTTGGATGAAGCGGCCCGGACCGACATTACGCGTACGCTTACACGAGACTGGTTTTACCGCCGTGCTTCGCACACAGGTGATTAGCGGGTGTCTGTTTATCCAACTTTAGTTGAACTGAGTGTGTCTATGCCCGGTCCTTGCGAAGGTTAAAGCAGCACTAACTTGACGAACTATCGTTGTGGTTTTGATGCGTAGGTAAGAATGGTTCTTGCTCAGCCCGTAGCAGCCACGTAAAATTTGCAACAACAAAGTAGATGACGTCTAACTTGTTTTTGCAGGGCATGTTGTGATGTGATATGGTCAAAACATGATGCTATATTTTATTGTATGAGATGATCATGTTTTGTAACCGAAGTTATCGGCAACTGCAGGAGCCATATCGTTGTCGCTTTATTGTATGAAATGCAAACGCCCTGTAATTGCTTTACTTTATCACTAAGCGGTAGCGATAGTCGTAGAAGCAATAGATGGCGTAACGACAACGATGCTACGATGGAGATCAAGGTGTCGCGCCGGTGACGATGGTGATCACGACGGTGCTTCGGAGATGGAGATCACAAGCACAAGATGATGATGGCCATATCATATCACTTATATTGATTGCATGTGATGTTTATCCTTTATGCATCTTATCTTGCTTTGATTGACGGTAGCATTTATGATGATCTCTCGCTAATTATCAAGAAGTGTTCTCCCTGAGTATGCACCATTGCGAAAGTTCTTCGTGCTGAGGCACCACGTGATGATCGGGTGTGATAGGCTCTACGTTCAAATACAACGAGTGCAAAATAGTAGTGCACACGGAATACTCAGGTTAAACTTGACGAGCCTAGCATATACAGATATGACCTCGGAACACGGAGACCGAAAGGTCGAACGTGAATCATATAGTAGATATGATCAACATAGTGATGTTCACCATTGAAACTACTCCATCTCACGTGATGATCGGACATGGTTTAGTTGATTTGGATCACGTGATCACTTAGATGACTAGAGAGATGTCTGTCTAAGTGGGAGTTCTTAAGTAATATGATTAATTGAACTTTAATTTATCATGAACTTAGTCCTGGTAGTACTTTGCAAATTATGTTGTAGATCAATAGCTCGCGTTGTTGCTTTCATATGTTTATTTTTGATATGTTCCTAGAGAAAAATTGTATTGAAAGATGTTAGTAGCAATGATGCGGATTGGATCCGTGATCCGAGGTTTGTCCTCGTTGCTGCACAAAAGAATTATGTCCTTAATGCATCGCTAGGAGACAGACCTATTGCAGGAGCAGATGCACACGTTATGAATGTTTGGCTAGCTCAATATGATGACTACTGGATAGTTTTGTGCACCATGCTTTATGGCTTAGAACCGGGACTACAAAAACATTTTTGAAACGTCACGGAACATATGAGATGTTCCATGAGATGAAATTGATATTTCAGACTCATGCCCGTGTCAAGAGGTATGAAACCTCTGACAAATACTTCGCCTAAAAGATGGAGGAGAATTGCTCAACTAGTGAGCAAGTGCTTAGATTGTCTGAGTACTACAATCTCTTGAATTAAGTGGGAGTTAATCTTCCAGATAAGATAGTGATTGGCAGAGTTCTCTAGTCACCATCACCAAGTTACTGGAACTTCGTGATGAACTATAATGCAAGGGATGACGAAAACGATTCTCGAGCTCTTCGTGATGCTGAAATCAACGAAGGTAGAAATCAAGAAAAGAGCATCAAGTGTTGATGATTGACAAGATCACCAGTTTCAAGAAAAGGGCAAAGGGAAAGAAAGGGAACTTCAAGTAGAATGACAAGCAAGTTGTCACTCCCACGAAGAAGCCCAAAGCTGAACCAAAGCCTGAAACTGAGTGCTTACACTGCAAAGGAAATGGTCACTGGAAACAGAAATAACCTAAATATTTGGTGGATAAGAAGGATGGCAAAGTGAACAAGGGTATATTTGATATTCAGGTTATTCATGTGTGCCTTACTAGTGTTTATAGTAGCCCCTGAGTATTTGATACTTGTTTGGTTGCTAAAATTAGTAACTCGAAACAGGAGTTACAGAATAGACAGAGACTAGTTGAGGGTGAAGTGACGATGTGTGTTGGAAATGGTTCCAAGATTGATATGATCATCATCACACACTCCCTATACTTTCGGGATTAGTGTTAAACCTAAATAAATGTTATTTGGAATTTGCGTTGAGCATAAATATGATTTGATCATGTTTATTGCAATACGGTTATTCATTTAAAGTCAGAGAATAATTGTTGTTCTGTTTACATGAATAAAACCTTCAATGGTCATACACCCAATGAAAATAGTTTGTTGGATCTCGATCGTAGTGACACACATATTCATAATATTGATGCCAAAAGATGCAAAGTTAATAATGATAGTGCAAACTTATATGTGGCACTGCCGTTTGGGTCATATTAGTGTAAAGCGCATGAAGAAACTCCATAAAGATGGATTTTCGGAATCACTTGGTTATGAATCATTTGATGCTTGCGAACCGTGCCTTTTGGGCAAGATGACTAAAACTCCATTCTCCGGAACAATGGAACGCGCTAGTGACTTATTGGAAATAATACATACCGATGTATGCGGTCCAATGAGTGTTGATGCTCGTGGCGGGTATTGTTATTTTCTGACCTTCACAAGATGAATTGAGCAGATATGAGTATATCTAATTAATGAAGCACAAGTCTGAAACATTTGAAAAGTTCAAAGAATTTCAGAGTGAAGTGGAATATCATCGTAACAAGAAAATAAAGTTTCTGCAATTTGATCGCAGAGACAAATATTTGAGTTACGAGTTTGGTCTTCAATTAAAACAATGTGGAATAGTTTCACAAACTCATGCCACCTGGAACACTACAGCTTAATGGTGTGTCCGAACGTCATAACAAGTACTTTATTGGATATAGTGCAATCTATGATGTCTCTTATCGGTTTACCACTATCATTTTTGGGGTTATGCATTAGAGACAGTTACATTCACTTTAAAAAGGGCACCATCAAAATCCGTTGAGACGACGCCTTATGAACTGTGGTTTGGCAAGAAACCAAAAGTTGTCGTTTCTTAAAAGTTTGGGGCTACGATGCTTATATGAAAAAGTGTCAACCTGATAAGCTCGAACCCAAATCGGAGAAGTGCGTCTTCATAGGATACCTAAGAGGAAACTATTGGGTACACCTTCTATCATAGATCCGAAGGCAAGATATTCGTTGCTAAGATGGATCCTTTCTAGAGAAGAAGTTTCTCTTGAAAGGAGTGGGAGGAAAGTAGAACTTGATGAGGTAATTGTACCTTCTCCCTTATTGGAAAGTAGTTCATCGCAGAAATCAGTTCCAGTGATTCCTACACCAATTAGTGAGGAAGTTAATGATGATGATCATGAAACTTCAGATCAAGTTGCTACCAAACCTCGTAGGTCTTCCAGAGTAAGATCCGCACTAGAGTGGTACGGTAATCATGTTATGGAAGTCATGTTACTAGACCATGATGAACCTACGAACTATGAGGAAGCGATGATGAGCCCAGATTCCGCGAAATGGCTTGAGGCCATAAAATCTGAGATATGATCCATGTATGAGAACAAAGTATGGACTTTGATTGACTTGCTCGATGATCAGCAAGCCATGTTAAATAAATGGATCTTCAAGAGGAAGACAGACACTGATAGTAGTGTTACTATCTACTAACCTCGACTTGTTGCGAAAGGTTTTCGACAAGTTCAAGGTGTTGAATACGATGATATTTTCTCACTCGTATCGATGCTTAAGTCTGTCCGAATCATGTTAGCAATTGCCGCATTTTATGATTATGAAATATGGCAAATGGATGTCAAAACTGCATTCCTGAATGGATTTCTAGAAGAAAAGTTGTATATGATGGAACCAGAAGGTTTTGTCGATCCGAAAGGTGCTAACAAAATGTGCAAGCTCCAACGATCCATCAATGGACTGGTGCAAGCATCTCGGATTTGGAATATACACTTTGATGAGTTGATCAAAGCATATGGTTTTATACAGACTTTTGAAAGGCCTGTATTACAAGAAAGTGAGTGGGAGCACTACAGCCTTTCCGATAAGTATATGTGAATGACATATTGTTGATCGGAAATGATGTATAATTTTCTAGAAAGCATAAAGAAGTGTTTGAAAGGAGTTTTTCAAAGAAAGACCTCGGTGAAGCTGCTTACACATTGAGCATCAAGATCTATAGAGATGGATCAAGACGCTTGATAAGATTTTTCAATGAGTACATACCTTGACAATATTTTGAAGTAGTTCAAAATGGAACAGTCAAAGAAAGAGTTCTTGCCTGTGATGCAAAGGTATGAAATTGAGTAAGACTCAAATCCCGACCACAACAGAAAATAGAAAGAGAATGAAAGTCATTCCCTATGCATCAGTCATAGGTTCTATAAAAGTATGCCATGCTATGGACCAGACCTATTGTATACCTTGCTCTGAATTTGGCAAAGGAATACGATTTTGATCTAATAGTAGATCACTGGACAGCGGTCAAGAATATCCTTAGTGAGGACTAAGGAGATGTTTCTCGATTATGGAGGTGATAAAAGAGTTCGTCGTAAAAGTTACATCAGTGCAAACTTTTACACTAATCCAGATGACTCTAAGTCTCAATCTGGATACATATTGAAAGTGGGAGCAATAAGCTAGAGTAGCTCCGTGCAGAGCATTGTAGACATATAATATTTGCAAAATACATACGGCTCTGAATGTGACAGGCCCGTTGACTAAACTTCTCTCATGAGCAAAACATGATCATACCTTAGTATTCTTTGGGTGTTAATCACATAGCAATGTGAACTAGATTATCGACTCTAGTAAACCCTTTGGGTGTTGGCCACATGACGATGTGAACTATGGGTGTTAATCACATACAGATGTGAATATTGGTGTTGAATCACATGATGATGTCAACTAGATTATTGACTCTAGTGCAAGTGGGAGACTGAAGGAAATGTGCCCTAGAGGCAATAATAAAGTTATTATTTATTTCCTTATATCATGATAAATGTTTATTATTTATGCTAGAATTGTATTAACCGGAAACATAATACATGTGTGAATACATAGACAAACATAGTGTCACTAGTATGCCTCTACTTGACTAGCTCGTTTATCAAAGATGGTTATGTTTCCTAGCCATGGACAAAAGAGTTGTCATTTGATTAACGGGATCACATCATTAGGATAATGATGTGATTGACTTGACCCATTCCGTTAGCCTTAGCACTTGATCGTTTAGTATGTTGCTACTGCTTTCTTCATGACTTATACATGTTCCTATGACTATGAGATTATGCAACTCCCGTTTACTGGAGGAACACTTTGTGTGCTACCAAATGTCATAACATAACTGGGTGATTATAAAGGAGCTCTACAGGTGTCTCCGAAGGTACATGTTGGGTTGGCGTATTTCAAGATTAGGATTTGTCACTCCGATTGTCGGAGAGGTATCTCTGGGCCCACTCGGTAATGCACATCACTCTAAGCCTTGCAAGCATTGCAACTAATGAGTTAGTTGCGGGATGATGTATTACGGAACGAGTAAAGAGACTTGCTGATAACGAGATTGAACTAGGTATTGAGATACCGACGATTGAATCTCGGGCAAGTAACATACCGATGACAAAGGGAACAACGTATGTTGTTATGCGGTTTGACCGATAAAGATCTTCGTAGAATATGTGGGAGCCAATATGAGCATCCAGGTTCCGCTAATGGTTATTGACCGGAGACGTTTCTCGGTCATGTCTACATTGTTCTCGAACCCGTCGGGTCCGCACGCTTAAGGATTCGATGACAGTTATATTATGAGTTTATGAGTTTTGATGTACCTAAGAAGTTAGGAGTCCCGGATGAGATCAGGGACATGACGAGGAGTCTGTAAATGGTCGAGACATAAAGATCGATATATTGGACGACTATATTTGGACTTTGGAAAGGTTCCGAGTGATTCGGGTATTTTTCGGAGTACCAGAGAGTTACTGGAATTCACCGGGGAGTATATGGGCCTTATTGGTCCATACGGGAATAGAGGAGAGAGGCCGAAAGGAAGGAGGCGCGCAGCCCCCCTCTGGTCCGAATTGGACAAGGGGTGAAGGCCCCTTTTCCTTCCTCCTCTCCCCCTCTTTCCTTCTTTCCTACTCCAACAAGGAAGGGGGGAGTCCTACTCCCGGTGGGAGGAGGACTCCTCCTGGCGCGCCCCTCCTGGCCGGCCGAACCCCTCCCCGTGGCTCCTTTATATACGGGGGCAGGGGGGCACCTCTAGGTAGAACAACAATTGATCCCTTGGATCTCTTAGCCGTGTGCGGTGCCCCCCTCCACCATAGTCCTCCTCGATAATATTGTAGCGGTGCTTAGGCGAAGCCTTGCGACGGTAGAACATTAGGATCGTCACCATGCCGTGATGCTGATGGCACTCTCCCTCGACACTCGGCTGGATCGGAGTTCGAGGGACGTCATCGAGCTGAACGTGTGCTAGAACTCGGAGGTGCCGTAGTTTCGGTGCTTGATCGGTCAGGCCGTGAAGACGTACGACTACATCAACCGCGTTGTGCTAATGCTTCCGCTTTCGGTCTACGAGGGTACGTAGACAACACTCTCCCCTCTAGTTGCTATGCATCACCATGATCTTGCGTGTGCGTAGGAAATTTTTGAAATTACTACGTTCCCCAACATTTAGTTGAATTAGTAAGAAAACTAATAAGTGCTTAGTTGAATTAGTAAGTGCTTGGTTGAATTAGTAAGAAAATAAATTATTTTTATTTATAGTAAGTGCTTAGTTAGACTAGTTGAATTAATAGAACTAGTTATTTTTAGTAAGAAATTTTAGGTATATGACATTTGATGATAAAATTAAAATTTTACTATAGAACTAGTTTATTTTTAGTAAGAAAATCAATAAAACTAGTTTATTTTTAGTAAGTGCTTAGTTGAATTAGTGTATTTAGTTATGCTTCGTAACGAAATGAAATGTTCGGATTATAAGATTTTCAATTAATGTTTCAACTATGAACATAGAAATGTGTGACGACGAAAAAGAAGTCGGTATGTGCGAATACTGCGAAGACGAGCGCGGCCTGTGCAACATGCCTCACCTAGTTGGTTGTAGGCGCTTCAGCATCAAGCTGGATGGCACCTTTGAAGTGTGTCGTGGAATTGTCACGGCAAATGTCCTAGTGTGAGGACTTAGTCGTGGAGTCATCGCAACTAGGTTAGCTTAAAGGGGTTAAACGGGATGAACGACACATGAAGTTTATACTAGTTCGGTCCCATGCGGCGAAGGTAAAGGCCTAATCCAGTTTGAGGTGGTGTTTCTTGTGTCTTGATTACCAGGGAGCGAAACCGCTTGACCTAGCTTTCGATTTGTTATTTCTTGCCCTAAACCTCTGTCGGGTCGTCTCTTTATATACACAAGTTGACGCCCAGCGGCTCACAGAGTCCCAGCTGGCTCATAAACAACATGTCCAGCTGGGTGACTAATTGTACTTGTCTTACAATATAAGTCATACACATATGGAGGTTTACCCCTATGGGCCTTAAGTCGCCTTTGGGCTTTTGGCCCTTAGCAAGTCTGCTTCATGAACTGCCATCTTCAACATCTTTATGTGCTTTGTATTGATGAACCGCCATTGGTATAACCCGGCCCCTCCTGGGCGGGTCATACCCAATCGTCATATCCCCAACATTAGACCCCATGTTGATTTAAACTTGTTCATGTCAATCTTCTGCACTTAGAAAAATCATTCTTCCTTTATTCTCGCGGGACCTTATAGCCTGCCATGACGTCACCTCCTGCGATTGTGGTAACCCGCCAGGACGTCACCTGTCATTAATATTACACAAAGCCCAAATCTTAATAAATCTTTTCTTCTAATGAAACTTCGAAAATCGAGGCGTCTGCGCCGTCACATATCCATTTTTTGGTCTTCTCGATTCCCGCGCATGCCACTTATCCTTCCAGCCTTATAAATAGGGCCATGGGTCCCTGTCACTTTCCCCCCTTGCCTCTTCGCCTGTCTTCAATCTCTATCTCTCATGACGCATCTGCACCTCTGCACACCGCCGCCACCGACCTCATCGACTTCCTCAACCCCGGCCGCTGCATCGACCTAAACGGGACCAGAGAACTGTGGTGCTTCTCCGTTGCTCAGAGGATCCGGTAAGCTCCTTATCTTCTCCAGCATAGATCTCCATTAGGGTTTCTGAAGTTCTTATGAGTTCATCATTAATCTTCATCACACCTCTGTTTAATCCTTACTTTGATCCAAGAATGGCCTTTAAGATATGCAGAATCTATTTCTATCCTTTCTCTTAATCACTGAACATGCCTCCTAGATGTAGAAATCTCGCCAATACATTAGCTCTTCTACTGCTGCAATACTAGGTTTTTATTTTATTTTATTTTCCGAATAGCGTCAGATCTGAAATTGCCTGCCCCAACCTGTGAAACCTCACTACTAGGGAAAACCCTAGTAGTAGCGCGGGTTTAGTGTCCACTAGTAGCGTGGGTAACACCGCGCTACTAATAAGGCGCTATAGCTACTATTTAGCAGTAGCGCGTGCTACACGCGCTACTGCTAAGACACACAGCCGCAACGTGTGTTCTTTCCCGCGCTGCTGCTAATCTAGCTAGTAGCAACGTGTTTTCTGTCCATCACTACTAGTATTATTTTTTCATTTTTTATTTTGAGTGTATTTATACGCCGTTATACAAATTTTGGTACAATACCAATTATGAGGTTTATATCATTGTGTCCATAACAGTGTGTCAAATAAATGTGGATTAGGTTCAAGTGGAGGCAATATGTGGTGCATGTCAAAAGTACACTACTAATCCAAACTTGATCTAGTTTGGACTAGTAGTACTTTCTATGTGCACCACATGTTGCCTCCACTTGAATCTAATACGCCAGCACAAGCTATTTAATCATCATCATAGTCATTACCACCAACAGTAGTTATTCAATCATCATAGTCATAGTGTAGCACATCATCATCTTCAAACTCATTCTAGCTAGATAATCACCACCAACACTAGCTACGGTAGCTATCTAATCACCACCAACACTAGCTAATCATCATCATCATAGTCATTAACACCAACACTAGCTATGTAATCATCATAGTCATAGTGTAGCACATCATCATCTTCAAACTCATTTCTAGCTAGTTAATTAATCACTCATACTGCTCTCTCTCAGGTAAAATAACATAAAACATGTGTAGCACTCCCTTTTCATCAAGTTGGAGCGTGCAGATGAACCTGTCTCCTAATCGTGGGCTGCGCTTCTGATTGCTGCCCCCTGGCACTTCTCCGCGATCGTTCACAATTTTGCTCCAGTCTTTCACTATTAAGCATTCCTCGCTATTAGAAAACTTGTATGCACTAAAGTGCATTGTAGGATATCTTGGCTGTAAGCTAACAATTCTCATGCTACCTTTAATTTCGATCCAATGAGGCACAACATTCATCGGGAGTCCCTGTTGAAGAACATCGTATAGTAACATACTTAGCAATGAAGTTTAGCTTAAAAAATAATGTATGCAAAAGATGCACTGAGGACAAATAGTAAAAATCTTACCATCTTTCCTAAATAGATGTGACCGTAGTTAAGTACGAACACTATTGGTTGCACGTTTTGAGTACTAAGATTTTCATGTCCAGAAAAATAATTTGTCTTGACAGTATGAAGATCCTCAAGCCATGAAACATAATGACTTATCTCCTCGCAGTTTACTTCAGCCCCGGGACAGTAGTAGGTCCTGTCTACTAAGCGCTGGACATGTTTGCTTGAATGGAAATAAGCTCTCAATAGAAATTAGTTGTCAACTATTTTTGAATAAACAATATCAAAGACATAAATATGGTTGAGAAACTCATATAATGGTATAACTGGAGGCGTCGGCACATCGACCCAGATGTCAATATTACCTTCAATATCATCTTCCGGACGAATATCAAAGGTGATAACCATATCAGGCGCAAATGAATAAGTCTTGCATAGTGCTTGCCAAGTTTTGCATCCAAAATAGGTGTAGGTGTCTGCATTGTATAATTTTGCATGGAAAATACAACCATGCTCGGTCTTCAAGTAAACTCTCTTTACCACCATATTTTCGTAGGACTGAAACCTATCTTATCCAAGACAAAAACTCTTGCATGGCAAAGGGGATACGCTAGTAGAATAGTAAAAAAATTAAATTATAAGTTGAAGCAAATGAAGCAGATGTCATGCTTAATTACGAAAAAAGACTTGTCGTTGTGACTTACTGTATCCACTTCTAAGTTCTCATCCAGCTTGATGCTGAAGCGCCTATCATTATCTAGGAAGATTCTGTCGCACATGCCTCACTCGCCTTCACAGTATTTGCATATACCGAAATCCTTTTCGCCGTCAGACATTTCCTATGTCCATAGTTGAAACATTAATTGAAAATCGATCGAAGACAACTACCAGGATACTCAACACACAAATATGGGGCACTCGATATTTCCTACATATTCTGGCACAAGTCATGCCAAAATTCACGGAAAAATCTGGCATGACCTTTGCTAAAATAGGACATATTGAGCACCTGAAATTTGCCGGAACGGAATTGAATCTACACTCCGGCAAAACATAGGCCAGTCGGAGGTGTAACCTGCAAACATGACCGGCCACTTGGGCAAGCACATATCCTATTTGAGCAACACAAGATATACATTTCAAAATATCTTATAGGACTCATATTGATATGAGCATTCAGTAAACAAAACCAAATCGTAAAATAAATAAGTATTCAAATTAGCATACATTCAATAAGAAAAAGTAAATCATCTCTTGCGTACGTACATCGTCGAATATTATCACTAATAAATCCCGAATAGTATCATACATATAATATCACTAATACAAATAAAACCCTAGCGAACAACGGGTATCGGCGCGGGTGGTGGACACCCAAAGAGAAGGAACCATCACAGGATCATTGATACATCTCCAACGTATCTATAATTTATGAAGCATTCATGCTATTTTATTATCTGTTTTGAATGATTATGGGCTTTATTATACACTTTTATATTACTTTTGGGACTAACCTATTAACCAGAGGTCCAGCCCATATTGCTGTTTTATTGCCTGTTTCAGTATTTCGAAGAAAAGGAATATCAAACGGAGTCCAAATGGAATGAAACCTTCGGCAACGTTATTTTTGGGAAGAATATCATCCTGGAGACTTGGAGTTTACGTCAGAAGATCCTCGAGGAGGCCAGGAGATAGGGGGGGTGCCCCCCCTACTGGGCACCCCCCTGTCTCGTGGGCCCCTCGAGCACCTCCTGACCGACTTCTTTCGCCTATATAAGCCTACGTACCCTAAAAATATCAAAAATCAAGATAGATCGGAGTTCCGCCACTGCAAGCCTCTGTTGCCACCAAAAACCTCTTGGGAGCCCTTCTCGGCACCCTGCCGGACGGGGGGATCCCTCACCGGTGGCCATCTTCATCATCCTGGCGCTCTCCATGACGAGGAGGGAGTAGTTCACCCTCGGGGCTGAGGGCATGTACCAGTAGCTATGTGTTTGATCTCTCTCTCTCTCTCGTTTTCTCGTGTTCCCTCTGTGTCACGATCTTGATGTATCCCAAGCTTTGCTATTGTAGTTGGATCTTATGATGTTTCTCCCCCTCTACTCTCTTGCGATGAATTGAGTTTTCCCTTTGAAGTTATCTTATCGGATTGAGTCTTTTATGAGAAAACTTGATGTATGTCTTGCCGTGCTTATCTGTGGTGACAATGGGATATCATGTTCCACTTGATGTATGTTTTGGTGACCAACTTACGGGTTCCGCCCATGAACCTATGCATAGGGTTGGCACACGTTCTTGACTCTCCAGTAGAAACTTTGGGGCACTCTTTGAAGTACTTTGTGTTGGTTGAATAGATGAATCTGAGATTGTGTGATGCATATTATATAATAATGCCCACGAATACTTGAGGTGACAATGGAGTATCTAGGTGACATTAGGGTTTTGGTTGATTTGTGTCTTAAGGTGTTATTCTAGTATGAACTCATGAATAGATTGATCCGAAAGAATAACTTTGAGGTGGTTTCGTACCCTACCATAATCTCTTCGTTTGTTCTCCGCTATTAGTGTCTTTGGAGTGACTCTTTGTTCCATGTTGAGGGATTGTTATATGATCTATCTATGTTACTATTGTTGAGATAACTTGCACTAGTGAAAGTATGAACCTTAGGCCTTGTTTCCTATCATTGCAATACCATTTACGCTCACTTTTGTCGCTTGCTAACTTGCTGTTTTTATAATTTCAGATTACAAATACCTTTATCTACCATCTATATTGCACTTGTATCACCATCTCTTCGCCGAACTAGTGCACCTATACAATTTACCATTGTATTGGGTGTGTTGGGGACACAAGAGACTCTTTGTTATTTGGTTGCAGGGTTGTTTGAGAGAGACCATCTTCACCCCACGCCTCCTACGGATTGATAAACCTTAGGTCATCCACTTGAGGGAAATTTGCTACTGTACTACAAACCTGTGCACTTGCAGGCCCAACAACGTCTACAAGAAGAAGGTTGTGTAGTAGACATCAAGATCTTTTCTGGCACCGTTGCTCGGGAGGTGAGTGCTTGAAGGTATATCTTTAGATCTTGCAATCGTGTCTTTTTGTTTCTTGTTTTATCACTAGTTTAGTTTGTAAAAGAAAACTACAAAAAACATGGAGTTAAGTTTGTCTCATACGCTTCGTCTTTTTAATATCTTTTGTGAGTTTGATGGAAAGGAAAATTGTGCTCAAGTGCTAGAAGAAGAATGCTTTAAAATGCTTGGTACTAAATCTTTGAATGATGAGCATGATTGCAATGTTGTTAGTATAAACTCCTTGAATATCCGTAGTATTAATGATGGTTGCTCTAGTCATGATGAAAATATCTCTTATGAGCATGTCAACTTTTGTGGAGTGCATGTTTGCATGAACACACCAAATAGAGAAGATACATATTGCAAAAATCATAAGTATTTAAAAACTAAGAGGCTGGAAGAAAGGATAGATAAGAGTGCGGAGAATTTAAGATATCTTTTCCGTTGTGAATTTTGCAAAAAACAAGATCATTTACATCTCCAATGCAAATTGTTTCATGATCGGATCGTGTCCAAAAATTGTGATGATTTGGTCTCATTACAATGAACTTTGATTGCTTTTGGGTTGTGAAGAGTTGAAATGTTTAACTAAGCCTATTCCAGAATTTAATCTTAGGCATTTCCTTGTTATTGATCTAGAAAAGATTTATATGTTTTGTGTGGAGAATTGCATTGAAAATCCTTATATTGCCAATTACATAAAGAAAAGAAAGCAAATAGAATATGATGAGAATACTAATGAAAGGGAAGAGACTTCCCAATATCCTCCTATTATTTCTCATGATAAATCAGGTAACGAGGAGGAGCTTTCTATTCAACCAATCTCATCAATAAGGAGCTCAAAGAGGAAGGTTGAACCTACACATAATGTGAAGAATAAAAAGAAAAGAAGGAGCAACAAAGGTAGAAAGGTATCCCTCCCAAATTATGTTGCTCCTACTACTCATTGTGATGATCATAATTGCTTTACTATTGGTGCTATCCATATTTTTAATGATGAGAGTGATTATGCTTATGATATGAAAGAGCCCAAGCTTGGGGAAGCTATGTTTGATGAGGAGGAAATATTTGAGAATATATTTGCTGAAATTGATGTTTGTCCCAAGCTTGGGGATGCCATATTTAATGAAGATGATATTTTTAGCATCCCAAGTTTTGATATGCAAAGTTGTTATGATGATAGCATGCCTCCTACCTATGATGATTATATTGATGAAAGTGGGTTCGGAAGAGTGTCAACTTTAGGAAGTAGTGATCCCACTATTTTGGAGGACGTTTAATCTATTTGTGATGAATATGAAAGTGGATTTGGAAGAGTGTCAACTTTATTTAGTGATTCCACTATCTTGGGAGAGGTTTCAATCGATTATGATGAGAACGAAGTTGCTACATATGATGATTATTGTGATGAAACTTATGCTATAAAAAGTAGTGATGATTATATTAACAAAACTTGTCATGATTATAATTACCCTTTCGCTGAACATTACTCTTTTAATGTGGAAACAATTTTTAGTGTTCAAGTCTTTTATGATACTCTCACTATTCCGAATGAGAAGAATTTTGCTTATGGGGAGAGTAGTAAATTTTCTATGCTAGTAGATCATGAAAAGAAAGCTTTAGGTTCTGGTTATATTGTTGAATTCATTCATGATGCTACTGAAAATTATTATGAGGGAGGAACATATGCTTGTAGCAGTTGCAATAATGTCAAGTTTCCTCTCTATGTGCTTAAACTTTTGAAGTTATGCTTGTTTTACCTTCCTATGCTAGTTGACTATTGTTCCCATAAGTTGTTTGCTCACAAAATCCCTATGAATAGTAAGTGGGTTAGACTTAAATGTCCTAGTCATATTCTTCATGATGCTCTCTTTTTATTTCAATTCTTATCTTCTATGTGAGCATCATTGCTATCATCATGCCTAGCTAGAAAGGCATTAAACAAAAGCGCTTGTTGGGAGACAACCCAATATTTATCCTTACTGTTTTTGTGTGTCCACATGATTATGCTACTGTAGTAATCATGTTTTATAGCTTTTGTTTCAATAAAGTGCCAAGTAGAACCTTTGGGAAGACTTGAGTGAACTTTATGTGATCTTGCTGTGAAAAACAGAAACTTTAACGCTCACGACATTAGCTGCCATTTTTTAGTGGAGAGTGATTTTAGGTTGATTATTTTTGAAGATGATTAATAGACAAATTACTCAGGTCCAGAAATTTATTTCATAATTTTTGGGGTTCCAGAAGTATACGTTTGATACAGATTACTACAGACTGTTCTGTTTTGACAGATTCTGTTTTCATTGTGTTGTTTGCTTACTTTGATGCATCTATGGCTAGTATTAAGTGGTATGAACCATAGATAAGTTGGAGTACAGTAGATATTAAACCAATATGAATTTAGAATGAGTTCATTACAGTACCTAAGTGGTGGTTTTATTTTCTTATACTAATTGAGCTTACGAGTTTTGTGTTGAGTTTTGTGTGGTTGAAGTTTTCAAGTTTTGGGTGAGGATTCGATGGACTATGGAATAAGGAGTGGCAAGAGCCAAAGCTTGGGGATGCCCAAGGCACCTCAAGGTAATATCCAAGGACAACCGAGATCCTAAGCTTGGGGATTCCCCGGATGGCATCCCCTCTTTCGTCTTCGTTCATTGGTAACTTTACTTGGAGCTATATTTTTATTCGCCACATGATATGTGTTTTGCTTGGAGCTGTTGGGGAACATAGTAATTTCAAAAATTTCCTACGCACACGCAAGATCATGGTGATGCATAGCAACGAGGGGGGATAGTGTGTCCACGTACCCTCGTAGACCGAAAGTGGAAGTGTTATAACAACGCGGTTGATGTAGTCGTACGTCTTCACGATCCGACTGATCCAAGCACCGAACGTACGGCACCTCCGAGTTCAGCACATGTTCAGCTCGATGACGATCCCCGGACTCCGATCTAGCAGGGTGTCGGGGATGAGTTCTGTCAGCACGACAGCATGGTGACGATGATGATGTTCTACCGACGCAGGGCTTCGCCTAAGCACCGCAACGATATGACTGAGGTGGAATATGGTGGAGGGGGGCACCGCACACGGCTAATGAACGATCACGAAGATCAACTTGTGTGTCTAGAGGTGCCCCCTTCCTCCGTATATAAAGGGGGGGGAGGAGGGGGCTGGCCAAGGGGTTGGCACGCCCTAGGAGGGGGAAACCTACTCCAAGTAGGTTTGCCCCTCCCTTTCCTAGTCCAAGAAGGAGGGGGAAGGAAGGAGTGGGAGAGGGGAAAGGCAAGGGGGGCGCCGCCCCCCCTTCCTTGTACTATTTGGACTCAAGGGGAGGGGGCGCGCCACTTGCCCTGGCCGGCCCCTCTCTTTCTCCACTAGGGCCCAATAAGGCCCATTAGTCCCTGTGGGGGTTCCGATAACCCTGCGGCACTCCCGTTTTCTCCGAAATCACCCGAAACACTTCCGGTATCCGAATATAGTCGTCCAATATATCAATCTTTATGTCTCGACCATTTCAAGACTCCTCGTCATGTCCGTGATCACATCCGGGACTCCGAACTCCTTCGGTACATCAAAACTCGTAAACTCATAATATAACTATCATCGAAACCATAAGCGTGCGGACCCTACGGGTTCAAGAACTATGTAGACATGACCGAGACACATCTCCGGTTAATAACCAATAGAGGAACCTGGATGCTCATATTGGCTCCTACATATTCTATGAAGATCTTTATCGGTGAGACCGCATAACAACATACGTTGTTCCCTTTGTCATCGGTATGTTACTTGCCCGAGATTCGATCGTCGGTATCTCAATACCTAGTTAAATCTCATTAACGGCAAGTCTCTTTACTCGTTCCGTAATACATCATCCTACAACCAACTCATTAGTTGCAATGCTTGCAAGGCTTAAGTGATGTGTATTACCGAGAGGGCCCAGAGATACCTCTCCGACAATCGGAGTGACAAATCCTAATATCTAAATACGCCAACCCAACATGTACCTTCGGAGACACCTGTAGAGCACCTTTATAATCACCCACTTACGTTGTGACGTTTGGTAGCACACAAAGTGTTCCTCCGGTAAATGGGAGTTTCATAATCTCATAGTCATAGGAACATGTATAAGTCATGAAGAAAGCAACAGCAACATACTAAATGATCAAGTGCTAAGCTAACGTAATGGGTCAAGTCAATCACATCATTCTCCTAATGATGTGATCCCGTTAATCAAATGACAACTCTTTGTCCTTGGCTAGGAAACATAACCATCTTTGATTAATGAGCTAGTCAAGTAGAGGCATACTAGTGACACTCTGTTTCTCTATGTATTCACACATGTATTATGTTTCCGATTAATACAATTATAGCATGAATAATAAACATTTATCATGATATAAGGAAATATATAATAACTTTATTATTGCCTCTAGGGTATATTTCCTTCAATCTCCCACTTGCACTAGAGTCAATAATCTAGTTCACATCACCATATGATTCAACAACAATATTCACATCTGTATGTGATTAACACCCATAGTTCACATCGTCATGTGACCAACACCCAAAAGGGTTTACTAGAGTCAATATCTAGTTCACATCGCTATGTGATTAACACCCAAAGAGTACTAAGGTATGATCATGTTTTGCTCATGAGAGAAGTTTAGTCAACGGGTCTGTCACATTCAGAGCCGTATGTATTTTGCAAATATTCTATGTCTACAATGCTCTGCACGGAGCTACTCTAGCTAATTGCTACCACTTTCAATATGTATCCAGATTGAGACTTAGAGTCATCTGGATCAGTGTAAAAGCTTGCACCGATGTAACTCTTTACGAGGGGCTCTTTTAATCACCTCCATAATCGAGAAACATCTCCTTAGTCCTCACTAAGGATATTCTTGACCGCTGTCCAGTGATCTACTCTTAGATCAAAATTGTATTCCTTTGCCAAACTCAGAGCAAGGTATACAATAGGTCTGGTACACAGCATAGCATACTTTATAGAACCTATGACTGAGGCATAGGGAATGATTTTTCATTCTCTTTCTATTTTCTGCCATGGTCGGGTTTTGAGTCTTACTCAACTTCCCACCTTTGCATGATAGACAAGAACTCTTTCTTTGACTGTTCCATTTTGAACTACTTAAAAATCTTGTCAAGGTATGTACTAATTGAAAATCTTATCAAGCGTCTTGATCTATCTCAATAGATCTTGATGCTCAATATGTAAGCAGCTTCATCGAGGTCTTTCTTTGAAAAACTCCTTTCAAACACTTCTTTTATGCTTTTCCAGAAAATTCTACATCATTTTTGATCAACAATATGTCATTCACATATACTTATCAGAAAGGATGTAGTGCTCCCACTCACTTTCTTGTAAATACATGCCTTTCCAAAAGTCTGTATAAAACCATATGCTTTGATCAATCCATCAAAGCGTATATTCCAACTCCGAGATGCTTGCACCAGTCCATTGATGGATCGCTGGAGCTTGCACATTTTGTTAGCACCTTTTGGATCGACAAAACCTTCTGGTTGCATCATATACAACTCTTCTTCTAGAAATCCATTAAGGAATGCAATTTTTACATCCATTTTCCAGATTTCATAAAATGTGGCAATTGCTAACATGATTCAGACAGACTTTAAGCATCGATACGAGTGAGAAAATCTCATCATATTCAACACCTTGAACTTGTCGAAAACCTTTCGCAACAAGTGGAGCTTTTGTAGATAGTAACACTACTATCAGTGTCCGTCTTCCTCTTGAAGATCCATTTATTTACTATGGCTTGCCGATCATCAGGCGAGTCCACCAAAATCCACACTTTGTTCTCATACATGGATCCTATCTCAGATTTCATGGCCTCGAGCCATTTCGCGGAATCTGGGCTCATCATCGCTTCCTCATAGTTCGTAGGTTTATCATGGTCTAGTAACATGACTTCCAGAACAGGATTACCGTACCACTCTGGTGCGGACCATACTCTAGAAGACCTACGAGGTTATGTAGTAACTTGATCTGAAGTTTCATGATCATCATCATTAGCTTCCTCACTAATTGGTGTATTACCTTATCTAGTTCTACTTTTCTCCCACTCACTTCTTTCGAGAGAAACTCCTTCTCTAGAAAGGATCCATCTTAGCAATGAATATCTTGCCTTCGGATCTGTGATAGAAGGTGTAACCAACAGTTTCCTTTGGTATTCAATGAAGACGTACTTCTCCGATTAAGGTTCGAGCTTATCAGGTTGAAACTTTTTCAAATAAGCATCGCAGCCCCAAACTTTAAGAAATGACAACTTTGGTTTCTTGCCAAACCGCAGTTCATAAGACGTCGTCTCAACGGATTTTTATGGTGCCCTATTTAAAGTGAATGCAGCTATCTCTAATGCATAACCCCAAAACGATAGTGGTAAATCGGTAAGATACATCATAGATCGCACCATATCCAATAAAGTGCGGTTACGACGTTCGGACACACCATTACGCTGTGGTGTTCCATGTGGCGTGAGCTGTGAAACTATTCCACCTTGTTTAAAATGAACAGCAAACTCGTAGCTCAAATATTCATCTCTACGATCAGATCATAGAAACTTTATTTTCTTGTTACGATGATTTTTCCACGTCACTCTGAAATTCTTTGAACTTTTCAACTATTTCAGACTTATGTTTCATCAAGTAGATATACCCATATCTGCTCAAATCATCTGTGAAGGTTAGAAAATAACGATACTTGCCACGAGCATCAACACCCATTGGATCGCATACATCGGTATGTATTATTTCCAACAAGTCAGTAGCTCGTTCCATTGTTCTGGAGAACGGAGTTTTAGTCATCTTGCCCAAAAGGCACGGTTCACAAGCATCAAATGATTCATAACCAAGTGATTCCGAAAATCCATCTTTATGGAGTTTCTTCATGCGCTTTACACCAATATGACCCAAACGGCAGTGCCACATATAAGTTTGCACTATCATTATTAACTTTGCATCTTTTGGCATCAATATTATGAATATGTTTGTCACTACGATCGAGATCCAACAAACTATTTTCATTGGGTGTATGACCATTGAAGGTTTTATTCATGTAAACAGAACAACTATTATTCTCTGACTTTAAATGAATAACCGTATTGCAATAAACATGATCAAATCATATTTATGCTCAACGCAAATGCCAAATAACATTTATTTAGGTTTAACACTAATCCCGAAAGTATAGGGAGTGTGCGATGATGATCATATCAATCTTGGAACCATTTCCAACACACATCGTCACTTCACCCTCAACTAGTCTCTGTCTATTCTGTAACTCCTATTTCGAGTTACTAATTTTAGCAACCGAACAAGTATCAAATACTCAGGGGCTACTATAAACACTAGTAAGGCACACATGAATAACCTGTATATCAAATATACCCTTGTTCACTTTGCCATCCTTCTTATCCACCAAATATTTAGGTTATTTCTGTTTCTAGTGACCATTTCCTTTGCAGTGTAAGCACTCAGTTTCAGGCTTTGGTTCAGCTTTGGGCTTCTTCGTGGGAGTGACAACTTGCTTGTCATTCTACTTGAAGTTCCCTTTCTTTCCCTTTGCCCTTTTCTTGAAACTGGTGATCTTGTCAATCATCAACACTTGATGCTCTTTTCTTGATTTCTACCTTCGTCGATTTCAGCATCACGAAGAGGTCGAGAATCGTTTTCGTCATCCCTTGCATTATAGTTCATCACGAAGTTCCAGTAAATCGGTGATGGTGACTAGAGAACTCTGCCAATCACTATCTTATCTAGAAGATTAACTCCCACTTGATTCAAGCGATTGTAGTACTCAGACAATCTAAGTACTTGCTCACTAGTTGAGCAATTCTCCTCCATCTTTTAGGCGAAGTATTTGTCAAAGGTCTCATACCTCTTGACACGGGCATGAGTCTGAAATACCAATTTCATCTCTTGAAACATCTTATATGTTCCATGATGTTTCAAAAACGTTTTTGTAGTCCCGGTTCTAAGCCATAAAGCATGGTGCACAAAACTATCAAGTAGTCATCATATTGAGCTAGCCAAATGTTCATAACGTCTGCATCTGCTCTTGCAATAGGTTTGTCACCTAGCGGTGCATCAAGGACATAAATTTTCTATGCAGCAACAAGGATAATCCTCAGATCACGGATTGAATCCGCATCATTGCTACTAACATCTTTCAACATAGTTTTCTCTAGGAACACATATAAAACATAGGGAAGCAACAACGCGAGCTATTGATCTACACCATAATTTGCAAAATACTACCAGGACTAAGTTCATGATAAATTAAAGTTCAATAAATCATATTACTTAAGAACTCCCACTTACATAGACATCCCTCTAATCATCTAAGTGATCATGTGATCCATATCAACTAAACCATAACCGATCATCACGTGAAATGGAGTAGCTTTCAATGGTGAACATCATTATGTTGATCATATCTACTATATGATTCACGCTCGACCTTTAGGTCTCAGTGTTCCGAGGCCATGTCTGCATATGCTAGGCTCGTCAAGTTTAACCCGAGTATTCTGCATGTGCAAAACTGGTTTGCACCCGTTGTAGATGGACGTAGAGCTTATCACACCCGATCATCACGTGGTGTCTAGGAACGACAAACTTTGGCAATGGTGCATACCCAGGGAGAACACTTTTATCTTGAAATTTAGTTTGAGATCATCTTATAATGCTACCATCAATCAAAGCAAGATAAGATGCATAAAAGATAAACATCACATGCAATCAATATAAGTGATATGATATGGCCATCATCATCTTGTGCTTGTGATCTCCATCTCCGAAGCACCTCCATGATTACCATCGTCACCGGCGCGACACCTTGATCTCCATCGTAGCATCGTTGTCATCTCGCCAATCTTATGCTTCTACGACTATCGCTACCGCTTAGTGATAAAGTAAAGCATTACAGGGCGATTGCATTGCATACAATAAAGCGACAACCATATGGCTCCTGCCAGTTGCCGATAACTCGGTTACAAAACATGATCATCTCATACAATAAAATATAGCATCACGTCTTGACCATATCACATCACAACATGCCCTGCAAAAACAAGTTAGACGTCCTCTACTTTGTTGTTGCAAATTTTACATGGCTGCTACGGGCTTAGCAAGAACCGTTCTTACCTACGCATCAAAACCACAACGATAGTTTGTCAAGTTGGTGCTGTTTTAACCTTCGCAAGGATGGGGCGTAGCCACACTCGGTTCAACTAAAGTTGGAGAAACAGACACCCGCTAGTCACCTGTGTGCGAAGCACGGCGGTAAAACCAGTCTCGCGTAAGTGTACGCGTAATGTCAGTCCGGGCCGCTTCATCCAACAATACCGCCGAACCAAAGTATGACATGCTGGTAAGCAGTATGACTTGTATCGCCCACAACTCACTTGTGTTCTACTTGTGCATATAACATCAACACATAAAACCTAGGCCCGGATGCCACCGTTGCGGAACGTAGTAATTTCAAAAATTTCCTACGCACATGCAAGATCATGGTGATGCATAGCAACGAGAGGGGAGAGTGTGTCCACGTACCCTCGTAGACCGAAAGCAGAAGCGTTATGACAACGCGGTTGATGTAGTCGTACGTCTTCATGATCCCACCGATCCAAGCACTGAACGTACGGCACCGCCGAGTTTAGCACACGTTCAGCTCGATGACGATCCCCGGACTCCGATCCAGCAGGGTGTCGGGGATGAGTTTCGTCAGCACGACGGTGTGGTGACGATGATGATGTTCTACCGACGCAGGGCTTCGCCTAAGCACCGCAACGATATGACCGAGGTGGAATATGGTGGAGGGGGGCACCGCACACGGCTAATGAACGATCACGAAGATCAACTTGTGTATCTAGAGGTGTCCCCTTCCTCCGTATATAAAGGGGGGGAGGAGGAGGGGGCTGGCCAAGGGGTTGGCGCGCCCTAGGAGGGGGAAACCAACTCCAAGTAGGTTTGCCCCTCCCTTTCCTAGTCAAAGAAGGAGGGGGGAGGAAGGAGTGGGAGAGAGGAAAGGCAAGGGGGGCGCCGCCACCCCCTTCCTTGTCCTATTCGGACTCAAAGGGAGGGGGCACGCCACTTGCCCTGGCTGGCCCCCCTCTTTCTCCACTAGGGCCCAATAAGGCCCATTAGTTCCCGTGGGGGTTCCGGTAACCCTCTAGCACTCCGGTTTTCTCCGAAATCACCCAGAACACTTCCGGTGTCTGAATATAGTCGTCCAATATATCAATCTTTATGTCTCGACCATTTCTAGACTCCTCGTCATGTCCATGATCACATCCGGGACTCCGAACTCCTTCGGTACATCCAAACTCGTAAGCTCATAATATAACTGTCATTGAAACCTTAAGCGTGCGGACCCTACGGGTTCGAGAACAATGTAGACATGACCGAGACACGTCTCCGGTCAATAACCAATAGCGGAACCTGGATGCTCATATTGGCTCCTACATATTCTACGAAGATCTTTATCGGTCAGACCGCATAACAACATATGTTGTTCCCTTTGTCATCGGTATGTTACTTGTCCGAGATTCAGTCGTCGGTATCTCAATACCTAGTTCAATCTTGTTACCGGCAAGTCTCTTTACTCGTTCCATAATACATCATCCTGCAACTAACTCATTAGTTGCAATGCTTGCAAGGCTTAAGTGATGTGTATTACCGAGAGGGCCCAGAGATACCTCTCCGACAATCGGAGTGACAAATCCTAATCTTGAAATATGCCAACCCAACATGTACCTTCGGAGACACCTGTAGAGCACCTTTATAATCACCCAGTTACGTTGTGACGTTTGGTAGCACACAAAGTGTTCCTCCAGTAAACGGGAGTTGCATAATCTCATAGTCATAGGAACATGTATAAGTCATGAAGAAAGCAACAACAACATACTAAACGATCAAGTGCTAAGCTAACGGAATGGGTCAAGTCAATCACATCATTCTCCTAATGATGTGATCCCGTTAATCAAATGACAACTCTTTGTCCATGGCTAGGAAACATAACCATCTTTGATTAATGAGCTAGTCAAGTAGAGGCATAGTAGTGACACTCTGTTTGTCTATGTATTCACACATGTATTATGTTTCCGGTTAATACAATTCTAGCATGAATAATAAACATTTATCATGATATAAGGAAATAAATAATAACTTTATTATTGCCTCTAGGGCATATTTCCTTCAGGAGCGTCTTTTTATTTTGCTAGTTTTTGCTTGCTGTTAGTTAGAATAATGTTTTGCATCTTTAGTTTCAATAAAAAAGTCAAGGATAGCCTTTGCCATGCTTATTTTGCTAGTATACATGTGTGGGGACCGCTTTTTCCGGGTATTAAATTCCCATAAAATGGCCCTTGTGCTCATCAGCCCCAGGATAACTTTTAGCTGATGAGGCACCAACTTGATACAGAAATTCCAAGCAAAATACAACATATGTAGTACAAGACCATTCTGGTCTGTGAGTACAACAAATGGGTTCTAGTGGTTGATGGCGGAAGCTGGTTGTGAAACATCAGTGCCCATGGAACTCCATTTCCCACGGGAGCAGCTGACCAGGTTAACTCCTATCTTCGCGAGGCTGCTATCACCGTAGCATAGGTTCTGGGCCGTCAACACGGTCGCTCCTTTCCGTGCAAGAAATCTGGCCAAGACAATAGCCAGGGACAAGCCAGTGAGTACTTTGAATGTACTCGCAAACATTATGAACACAAGTATAATATGGCAATGATGTGCTGAGAAATATTTTATGCTCATGAGGTCAGTCACAAAAGATAAATAAAACTCTGATGCGAATAAGCATGTTATATATGAATATGCAATGCCATAGAAGCATTAAATTTTTTGAAATAAATAACAAGCATGCACATAAAGGGCTTTAAAAGAAATGCCACAGTCGGGCGTCTGAGCGACACCACATAAAGGGCTTTAAAAGAAATGCCACAGTCGAGCGTCTGAGTTACACCACATAAAGGGCTTTAAAAGAAATGCCACAGTCGGGCGTCTGAGAAACACCACATAAAGGGCTTTAAAAGAAATGCCACAGTCGGGCGTCTGAGCGACACCACATAAAGGGCTTTAAAAGAAATGCCACAGTCGGGCGTCTGAGCGACACCACATAAAGGGCATTAAAAGAAATGCCACAGTCGGGCGTCTGAGCGACACCACATAAAGGGCTTTAAAATAAATGCCACAGTCGGGCGTCTGAGCGACACCACATAAAGGGCTTTAAAAGAAATGCCACAGTCGGGCGTCTGAGCGACACCACATAAAGGGCTTTAAAATAAATGCCATAGTCGAGCGTCTGAGCGACACCACATAAAGGGATTTAAAAGAAACAATCATATTGAATATCCCGGAGGTAGAACCATCCCAGAGATACTCGATGATGACAGTAATATCACGGGTTAGTCAACAACAATAATAATCATAATATTCACAAGTCACAAGTAGTAATTCCCGTTCTGGTTTAACAGTTTCACCTCCGAAGACCGACACTAAGACCGACACTTGACCCATCCCAGACTGTAATCCTTAACCATGGACACGACTATTCGAATAGATTTAATCTCTGCAGAGGGTGTACTCTTTACCCACGAGTAACGGATTCCATTAGTCCATTGGGACTAATTCCGTCTACGGTCTTTTAAATGAAAACGCACCTGACTTGCACACACCAGCTTAACTCACATGTGTCTGGAATCAACCACGACACCTGTCAAGCAAACTCTAAGTGGGGAGGCTACAACCTCGATTAGCATGGGATCACAAAATTTATACCGCGCGCAAAACTAGGGAAGCTACCCCCTCGGCTTCAACCGAAAACACCCATGCCCCCTGACCAGATGACTGGCTTTAATCCATGGCCGTGGTACCCTCATCCCGGCCCCTCTGTACGGTGGGTGCTAGAAAGGGGTTGACAAATTACTGAACCGTACTCTACTCGCTGTAGAGACGAGTGGTAGTACGGAACAAGTATGGGGGTTACTGGAACAAGACTCGATCTACGGTCGACTCAGGAGGTTTATATTCTTCCCTGCATGTCATGTATAACAACAACATTTCGACCAACAGGATCACCGCTCATTATACCCTACCATGCCATACCGGACATAACCGTCCCGACGGAGACCGGTGACAAAATCATGCCTACCCAAGGCAGAGGTTTTCCCAGGTTCCTGCCGGTATGCATGCAAGGCACATGAGGATGATTATCATCACACGTGTGTTCATTTCCAACAGCATGGAAATCAATAACATGCAGCCATGCATATGATCATATCACATGAAATAACAAGTTTCTCCAAAGTGAGGTCATGTTATAAACGTGTCATCGAACACAAAAAATATTATGCCGGGGTTCAGAATGCTTGCCTTCAGGTCATGGGAAGGCAGGGTGCATTTCAAACTCTTGAAATACTTCTCCTCTCTTCAAAAATCCTATTTTTGAAAATATAAATGAATTAACACACAAAAAAAAACAGCACAAAAAGTTGTTTGAAAATTTTCAAATAAATCTTAAAATAAACTAGGTTAAATTTGAGAGAGGTAGGAAAAAGAATTAATTCATTTGGAGTTATATTTAAAAAGTTATAGCCAGTCAAAGCTGTGGTCAAAAATCTGATTTTAAAAGTAAAATAAAACAGAAAGAGATAAAAAATGATTCGGACTGACCACGTCGAAGGCGTATACTAAAAAATATGTTTCCACTTATCCTGCATGGACCGTGCGTGGTCACTGACAGTGGGCCCGCCTGGCCCATTGGTCAGGTTTGACCAGTCCACGCGCGCGTCGCCTCCTCCGGCCGAAACAGAGGCGGAGCTCCGGCAAGGCTCGCCGGTGAATGACGGCACCACTCGGAAAACGGAGGCCATCCACGTGCTCCGGGGATCAAGACGGTTACTCCGGTGGTTGATATGGTCTCTGGGGTGGACGGAGTTGCCGACGGTGAGCTTGGCGGCGGACGGTGGTCGTCGGGCAAAGTGATTTTTCCCCCGCAGTGGGTCTCGATCAAAATTGAGCAGGGGGATGGATTTACAAGGGGGAGAGGGAGTTCCTGGTGAAGAGAGTGGAGAGGGGGAGGCTCTGGTGGTGTCGGAATGATCGGGGCAGTGGCGGCGGCTGTAGTTGCCGAAGATGGGGGAGAAGACCTCCCCGGGTCGATTGGCTGCCACGGGAGAGCTAGTGGAGCATGCTGAGGCTGCTTCCCAATGGAACGTGCTCGGGGGCCTCCTTATATAGCGCAACAAGGTCGGTTTGCGGCGGCCGGGGATAAGTTTGTCGGCGAACCACCTCCCTGTAGCGTCAGGGCGTCGTGGCGACGACGAGAGCTAGCCGACGGGCGAGGGGATAAACTTGCGCTGCTCACAGGGGCAGGTGGTGAGCCGGGGTGGCTTGGGCGGCGCTGGCCTGAGTCAGGGCTGTCGGGCGGCCGTGGCGGCTAGTTCTCGGCTTGCCGGGGACGCGGCGAGGCTCTGCTTGGCGCGTTGCGGTGAATGGGGAGCATGCTGCGCGCAAGGGGACACGGCGTGCCGGCTGCGGTCGGTCACGGGCTGGGGTGAGTGCGGGGCGTGACGCGGTGGCTCGGGCGTCGCTCGTGCAATACGCGCGCTCTGGGCGTGTCCAGTGCACGCACGGAAGGTGTTCGACACAATGCCGTGGCGTGCTACAGGTCACAGGTGAGGTTGGCAAGCAACAGAACTAGGTTAGAGGTAGAGGGAAACTCCAGGGACAAGGTGGTTTGGTCAGGTGGCCAAGTTCATAATGTAGACTTGAGATCATGCCAATACAGTCCATGCACTCCAGGTGTTTGTCAAAATGCCAAAGACACCTAGGCTTTTCTTGGAGGAGCCAAATCTTCCAGATCAGTGTCACCTTGGATGCACAAGAGGGTGGTGAGGTTAGTTTGCAAAAAGGAGAAACTTGCTAGTGCAAGTTTTGAAAAACTTCAATTCTGGGCAGAACTTAATGGCATTAGTTCATGCACCAAAAATATGACAATGGTGGCATGCTCCTATGCTTAGGGGTATAGTATGGAGAACTACAAGTAGGGAAAAGAATCTAGGGCCAAAGAGCAAGCAATAATATGGTTGCTGTACAAACCATCATGTTGGACCAGAATGGAGATGAGGTTGATTCACTCAAAATTTTCAAAGAACATCCCTGGATTTTTGCATATAATGGAATCATATGCTCCTACTGACATCCCATAATTTTGGTGGAAGCTAGAAAGAAATATTTAAAAGGGTTGCAGTGCAAAACATGTGTAGCACTCAAAATATGTAATGAATGAACTATATTATTGCATAAAAGTGATTTAGAGGCATCACATGACATCTTCAAATTTTGGTGGAATTTTTAGTTAAGTTTATCAAATGGTTGTAGTACAAAAAGAGCTCCAAACTTGAAACAAGTCATTTTAAAGAATATAGCTCAGGGTGGAATAATTTAATAAATAATCCTACTGATTAGGAAATTGTTTTAATGAGATGGCATAGAAGTTCAATATGTTTGGAAGGATCCACTTGGGAAAAATAAATCCTTAATAATAAAAGAAAGGTTTTGAAATCAACAGAAATATTCTTGCAGGCAAAAATTATAACTCTTGGCAAAATTTTAATAACTAAAACCTGGTTAAATTTTTTGGGGTGTTACAGTTACTACCCCCCTTAAGAGAAATCTCGTCCTTGAGATTTGCTAAGAGCCGTTGTGGAAAACAAATGCTCCATATGTGTTCGAGCAGTTGTGAGTCTACTGCCGTGGTGCTGCGCGAATAAAAATAATCCATGTAGTGAGGGGATAAACGTTGCAGCAACTTAGGGAAAGGAAATCTCATTCTAGGATTTTTCGCGGTTACACAAGTTAAATCACGAAGAAAACTGGTCATACTAGTAGAAACTGAATACACGACTGGTCGCACAAATTCGAGGTACCATGCACAAGTTACAACGTAATAATAAATGTTGCAATAACAAACACAGTAGTGTTGTCTAACATGAAAACGGTAACTGGACGGGGTCCCGATAAAATGTCTCTGGTAAAGGGATACACTCCTCTTCTATCAGAGGAAGTGGATTGACCAGTCGATGTATGCGTCTCTCCGGGTCGGGTCTCAATGGTCTGCCGATGGCAATCTGAGGGTTCAGATTAGTGAGATTCTGGAGATAATCCATTACTCGCTGGTTCAAATGCTCTTGAGCGATGATGTACTGGATAAGGTTGGTCAGTACTGGGTCTCTCTCAATCCGTCCACCGGGAAAAGATGTTACTCCTCCGGGTGCTGCACGGCTCGGAAAGTAATAATATCCTCGTTCACGGGCATAGGGCACTGCGGATCAAAGTTGAGCAATCGCTTCTTTCGCAGCAGCTTCTATGGCCAGGTGTGGGGTTGGCATAGATTTCCCCACGAAGGAAACTTCCGTTGGATCTTGATTGGAGTCTACGGGAGGAATGTGTACTTCTGCCCAATATTCCGAGGTGGAAAAAGTGATTCTCGATTTGAACAGCTCGTACTGGGGTGGATATGTAGAACCCATAGTACTGCGGGTAAAGTCCCACAATATCTTGACAAAGCTACCTGGGGTTGCATCTGGGGTTCTTAGATGAATACTGGGGCTCGACATGACAGGAAGAAGGTTGTGAGGGTGGTGCACAAGATGTGGGGTGCTTGGTAAGGTCACGAGGTGGCCTTTATATAGCAATGGAGCTGGGTCATTTCACCGTGGTGAAAGGTAATAAATTTACCAGCTTAGCTCCAAAGGTCGGGTCAGTGTCAGAGATACACATATCTCATAAAGAGACGTGTTACTGTGGTTGTCGTCGGGGTTGGTTTTGGTAGCTGTGCCCGGAAAATGTGCACTATGTGCTAACAAAAATACGCAAGGATATTATTAAAACAGAGGCACAACGATAGGCTGCGTTTATATACAAGGTCGCACGATTACAAAGCGAGGATACACTGAGACTCGGCAATACTCGTACAGCTTAGTCTACCTCGTTTATGTCTAAACAGGCGTGTCTGGTGGATGTCGAGGCTTCTCCACGGGTCTCACTGCCGGGATTAGTCGGAGATGGCGGAGGAACTGCAGGGTTAGGGTAGCGATGATGACCATCACGGGGATTGTTTGCCACAATCTCGTTGGAGTGTGCTCCCAAAAGGTGACGAAGCACTTCTGGGGTCATCAAGACACCTTGGCCGCTGGTTGGAGTTGACCTCAGGGTCTCGATCGGGTGTCCAAACAGCACGAGTGGGTTGTCGGCGTCGGACTCGGCTTCCCTGCTTGCCGAGGCTCGGCGAACCAGCTCTCCTCGAGCTGCGATCAGATCAATAGTGATCTGATCAAACAATGCCTCTAGTGCACTTACATAGCGCACTAGGTGCAACAACGCGGGATCCGTCTTGTGGTCTCCGCTGGCAACTTGGGGTGGTCTACCATACCCTTCACGCCTGGGGTAGTAGTAGAACGAGCGACAGTGAACTCTGGGCGACAACTGCCGAAGTTGAACTATAGCTTCTCGAGCAGCTAGCTGGACGGCTTGTGGCTCGAAGGAAGTTGTTCTCCCAGTGAACCTGTAGGGGCGTTCTGGGGATAGACCCCTACCGTAGATGTGCACAGTGGCCCAAAATTGACAGCTTTCACCGCCCATGGGTCCTTGGTACACAACATATTTTGGGGTTCTTCTAACGCGTAGGCACGACGGGTGAGGTTAGTGAGTATGGTCACAAAACCTCCAAGGTTGGTCGCTGTGGTCTCGTTGTGCACGACGGGGCCTGGCATTATGGCTCGGTTTTGGGGTAGAGGCTGTGCTAGGTTGGGGCTAGCGTGCCCTTTTTATAGAAAAAGGGGATGAAGTCTTCCTTCGCACGCTTGTGAAGTAGACATCTTGGGCGCTGGTTACTGGCGCGTGATCGACAGGCTAGGTGGATAGGTTGGGCACCGACTGCCAAAAGTGTCGGGGTCACTGTGTGGCTATCTTGCATGAGAAGCTCGGCTGGGGTTTGGTTAAGGTCTGGTGGGTTGGTTTACCTAAGATTTTTGACCTGGCTAAGATAGGATTAGCCAATGGTCAACCTGACTCTGATACCAAGTCTGTGGGGACCAGTTTTTCTGGGTATTAAATTCCCAGAAAATGGCCCTTGTGCTCATCAGCCCCAGGATAACTGTTAGCTGATGAGGCACCAACTTGATACAGAAATTCCAAGCAAAATACAACATATGTAGTACAAGACCATTCTGGTCTGTGAGTACAACAAATGGGTTCTAGTGGTTGATGGCGGAAGCGGGTTGTGAAACATCAGTGTCCATGGAACTCCATTTCCCACGGGAACAGCTGACCAGGTTAACTCCTATCTTCGCGAGGCTGCTATCACCGTAGCATAGGTACTGGGCCGTCAACACGGTCGCTCCTTTCCGCGCAAGAAATCTGGCCAAGACAATAGCCAGGGACAAGACAGTGAGTACTTTGAAAGTACTCGCAAACATTATGAACACAAGTATAATATGACAATGATGTGCTGAGAAATATTTTATGCTCATGAGGTCAGTCACAAAAGATAAATAAAACTCTCATGCGAATAAGCATGTTATATATGAATATGCAATGCCATAGAAGCATTAAATTTTTCCCTGCATGCTGTAGAGACGAGTGGTAGTACGGAACAAGTATGGGGGTTACTGGAACAAGACTCGATCTATGGTCGACTCAGGAGGTTTATATTCTTCCCTGCATGTCATGTATAACAACAACATTTCAACCAACAGGATCACCGCTCATTATACCCTACCATGCCATACCGGACATAACCGTCCCGACGGAGACCGGCGACAAACTCATGCCTACCCAAGGCAGAGGTTTTCCCGGGTTCCTGCCGGTATGCATGCAAGGCACATGAGGATGATTATCATCACACGTGTGTTCATTTCCAACAACATGGAAATCAATAACATGCACCCATGCATATGATCATATCACATGAAATAACAAGTTTCTCCAAAGTGAGGTGATGTTATAAACGTGTCATCGAACACAAAAAATATTATGCCGGGGTTCAGAATGCTTTCCTTCAGGTCATGGGAAGGCAGGGTGCATTTCAAACTCTTGAAATACTTCTCCTCTCTTCAAAAATCCTATTTTTGAAAATATAAATGAATTAACACACAAAATAAAAACAGCACAAAAAGTTGTTTGAAATCTTTTCAAATAAATCTTAAAATAAACTAGGTTAAATTTGAGAGAGGTAGGAAAAAGAATTAATTCATTTGGAGTTATATTTAAAAAGTTATAGCCAGTCAAAGTTGGGGTCAAAAATCTGTTTTTAAAAAGAAAATAAAACAGAAAGAGAAAAAAAAACGATTCGGACTGACCACGTCGAAGGCATATTCTAAAAAATACGTTTCCACTTATCCTGCATGGACCGTGCGGGGTCACTGACAGGGGGCCCGCCTGGCCCACTGGTCAGGTTTGACCAGTCCACGCGCGTGTCGCCTCCTCCGGCCGAAACAGAGGCGGAGCTCCGGCGATGCTCGCCGGTGAATGACGGCACCGCTCAGAAAACGGAGGCCATCCACGTGCTCAGGGGATCAAGACGGTTACTCCGGTGGTTGATATGGTCTCTGGGGTGGACGGAGTTGCCGACGGTGAGCTTGGCGGCGGACGGTGGTCGTCGGGCAAAGTGATTTTTCCCCCGCAGTGGGTCTCGATCAAAATTGAGCAGGGAGATGGATTTACGAGGGGGAGAGGGAGTTCCTGGTGAAGAGAGTGGAGAGGGGGAGGCTCTGGTGGTGCCGGAATGATCGGGGCAGTGGCGGCGGCTGCAGTTGCCGGAGACGGGGAGAAGACCTCCCCGGGTCGATTGGCTGCCACGGGAGAGCTAGTGGAGCATGCTGAGGCTGCTTCCCAATGGAACATGCTCGGGGGCCTCCTTATATAGCGCAACAAGGTCGGTTTGCGGCGGCCGGGGATAAGTTCGTCGGCGAATCGCCTTCCTGTAGCGTCAGGGCGTCGTGGCGACGACGAGAGCTAGCCGACGGGCGAGGGGATAAACTTACGCTGCTCACAGGGGCAGGTGGTGAGCCGGGGTGGCTTGGGCGGTGCTGGACTGAGTCAGGGCTGTCGGGCGGCCGTGGCGGCTAGTTCTCGGCTTGCCGGGGACACGGCGAGGCTCTGCTTGGCGCATTGCGGTGAGTGGGGAGCATGCTGCGCGCAAGGGGACACGGCGTGCCGGCTGCGGTCGGTCACGGGCTGGGATGAGTGCGGGGCGTGACGCGGTGGCTCGGGCGCCGCTCGTGCAATACGCGCGCTCTAGGCGCGTCCAGTGCACGCACGAAAGGTGTTCGACACAATGCCGTGGCGTGCTACAGGTCACAGGTGAGGTTGGCAAGCAACAGAACTAGGTTAGAGGTAGAGGGAAACTCCAGGGACAAGGTGATTTGGTCAGGTGGCCAAGTTCATAATGTAGACTTGAGATCATGCCAATACAGTCCATGCACTCCAGGTGTTTGTCAAAATGCCAAAGACACCTAGGCTTTTCTTGGAGGAGCCAAATCTTCCAGATCAGTGTCTCCTTGGATGCACAAGAGGGTGGTGAGGTTAGTTTGCATAAAGGAGAAACTTGCTAGTGCAAGTTTTGAAAAACTTCAATTCTGGGCAGAACTTAATGGCATTAGTTCATGCACCAAAAATATGCCGATGGTGGCATGCTCCTGGGCTTAGGGGTATAGTATGGAGAACTACAAGTAGGGAAAAGAATCTAGGGCCAAAGAGCAAGCAATAATATGGTTGCTGTACAAACCATCATGTTGGACCAGAATGGAGATGAGGTTGATTCACTCAAAATTTTCAAAGAACATCCCTGCATTTTTGCATATAATGGAATCATATGCTCCTACTGACATCCCATAATTTTGGTGGAAGCTAGAAACAAATTTTTAAAAGGGTTGCAGTGCAAAATTGCCCACTGGACCAGAGAGGAAAAACATGTGTAGCACTCAAAATATGTAATGAATGAACTATATTATTGCATAAAAGTGATTTAGAGGCATCACATGACATCTCCAAATTTTAGTGGAATTTTTAGTTAAGTTTATCAAATGGTTGTAGTACAAAAAGAGCTCCAAACTTAAAACAAGTCATCTTAAAGAATATAGCTCAGGGTGGAATAATTTAATAAATAAACCTACTGATTAGGAAATTGTTTTAATGAGATGGCATAGAAGTTCAATATGTTTAGAAGGATCCACTTGGGAAAAATAAATCCTTAATAATAAAAGAAAGGTTTTGAAATCAACAGAAATATTCTTGCAGGCAAAAATTATAACTCTTGGCAAAATTTTAATAACTAAAACCTGGTTAAATTTTTGGGGTGTTACAACATGTTGCTGTTTGAAAACAGAAAGTTTACCGTTGTTGCAAAAATTCCCTAGAAAAGTCAGAGAATGGTATAATGTTGAATCGTTTTTCATATTAAGCTATGATAAATTTATTACAGTGGGAATTTTAGTTCATAATTTTTGGAGTCAGGGAAGTATTGTTACTCTTGCATTCTTTACAGACTGTACTGTTTTGACAGATTGCTGTTATGGTTGCATTGTTTGCATATGTTTGCTTGTTTAATGATTCTATTTGATGATAGGAGTATTAAATATGCAGAGGCATTTAGTATGCAATGTTGAATAATAATGTTAGTGATTTTTTACAGTAGAAGATGATATGGTTTTGCATTGGTTTATACTAACCTATCTCACGAGTTCTCGTTGAGTTTGTTGTGAATGAAGCTTTTGATAAAAAGAGAAACCGTGACATGAAAGGAATTAAGGAGACACAAAAGCTCAAGCTTGGGTATCCCGAAGGCACCCCGAGATAATATTTCAAGAAGTCTCAAGCATCTAAGCTTGGGGATGCCTCGGTAGGCATCCCACCTTTCTTCTTCAACAACTATCGGTTAGTATCGGTTGAGCCTAAGTTTTTGGTTCTTCACATGAGTTGTGCTATCCTTGCAATGTCATTTTATTTTGTTTTTCTTGCTGCTTGAATACAATGCCAATATCTGAAATTCTTTAATGAGAGAGAGTCTTTACATAGTTGCAAAATTATTTAGCTACTTATTGATCTTCAGTTATATCTTGTCGGAGTAGTTTGTCGTTTGCTCTAGTACTTCACTTATATCTTTTAGAGCACAACGGTGGTTATATTTTGAAGAAATTGCTAGTCTCTCATACTTCACTTATATTATTTTGAGAGTCTTAAAAAGCATGGTAATTTGAATGAAAACTATGATAGGAAGTGAATTGGATGCCATGATCAATATGTTGCTTGATAATTGTTTTGAGATATAAAGGTAGTAATGTTAGAGTCATGCTAGTGGATAATTATGAAACTGAGAAATACTTTTGTTGAAGTTCGCAAGTCCCGTAGCATGCACGTATGGTAAAAGTTGTGTGACAAATTTGTTGCATGAGGTGCTCTTTTGATTGTCTTCCTTATGAGTGGCAGTCGGGGATGAGCGATGGTCTTTTCCTACCAATCTATCCCTCTTGGGGCATGCGTAGTAGTACTTTGCTTCGAGGGCTAAGTAGACTTTTGTAATAAGTATATGAGTTCTTTATGACTAATGTGAGTCCATGGATATACGCACACTCATCCTTCCACTTTGCTAGCCTCTCTTATTACCGCGTAACTTTCGCCGGTATTGAACCCATTATATACCTTCCTCAAAACAGCCACCATACCTACCTATTATAGCATTTCCATAGCCATTCCGAGATATATCGCCATGCAACTTTCCACCGTTCCGTTCATATGACACACATTATTTTTGTCATATTTCTCTGTGCATGATCATGTAGTTGACATCGTATTTGTGGCAAAGCCACCATCATATTCTTCATACATGTCGCTCTTGATTCATTGCATAACCCAGTATACCGTCGGAGGCATTCACATAGAGTCATATCTTTTTCTAGCTTTGAGTTGTAAATCCATAAAAGTGTGATGATTTTCATTATTAGAGCATTGTCCCAGTGAGGAAAGGATGATGAAGACTATGATTCCCCCACAAGTCGGGATGAGACTTCAGACTTTGCAAAAGAAAAAAAGGGGGGGCGGGGGCAAAGAAAAAAAAAAGAGAAAGGCCAAAAAGAAAAAAAAGAAAAAAAGAAAAAAAAGAATGAGAGAAAAAGAGAGAAGGGACAATGCTACTATCTCTTTCGCCACACTTGTGCTTCAAAATAGCACCATGATCCTCATGATAGAGATTCTCATATGTTGTCACTTTCATATACTAAGTGGGAATTTTTCATTATAGAACTTCGCTTGTATATTCCAATGATGGGCTTCCTCAAAGTGCCCTAGGTCTTCGTGAGCAAGCAAGTTGGATGCACACCCACTTAGTCTCTTTTGTTGAGCTTTCATATATTTATAGCTCTAGTGCATCCGTTGCATGGCAATCCCTACTCACTCACATTGATATCTATTGATGGGCATCTCCATAGCCCGTTGATACGCCTAGTTGATGTGAGATTATCTTCTCCCTCTTTTTGTCCTCACAACCACCACCATCTACCACCATAGTGCTATGTCCATGGCTTACGCTCATGTATTGCGTAAGAGTTGAAAAAGCTGAAGCGCGTTAAAAAGTATGAAACAATTGCTCGGCTCGTCATCGCGGTTGTGCATGATGGGAGTATTTTGTGTAATGAAAATGAAGCATGGCCTAACTATATGATTTTGTAGGGATAAGCTTTCTTTGGCTATGCTATTTTGATAGGACATGATTATTTGTTAGTATGTTTTGAAGCATTATTATTTTTATGTTTTGTAAAGCTTTTATCTTGAACCATTTGGATCTGAACATTCATGCCACAATAAAGAAAATTACATTGAGAATCATGCTAGGTAGCATTCCACATCAAAAATTCTGTTTTTATCATTTACCTACTCGTGGACGAGCAAGAATTAAGCTTGGGGATGCTTGATACGTCTCCAACGTATCTATAATTTTTGATTGTTCCATGCTATTATATTATCTGTTTTGAATGATTATGGGCTTTATTATATACTTTTATATTATTTTTGGGACTAACCTATTAACCGGACCATATTGCTATTTTATTGCCTGTTTCAGTATTTCGAAGAAAAGGAATATCAAACGGAGTCCAAATGACATGCCAATTTTTGAGGATTTTTTATGGACCAAAATAAGACCATGGAGCATCGGAGTTGGGCCAGAAGAGCTCCGGGCTGCCCATGAGATAGGAGGGCGCGCCCCTAGGGGGGGCGCCCTCCTGTCTCGTGGACGGCCCGGAGACCCCCCCTGACGTGAAACCAACACCAATAATTCCTATAAATACTGAAACTTTCAGGAATTAACCTAGATCGGGAGTTCCTCCGCCACAAGCCTCTGTAGCCACCAAAAACCTCTTGGGAGCCCTTCCCGGCACCCTGCGGGAGGGGGGATCCTTCACCGGTGGCCATCTTCATCATCCCGGCGCTCTCCATGACGAGGAGGGAGTAGTTCACCCTCGAGGCTGAGGGTATGTACCAGTAGCTATGTGTTTGATCTCTCTCTCTCTCTCTCTCTCTCTCTCTCTCTCGTGTTCTCTCTCGTGTTCCCTCTATGGCACGATCTTGATGTATCCCGAGCTTTGCTATTGTAGTTGGATCTTATGATGTTTCTCCCCCTCTACTCTCTTGTGATGAATTGAGTTTCCCCTTTGAAGTTATCTTATTGGATTGAGTCTTTTATGAGAACACATGATGTATGTCTTGCCGTGCTTATCTGTGGTGACAATGGGATATCATGTGCCTCTTGATGTATGTTTTGGTGACCATCTTGCGGGTTCCGCCCATGAACCTATGCATAGGGGTTGGCACACGTTCTTGACTTTCCGGTAGAAACTTTGGGGCACTCTTTGAAGTACTTTGTGTTGGTTGAATAGATGAATCTGAGATTGTGTGATGCATATTGTATAATCATGCCCACGGATACTTGAGGTGACAATGGAGTATCTAGGTGACATTAGGGTTTTGGTTGATTTGTGTCTTAAGGTGTTATTCTAGTACGAACTCTTGAATAGATTGATCCAAAAGAATAACTTTGAGGTGGTTTCGTACCCTACCGTAATCTCTTCGTTCGTTCTCCGCTATTGCTGTCTTTGGAGTGACTCTTTGTTGCATGTTGAGGGATTGTTATATGATCTATCTATGTTATTATTGTTGAGAGAACTTGCACTAGTGAAAGTATGAACCCTAGGCCTTGTTTCCTAGCATTGCAATACCGTTTACGCTCACTTTTACCACTTGTTACCTTGCTGTTTTTATAATTTCAGATTACGAAAACCTTTATCTACCATCCATATTGCACTTGTATCACCATCTCTTCGCCGAACTAGTGCACCTATACAATCTACCATTATATTGGGTGTGTTGGGGACACAAGAGAGTCTTTGTTATTTGGTTGCAGGGTTGTTTGAGAGAGACCATCTTCATCCTATGCCTCCTACGGATTGATAAACCTTAGGTCATCCACTTGAGGCCTTGTTTGGTTAATCCTCCTCCCAAGGGGATTGAAGAGGATTGGGGGGGATTTTGTCTTGTAGAGGGTTTAATCCCCCTCAATCCCTGTCAATCCCCTTCAAAATCCACCTCAACCGAACAAGGACTGAGGGAAATTTGCTACTGTCCTACAAACCTATGCACTTGCAGGCCCAACAACGTCTACAAGAAGAAGGTTGTGTAGTAGACATCAGTGGTGCAAAAGATCCACAACGCCACATCTTCGTGTGTTTAACTGATAATGCAGTCAATGAAATGACAAAGACCCTTCTGACCGAGAGCCTGGAAGACTGCAGCAAAGTGGTACTGAACCATTTCTGCAAACTTAACCCGCCACCAGATGTGAGTCTCTAAATCACTGATTTTACCTTATCAGTCAAATGTTCTATTAACTCAACTTTGATGACTTTCACAAGCTGAATCCGATTTTTGGAATAAATAATATGACCATGATGCTGCCAAGAAATTGAGTGCCAAAGTGAAAACCGCCAAGAGAGCCATCAAGAAGAATAAGAAGAAATTAAGCGCTTCTGAGATGTTTGAACTGGATGACAACTCTGAGTCGGAGGTAGCCCTTGATTCCCTTGGCTCCTTTTTCAACTATCTTATTGACACTGATTATCATGAGGATGACACGGGGGCCAGTAAAGCAGTCGAAGAAGAGGTAACTATCATTTCCCCCGACTCGGCGCCTTTGCCAAGACAAAAAATTCGTCGGGTAACTCGGAAAGTAAGATTTTCACACCCCTTAGCTCATTTGGATCCTAACTTTCTTTTGAAGCAACAACAGCACGAGAACCGGCAACAAACTCGGACAAGCGGAGGTAAGAGTTATCCTCTGGCTTACCATATTCTCCAGCTCCACGAAAATGTCGAAACGAGGTCCTTCCAAATTTAAACTCTTTTTATCCTCTAGCGGGTCTCATTCGCCAGCCACTTAATTCTTTCGATTCAAACTATCAGGAGACTTCTCGCTCCTCTTCCGGCAACTCATCACAGACCCAGCTGCCGGCTTTCAAAACTGCCCCTGGGAATCAACAATTACTTATTATTTTCTACCTCCTTGGGCTCTTATATTTGTACTTACCTCTCATAATCCATGTAGTGGAAAAGCAAAACCTAGCAAGAAGGCAAAGGTGATCAAGCCAGTTGAAGACCCCCAAAGTCCATGAACTAGAGCAGCAAATTCCAGCTCCTGGCGCCTCCGTGCAAAAATCAGAAGAGCCTGTTCATGATGTTCCACCAGAAATTCCTGACCTTTCCGGTGACCAGACAAACATCAATCCTTTGAACACTGAATCATCAAGCCCAATTAAACTGTTAGGAACACATGCCGACGATGTTATGATCACTAGCGCCGGCTTCAAAGAGCCAGGAAAGTCTACTGTCTTGGCCAAGCACTCCGCCAAAGAAGAATTTATTGAAAGGCGAAAAGTGAGATTTGACATCGCCAACTATTCTCAATTGAGCATTAATGAAGTACTCTATGGTTATCTCAACCAAGTATATACCAGCCGCGACCTTGAAGTTGATATGGTGAAGCAGATGCATCAAAAATATGAGGTATGAATTCCTGCTTTAATAAGTTATGCATATCCTGTCAGCCCCCAAGTCTACTGTGTATGATGGGTCCTTGAGTGGATGACAGGCAATGTACACCATGAAGCCAAAGCTCTTGATCTCATTGAGCTTACAGGCCTGTCCACTCCAGGTGAACTATATGAACCTGGTTGTCAGCTTCACCGCAATGCATTGGAAAGCATCTTCCAGAAGCCAGAGCCCAATATGAGCCAAATGCTGAGTATGATGAAGCCACTACCGCAGGATGCTGAATATCCCAAGGAATTCTTTGTTGATGACCTAGAGTATCTGCCCCGCACCATCTATCACATTATCAGGAAAACTCTATGGCCCATCAAAGGACATTCTTTCTCAGCAAAGCTTGAAGGTGCAATGAAGACATAGGTCTTCTATATTCTCAATGGCATAAGCTTCAATGCTCAAGATTTCTTCATTTGTCAATTTGCTGCATCTGGCTCAGACATATTTGGACTGAAATTCTATGCTCCATGGGTAATGCGTCTGATCAAGCTTCACTCCGCTGTTAACTACCAACCCTCTGCACGCAACCATCTCATATGCCTGCCAGAGGTTGATATGTCAGTCGAAGCCATATACCCAGAGCCTGCCAAGGAGGCAATATATCTTCACAATGTCGATCGTCAGAGTTTCTCTCAGAATGTTGAAGGCGTTCAAGCTGCTGCTCATGTTTATCCGCTGGCTGGCAATACTCGCCGTGCTCGCACTGAAGCCACTGATAGCACCATTGCTCCAAGACCTCGAAGGAGATCTCGCGTGCTCAATGACCAAGAGCTTCTCGTGGCCTTGCATCAAAAACACGATAAGCATCATTACTGGCAAAAGTGTCAGATGCAAAGTCTCTTGATGGATATTAACCGCATTCGCAACCTTGCCATCAAGAATGCATTTGTCACTCATGAAACTAGTCGGAGGACACGGAAGAGTCTAACATTGCTCAGTGCTGAAGCTGAACTTCAAGATGATGGCTTCACAGAGAGATACAAGTTCGATACCACTCCTCCGAGGAATGTTGTCTTACGTCGAACGCCATCACTGGAAGATTCTGACTATTCCTCCTCCGCGGCAACTGTAAATGCCAGAGTTCTTGATGACACCGATGATGCTACTTCACCACCTCCTCATGGGAACAAGTAGAGACTATGTCTTCAAACCTTTTTGGTCATTACTGACAAAAGGGGGAGAAGCATATGTTGATAGTCTTCAAGCGGGTCCATATGGGTGGTTGCTATATTTTTGCCAAGTGTTTACAACTCTCGCTTTTGATACATTTGGTTCTTTGGGTTGTAACACTTAAACTTGATGGTCGTCTGCTACTTTCTCTGATATTATGTGATGCGATGATAAATCCCGCATGAAGCCATTTCGCAGACGTCCATTTTTCATTATGCATGTCATTATTCTTGTATATCTGTTCATGCATGATGTATTGTCTTCATATGGTGAAGAGGATCTCCACAAGTACAACCTGCCATGTGCATTTGCATTCCAACGCAAAACATCTATACGCACATCTTCAGGGGGAGCCTTTTTACCACCTATGAAGACAATATCTTAATCCTTTACAATTTCACATACTTTTATCACCGTTGAAAACTTCAACCTGTTTGTCATCAATCACCAAAAAGGGGGAGATTGTAAGTGCATCTAGTGCCGCCCCCTAGTTGGTTTTGGAGTATTGATGACAAACCTGGTTGAGGGACTAATGTGTTTGTGAGAATTGCAGGATAACACATGTAGTAGTCCCTCATTGATTCGGTTTAGCTACCGTAGATGACCCCTAAAAATGTGTGAAGACATTGAAGACAATGGTGGTCTGTGAAGCTATTCATGTTGAAGATTATGACATCAGGAGACATCACATGAAGACTATGGAGCGCGAAGACTTAGTTGTTTCATTGTTTCCTTTTCTTCTTTGTTGAGTCATAGGAACCACCGCACTGTTAAGTGGGGTCCAAGTGAACAAAGTCAGAGTGACTGAAATGATGCTCAACCAAATTCTATGTCTTCGAGCGAAGACAATGAGAGAAAATCTTATCAAGAGTCGGATGAGTCAGCTTTACTTGTAGCCCAAGTCAAGCTGCCGCGTGTGTTTGAAATCTGACCGTTGGTGTCAATTCCTTAGTGACCCAAGGTCATTTCAGACAAATCAGGTCGGGTTGCCCAGTGGCTATAAGTAGCCCACCCCCTACACCATAAATTGGTGGCTGCTCAGAGTTACTGCACGGCTTTTGTCATTTGAGAGCAACCCACATCTGAAGATTTTGAGAGGGAATCCTTGCGAGGACAAAGCCCAAACCACCCAGGGCCCAAAGAGTGTTTGGCATCGCTGAAGTCTTTTTGTTCGCGTGATCTGAAGACTTGTTACACTTGAGGACTGTGAATCCTCCAGCCGGTTAGGCGTCACGTTCTGAGCATCCAAGAGTCATTATGAATTGCCGGTGAACGAAGTCTGTGAAGGTTTGGAAGTCTACCTTGAAGACTTACCTGAGTGATTGGCGGGGACTAGGTGTCCTTAGCTCAAGGGGAATAAGGTGAAGACACGGTCTTCTGAGTTGAATATCAGCCTCCCTAACCAGACGTACAGTTGTCACAGCAACTGGAACTGGTCGAACAAATCTCTATCTCCTCCAAGCGACTGGTTCTATCTCTCACTTCTCTTTAACTTATAGTTTGTCTTCGTGAAGTCATTGTCTGCTTGCTTTATCTGTTTGACTTCATTACGTGACTACTTGGTCTGATTGGCTTCATGCTATCTTCCATCTTGATCCTTACTACCTAGCTGCCGATACTCTTCGTGCTTTCACTTCATTGAATACTTGACTATGGCCTGCCTAGTGTAGTCTACGTACCTTCCACTGCATACGAATAGTGTCATTTCCATCGTTTGTCTTCGAAACTCCCATGTTTTGAAGACTTTTATAAAAATCGCCTATTCACCCCTCCTCTAGTCGATAACTAGCCCTTTCACTCGGTCTTTGGGAAGAAGAGAGGAAGTGAGATGGAGAGAAGAGAAGGCAGAGTAGGGACGACACGTCTCACTGCTGCTTGTCCGGCGGCGCCTCCGGTCGGCGAATCCAGGTTTGATTTTCGGATTCCTCTCCTTCCGCTGCACGATGGAGGTTGCCAGCCGCCACTCTTCCTACCCCGCGCACCTCCTCTCCCTAGCCGCACCTCCCTGCGTTCATGAAGACGTCCTCGCCTGCATCTCACTGTTTCTTTGTTGTCCATGGATAAGGAGCGACAGATTTGACAGAAAATAGAAAAGGAGAAGATTTTCTAGGATAAAAGGAGAGGATCTTAGAACAAGGGAATTTTTAGCTGTATTTAACGGACTATTTTGTGTGATTTCCAGAATTTATAGGCAAGGTCTGTTTGACTGATACCCCCCATGCAATGAAAATCAGATCCGTTCATTGATTGATAGAATTTGCCATCCTTCTTCGATTTGAGAGATCAATCTGTGAACTGTGATGTTATCTATTCATTGGTGGTGCTTTGCAAAAGAGAGCAGGCGGCAATGACGTCGTTGTCAACAGCACAGTGTAGCGAGGTAGGAAGCCGTGTGCGAGCGATGAAATTGCAGGCGGTGTGCCATAACAGGCCTCAGCAGAATTTTGTATATGATGCTTTGCTGTCTGGATCCATATATATGTCCTTAATTAGCTTAAAGTTGTAGGTAAATCTTCAACAACAACTATTTTACAGTCGGAAACCGATCTGAATTTTATAACGGGGTTCAGCATTGCTCTCTGAATATAGATATTCTGCAGACCAGTGTCACTATTAAGTAGCTTAAAGCTGTAGATAAATCTTCAGAAACAACGATTTCTTTAATCAGTACATAAAACAATGCTAACTGTTGGTTATTCAGGGAGTAGGAGCTTGAGGAATATGCAGAGAAGGCCAAGACGTACGTTGCCTGACACAACAACTAGGAACAAGAGCAAAGCTGGACAACGGTTGGCCCAGCAACCACCGGCATAATATCTACACACACACCTACTGTTTGTTGCAAACTAAATATGTTTTCTGGTGGCATCACTAGCAATCGCTTGAGTTTTGATCACACATGCATTCTCCTTGCTCAATGTAAGGAGACCACTCTTGCATACATGTGTGTATCAAGGACGCACGGATCCATTGGCATGCGCACCACACATCCCTTCACTAATTCCATCAGTGTCATTCCAAACAAGGTAATTATGATTCCCTAATCCCTGAGTTTCTTAATCGATCTTTGATCATTGATCCCTAATGTCGTCATATTTTATTCATTCTATAAAGGATCTCAAACATTAATACATAGCATGATTTAGATGGAACCGTTTTTGAGGATACAATTCCTATAACTTCCCTTGTCAATTTGATAAAATTACATGTGTGGTGGAGTTTCTAACCTATTACGGTTTAAATTGATAGAATTCTTCAAGACCCTCTGTCGATCCTCACTATCTTTGAAACAATCTGATCTCTGTGTCATTGCTAAACATATTTATATATTTGTTGTGCTGGATTTCTGATGGAGATGCTATATAAGAGCCCTGTTCAAGAATTCAACCGATTAACCAGTTAACTTGCCAATTAATCCCTACTCGTAGGGTCACCGAGTAGCCAATTAACTGATTAATCACCCGAGTAATTGATTAAATGGCCGATTAACTTGCCGATTAGCCTATTAATCCCCTACTCGTCAGCCAACCGAGCAGCTACCAGTTAACGATTTCCTCAACAATGTATAAGAGGAAGCTATACGACAATCCTGCTCAAATTGGTACGGATAAGATTAATTTTATTTAGTAAATATTTATGCTTGATAGATACAAGCCTCCCTCTTCGGCCTTTCTTTTATCCATCCTCTGTAGGTCGCCAACACTTGTCAATTGTTGCTGCCTTGACTCGCCGCCGACGTTGCCGGTTGAGCCGAAGGGTACAAGATCATCGTACGGGTGCATGGGCACCGAATAAGCTTGATTGTCACGTCAGGGGCGAAGGTCCTAGAGCTTGGTGGCATGATGTTTTTTCTCCCGTTACAACACAGTGATCAATGTATTCATGCATCCCGTTGATTTACTCCGAATTTTTTTCGGTCGTCAAACATTAACTGGATTGCTTCGTGGATATGCAGTGTGACAAGTTATGTGAGACGAAAGTGGTGAACTGTCTCAATGTGAAGCCAAGTATGTGGTGGATTTGCCATGGTTGATGGTAGACCGGTAAGGGTAAAAGTTTGAGCTGTCAAGTTTTGTGTGATCAATCTCCTGGATGGTCAAACTTGAAAAGTTCAGTGAAGATTTAGATTACATACAGATGCCTTTTCTGCCTACAATGCTATAATCATGCCAACTATGCGCATGGAGTACCAGAGATGATACAAAAATTGCTTGCAGATAAGTAGTTGGGTGCATGCAGAACTGTTGAGGGCGATGCCAGCGCTATTCTGGTTGTACTGAAGGAATTGTTTAACATATTCCGAGGCTCCCTGGTGGTGGAGATCGACTGTGCGGTGGCGAAAGGAGCTACAGGCTGATTCTGTAAGCAGATCATTGTCCTGCCCAATTATAGTTGATACTAAATTTGCGCTGAGAATTTTTAGGCATATCACATTAGGACAGTTAGAAGGACAAACAATGGGCTGGCTCATGAACTAGCCAATGTTGCCAAAGCTCATGGAGACCTTGTGGCAGCGGATGGTGTCCAGGGTCAACTACATGATCTGCTCCGGAAGGAACACGATGCAGCCTTTGATTTCGGTCTAAGTCTTGATGTTGTCCTCAGAAAAGATATTGCGTGCGGATATGTTATTCACGAACATGCAAGTTGTAGGTATGTTAATTTTAATTTTGGAATACTAAGATCTGTTCAGATGCTTTCCTTACTATTATGGCAAAAAATCCAGGAGATAGTGACTGAAGTTTGTTGGTTACTCAACTTGGTGCTGCTTGATTGGTACTAAATCAAGATGAGGGTGACCATGATAGTTGGTGTTGAGTATAGGTACATGAACTGAATTTTCCATTGTGCCAAAACCAACACATTGGATTCTTTCTATTTGCTGCTACCATTTTAAAAGTAAGAACACAATGATGCAAATGAATCTCATTATGTAGACATGTAATCTTAGTTTTTTACTATGTAAACTATGATAGGAGTAGGCCCAGATTATTATGTATCCATTTTTTTCTTTCTATTGATCTATGACAAAGGGGATGTGCTGGACTGAGTGGCCTTTCTATTGGAACAAAGGGGTGGAACTTGCAACATTTCAAATTTTGAATCAATAAAGGTTATCTTTAATATGGATTTTATTATTAGATACTTGCAGATGTGCGTCACTTCCTTAATCATGTTTGATTCTTAAAATTTAGATGTTTCATATATAACCAGCAATTATATTTATGCAACTGGAAGTCCCTGTACATTCTTTTTTATGTGCTCTAAAACATATTTCGGTTTATAAGCATCATACATGCCAGTCTATAAGTAAGATTATGAGTTGATCCAGTGCCAAAAACAAATCAGTTCAACATGTTTGTTCTTGCAGTTTTAGGCAACAATTCATGTGTGTATGAAGTTTTAGTTGAGAAATGGCTGGGACATCTATTGTTGCTTGTATAATCTTACATTGTAAAATAATTTGTGATAGCAAACATGTTAACCAGGGAACAAGTTTTGTTTATACATGATTTCAGAGGTACTATTAATTTTTTGGCTAATTTCTTGAACTAAATAACGGCTAAAGTTTTTTAACCAATGCTTTGTGAGCTACGGAGGAGAACAAATATGATTCACGGTAAATTGTAATTAAGAAAAAAGAGTGATTTAACGGTAAAATAGTTACATGATAAGTATTCCACCACTACAATATGTAAGCCTGATTTTCGCACCTTACATTCCTCCGTTGCAATGCACGGTCATTTTTGCTAGTAGTACTAGTAGACAAATTAATTAACCACAATGCACGCGCAGCATGTATGTATGTCTACATATACGTCAATATACCACGTACATATACATACACACGTGTATACGTGCAGGTTACGTACACACACATAGGGTTGCGAGATCTGGAGTTCGATGGCGTGTCCGGGGTGTTGCCCCGGTCTGATTCGTTCAACGATAAGTGTTTCACTTTTGGTGAGCCACCTTGGAGGTCCGTAAAGCTGCATATCAGCGATGGAGCCGCGTCGAGCTCGGGTGAGGAGGTGATTCGTCATTATTTTCTTCGGTGGTTGCTGTGGTGGTGTCGGAGGCAGGTGACGGGCGTTGGTGTCAAGTTCAGAGATGTTCTGTTATTTTTTCAGTTTTGTCATGTTGGTCTTTACGTGACTTGTACTTTGTTCTTTATGATATGAATGAGACACGTATTACCATGCAAAAAAAAACATCCACACACGCGTGTAGACAAGGTGGAAAAGTTAACCAGCGGAGATCGATGACGACATGGATGCGACGGTGGCGGCCGCCGGCGCGGACGAGCTAGCCGTGCTTACTTCGATCGAATGGCCGAATCTTCAGCCAGCCAGCTAGGCTAGACGTCGATGACGCAGAAGGCGTCGCGGTTCTTGATGAAGACGTCGTACATGTGAACGGAGCTGAACTGGCCGAAGTCCTTGGGGAGGGAGATGAGGTCGACGGAGGAGCGCTTGTCGAACTTGAGCATGCAGTCGCCGGCGGCGCCGCCCCTGACGGCGTAGTAGCGCTCCCAGCCGAGTGCGACGAGCTTGCACTCCAGGGAGGCGTAGGAGGCGACCACCTCCCCAGTGGGCGTGTGGAGCAGCGCCTTGCGCCGCATCGCCCCGCCGCCGACGCGGGGTGGTTCTCCACCAGCTTCACCACCCCGTTGCGGAACACCCACACGCCAGACATGGCGCTATGTGTGATATGGTGATCTTTCTCCGGGTAGCTTGAGAGCCCGGATGTGTACTTGATCAGTGCGCTCTGTGCTTGGGTTGTTGTTGAGGCTGTGGGATGCGGAAAAGGATGGGGCGTGGGAGGCTATAAATAGAGGTGCCGGTACATTACCGTGGCAGAAATCACATATTTGACATAAGGACAAAATTAAATCACGATTTAATCTGGTCTTGAAAGAACTTCACATAACAGACCGTTTTATGTGGCGCCCTACAGCCGGGCACAGCACTGCACTATGCAGCGCCTTAGCCTCAGGCGTCGCATTCCTGGCGAGCGTGGCAGCCCGGGGCCAGGTGTGGCCCCACAGCCAGCCGTGTAGCGTCTAAGCATTAGGCGCCACACAGTATAATGTGCAGCGTCTAGCGCTTAGGCGCTGCACATTGACTTAAGCCGCATCGGGCCAACCCTCCCAGGCAGTTCTTCCCCCTCTCCAGGAAGTTGCTCTCTGTACAGAGAGCAGCGGTGGCGCCCATCGGACCCCCCCTCCCCCCACACACATCCCTCTCAGATCTGAAGATTTGATCCGTGGATTCGATCTCCAATCCCTCCTACTAGGTAAACTCCTCCGTTCCCTTTTTTTTCCTCCGTAAATTTGTTGCCATTTAAGAGATTTGTCCAAGATTTGGTGGAACCTTTGATTTGCTTGATTTAGGATGTGTAGTAATAGTGGTACTACCGTAGTATTGTTCATTAGTTCACAATATATGATTCTTGTTAGTGAAACCCTAGATTGTTTAGTTATATATATATGTGTGTGTGTGTGTGTGTGTGTGTGTGTGTGTGTGTGTGTGTGTGTGTGTGTGTGTGTGTGTGTGTGATGCCTATTATTGTAGACATATGTGTGATGTTTAGTTTTTTTAGATATATATTAGATGTTGAGTTTTGTAGACATATATATGTGATGTATAGTTTTTTTAGATATATAATAGATGTTGAGTTTATTTGAAATATGAGATGTTGAGTTTTTTTGAGATATATATGAGAATTTACAATCATTTATTCATTGTGCAAGAAGAACATGTTGAGATTGTTGTAGTTGAACACATATGAGATGTTTAGTGTATACCGATATTTGAGATGAAAATGAACTCATATATGATTATTGTTTGAACTTTATAAGGATGGTTTGGCTTCTCGACGATGTCTACAACACACAACACCGGGCCTTCATGATGCGCGAGAAGGAGATGGTAATAATGAGTAATGTAAATATTTTGCAAATTTTCCTTTAGTTTAAATTGACATGCCCTAAGATTTTTCATTTATTTTTTTTGCATAAGCTTGAACCTCTGAAGATTCGGTATCACGGGGTCTCTGGTCCTGCCATGCCCTACGATGAGCGGTACACACCCTACATCCAGCAGGCAGGACTCCTCCCATGGATTCAGTTGGTCAGTCGGTCCACGCCGAACCTCAACGCTCCACTGGTGACCTCTCCTGCTGATCGATGGAGGTCGAAGACACACAGTTTCCATTTTCGGACTGGGGTGATGACCGTGATGCTCGAGGATGTCGCCTTGATCACCGGGCTTCCTATCAATGGAAGGCCTCTATGTATGAGCACTGATTCTGATGGGTGGCGCGAGAAGATGATTGCTCTTATCGGTATGGCTCCTACCGAGGCTGAGGCTGATGTAGAGGAGGAAGAAGAGCAGAAGAAGAAGGAAAGGAAAGCAGCCGGAGCTGCTTTCACGTGGATTCAAGAAAACTTTGTGCATTGTCATGCGGATGCCACTGATGATGTGATACAGACACATGCTCGTGTCTATATGTGGTACATTGTCTCGAGGACTTTGTTTCCTGACTCGACAAGCAAGAACGCTCCATGGATGTGGTTGAAGGCGTTGACCGTCTTCAGCGGATGGAGCTAGGGTTCAGCGACTCTTGCTTACTTGTACCGACAGGTACTTGGTTTGTTTTGCTATCAAGTCATTTCTTCATTAGTAATGCAACCTTGCTGTCAATTTAACATTGTTTTCTTTCATATGCAGCCGGACGATGCGTGTTGCAGGATCATAGGTAGTGCAGACATTGGTGGTAATATGCTTCTGCTTTCTATATGGAGCTAGGGGTGTCTGCCTATTGGACGCCCGAAGAGCGTCACGTTTATTCCTTGGGATGAACATGGCGAATTACGGTGCCCCACTTGGGCTTACAAGTGGGATGTGGTATCCGAGATGACGAACGATGTCAGTCTCATCTACCAAAAGTACATTGCCGAGTTGGACGCGATTACGCCTGAGCAGGTAAGGAGGTCATTACTTCAGTCATTTCTCATGCTTGCCTGAAAAATAGTCATCAATTTTGCATTGCTGCCCTGTTTCATAGGTGGTATGGCAGCCATATGGCGCCGATGAGAGCTTTGGGTACACTGAGGAGTTCGCCATCAACCCGATGTGCGTGCGGGATAGGGATCTCTGGCTTATGCGGTGCCCACTGATATGCAACTGGGTTGTTGAGTTTCATTTGCCACATCGCGTGTATTGTCAGTTTAGTCTGTTCCAGCCTCACTCGCTGGATTGGGTAGACACGGACAAAGCACTTCATAGGTAAGAGAGCATGAACCGTATTGACTAAGCATCACCACTCCTTCTTGATTGTGTTAATGTTTGGTTTTGTACCATGTAGGTTGGGCAGGAGAAAGCAGCGGAAGATATAGGACGAGGACAAGCATCATGCACAGTATGTTCCCCGTTTCCATCTTAGTGTGGAGCAAGCTCGTAATAGTGCATGCGGCCAGCTTCATGAGCATAGCTCACTTGCTTTCAATAACTACCTACGATGGTTTCTTGCAAATACTCGAGTTGACATATGTCGGGTGGCATACAACGATGATATTCTTGAAGAGCCCATAAACTTTGAGGATGTATCGAAGCGGCATACAACAAAGATATCAGGGAAGGGCAAGGAGTCCCTGCTATTCCGGTGATTAACTATGTGGTAAAGTATTCGCTTCTTTACTTTCCCGTTGGCCGTATTACACATGTTTGACTGGCTAACGTGTTCATTCGTTCTCATCCGCAGCGCGACCAGATCAAGAAAGAAGCTGATGAAAGACAGTCTATTCTAGAGAAGACACCGGTTGGAGAAGACAATGATGATGGTTCACTACGAGCATTCCTCAAGGTACATATCGCATTCAGGTGTCCATGTTACATATATTGTGGAGTTTGATATCTTATACACTTTTCCATGTTACAGCGTCAGGCCAAGAAATTAAGGCGGTTATCGAATCTTCTCGATTGCCATGATTGATATCCCAAATTTGATGAACCATCTGCCTCTAGGTCTGGTACACCATCAGACCCCTTATCTCACCATCAGGGGTACGATGTAAGTTCCTCACATGCTTACCTGGATGATAAGGGTGTGGTCACCCAAGAGGTATGACTAATCCTTTAGATGTGATTCTCACTTGATTACAACACCAGTTTTTACCATATTGTTTGATTGTGTGATAGGGCCATGAGCCTGATGATGACATGACTTTGGCGGACGCTCAAGTTCGGTCCGCATATATGTTGAAGCCTAGGCAGCCCATACGCCGGTACACGCCCACCGACTTTGACAACAGAGGCAACCCAAAGGTGGTCGTAGGGACCTCGTGGACGGCTAGCTTGGATGATGAGTCTGAGGAGGAAGTGGAGGAAGAGGAGGCTCGTCCTAACAACATTTCAAGCCCAAAAATTGCTAAGTGAGGGTGCAACGCCCAAGTGTAAGGCGCTGCATTGTATAGTGCAGCGCCCAGCCTCTGGGCGCTGCACTATCTGCTGTTTTCAAATACCAAGTGTTGTTTATGTTTTTTGGTTCACATAGATGTCACATAATCATAAGTGATATCACATATAGTACTCCAAAACACAGAAAGAAGACATAGTCCAAATCACATAATCATACACACATAAAGGAGTTATAGCACATAGATTTGTCCAAAACACATTTAGGACTCATAGCACATAGTACCACACATTTTGGTTCACAAGGTCACGTAGTAGCACACATTTTGCATCGAGCAAGGTCCTCTCTTCTTCTTCTTCTTCTTCTTCCATCTCCCACCACCCCGACATCTCACCTCCCCCTCCGTCTCCTCCACCCCCTTCATTGTTGCCATACCTAAGAAAATGGCAACTTAATAGTTAGTCACACTATGCAAAATGACAATGACAACATAAATAACAAGATAATAGTAAGTCACATACGGCAATGGTCCATTGAGCCAATAAAACATTCCTCCACTACGACCACCGCCAAGGCCAAGATCACCACCACGGCCATAGCCACCACCAAGGCCTAGGCCATCACCACGGCCTCTACCACCATCACCACGGCCAAGACCATCATCACGGCCTCTACCAACACCACGGCCAAGACCATCACCACGGCCTCTGCCAACACCACGGCCAAGACCGTCACCACAGCCTCTTCTAAGACCTAGTCAACTCCCTCTTTCTTGCCTAGTTCTTCGTTGGCTTGGTTGATTTGATTGGTTTGGCACTTGGGCACTTGTTTGACTTGGTTGGCTACCATTTGCTTGGCTTGTGCTTGCATCATTTTTATTTGATCTCTTTCTTGGTTTGGTACAAGTTCTTGTGTTGTGTCCCCCACCATTGCAATCCCCACAACGGGAGTGGAGGCTCTTGGAATTGGCCGGTGTCGGTTTCTCGACCGGCACCACGGCCCCATCCGTCCATGTCACCTCTAAGATGCTTTGTCTGACATCTTCCCCGTCTAGCGACCTTCAATTCCGGGTCCGGCCATAGTTGAACTCCATGATACTCCGGCCATTGTGATTGGTCCAAGTATGGCTAAAACCGGGCAGCCCATGTATTCTTGACAGTCATGATTGAGAACTCGGACTCCCACATGGTAAGAGGGTGATTGACGTCCACATTCCTAACACGAGATGCGTTTAACAAGTGCGAGCATGGGAGATGAAGCAAGGATGGCCACATGCAAGTGCAATCATACCGTGTTAGGGAAACCTTAAAAGCCCGGACTCCGTGTTGGTGGCCATCGTTTGTGGTTACTCCAGGCTCTTTCACTTCAAACATCCAATCATTATCGTCACATAGTACAGCTTCTTGCGATTCTGCCTTTCGTGATTGAAATTCCAACCGTTCTTCAACCTTTGGTGGGAAATTGTACTTGTGATTTTTCTTGTTCTCACCAGCAACCTGCTTATCCGTCTCCATTGAGTACTTTAAAAAGTATGCATTCATCTTGTCAAATGTGTATTGAACTATTGCTATCACGGGTAATGCACGTACACCCTTGGCCACCTTATTGAAGCATTCTGCCATATTGCTGGTCATTTGACCGTACCTCTAGCCATCTTCATCGAAAGCACATGCCCACATATTCCTTTCGACAATGTTCTTATTTAGAAATTCAATACCACCATGGTCAAGTTTCTTATGTCTGAGCAATGCATTGAACAATGTGGCAAACCTCTTGTCGGAGAAAGCGGGACAGCAATCTTGAAGATCATCAACCAACTCCTTGATACCACATGCCCTATAGAAGTTTGCACAATTAAAAGTGCTTCATGCACCATCGATGGCGCAACTTTGTATGTCCGGGAATGTCAACCACCACCGCATTTAGAATTCCTGAATGGCGATCCGATATGACACAAATTTCCCTTTCAGCCGGTAATACCCTTGTTCTCAATTGACATAAGAACCACTCCCAGTTATCATTGTTCTCCACCTCAACCAAAGCGAAAGCCAAAGACAACACCCGGTTATTGGCATCACTTGCTATTGCAACCAATAAAGTGCCCTTGTATTGTCCCGTCAAGAACGTGCCATCAATGGCGATGACGGGACGACAATGCTCAAAAGCCCTCACGCATTGCTCAAAGGCCCAAAATGCATGGCCAAATACTCGGATGATCCTCCCGTTGTGAATCAATGTTTGGTGCCCATGAGGCTCAACCATGTGAACCATGCCTGGGTTTGTGGCGGCTATAGCTAACAACAACCTAGGAAGTCAGTTGTATGCTTCCTCCCAATTGCCATACAACATCTTGAATGCAGCTTGCGTCGCCTTTCATGCCTTTCCGTACTTCACCTTGTAATGAAAGATGGCTTTCACAAGGTTAATGACACTCTTGATGCTCATTATTGGAAGTGTGGATATTTGGTTCGATAACCTGTAAGCAATGAACTCGGACGTGAGTTGTCTGTGTTGCTGGTACGCAAGCTCGCCATCCGCATTCTTGTGTCGGCACATGTGACTTGGCGTACAAATCACTATGCGCCAAGTGGGACCTCCTTTCCATGGCCTTGCACGCACAATCCATGGACATTTTGGCAATTCACATTTAACCGTGTAACACACTTTGACGTCCGAGTTGGCCACTTCATGTGGACGATAATGCGTAACCGAGTAGTTGTCGAGCCACATCTTCAATTCCAAGAAGTATTGAAACTCACAACCGGTATATATCCCGTTCTTGTCGTCTTCCAAATCACGGTGAGAACTTGGCCTAGCTCCAAGAGATATACATTTGCCACCATCTACAACGGCTTCATCCACAAGAATAAGATCCTTGAACAATGGTGTCTTGTGATCCCGCTCGAATACCTTCTTAAATGCTTGGGCCTCCTTGGGCGTGAACCCCTCCTCATCAACTTATTCATCGGGACCATCGTCATCGGAGTCCGATGCATATGCACGAGAAAAATGGATGGATTGGTCCATTGTCTCATGCACATGATATTGCTCGAGATCACCCACATTATTGTCATGGAGATCAACTTCGTTGTCATCCTCCTCGTACTCATAATTGTACTCTTCAAAAGCTTCATTTTGGTTGTTTGAAACCGGGCTCAATGTTGGCCAAACTTGTTGCATCAAATGAGGTTCACTAACTTGATCTTTCATGGATGGGGGAGTACTAGCAACCAACGGGGAGGGGTTCCGGTTCAAATCCAAATGCAAACTAGACTCAACCTTCTTGGAGGCAAATAACTAAAGAGCCTTGTCTAGAGATTCCGCAACCGTCTCCTTGTATGCAACCCAACGTTGCTCTGAGTTCACACGCATTGTCTTCCAACGGATCTGCATTCCAAAACCAACATTATGCCTTCCCTCGAACTCAACAACGTCACTTGGGTCCATCCAATTTAAATCCTTCCTCACTTGTTCCAAGACATCCGCATAGCTAGGACTACTCTCAAACACCATGTCAAGCTCATCCGGGTCCGACTCAACATTGCCTTTCAAAAAGGCCTCTTTATCCACATGATGAACATAAACACATGTTCTTCTCATCCCTACCATAATCAAAAACACACATATATGAAGTAAGTACTTCACAAAATATTTGCACAAAATACATAAGCCCTAACATATATATGAAACAATAAGCCTAACCCCCACATAACAATAACCACAACCCTAACCATAGCATAACCCTAACACCATCATCAAACACACATAACCCTAACCCTAGCATAGTATGAAGCCTAACCATAACCTTAACACCAACATCAGCACAAATTTCCAAATCCAAGCCAAAACTAGGGTTTCCCCAAACTAGCAAGATTTGAGCAAATGTGACAATTTCTATGGATGAAAACGAGGGGATCGGAGGAGATTACCTTAAGGGGGGGGGGGGGGGGGGTTGGCTTCAAAATCCACGGTCAAATACTCCGGATTTGCAAGATTTGAGAAGGATTTAAAAGGGGGGAGGGGAAGAGAGGAGGGACGCAAGGCTTAGGTTTTGGGTGGGGTGGGGGTGTGTGGGGTGGGGTGGGAGGGGAGAGAGGGTGGGGCCAGCCTAAGTGAGAAGCAGACTGTGCAGCGCCTAAGGGCTAGGCGCTGCACATTACAAGTGTGGCGCTTAAGGGCTAAGCGCTGCATATTACAAGTGTGGCGCCTAGCGCTTAGGCGCTGCACGGCTGGCTGTGGGGCCACACCTGGCCCCGGGCTGCCACGCTGGTCGGGTGTGCAACGCCTGAGGCAAAGGCGCTGCATAGTGCAGTGCAACACCTGGCTGTCGGGCGCCACACGAAACGGTCTGTTATGTGAATTTTTTCAAGACCAGGTCAGATCGTGATCTGATTTCGTCCTCAGGTCAAATATGTGATTTCTGCCCATTACCGCGAGCGGTGCACTGCATGATAAGAGTAAGTACGTTACGTTTCGATGGCGAGAGCGCACGGGGGCCTGGCCCCGCCGTGTTTATTCACTCTGGGCGAGAGAGTTCATGCTCGAATATATATGTATTTTCTTGTAGGAAAGATCCCCATCCGGTAGAGATAAGATCTACCAGTAAACAATGATGAGGAATTTCGTGCACCGCACACGTGCATGTGCATATCGGCCTTCTCTGGCCGATCAAGAAACGGATGGTCGGTATGCAACGGAATGCCTGCGCGGTTGTACGCGCTGCATCTTATTCGCCACGGCATGTGCCAACCCTATGATGTTGGACAGTAGATACTCTGCGTAGGAGGAGACCATACATGCATCTATAAGATATACAGTAGTCATACTTCTACTAGCTAGTACGTAGGAGTGTGTACGTTCTCTCTACGCATATCAAATGGGTTGCTCACCCGCCCAAAAAAAGGGTTGCTATCAAGTTTCGGCCGGAATCTTGAGCATGTTGGTGACGGCGACCCCTCGATTTGCCGTTATGTGCACGCATGCATGAACCTAACTACTCCTACGAACGTTCTTCGATTCTTCTACGGATGCGTACATATGGTCGGGGTATGTAGACGAAGCAGAAATTGCTTTGTGTAGATATGATGTGATCCATGGGCAACGGCTGACGTGCGGCCGACCGAGGGAATCATGCCATACACGCATATTCGCTGACTGTCCGATCATTCAGAAATACTCACTACTCAGTATACACTTATGCGTATATAGATATAACATCCTCTGTTTCTAAATATAAGATAGTTACACTGGTTCAGTTTAAGCTGCCAAAACATATTATATTAAGAACGGATTTGCTGAAACTCAGCTAGCTGAATTTCAAGTTTAGTCTCATTCACCATATCAACCGTTGGATCTTTTTCACGTCGCGATTCGTGTTGTTTGCTGGTGGGCAGGTTGTCTGTGCGTGCCGCGGCCTGTTATGTGTTGGGCTTGTTTTCGTGGTTTTCTTTTTTCTTTTTTTCTTCACTTATCCGGGCCGTTCCGCTCCGCTTCCCCTGCCCATTCCGCTCCCCCGCCTTTAAGAGGCGAAGCTTCCCGAGTCTGTTGACTCCCATTTCCGGCAGCGCCTCTGTTCGTCTTCTGACTCCCATTCAAAGAACCCTCTATTCGTCTTGGATTCGCGGTAGAGAAGGAGGAAGATCTGAAAGGGGGGAGGAGAGAATCACCGTTGTTCAAGTAATACATCCTTTTCCCCCCTTTTCCATCTTTGATGTAGTTCTAGGGTTAATGCATATGTAATGAATAGAATGGGGAAGTTGTTAGGCCTTCTTTTTATAGTTTTGTTTTTGTTTTGAATGATGTCAGATTGATCCACAGAGCCCTTTTTTTTGTTAGGAATGCTGTTAGAGAGGGGGGAGATTTAAGAGGTTGATACATGGTTTGTGAGTAGGGTTTTCTAACAGAGGTTAGGGCGTGATTGATTTTTGTATGAATGTAGATGAAGATCTTTTTTCCAGTGGTTTTTTGTATGAATGCAGCAGGGGGTTTCTTTTCGGGATGTACATTTTCTAGTTTGATGTCGAGTAGGCTATGCTTCTTCCACAGGTTCCTATATAGATATAGATGAGATCTGTTCAGTGATTTTTTGTATGAATGCAGTAGGTTTTTCTTATTTTGATGTAGATTTCTAGTTTGATGTCCAGTAGGGTATACTATTTTTCTACAGGTTTCCCATATAGATATAGATGAGATATGTTTAGTGACTTTTTGTTTTTTTAGGAGCTGATTATTGTGGGTTCAGCAGGGTTGTCCAGTTCGGGCATTTTGCTGTAAAACTCCGCTTCTCATACATGCCTTGCTCGTTCAGTCTTGTGGGTTACTTTTGTAAAGACACACTGCATGATCTTGACAGTGTATTATCTTCAGAAAGAGTTGCTTTGTTTGGTGTAAATCAGTGTCAAATCTGGGACCTGTCATTTTATTTTTTGTTCAGTCTTGTGTGTGCCTATACATGCCTTGCTCGTTCATATTTTTTATTCGTTCAGTCTTTGTTTGTGCTTATAGATGCCTTGCTCTGTTCTCCCCTCTTCCATATTATTTTCAGTAGGTTTTTGTTTAGTTGGTCTGTAATGTATGCCAATGATTTTTGGACACATGCCGTTCTTTTTTGCTTATGGTGTTTTTGGGCCTTATTTTTTTATTTTTATTTGTAGGTAGTAGGTTGTGGTATATCCACCGTTTTTTAGCTGGATTTTTTTCAAACTGCAGAATGTTTGGTCTCAATATTTTTGGTCTATCATAGATTGTCAGTTCTACTACCTTTTATGTGCCCTAAAATTTTGAAACTGTGAGAATGTGTTTATACATAAGGAACAGAGAAGTGTTTTTCCGAGACATGTGTGTGGAGCCGTAGATGATTTTTTTAGTGCAAAATATTTAATTCTTAGCATTGGTCTAGTAGTATACGGTCGCTGTAGCCGTAGATGATTTTTTTTTCAGTGCAATATTTTTTAATTCTTGTAAATACTGTATATGGTTGCTGTAGCCGAGCCAAGAGTGCTGGGCACAAGCCGGGGCATAGGGGCTCAGGATTGTCCTGCCCACATCCTGGGATGTCCATTGAAGGGGAACTTGACCCTTGTAACACTAGCCTCCTAGGAGGACTATAATCCCCCCCCCCCCACCTTTTCAATGCAACGAGGCGCAAATCCTTTGCGTTTTCTCAAAAATATATTTAATTCTTAGCATTGGTCTAGTTGTATACGGTCGCTCTATATGGTCTAGTTGTATACGGTCGCTCTATATGGTCTAGTAGTAGTACGGTATATGTGCTAGATGTTTTGCACCAGGGGGTGTGTCCTTTTTTATTGTCCATTTGTCTTTTTTCATGTCAGGACCAGGTAGTTCGTTTTTTAGTTCATCCATTTTTATTAGACAATGGATGCTTGAAGGTGGTCAATATGAGTATGTATTGTTTTTTGTTCAACTATACAATGTTTTAATGTATACATACTATGAATCACACTGTCACCGCTTTTTTCTGCTATTCAAAAGGATATTGACAAGATGTCTTTGTTTTTGTTCTCAAATTTTTTATGATCAGAATGGTTTGCGGAGTTTGCCATTCATACTATGGCAGCAACACCGTAGAGAGATGGGGAATTTTTGTCAACAATGCTGCCAAGGACTTCACAGTAATTCTACTTTTTCTTTTTTGTCATGCTCCTGAATGTCTATTTGTCTTTTTCTCTCCCTTGGTTCCTAATAATATTTGTTTCACACTGTGGTTTGTTTGTTTTTTTTGTTTTTTTCAAAGATCATCCCATGCACCGTAAGGGACAACCTGAGCCACATAGCTGGAGGGTTCTTGAATTTCAGAGCACATGGTCGAAGGTACGTGTTGGATGTGCACAGAGGGCACATGACCACAATGATGGGCGGTGATGACTAGAGAAAGTTTATTGTGGACTTCGATCTTGGGGTTGGTGAATTGGTTGTTTTTGACACATATCAGTGTATGGCTAAGGCATATGTATGCTATCTTGGTTGCGCGTGTGTTGCAAATAATCGGGGCCCAGCTGAGGACATTTTTGTTGATGAGGACGGGGGAGACCAAGGTGCTGATGTAGAAGGGTTAAATATTGAGCCAGATGAGGAAGTCTTAAGTGATGAACATGAGGAAGCACCTACTCCATTAGTTGTGTACACACAGGGATGTGCCCTCACTGATGATGAAGTATTGAAACTGGGTCTGGTTCTCACCATCAAGGATGGTTACATTGGATCGCCTTTTGTGCACCAGCTGTCAGCCACAAACATCACAAACAAGCAGATGGTAAAATTGTATACTACCGAATGTATTCTATTGTTTCATTCGTTTTATTTTTCTTGTCTAATATGATTTTCCTGTGTAATGTGTATTGTTATTATGTAGAAAATCCCAAGGAAAGTGGCTGAACAACTAAACTTGCCACCAGAAGGTGTAGCTGGCATTTGCTTCGAAGCTGGAGAGCGCATGAATGTTGCATACCGCACAGATCGTGATGGCTGCATGGTTTTCAACAAGCAGTAGGGTGTCTTTGCAACCCAAAGCAACCTTCAAGAGGGCGACGATGTTGTTTTCCATTTCAAACCCAGCAACGAAGGGGGCGTAAACATAATATGCCTTGTGCACATCTTGAGAATGCCAGCATAATGAAGGAAGGGATGCCAAAAGACAGCAAGTTCAGCAGCGCAGTGTTCAAGAACCATCAGCGCCCTGAAGGAACTTTTTTTGTGCTCTTTTTTATGTGTCAATCAGCACAACGCCTAATTAGTATGAGAGATCTAGACTTCTATGTTCCTATTTATCTATCTTCTAAACGCTACTATGTATGGGTTCCAACTCTTCTTTTGTTGTGCGATGTTCCTATGTGTGAAATCCATCTTCTTTTTATTTTGTTTTTATCGATATTAACACTTTTTATTTTTTTATTCAGTATTAACACTTTTTATTTTTTTTATTTTTCTTTAATGTTCAATGTCTTTATGGTTTTTTACTTGCAAACGCAACTCTTGTATAGTTTCCCGCAACTGCAAGTATTTCTCGGGTGTTGTTGCAACCACAAGTCTTGTATAGAATTTTCTTTCCAACTGCAAGCCTTCTAGGGTGTTATGGCAACCGCAAGTTATAGGCGCAATTGCAAGTTTCCAATATCTAGACGCAACCGTAAGGTCTTCAACCTCGTGGCGCAACTGCAATTTCCCAACGCCTGGACGCAACTGCAAGGTTTTTGCATCCTTGAGACGAAGCTGCAAGTTTTCAAACTTGAGGCACAACTGCAAGTTTTCAACCTCCAGGCGCAACTACAAGTTTTCCAATGTCGAACGCAACTACAACATCTCAAAATTGATGCACAACTACAAGTTTCCAACCCTCGAGGCGCAGCTGCAAGTTTTCCAACGTCAGACGCAACTGCAACATTTCAGTCTCGATGCGCAACTGCAAGTTTCCAACCCTTGAGGCGCAACTGCAAGTTCCCAATGTATGGATGCAACTGCAAGGTTTTTCAACCTCGAGATGCAACTGCAAGTTTTCAAACTTGAGGGGCAGCTACAAGTTTTCCAATGTCGGACGCAACTACAATATTTCAAACTCAATGCACAATTGCAAGTTTCCAACCTCGAGGTTTAATTGCAAGTTCCCAATGTCTGAACGCAATTGAATGGTTTTTCAACCTCGAGACGCAACTGCAAGTTTTCAAACTTGAGGCGCAACTGCAAGTTTTCCAATATCCGGACGCAACCGCAAGGTTTTCAACCTCGAGGCGCCACTAAAAGTTTTTGAATGTCCGGACGCAACTGCAAGTTTTCAAAATGTCGAGACGCAACTGCAAGATTTTCAACCTCGAGGCGCAACTGCAAGTTTTCCAATGTCGAACGCAACTACAAGATTTCAAACTCAATGCGCAATTGCAAGTTTCGAAAATTGAGGTGCAACAGCAAGTTATCAAACTTGAGGCGCAACTGCAAGTTTTTCAACCTCGAGGCTGCAAGTTTTTCAATGTCCGGACGCAGCTGCAAGTTTTCAAACTTGAGGTGCAACTGCAAGTTTGTCAACCTCGAGACGCAATTGCAAGTTTTCAACCTCGAGGCGCAACTGCAAGTTTTCTAATGTCGGACGCAACTACAAGATTTCAAACTCAATGCGCAATTGCAAGTTTCCAACCTCGAGGTGCAACTGCAAATTTTCAAATTTGAGGCGCGCAACTGCAGGGTTTTCAACCTCGAGGCACACCTGCAAGTTTTACAATGTTCGGACGCAACTGCAAGTTTTCAAATTTGAGGCACAGCTGCACGTTTTTCAACCTTGAGGCGCAATTGTGAGTTTTCAACCTCGAGGCGCAACTGCAAGTTTTACAATGTTCGGACGCAACTGCAAGTTTTCAAATTTGAGGCGCAACTGCACGTTTGTCAACCTTGAGGCACAATTGCAAGTTTTCAACCTCGGGGCACAACTGCAAGTTTTCTAATGTCTGAGGCAACTAAAAGATTTCAAACTCAATGTGCAATTGCAAGTTTCCAACCTCGAGGTCCAACTGCAAGTTTTCAAAATGTCGAGACACAACTGCAAGTTTTTCTACCTTGAGGCGCAACTGCAAGTTTTCCAATGTCCGGACGCAACTGCAAGTTTTCAAACTTGAGGCGCAACTGCAGGGTTTTCAACCTCGAGGCGCAATTGCAAGTTTTCCAATGTTTGGATGCAAACATCGAGGCGCAACTGCAAGTTTTCAACCTCGAGGCGAAACTACAAGTTTTCCAATATCAGACGCAACTACAAGATTTCAAACTCAATGCACAATTGCAAGTTTCCAACCTCGAGGTTTAATTGCAAGTTCCCAATGTCCGGACGCAACTGAAAGGTTTTTCAACCTCGAGACGCAACTGCAAGTTTTCAATCTTGAGGCGCAGCCGCAAGTTTTCCAATGTCCGGACACAACTGCAAAGTTTTCAACCTCGAGGTGCAACTACAAGTTTTCAAACTTGAGGCGCAAGTGCAAGTTATCAATGTCACCAATCCAACTTGCAAGTTTGCAATGTCGAGGCGCAACTTTTCAACCACGAGTTCTAGGGTTCTTTGGAACTTGTGCTATTAGGGGCATCGAGTGGGCAGTTAGGAAATCATTTTTCTCATTGGTTTTTATGGTTTTTTTTATTTTTTTTATTTACTTTCGCTTTCACCTTTTTCTTTCTTTTTGTTTCTTTCTTTTTTATTTTTCTCATTTTTATTGTTTTCTTTTTTATACTGTTCTGTTACAGATGAGGGGCTACGAGTGGAAAGTTTGGGAAATTTTTTTTTCTCATTAGTTTTTTCATTTTGTTGCTCCTTTTCTAATTTTTTTGTGTTTTGTTTTTTTGTGTCTTCATTTTTTAATCGATGGAATATTCATTTTTCTCACATTTTTTCTAATTTTTTTAATAAACTAATTTCAAAACATGCATTTTCACCACCCATATTTTGTATGTGTTTTTTTCTCAATTAATAATTTTTGTGCTAGACTATATATATTCATGTCGTACCAACTTTTTTCATTGGTTGGTTTTTTTGTAATTTTTTCAATAATTTTTTCAACTTCTACTCCCACTGTACTGTGGACCAACCTCCATTCTTTCTTTAGTCACTTTTCCATTTTTGCCCAAAACCAACAGCTCACCTTCCTGTTTGAAATGGAGTAGAGAGAGGCCAACACGCCTGTAGCCACCTCAAAATGGGAAGCCGCTCAAAGTGGCGACGGCGACATGGAGAAGTAGGGTGGCAACCCTCCAGGAGGCGCGCTCCCATCGGAGGTAAGGCTCCCACCACCAGAAGGAGGCCACCCTCCCCCCTCCCCCCCCCCCCCCGCAGCTCCCTCTTTGCTTTTTGTCGGTCCAGTCCTACTGCACGCCGGCGTCCATCTCTTTTTGGTGGCGCTACCCCCGCGTTGTAATTGGAGAAAATTTGTGCCTAGGGTTTGCAGTTTGTTGGTGCTCCAATCGACAGCGGGAGCAGTTATGCGATGGGGGGCGAGTTAGAACTGGTGGATTCGGTAGCAGCAGGAGGGATGATTTTTCGGGTTGATTTGTCGCCATGGAAAGGGGGCGAAGGAGCAATTCACGACGGCGAAGTACGAGTAACTTTTTTTGTCCATTTTTAGGCGTTTAGTGCAGAATAGAGGGTTGATTGGTGTGGGGAGGGACAGAGGGGTAGATGAACCAGCTATGGATGCTGCCGTGAAAAACAACTAGAACGTGCGCTTGAGAACGAACATAATCTAAATCAAACCATGGCAGTTAGGTGGAGCTGCAGTTTCTGTGTGTGTGTCCTGAATCTCTACCCTGTGTGCTGATATATGTAGTGTAAAGCATTTTGTATTTGTATAGTTTTTTGAATCTGTTGAAGCCATGGTGAAAAATGAAGTTACCGAGCACAGTTAATCACTAGCTATCATGATGGCTTGTTCAGACTTGATTGATGAGTAAGCACAGCTATACATTCATTGATTTTCATTGTGTTTACTACTAGATGAAATTGTTGGAGTTTGTGGTCCAGCCAGTTGCAGATTGTGGCTGCTATTTTATTAAGTGAAGGTGGTTTGGCATTGTGTAGAACTGAATCTAAATCCGAGTGAATGTAGTAAAGGAAATTGGACTGAAACGAATTGTGTTCAGTAAAATGTATGTAATTGGCTTGCATTGGTTGCTTGCCCGGCCGTGAGAAAGAGAAAACAAATGGATTTTGGAACTTTAAAGGGTTCAAGCAGTGTATGTCAGGTGAAGCATCTATCTGTCAAAAATGAACAGACACACACATGACATTACAACATGACATTTTCTCTGTTGGTCATTCTAGCTCTTTTTTCATTTTTTGAGAATTGAAATCTGAAATATGCATGTGTGTTCAAGTCATGTTTTAAGTATTCATAACTATACGTGTTTTAGCAGGTGTCTTTTTAAGATACCCCTTTTTTGTTGTAGGGGCATGTTACTGTGCTGATTGCATCGCATGGGGATAAACACAACAGTGATGTGTGCTTGGAGCATGATGAAATTATCAAAGCCCATGGAATATTGTTTGAAGACAACAGAGATCCCGAAGAGGTGGACAATCAACATCTGCATGAGGAACAGGGGCACCAAATAGATGTTGATTTAACTGAAACTGAAGTGTCAGACAGTCTACTGTGCGACAGAGTGATAAAATTGGTAACCACTTTTTTCGGGTTTTTGATTGATGAATGCATCTCATGTTTTCATTTTTTTCCTCATTCGAGCAACGAACAAGTGATAGAGCGGGGGGGGGGGGGGGGGGGTATGTGCTACGAGTTTGATAGAACATGTGCTTGCTCCCTAAAATAGTTTGATAGATATGTTTTGAACTGACTACTAATTCTGGTATATACACAGTTTATGTTTCCAGGTCATCTCATAGGTAGTTTTTTTGTCTTTTGATGTTTGTCTTATGTTTTTTTCTTGCAGGTAAGAAAGAGTATTGAAAGGAAACAAACTCGTAAGGTAATACAAAAGCAAACAACCAAGGTAATCAATGCTGGTTGTCTATTACTATTTTCTTCTAGAGATCATAAGTATCCAACATCAGAACTAAGAGTGTTTTGTGTATATATTTATATTTTTGTTTTTAGATCATTTTTATTAAATATGTATTGGTATTTCTCCTTTCTCTGCAATACACCATTAATGCTCATGTATTTTTTTAATCTTTTTGTGCTTTTCCCATTTATCTTCTGTTGTTGTTTTTATAAAAAAACAGAGGCCTAGAAATATTGAAGAGCCTGTCAACAAACTCGGTGGTGACGTTGGAGCCAAGGCATACAGCAGGTGCAGTCTGTCGTACTTTGTTGATGTTGTCAAGTCCACATGCAAGAGTAAACAAAAAGTACAACTCTTCAGAGGCATCGGCTTTGGTTTCACGCTTGAGTTCGATGAGTGTGTCGTACCAAGGCCATTTGCGCAATGGATAGCTGATAATGTTTCTGTCAAAGATGAACAAATTGTCCTCAATCAGAAGGCGATAACACTCAATGCAGAGTCAGTGTTCTATCTTCTTGGGATTCCAGCAGGTGAAAACAACATCAGCATAACTGATGATGGAGGAAAAGCTGAATTTCTTGCATTGTTTGGGTTGTTAGAAGTTCCATCAATCAACTATTTTGGCAACAAGATCATTAGAGAGGAGGAGCTATCTGATGAACAATACATCCGTTGTTATATGATCGTTATGCTTGCAACCTTCTTATGCACAACATCAAACACTAAACCAAGTACCAAGTATATGGGAGCACTTATTGATGTTAGCAAGATCAAAGACTTAAACTGGTGTAAATTCACACATGCATGGTTGATGCAAGCAATTAACAAGTATCAAAAATAAAAGGTGAAGCAAAAAAGGATAACATTAACACTGGGCGGATGCATTTTTCACCTTGCGGTACATCTTTTTTCATGCTTTTCCTATTACTGTTTTTGTAGTTTTAGTAAATTTTTCATTTCCTCCTTTTTTATAAGTATGAGTTTCGACCCGTATTATGTTTTTTGGCAACACAATAACAATGTCTGATGTTTCTTTTTGTTTGCTAATCATAATATATTTAGGTCCGGTGCCTTGATTTTGTTGACTTTGGGACCATACAATTAGAGTGTACATTGCCAAGAATTTGTATATGGAAGGGGAACCTAATAAAACTTTTCAACGAAATGCTCTTGGACAAAAATTGGCGATATGAATGTTTCAGAGTAAGAGACTTAGCTTTTCTTTCTTTCATTCATTTTTTCATTTTCACTTTCAAGGAATTATGGAACATTTTTTTGTTTTCCTATACATATATGTAAATGTTTTAATTTCTGACTTTTTTTGCTCGCAGGTTAAGAATGATTCTGAAACTTGTTACGGCCAACAAACGCATGAATGGACTAGAAAATTCATACATGAGGGATGCTATTGAAAGAAGATTTGGCAATTCTTTGAGTGTGAAGGTGTGTTACCCTTCCTATTTAGTCCTCTTTTTTTTGTTTGTACTATTTTTACTTTTTCCTTTTTTTTCTATCTCATCTTATTGACTAATTTTTTTCGTTTTTGTGTGTGTGCCTAATACCCTACTGAACAAGAACAGGTCAAAGAAGATATATATGTAACATTACAACAGTTCATGAAAGACGAAGGTCCCAGCAATTGCTCCAAAGTAACAGAGTTGATCTTACAAACTCTTCAAATAGTGACATCAGCGCGATTCCAAAAAAACAATGAAACTCAACTCAAGCAACGAATACATATCAGCAAATGCAAATATTGATTCAGAGACAACATTGAAAGTAAATTCAAACGGACAATATGAACATGATGGTAAACATTTCTACATATATATCTAATCCGCTTTTTCATGCTTTTTTCCCTTTAATATGTTTGTTGTTTCTGTTTTTTTAGTAACAGCTGAGGGAGTTGTTGATTTTTTTTCTGTTGTCACAAGAAGATATAATATCTAGATAGAAGAGAAGGTTAGCAGATCAGATAGAAAGGTCAACACATGAGGAGCCAAAAACTTCTGTAATCAAAGGGACAAATTTAAGTCAGCAGTCAACTGGCTCTGTAGGAACAGACAGCAAGGTGCAACACAACATGATAGGGACTAAACAAGGGCCACAGTTTGCCGCAATTGCTACTGCATTTATAAGTCGATTGTTTTTTGTACTTTTCCCACAAATCCTCATTTTTTCTGTTTTGCTACACAGCAACCATTAAGTTACTGTTTTTTGTCTAACACCTCTCTCACTATTCACAGTAAGCAAGCAAAACCATAGAGGACTTACAACCCACCACCCAAGCTATAATTCAAGAATAAAACTATATGCATTCAAAAACAGTGACCATAGCAAGTTTTCATTATATGCTTTGTCCTCAGAAATTTGAGTCTACTTCATACCAATAGCAAGAACAAGGGGTCACAACAAGCACAACATCTTTTTACGGTTTCAAACACAATACCACCACTCAAAAGGTATTTCTGAAGGGAATCTCACAATCAACCAGTTTTCTAATGAATATTTTTTATGCCTCTTTTGCTATGCACTGTACTGACTCTTTTTTCATTTTTTTCACTTTTCTATTTCTGGTTGCCTCAGGAGGAACCAACAAGTGATCAATTTCCAGAGAGCAAATTCAGCATAGATATTAACAAAGTTTTTATGCCAGGTATATTTCATTGTCACACTTTTTTTCCAACATAGTCCCCATGTGTTTGTTTTATCCTTCTTCTTTTGTTACTTATGTATTTCCTTTTTTTGCATGCCTTTTTTTCTTTCCATTTATAAGATGAAGAACTAGCTCACACACAAACAACACAAACATCTTTTGCACGCTATCTAGATGAAGCTAGGAAAAACTACTTCTTCTACGATGATGACACACCAACATTACGGCTCTTCGAAAACCATGATGATCGTGGGAATGAAATCAAAGAGCCCAAACTGTGATGTCCTTTGTGTTGGGGAACGTAGTAATTTCAAAAAAATTCCTACGCACACGCAAGATCATGGTGATGCATAGCAACGAGAAGGGAGAGTGTGTCCATGTACCCTCGTAGACCGAAAGCGGAAGCGTTATGACAACGCGGTTGATGTAGTCGTACGTCTTCACGATCCGACCGATCCAAGCACCGAACGTACGGCACCTCCGAGTTCAGCACACGTTCAGCTTGATGACGATCCTCGGACTCCAATCCAGCAGGGTGTCGGGGATGAGTTCCGTCAGCACAACGGTGTGGTGATGATGATGATGTTCTACCGACGCAGGGCTTCACCTAAGCACTGCAACGATATTATCGAGGTGGACTATGGTGGAAGGGGGCACCGCACACGGCTAAGGAACAATCACGAAGATCAACTTGTGTGTTCTGGGGTTCCCCCCTGCCCCCGTATATAAAGGAGCAAGGGGGGAGGCCGGCCGGCCCTTGGGGCGCGCCAAGGAGGGGGGAGTCCTCCTCCTAGTAGGAGTAGGACTCCCCTTTCCTAGTCCAACTAGGAAGGGGGAAGGGGGAAGTAAAGAGGGGGAGAGGGAGAAGGAAAGAGGGGCCGCGCCCCCCTCCCCTAGTCCAATTCGGACTCCCCATGGGAGGGGTCGCGCCACCTCCTGGGCTGCTACCCTCTCTCTCCCCTCAGGCCCACTAAGGCCCAATACTTCCCCGGGGCGTTCCGGTAACCCTTTTGGCACTCCAGTTTTCTCCGAGATCACCCGGAACACTTTCGGTGTCCGAATATAGTCGTCCAATATATCAATCTTTATGTCTCGACCATTTCGAGACTCCTCGTCATGTCCGTGATCACATCCGGGTCTCCGAACACCGTTGATACATCAAAACACATAAACTCATAATATAACTGTCATCGAAACCTTAAGCATGCGGACCCTACGGGTTCGAGAACTATGTAGACATGACCGAGACACGTCTCCAGTCAATAAACAATAGCGGAGCCTGGATGCTCATATTGGCTCCCACATATTCTAACAAGATCTTTATCTGTCAGACCGCATAACAACATACGTTGTTCCCTTTGTCATCGGTATGTTACTTGCCCGAGATTCGATCGTCGGTATCTCAATACCTAGTTCAATCTCGTTACCTGCAAGTCTCTTTTCTCGTTCCGTAATACATCGTCTCACAACTAACTCATTAGTTGTAATGCTTGCAATGTTTAAGTGATGTGCATTATCGAGAGGGCCCAGAGATACCTCTCCGACAATCGGAGTGACTAATCGTAATCTCGAAATACGCCAACCCAACAAGTACCTTCGGAGACACCTGTAGAGAACCTTTATAATCACCCAGTTACGTTGTGATGTTTGGTAGAACACAAAGTGTTCCTCCGGTAAACGGGAGTTGCATAATCTCATAGTCATAGGAACATGTATAAGTCATGAAGAAAGCAATAGCAGAAAACTAAATGATCAAGTGCTAAGCTAACGGAATGGGTCAAGTCAATCACATCATTCTCCTAATGATGTGATCCCGTTAATCAAATGACAACACATGTCTATGGTCAGGAAACATAACCATCTTTGATCAACGAGCTAGTCAAGTAGAGGCATACTAGTGACACTCTATTTGTCTATGTATTCACACAAGTATTATCTTTCCGGTTAATACAATTCTAGCATGAATAATAAAAATTTATCATGATATAAAGAAATAAATAATAACTTTATTATTGCCTCTAGGGCATATTTCCTTCACTCTGCACATGGACTCAGAAGAGTATGAAAGAAAGATTGAGGTCAAAAAATTTCCTCTGAGAAGCTTCTTTTTCTCATGCCCTTTTATTTGCATTTTTTTCATTCATTTATATTATGCTCTTTCCCAATCCTTTTTTTCTCCTTCAAAGTAGGCTGCGAAGAGGGACGGTCCGGCAAAGAGAAACAAAGGAGTGGACAATATCATGTCAAAAGACCCAGAAGACAGCTACAAAAGCATTAAGGTAGGTTTACACACATCAACCTCACACATTTTTTGCATCTGTTGTTTTGTACCTGTTACAAACTTGACCTAATAGCAGCACGACAAATAACTCTTTTTTTGGCAGCAATCTAGGCATGAAACTAATAGCACGCACAACGAGTTCCCCGTTTGTTGTGCACAAAAACAAAGCCAGAGCTACTTTTGCAAAACACCAAGGCCTTCAACTTCAATAACAACAGATGCAATCATTATAGACTGGGTCAAAAGCAAAACTTTTTTTGTTCGTGTTTAAATGAAAATGTGTGTTCGTTTTCTAACTTTTTTTGAGGCATCCTGTTACAGACAATGAAATCTCTATATGTAAATCAACAGACCTCGCCAAATGCTTACAACATTTTTCAGTGGAACCAGGAGCAAACATGCTACTCACCAAAGAACAAGAACATAAGTTTCTTCTCTCCAAGTACATCACAATAAACAAACATTGTAATTTTATATGCAGCAAACCTCCGTAACTTTTATGTCCTATTCCAGACAGAGTATTTTTCTAAACGTTAACTGTTTGATTTTTTTTGTGAACATGGTTATCCTAATCAATCAATAATACCCAGAAGGTTGTTCCATGACAAAATCAACCACATGTACATACCAGATGGCACTGAAGAACAACCGATAACAATAAGGGACAATCCATCTGTAAGTGAACCCATTTTTTCAGAGGAAGCATCTAACGCCTTTTTATGTTTTTTTAGTATCGCTTGTTCAATATCTACAATCCCACTCCCCTTTTTCTTGAAAAAAATATGATTTTTGTAGGCCTCTCCAGAGGTTCAAATCCTGGGGGAAAGGTCTTTGCAACAAAATTTCTTGAACTTGCTGGGAGACTCAGATGAGCATTACAACACCCGTTTATTGTTAGGGAGCTCAAACAGCTCAGTGGGAAAAGAAAATGTTCCAAACAAAAGAATTGTTAAGCCAAGCAAATACCTTTGCTCTACTAACGACCGCTATGACAGGGGAGCAATTTTGAGCCATGAATTGGATCTGTACAACAATATCATGATCTTAAGTAGTCATCCAGATTACAAGGGGTATTTGTCTCATTTCACCACATTGTGTTTCTATGTTGTGTCTTTTTTTCTTAAGTTTTTGTTCTGCATTCATCATTTGTTTTTTTTTGCTTTTTCTAACAATATCTTTTTCCCTTCTTATGTGTTCTTCCTCCCTCCCCGTTTTCCTCAACATGTGTAAACAACATACAGGAAATGGGTTGTTGAAATTGATAGTTGCAGGGTATCTTTAGAACAATTGGGTAATTCTTTCAAAGATAAAGGATGGGTGGAGTCATACGTCATAAATGTGTTCTGTAGGAAACTCTTTAGGGACAATCACCCAAGAGTAACTCAAAGGCATTTCTTCTTCCACACTGCTAGTGTAAGTTTCATAGTTTTCACTTTCAAGCACAATATTATTTTTTCATTTTTCTCCTTGTAATTTTTACTTTTTGATTTTTTCTGCTGGAGAGGTTGACATTTATTTTTACTTTTTTTTGAAAAAGGAATACTTCCTACAAAAGTGGAAGAATGAGGCATGAAGATTGTAGTGGAGAGATAAATTAATAAGGTGCTTCACTGGAGCTGGAAAAGAAAAGGATCTTCAGGAATGCAACGAAGTATGTCTTCTCCTCCCACCACCTTTTTTTGAAATTCTTCTGTACATTTGTGCTTCTCTTTTCGTTTATTTTTCTCTAATTTTTTTCGTGTCTGCCTTATGATATGAAGTTATTTTTTCCAACGCTATACAACAAGCACTGGTTCGTTTTCTCGGTGGACCTATGTGCCCATAAATTCATCTTCCTGGATTCAAAGTATGATGGAGATAGCAAATACCACATGACAATAAAGCACATGATGGTAACTTGTCCTAACAGAACTCTGAGTTCATCTACAACTTTTTCATTCATTGTATTAATGTTTTTTAAAAATGCAGATTGAAAACTTCAAACGAGCTTGGAACGATGCTGGTCTAAGGAATATGGGATTCAGACACTACGAAACTTCATATCCAAACTTACCAAAGCAGGATGGATGGTTAGATGAAGATCCATTTTTTCTACTCTTTTTGTACATTCACATGCTCTCATTTTTGTACTTCGGTGCATGTTCTGATTGTTTATCATTTTTTACTTTATTTTTGTGTCAACATTTCTTTTCCGAAAATAGCGATGCATGCGGGATTTTTATCTTGAATTGGTTAAAGAATTGGCGTTCTAGGAATGCGTTGCAATCAGTCTTCACACAAGATATGGTCCAAGATGCACGTATCAGGTTTGCTGTAGATATTCTGTTCAGTGACCATAACATTATCGATGAAGGGAAAATGATTGTAAAGGATTTATGAAATATGAGTTAAGGTACGTTTTTCTATTCTCTATCTCTGCTACCTTTTTTGTTTAATAGGTTCTCCAAAGGTTTTCTTTTTCTGCTTCTTTCTGATATATCTACTCTTTTTTCAGAGATACTTTCCAGAAGACTCACCAGTGAACATAGAAATACAAAGAATACAATTCAACTATAGTTACGAAAAGGGGAAGACTCCGTTTCTTCAATTTTTTCTCTCACAAACAACGGCACAGATTGAAGTTCCTGCGCATGTAGCAAGGAAACGTGTTGTCAAGTAGATAGCAAAACATTTTTATGTGTTTCAGAATTTTTTTTGTTTCATTTGTACACTCTGTGGCCATGTACAAAGTACTACGAGGAAGAAAGCAATGCAAATGAGTATGCAAATATATTTGAAGTTTCTTTGTATAGGTTTTTTGGGTTCCTTGGAGCAGTTTTTCATATTGTCACAAATAGAAAATGTTTCATGTACCCGATACAACAATGGCGTCTTTTTCCGCTTCGTGTTCTCTTTTTCTTTTTTTGCAAATATTTGGTGCTGATTTTTCTTCTGTTTTCCCCACCATTTTATAAATAAATATCGGTCATGAAAGTCGATACAGTATCATATCAATGACTTACACAGTTATGACCTCATTATTTTTTCTAATCACATTCATTTGGACGAATCGCCAATCGGCCCCCATTCGATCTGTCCTTGACCATGTCTTTATTTGTTCCAGGTTGGATTCCTTGTTTCCTCGAGCTTCCCACAGGGCTCTACCCACCGTGAGGTCTGATCACTCGCCCATGATTCTTGATGATGGGACTCATTCTGTCTCCTTCCCTCGGTTTCGGTTCGATTCGTCTTGGATCCTGCTGGAGGGTTTTGTTGACTTGATAGTGCATAAGATTTCTTCCTTCTTATCCTCTACTCGACGTTCTTTCGGTCTGATGGATGACTGGCACAAATGCTCCTATCTAAGAACCAAGCTGCTGAGTCGAGGCATGACAAAGTTCGGCTGGCTGCCCAAATTGTTCTCCTAGTTGCTCGCGCCGATGGCCCTGGCCTTTCCCCCACTGAATGGCAGGCTCGTTATGATTTAGAAGAGGCCCTTTTGGTTTTACATCGTCAGGAGGAAGTGTATTGGAGACAAAGAGGTACCATCAATTGGACTCTAAAAGGCGATTCCCCCACTGCGTACTTCTTCGCCATTGCCAATGGCAGGCGTCCCCGCTGCCTGATCGATAGCCTGCTTATCAACGGAGTCAGGGTGTCCGACCAATCCGAGATTATGTTTCACGTGGTCAATTTCTTCTCTTCTCTCCTCTCCGCTAAACCTGAGGTGGGCTTTAGACTGGCCAGTTCCTTCTGGTCCTCTCAGGACCAAATATCAAGCGATGATAATGAAGCCATGCTGATCCCCCTCTCTGACGATGAGATTTTTGATACGATCCGCTCTGTCAACTCCAATGCGGCCTCAGGTCCTGATGATTTCCCCATCCCTTTCTTTAAGCAGTTTTGGCCTCAGTTGAGGGGCCTTGTTCAGGCGACCATTCAAGGATTCTGGTTGGGTACTGTCGATATTTCTAGGTTGAATTATGCAGTGCTCACTCTTATTCCTAAAGTCAAAGGGGCGGACCTGATCACTCAATTTAGACCTATTGCCTTGACCAACAACTTTGCGAAGTTACCGGCCAAAGGCTTTGCTTCTAGGCTCTCCCGGATGGACGAGACTTGCCTGCTCCCCCGGCGTGTGCCCATCCGTGCTCCCGCGTACGTGGCCTGTTTTAATTGGAACAAAATAAGGCCCGGCCCTACCCCCTTAAAATCAGGGGGGAGATGATTAGATTAGAAAAAGAAAAGGAAAAAAGACAACCGTAGGATGAAGTGGGAGCACGGATGGGAGCATGGAGAGGGAGAAGGCAAGCCGGATCCCTCCCCGATCGCCCACCGCTCTATCAGCCCTTTTCGATCTTCTCTCATAAAGGGCAGGTTCATTTTAGATGGCATTCTCCGCCTCTATGAGATCGTCCATGATTTGCGGGTCCGGGGGACCAAAGCTGTGATTCTTAAACTCGACTTTGAGAAAGCTTCCGACTCAGTTAGTTGGAAGTTTCTCCGGCAAGTGCTTCTGGCTAAGGGTTTTGATGGTGCGGTGGTTCGCAGGCTTATGCAGTTGGTCACGGGTGGTCACACGACTGTGTCGGTTAATGGGCAGATTAGTAACTTTTTGCCAATGGCAGGGGCCTAAGGTAGGGTGATCCGACCTCCCCCTTCTTTTCAACTTTGTCGCTGATGCCCTCTCTCATATTCTGTCCCGGGCAGCTCTAACTGGCCACATCACTCATGCCAGTTCTCACCTTGTCCTTAATGGCATCTCTCATCTTCAATATGCGGATGACACTATCATTATTGTCGAACTTAACGAGGCTAGCATTACTCATCTGAAATTCCTACTCCTCTGCTTCGAAGCTCTCTCAGGCCTTAAAATCAATTTTTCTAAGAGTGAAGTCATTGTTACTGGGGTTTCAGATGCCGAGGCGCAAAGAGTTGCTCATCGCCTCAACTGTTCTCTAGGCTCCTTTCCTTTCAAATATCTGGGCCATCCGATCTCTCCCCATAAACTGCTGGCTAAATACTTCGCTCCGGCTATCACTAAGGTGGGAAACAGGGTCTTGCCGCGGAGAGGCCGTTATAATACCGAAGCGGGCAAGGTTGCCCGCACCAATGCATGTTTGTCTTCCCTTCCCATGTTCCTGATGGGCTTCTACCTCCTCTGTGGAGGGATCCACGCTGGCTTTGACAAGCATAGGGGTGGAACTCTGCGAACAATAAGCGCAAAGACAGGATTGTGAAATGGAAATACATATGTCGGCCCAAGAACATGGGAGGGTTAGGGATCATTAATACGGCTGTCATGAACAAGTGCCTCATTCTAAAGTGGTGGTGGAAGATCATGTACTTCGATGAGCACCCCTCTGACTATCCATTCTCAAGGCTAAATACTTCCCGGACTCGAGCCCCATGTTTGCTTCTTCCACTGGTGGTTCCCAGTTCTGGCTCCAGCTCGTTAAAGTTCGTTCGGTTTTTCAATCTTTGGTCAAGTTCGTAGTTAGAAATGGTAAGTCTACTCGCTTCTGGTTAGACTGGTGGTGCGGGGACTCCACCCTCACAGTGGCATTCCTGGTCTTATTTTCTAATTGCTCTGATCCGTAGATCTCTATCTCTGAGCTCTCGCTAAATAACTGGGACCTAAACCTCCGTAGAACTCTTTCTCCAGAAGAGTTGGAAGACTGGCATCGCCTTACTGCTTGCTTCCCTGTGCTCTCGGATGAAGAAGACTCGGTTGTGTGGCCCCACTCCTCCTCTGGTCGCTTTTCGGTTAAGTCTGCCTACGCTAAACTTATATCCGGCTCCCCTATGTCCAAGTTCAAGTGTATTTGGAAGGCCCGTATTCCTCCTAAGATCAACATTTTCTTGTGGCAAGCTTTTCGTCGGAAACTTCCCGTGGCTGATCAAATCCGGAAAAGGAACGGCCCAGGCTCTGATAGATGCGCTTTATGTGGGGCCATTGAAAAGACCGAGCATATCATCTTTCACTGCTCTTTGGCTAAGTTTGTTTGGTGTTGTATACGTTATTGGCTTCAAGTGAATTGGAATCCCTCATCCTTCGAGGACTTGCGGCGTCTGTCCAGTGGCTTATCCGGGGTGGCTAAACGGGTTTTCTGGGTTGGGTTTGCAGCGATTTGTTGGTCGTTGTGGAATACTAGAAACAAGTTTATATTGAACATACTTTTCCGGCTAACCATGTGAGCTGCTTATTTAAATCTGGTGTCTTCCTGCAGCAGTGGAGATTATTGATTAAGGAGGCGGACCACGAGGCTTTTGACGCTATGGTATCCAAGATTCGGTCTACGGCTTCATCCCTGTCTCGACGATTTCGGGCGGCGCCTTAATGCTCCCTTCTTCCCGTCTTCTGAGAGCTGGCCTGCGTGCCATGATTGACTAGGTAGCCATGTATGCGAACCTTCTTAGTTGTTGTTGTGTTACTATGTTGCCTTGGTAGTTGGTTCTGTTATTTGCCTGGTGGCTTTATTTATAAAGTCAGGCGTATGCCTTTTCTTTAAAAATAAGGTTTTTAGGAACGTCTCGGCGCGACTATTGTTTGTATATGTCCACGATTTAGACTACTTACTTGACTTTTGTACCGACGCCATGGGTGACGTGACCAGCGCCATAAGTGCCGCCACCTCGGCTTTGTCGCTTTTTCCTTTCCGGTTGTAGGGTATGATCTATCCGTTCCTTATTTACCGATTCATGTATAATACGTACTCACATGTTTAGCTATTAGTATTAGTATGAAATTAATATTGCTAGTGTTGTCACCATGATTTATTTATGAATAAAAAATTAAAAAATGCTACTATATATATATACCCAACAATATTTGTGGCTGTACCAGTAGTATTTAGCTACCCGATGTGATACGTGAGCGACGGCTGAAGAATCATGCCATGCATGCATAGTGCAAGGACCAGTGATATCGATGGAATCCAATCGTTGATCCACGGACCTAGACAGCCCGTTTCTTTAGCTAAAGCTAGGCCTGCATATGGAAGCATCTATAGATTCGCCGATCGATTGGTCGGAACATGCATAGAAAGGAGAGAAGATATAGTTAGCTACCGGCAAAATGTACACATTTGACCTTGCAAAAGTATTTCACAAACTGAACTGTTCATGAAAAAAATTTCACACAGCTGACCCTTTTGTGTAGCGCCCGACAACTAGGCTTCACACTACGCTGTACAACGCCTGACTGACAGGCACTACACGTCTGGCCAGCATCGTACCCTGAACTGCCTAAAAATTGTTAAGTCAGTGTGCAACGCCCAAGAGCTAGGAATTACACTATATAATGTAGCGCCTAGTGTCTAGGCGTTGCGCTACATCTTCAAGCAGCCATTAGTGTAGCGCCTAGGTCTTAGGCTCTTCATCATACTGTGCAGCGCCTAGCTCTTAGCCTCTGCACAACGACTTAGCAATTTTCAGGCAACCCAGGGTGCGACGCTGACTTGCCGTGCAGCGGCTGTCCGTCGGACGCTACACAGTGCAGTGTGGCGCCTGGCTGTCGGGCGCTGCACAAAAGTGTCAGCCGAGTGAATTTTTTCAATGAGAGTTCACTTTGTGAATTCTTTTCATTTACGGGTCAAATCTGTCATTTTTGCCGGCAGCTACCTACATGCGTCACGGGTGACTTCAAATAATCGCCGAAGTGTAAATTCTCTCGAGATCGGCTTTACAACATATGCTCGAGCAATTAGGCGATAACATAGCTTGAGTGATTGATCGCGACGGAAACCATGTGTGCGTGCATCCAAGGATTCAAACCCATTTGCTCGTGCCAATGCCCACTTGTAATATAATACCAAAGTTGTACTAAGGTCGAGACACTTATTAAAATGAAGGGAGTATATTTTTTCTTCCTTGAAAAAGATCACCACGGAACATTTTTAAAAAGCCTAAGAGCATCCATCATAATGATCTATATATGTCATCACCCATGAATTAGCAGTTGGTGAATACAAAGTTTCTCTCCCAGTTCATCTCTCTTAATTAGCTTTCTTAGCCACGTCCAGTAGCGCCACCTACAAGTACTAAGTAGTGAGATATACTATTACCACGTCAAAGTTTATTTAATTTAGCTTCATTTGGATACTAGCTAGCCTAACCTCAGCACCCATCTTAGTCCATTTTTATCTTAATACTATCATCACCCTTTTTTTGCGGGTAAATACTATCATCACCCATGAATTAACAGTTGGTAGATGCAACAGTTTTCTCTCTCCGTTCATCTCTCTTAGCTTTGTTAGCCACGTCCAGTAGCGCCATGAACAAGTGCTAAGTAGTGCGGTACTACTTCAATGTTTTTCTCATTTAGATCATTTGGATACAAGCTTGTCCTCTTGAAACAGTCTTTCGCCCCACTTCCTACAAGCCAGCCTAAATAGTCTTTCTAGTGCATGTTTATCTTAGCACATACTTACATTTCTTAGCACCAACTTTGGTCACTTGCTTTCACCTCCACGGCTTCTTGGAGGAATAGTCGTTCTAGTGCATGTTTTTTCTTCTATCGTGTGGTTAGGAGACAAGCTTGCTTGCGTGGGCTCTGCCCCGTTGTACATGTCTAGCATGTAGTGGTGCGTGTACATGTCTATCTTCCTTGCCTGCGGCTCTGCCCCGTTGCCCATCGTCACCACCATGAAATATATTGCACTATGATTTTCGACGAAGTCAAACGTCACAAAGTTTGACCAAGTTTAAAGAGAAATTTATCTATTTCTATAATACTCCATCCATTCAAAAATATTCTAACTTACTCAGAATCGGGTGTATATAAACATGTTTTAGTGTGATTGTTCACTCATTTCAGTTTGTAATTAGTCCATATTGAAATATCTCAAACATGGTATACTCTCTCCGTTTTTGTATACATGGTCACTTTGTTTTTCATGTCAAGCTTTGACTTGTACTTTTGGCCAACAAAATATTGGTTATATGTCATGAGAAACATATCATCGGAAAGTTGTTTGAAATGTGCATCCAATGGTATACTTTTTGTGGCATATAACTCTTATTTTGTTGATAAAATTATTGATCAAAGTTAGAAATAAAAATATGAAGCGGTGTTGTATAAAAAAAGGGAGAGAGAGTGACTGTGAACGGAGGGAGTACCAAATATACATCAAATGAAAATATATTTAGTGATGAATCTAATGATAAAGATTTAGTATTCTAAATTTTCATATTTTTTCTGAAAACTTGGTCAAAGTCTATACCATTTGCCTTTAGAAAGGCCTAATATAACTATTGTGGGACGGAGGAAATATATTATAAGCATTCACTAGTTAAAAAAATTGCAAAAAGTTTGTGGGGGCCATGGCCCCGTAACCCTCACATTGGATCTGCCCATGATCGGCACCCTCCCTTTTCCTCACCGGGAGCTTTGGACCAACACATTGTCGGATGATTGTCCGGTGAGCTGCCACGGCCATCTTGGCCTTCCTGAGCACGAGCATCCAGAAATAAGAATAGAAGCTCCTCTCCCGGCTCCTCAGCGATTTGGCATTTCTGGCCGTTGGATCTGGCTGCTTGATGAGTTTTGGGCCGTTGGATCGAGAGGTGGGAGGATCTGGGCCGTCGGATCTGGATGAAACACTGCTGGAATGAATAGTAATGGCAACAGAATGTAAATACCATGTCCCCGCCAGGGCATTTCCGTCATTTCGCGTGGTGGGGGTATAAAAGGGCCGGCCGCTCCTGTGACGGAGACCTAGCCGCCTCCTCCCTCGCTCGCTCCCGCAGCCGCCTCCCTCCTCGCTCGCTCGCGCCTCTGCCCCGCGCCTCCCCCGCGCCCAGCTCCTCCCGTCTCGCCGCCGCCTCCTCTCCCCTCCCGCGCGCCTCCTCTACCCTCCCCTCCCCTCCCCTCCCGCGCGCCTCCTCTCGGCGGCCAGACCGCCGCAGCAGAGCGCCCCCCCCCCCCCCCCCCCCACGACGACGAGCAGCAGAGGAGGAAGGACGAGGAGCATGACGGCGGAGGCGGCGGGCACGCAGCAAAGGGGCGCGGGCGCGCGGAGGTGGAGGCGGATCTGCGGCGGCTGGTGGTGGATGGGAATCCCGCCGACCGCGTCCCTCCCCAAACTGCAGCGATGATGGAAGGAGCCGCCAGCGCCGGCCAGCAACCGACCGACGGGCTCGCCGGGTCGCCGTTCCTCGGGGCCACCCCCTCCCCCCGTGTCGGATCGCACATCGGCTTGGAGGCCCCTTTGGGCTACCGCCGGTGCGGGAGGCATCCGCGGCCGTGCGGGCTGGGGACCGAGCGGCGGGGCCCGTGGTGCGTTCCGGTCGAGGGCTTGCTCGATCTGGCACGCGATCTGAGCCCCCATCGATGGATTTCTCACAGCTCGACTGCCTTTTGTTTTGGATTCGGCGGGGCCCGTGGTGCGTTCCGGTCGAGGGCTTGCTCGATCTGGCACGCGATTGCAGGTTGACCCCTTCTCTTCCTCTCATCTCTGCTTTTCAGGCCTAGGCTTGCATTTTTTGTGGCCATGTATTTACCTTCGATTCCTGTAAGAAGCTGCTGTTAGATTGTGTTTGGACAATGGATGTATGTGCTTTTTGTCCTCTTATTCGTAGAAGCCTAGCACCTAAATTATTGTTCCCTGCTTGTATTATTGTGCTTGCTTGGCATTCGGAAATGGGGATTTTTGTCACTTCTCTAGATCCTGGTAGGACCTATGCTTTCTTGTACCTTTCTGCTGTGTCCTAGAAGTAGCCTAATGATTTGTTTGTTGGAAGTGATCGCATGTGTCGCGCTGGTGGGGCTACCAAACTAACCAATATCGTTCTAGATATGTTTTATAGAAAATGTTCATTGGCCTGTAGCTGAAGTAGTATGCTGTCAGGAAGATATTCACTTGCCTTAAGCACCTAATGTTACTGAAAGCTATATATATTCACAACTATATATATTGTCATCACCTAACTATACACAGGTGCTGAAAGCTATATATATATTGCTATCTACAGACTGTGTATCATAAATTTTTGTTTTACATAGATTTTTCGTTTCCTGATGTTAGGTCAGATGGTTCAATTGATATTTCAGTTTTAGGAGAAATTGCTCTCAGCTTCTTCCAAGTTGAATTTGTCTAAAAAGCGAGTGCAATGTTTGTCAGATGGCCACTAGAAAATGTTTTCTCTGCAATCCCAATTGTTGTTGGTTTTATTCTTCCTGATTCTTTCAGAATTTATTCTTAAGGTAGTTAATTGTTTTCTTGTTGCTACGTTTTGGTCAGGACGGCCTGCCACCTCTCTTGCTGCCTAGGTCACCGTGACGCTCAGTGGTGCCAAGCTCCAATTGGGGATGGTAGTCCGTGGGCAAGGCAGGGCATCAATGCCGTCGACCCCTCCGCCCCACGCCACCTAAGAGGTATTTGGATCCTTACCTCACGAGGATGTGGTGTCCTTTAACTTGTGGTTGCCTCTGAGACGCTAAGAGATGATGCAGCTGATTAAACTAATCAAGGCACGAAAATTTTGACAATAGATCATCTCTGTTTCTAAATTACAGAGTACCTCGCCTGGATCCGGAGGTGAAGTTACAGTGAACTCATGTAGTCAAGGTACGAACCCTACCCCTCCCCCTCCCGACGGAGCTCTCCTCACGCCTTTTCGTGTTTCCCTTGCTCGGACATCGCTTGATTTTTGGAGCATCAAGGAACTTGTGTAATTCTTGGCAGAGACCTAAGTCAGTAAGGAATATCAGTGATGATGATTTCTCTTGCCTTATGTAAATATATTCAGTTAGTTCATCTGAGACCATTACAATTTGCAAATTGTGGGAGTGAAATTGACGGCTTCAATCTTTAGTTAGTTTGCATTTTCCCCTTAATTTAAGTCTTAGATACATTGCTTTGGATCTACCATGTTTACTTTGATTATATGAGATGCGTCTTTGCCGTTTTTTTATCTATTCCCTGGTAAAAAATGTTGATGTCAATGTATATGAATGTATTTCTACCTACCAACCTACCATGTAGTCAAAAGGCTACAATCCCTTGAATGACTGTAGGAGATGTAAATTCTCTGAAGCTTACTGTTTGCATTTGACACCCAATGTTTGTTCCTTCTGTCCATATTGTTTGCTTACATACTTATAATCAAGCTTTGGCTCGATCCTCTTTACGATGAGAAATAATCTGACAATACATGAAAGTGCATCTTGATTCTAGAATAGAAGAAAATAGGTGTATGTGTGTAGGCCTACTGAATACCTACGGTTGTTGGCTTGCCCTTTATCTGTGTATGTTTGCAGCGCTAGAACAAGTATGTTCAGTGACCATTTAGAACAAACACCATTTTTCATGTGACGTTATATATTTATGGGGCAGTGATATGTAACCACCATTTTCCAACGGATTTTTCACTTGGTTTCTACATATGGGGATCTTTATGGGGCCATTATATATTTATATCAAGTTTACAGTAGTTTTGTTGTGAAATAAGCTTTGAGATGTCATTGATGATTATATTTTCAACGTATTTTTTAACCGTGACGTTTATCTTGGTCGATATGTAAATTTTTATTTATTGAAATTACTTTAGGTGATTGGTTGATGCACAGTCCTGAGCAAACAAACCTTACTCATCCCCTTCTCTGTAAATCATTGTATGCAGGTTGTCGGCACATCATCTAGCAAAGTCACCTCCAGTGATCCTTATGTCGACAAGCAGCTAGACCCAAGGTTAGTCTCTGAAGATGTCTGTTTATAATTTATTATTCTCTAAGTTCCACATGATTAGTCTCCAGAAAAAGCATGGCCGCCGGCACAAAATGGACGAAGAAGAGGTGAGCTGCCGCGACATCGAAGCTCTCGCACAGTTGCTCCCGTTGAGCTCATGCGTACGCCGGATCTGATGGCCAACACAGCCCGTCTGTCCGCCGGCACCTCCAAGCAAGGTCTACAACAACAGGTGAGCCCCCTACTCTGCAATTTTTCTTCACATCCTTTGAAACGTATTGAGAGATCGCTGAAATTTATATCTGCTCTCTTGTCCTGAAAAATAATGTTATCTAGAAAGATGGCTCTGCCCAAAAGATCACCGAGATCCCAGATGCGGGAAATATGACCACCCCTCGCTTTAGTTTCCAAAAGGTGTCAATTTACAGATGTGTCTAAATTTTTCTATATCATTGAACCAGAACTGTTTGGGAGATCAAGCAGAAAATATTTGTTGACATGGCTGTCGATCGTTGCTGCTACATGGATCAAAGCCAGAGCCTTAATATCAACATGGATCTGTATAACTTCACTGCACTTCCACGCTTAGTCCATGGTTTGCCTGTCAATTTAGATACTGTTCTAGCACTCTGTGATTTTACTGAAAATTTAGCAGTCAGTGTTGAACAGGTCGTTACATCGCCACGCTTGAGTGAGTCACATGACAAGGCGTTCAATCAAAGCTCTCTCTATATGTGGTCTACTATAAAATATATTACTATACCATAGTAGAAACAAATATATTGGTTATCCTATGTTATCATTATGCCTTGCTTTTAGTATATTGTAAATCTTGCTTTGTACCGAATCTTTATGCAAATCGATTATCCTAGGCTACCACTGTGCCATTCTCTTGGAATGTAATGAATCTTGGTGCAAATCAGTTATCCTGTCAAATCTTGATGCTTTTTTACTTAACCACTATTATTGTAAATATGCATTCTGTTGAACCAGCTCCTTCTATTGGAGACGCTTGACCATTGCCTTACACAGGCACTACGCATTGCGCTTTCTGATGTAAATCACTTCCTGGACAGGCGGCACACATCCTGATGCAAATCAGTTCCTGGACAACCAACTTGAGATCAATTAGCCGGTAGGTTGACTATACCTTGGTTTTAGTAGTCTTTAATGTTTTTGCTCTATACTTCTGACTAGAATTTCTAACTTAGCTTAACAGCCCATCTGGGCTCAGCTGTATTAAAAAATATGGCTTACAATTTTTGTTCTGGATTATGTTGTCCCTTTTGCGTTGTCGGATGCTTTACCTTGGCAGTATGGTTTAAATTCCTTGCTTTCTCCATGTGAAGTTTCCAAAAAGCTTCTCTATTTAAGGAACCAATTTTGCTCTTTGATGTTGCATCGACCAATGCTCAGTACCTAATATAACTAAAAGTCGGTTACCGGGTCAATACACCTTATAAAAGTGATGAATGGGCAACATGTGGCCATCTACAGTAGAATTTGGTTTATTGATTGATACAAGGGTCAAATTAGTCTTTTCTCAAGGTAATCACCACTGTTTTGTTTTTAGGCTTATTTGCCTGATTTTTTTTAGGATCTCCGTGTCAAGGTGGGGATATATCAAAGTAATGACATGTTCTAATTATAAATGAAGAGAAAGTTAAGAACTTAGTAATTACATAGTAATCATGGCTAGAGCATAGAGGTCAGAGATGTACAAATGATTTATTAAAAAAATTGTATTTGCAACAGCACACTGGATCACATTCGGTATGCATTTTTGTAGAATATAAGTCAGTTTAGAACTTTTTACCACGACAACTAGAGTAAATCCATCGCATATATTCAGTAGCGTATATATTTAGATATTCATGATGCTGCATAAGCATATTTCAGTTCGCCTGGGAGCACTAGCTGCTGGCGTATATATACATGTATTTCTTGGTTCTAACAAGATGCATGCCAATCTTAGAAAATATAGTAAGTACCTATCCTGAAATTTATGACTAACGTGAGGTGCCTATCTGTAGATAACTATCGTACTTGCATAGCTGGTTGATTTATTTGATTATAATCAAACCGAACTATAGTAATTTTAAGATCGTGGTTATTCAAATGAAAAATGATCAAAGAAATACATGTGCAGAGTCACACCTCTTGAGATCATGATTAGGCATGCAATTACTTCTTCAAATTATTGTGATATTGTATTGCTCTTTAGTCTAATACTCCCTCCGTTCCTAAATATGTGTCTTTCTAGAGATTTCAACAAGGGACTACATACGGAGCAAAATGAGTGAATGTACACTCTAAAATATGTCTATATACATCCGTATGTGGTGTTGATTTGAAATCTCTAAAAAGACAAATATTTAGGAACAGAGGGAGTATAAATTATGTAATGTGGTGCTCCACCTCCTTTTCTCTTCTTGCCAGGACATATACTCTGTCGGATTGCTCAGGCAGGCAACGCGCGCCACATCTATTCACAGACTTGCTCTGCTGCTTTGTAGCTGGCTGATTCTGTACTCTTGATCGTCCTCATGGCATCTGTCAACTCCATTGTGAATCTTCTCTTTATCTTAAGGTTGTACTCGCTGTGCTAGAATGATCAGATGATATAGTAAATACATATTTCCTTTTTACAAGGTTCAGATCATAATGAATGTCATGTCCTGTGAACCAAGTTCAGTATGTTGTCTATCAAATATATTCTTGTTTCTTGTGATGCTCCAGTTCAGATAATCATTAGTGCATATTTTGGCTGATATTTCTACTGCAGGGCACTTGGTGGCGATGTAAAAGTGTTGGATGGGTTGGGTTTCTTGTTGTTGACTATTATAGGCTTTTTTCTGTGTAACTTAAGAAGTGTTAACATATTTTTAAAATATTACTGTAATTTTGAAATCTGTTCACATGTGTATTCTCATCTGTATCTCGCTCCTATTATATTCTCACTGCATGTTATCCTGTATGATTGCATATGCTAAATCTGGGCTAATACTGACTTTGCATTACCCGTTTGATTAAAACATTAGGACCGGCACCCTCGCGTCAAGGCGCGAACCCGATAGATAGGCCTGCTGCATGATGATAGGCCCATTGCTTGCATGATGATAAATTTTGCCCACAAGAATGTCCTAACAAATCTTATCTTTGATTGCAGCTAAAAGAGAGCTGACTAGGCCCGCCTGGGAAAGCAGGTAAGCACATTCGTGTCTGGTGTGTCAGATCTGTTAAATTGAACTCTTGCACTTCAAGATAGATTTCCATGTATTATTACTTTTGACTAACAACGAGTTCATAAATTGTTGCTCTGTAGTGATAATACTCTTAGATTATTTCAGCCTTATTGATTTGAATGCTGAAATCTCTTTCTGACCCTATACAAAAAATATTGTTTTGTGTAAATAATGCATCGCATATTTTTTACTGTTGGCGAATGAATTATTTATGTATAGTTACTACCAAATTATCAGAATAATAAATCTATCAGTCACTCCAATTATTTGTAATTCTGGGTTAGGCTTTTCTTATCTAAACTACTTGATGTGACAAAATATCTTAAACAAACTCTGTGATTTGTATGCTCTCTTATATTATCAAACATGATTGCACTTATATGATATGTTTGATACTTCCTATATACTCCGAAAGAAAAAATAGCTGATGTTCCACTCCCTGCAGCCTGCACTCGCGCCGTGCCCTTTCCTCTCCCTGCCGCCTCGCCTCTCTCCCTGCCTGCTCGTTGCCCCGGTCGTCTCTGATGGTGCTCCTAGATGTGCTATACATCACCTCCTCACCTCCTTGTCCACTTTTCGGTGCCCATGGCTTTCGTGCTCGTCGGCGGGATGGTGCAAGGCGCAACTCCGACATGGTTCCTCACTGGTTGGATGTCATTTAGGCGCAACCCCGATGCCCTCTGAGTACTACCTCGGCTACAACCTCCCTCTGTGAGCTCCATCTTCCCCTGCTCTGCTTCGGCTACTATATGGGACATGGCCAGGGCTATGATGATCAGTTGTGGCTGATATAGGCATGCTCTCAAGCAGTCGAGGCACTTGTGGGTATTAATTTGGATCCTCCCTCGTTTCTTTGAGCTGTTTTGATCACGTTCTTATTTTAGTGGCTCTGTCCTTGGATGGTCAATTCTAATGAGTGATAACTAGGGCAGTTAAACCCTCGTAAGAACATATTGATCCGGTGATCCATCTAGTAATCCAGAAATAAGAATAGAAGCTCCTCAGGCCACTCCTCAGTGATTTGGGATTCCTGGCCATCGGATCTGGTTGCTTGATGGATCTTGGGCCGTCGGATCGACCCCTGTAACGACCTCGTCCGTCGGATAAAAAAAAGTTACTATGGGAATGAATAGTTACTCCCAAAATGAGATATCTCGTGCCACCACATTTGAATCACGTGCCCCATCGGTCGGAAGCCATTCTTGCTAGGGCGATGATGATTAGCCGTCGGTATCAAGTTCGGTCCTCCCTCTTATCTCTAGAATCCTTTTTGATCCTGTGATACTTATTGTTCTGTCCTTTGGATGGTCATTCTTATTGAGTGATAACCAGGGCAGCTCCATTGTATAAACAAATTGATCTGGTGATAACAGATGATGGGGGTAGATTATATGATCGAGGAAAGGCAAATCTGAGCCCATATGCATTGAACCCTGAACCCTTTTTATTCGCACGTGCCCCACCGGTTGGAAGCCATCCTTGCTAGGGCGATGATGATTCGTTGTGGCTGAAATAATTTGAGTAATCAAGGCACCTGTGGGTATCAAGTTGGGTCCTCCCTCTTGTCTCTAGAATCCTTTTTGATCATGTGATACTTATTGTTCTGTCCTTGGATGGCCATTCTCGTTGAGTGATAACCAGGGCAACTCCACTGTATAAACAGATTAATGTGGTGACAAGAGATGGCGGGGGTAGATTATATGATCGAGGAAAGGCAAATCTGAGCCCACTATGCATTGAACCCTGAACCCTTTTTATTTGTATTTAAAGGTGTTGCTTATTTATGCTCCAGTGTTTATAGCCGTCTTATGTGAATATTTCTTCTCTCTCATACCTTTATTGCATATAAGTTGTTCTTGACTTTTATTGTTTGTTGTTGGTCCTTGATTTCATCTGGTTAAGAGTAAGCAAGTTGTCGGTTCAATGGCTTGTTTTAATTTGTTGATAAACCAGCAGAAACCATGGTGTCATGTTTCTAATAACAGCATCTTTAGGCTGGTTAATGTTTGTATTGGAGCCCACTACCTTTTATTTGGCTTGTTTCTTACCATCTTCCTTGCTTCTCTGGTTGTTTCACGGTTGGGACGGTGGCGTGGCGTTGGGGCTGTCTTGCGGGTCGGCCGGAGAGGGAGCACACCGAGTGGGCTTCTAAGATGGCTGAGGTGATTATTTGCTCCCTTGTTTGTCTTTCCCTTTGTGATGTGTATGTGCTCATCAAGGGCCTTGTTATTTTTTAGGGATTTGTCTAGGGTTTCCTGGTTAATCCATTCTAATTTTGGTCTGCTCATGCTCTTGGCTTCCGGACCGTGGTGCTCAAGGTGGTCTGGCTGGCGCTGCCGCCCCTGCTCGACGATGCTGCACCCCTGCTCGATCACTTTATAAAAATAGCGTATGCAGAAGTGAAAACGAGTCAAACAGATGATCAATGCCTCAGTCCTTCAGTACTTGAGGTATGTGTTGACTGTATTAGTGCTGTTATGTTTTTAGTGGCCAATATTTCTGACGAATGTATAAACCCACAGTTGACCATGGTCCGCATATGAGTTTAATTGGTGTCTAAGATAATTAGTAGCATGATTTTATAAAGCTCCAGTTCCATGGTTCTGAGCACTTGTGTTTAATTGGAATCACTTGTTATTATAGAACTATTTTGTTGACTATAGTTCCATGTAGCTTGAGTATTTATCTGTACTTGAAGTCTACAAGTGTTTTCTTAAGTATACCAGAACCACCTGACCGGGAATAATTAATTTCGTAACTACTAAGTAAAATGAATTGAGCATTTCTTAGATTTTTTGGGTTAGAGCTTTTATTGTCTGTTTGGTAATATGTTGGAGTTTACTTTTCCTATGGCATACGTTTATTTTGGAAGTTATTTGCATGTATACTGGTAGGCGGTTGTCTACGTGCCCCCTTATAGCTGCTTATTATCTATAAGTGGTGAATATTATTTTCCTGAGTTTAATTGTATGTATCAAGCCGCTTGGTGGAAAGACTTCCTATTGTATCTTGACATGTGAATTGAATGATGGGGTTAGTCCCCATTGAGTGGCGGTGCTCGCGTGAAGGATGAGTTCATGTTAGTCCCCCTATCCCGATCTGGATTTTATGGATCTTTCAAAAAAAGTTTTGTTAGGGATTTGAGTATTTTTCCATTTAACATGCTCCCATGTAAGGTAGTAGCACTCTCTCGGCTGTGGCTGCACGTTTAACTGGCCAGTCAAGGAGCTCCAGCAAGCAGGTCCGCCTACTCTCCTTTCCCCTGAGCTCTTGCAACTACACAAATCATCTTCCTGGTATTTTCTCACTTTTGATTCACAGACTATGTACTGTAGTTAGTTCTGGTGATTATCAATTGATCTAAGACCACTGTATGTGCATATCTCAGACTGGAGAAGAATGCACATAGCCTTGCCGAGAACATAATATTGTTTCGATAATTATCTTGTTTGTGCGCTTGTTTTGATAAAAACACATGGGTTATAGAGGAATTGAAACATGTTACATTGAAATCAGAGAGCATGTCGTTGTTGCTTAATTCCGCTAATCGTGGCTGTCACTGTATACCTTGAGATTCAGGTAGAAGCAATAGAATCCAAGAAAAAAAATACCTACCTGCATGTGTTCCTTAGAGAGTTTGTTTTCTTCATACCTCACCATTCTTGATATATATGGCCATCTCTGTTCTGGATATCACACTCGACGGCCTCTCTTCATGGCACAAAACTGAAACTACGCCATGAATATATTTATTCAGTGAAATAGCTGATTCCAATCATTCATCAACTAGCTTTGTTTTAATCACAACAATAAGTCATGATATCTTGAAATTGCCTGATTGGTGATTATACATTTTATATGATGTTTTTCACCTGCAAGCTCTGCACTTCTTTCCTTTCAACTTCATCTCTCTTGCTTTATTTCATGAATATATTCTCTTCTCATTCCATCATTCAGTCTGTTTGCAACAAAATCCTGATTCATAGTCTGTTTTTTTAAATGCTTGGCACATCCTAAACAAAATCCTGATTAAACGATAGGCTTGGCATATCTTTTTATCACTATGGTTGCTTTTATCCGCAACTGATTTCTCTGATTCCTTTCCCATGCTGTAATGCAATTGTTTTGGGCAATTCCCCAAGGCCTTATGTTTTATGTTATTGGAAACTACAGGACACCCAGCGAGTGTTTAGGATCCCACACACGGCAGTTCTTGGCATGCTCCTGGCACACCTTGGACTATCACCGCCTCCGTATGAACGCGTTGTTCATGAGGACGGCAAGACCCCTGTTGTAAATTGTCTGTAAGCGACGTGTTGCCGTATCTTCTATGCCTAAAACATCTGTAAGCGACGTGTTGTCGTATCTTCTATGCCTAAACGTCTATGTTATGCCTAAAACTTAAAGTTATCTATGCATAGTTGTAAATTATCTTTAAGCGACGTGTTGTCGTATCTTCTATGCCTAAGATATTAGGTGCTAACCTATCGTGAAACATGCTTTCTATGTTCATGCAGACTGCCTTTTGTTTTGGATTCAGTACGACCCACATCTCTCTCTCACACATGTTGCGGTCGAAATCGCTGTTTTTACTTATTTGGAAAAGTTCAGCACAAAATGAACCATGTTGGAAACATATCTGGGGCGATGATGATAAAACATGGCTGACATAAACTTGTCTTTGATTCTTTGAGGACCTGTGGGCATAAGAAACCCACTCCCCCCTCTTTTGGAACCTTTTCATTCTCACTGAATATTGACGGATCTGTCTTGGATGGTCACTCTTTGAGTGATAACCAGAAGAGCTTGACTTCAGTGGTGGGGATTGATCTGGTGCAAGAAGACGGTGGAGCCGTGGAGCTAGGTCGTGTGATCTATCAAAGGAGAATCTGAGCCATCTCAAATCTCAATGCAACTAATATTGTGGCCTGTACACATTTATTTATCCCCTTTTTATGTTTAAAAGTGATGAATTGTTGTCGTTGTGGCATCTACTATCTCATTAAGAGCAGCTACGCACATATCACGTCTCGTGGTGTTTGGTTTGCCTTCTCATGATTTTATTGTCCATGGTGGGAACCAGTTTGGTGCATTCAGACTTTTTCTTTTTCTGTTTTTACTTTTCCTTGAATGGCTGTGATCATTCTGCTATCCCTTGGTGAAAAACTTGAATTGGGAATGGAACCCTTGATAGATTGATGTTTGCTGAAGAAAGTCCTTGCAGCAAAGAAGAACATGAAGCAGGTTTTCTATTTTTGACAAGTATTTCCTTTTGTTCCTAATTGTTGTCTCTTTCGTATGGAAGCTCTGAAACAAAATGAGGTGGCCTAAAATTAAGGGTTAATTCTTTTGATAGCTGATTTGAGAAAACATATTCATGGAATATAAGTACAAGGTAGATTGTAGCATTGATCATTGCTATCCTGTACATACAGTCCAACCAACTGCTTCGAGAGGAACCAAGGCGACGTGAAAGTTGGCGTCTGTGAAGCTTTGCCGGAGCCATTCCTGCTCTTCCAGAGCCACAAGGAGAGCCTAAAACTCCGGGTACCACTCGCTTCTCCAAGAATTTGTATAATCATTAGAAGATTAGAACCAGTCAAGCCAAAAATATGAAATGGAATTCATTTGCAGGCAGAAGCGTGTCCGGCTGTCATACGAGAAGAAGTGTGTACGACTGAGGAGCCAGGGGCCAATGATGCGGAGTCATTCGCCATCAAGAGGACCAAAGCTGCCATCAGTGACCACCAGATCAAGCTCAACATCTCCCTCGCCTCCGTCAACGCACTGTCCCAGAGGGTCGTCGCCATCCACGATGAGCCCGCAGCTCGCGGAGCTCATCCAAATGTATGTGTTTCTATTATAGTGTGCTCGATTGATATCCCCAAGAACACTGCTGCCGCATGTGTTTGATTGATGTTTCTTGTTGTTGTCTTGTATGTATAGGTGGGCAAGGATGTGGCGACTCATCGGCGACGTGCACCGGATGATGTAGCGCATGGTGCACGAGGCTAGCGTGCTCCTCTCGTTGTCGGCCACATGGTTGGAGGGAGGTATCAAGGGCTCACTGCTACCGGGGTGGACCTGTGCACAATTTATATTGATATATTTTATTTTGCCAAACAGCAAGATATATGCTCCTGATGCTATTAACCTGACAGGGAATTTCAGTTTCTTTCACATGATACATCAATAAATATATAGAGATCCAGATGTGTTGCATTTTTGCTGGTTCTTCTATTATAAATGTCAGTTTTTTCGTAGCAACATTACATGTATACAAAACACACTACTTTAAATAGGATAGTAGAAGGGGCGTGTCCTACCTGGCACCGCCTTGCTTCCGCTCAAGCGGTGCGCCACAGGCGCGCCCTTCCTGACATATTATGGGAGACAAACTAATACTTTTCCTGCTATGTTCGCTAAATACAGAAACGCTTTAAGAGGATTTGGTTTTGCAAGCCTTTGATTGAAAGTGAATTTTAAGATGCAGTACAGGATTGCTTCGCAAGAAACAAGTTTAGTTACGGTTTGACACATCAACAGGTCTGTTTCACAGTCTTCTGGTGTTACATTAATTTACGTTAGCTACTGATCCCAGGGTGTTCCTTTGATACAGGTTGTAAAGCAGCATGTTTTATTATTTTAGTTAGCATTAAGCTAATCACAAACCACAAAAAATACACACACGCACCCTTAAAGAACCGCATCTATATATGTTCCGCTCTTTACTGAATCTTGATGTTGCATATTGAACCTTATGTATATTCTCCTTGCATCTAAATTGTTGCTTTCTACTCAATATTGTGTGTATATGTCCATCTGTGCATAATATGTGGCCCAAATGATGTGATATGTTCTTTTAGCCATGGACCAATTTATGTAGTGAGGCCGACGATTTGACCGTAACATTTTTTCTCCTCTGGTTGAATACTGCATCTTTTTTGAAATTGTCCTAAATGTTTTATAGCCCCTAAGTAATGTATTATTGAAGCCGGTGGGAAAATATGATGTGTCTTAAAATAATTATAAAATAACTGAATATATCAAAATGATAATGACATTGGATTAAATTTAGAGGAATATGATAGAAAGTTTAACCTTCAATATTGTAGGTTTTCCTGATTGTCTGGCACCTTATTAGGAGACGACGACCGCTACCATGAATAGGTTTAAATGCCACATTGCTTCCACTGGACAAATCATGATAGCAAACAAATGTGCCTAAACTTATAACATAAACTACTGCTGGTTTGTTGTTTTTATCGAGGATGCTTTCTTTAAGCATATGCTAATCACATACTATCTCCTATTTCACTTAGATTATTCATAGGGCTCCAGGGATAACCACATTATTTTCACTTACATGTTCCTGATTCCTTCTTCGTCTCGCAGCTGGATCGGTGGGTGGCGACACGTTTGCTGTTTGGTCGAGCCGTCCACGGCGCTGTTGCTGCCGTCCAGGATGAGCTGCTCAGCCTGCTACTCCACGAGACTCCCTAGCAACAGCTGAAGAGAGGTTCCATGGGAACAAGCACCCATGGTTGTTGTCGCCGTTAGCACCGTCCGTTAACTGCGAACCTTTAGACCCTTTGCTGATCCAGCTCCCAGAAGGTGAGTGCCTGGTATAATTCCCCTTCTCTTCACCTTCTCCAACCACTGTAGTTTCAAGTCCCGTTCTAATCCTATTTGTAATGATATTACTTGGCATAGGGGAAGGGAAGTGGTTTCTCTCTGTCGAGGTCGGCAAACAGATATAGAGGAGGCAGATGTGATATGCTTGGCATTATGTTCTGAGGATAGAGGGCCATGGATCTGGATGTGGAGGTCAGTGGCAGTATTGATGCCTTTTTCCTCTTCTACTCGATTCCTTGACCTGTTTCCTTTCACTGTTAGATTGTGAGTCCATGTGACGTTCGTGTCAAGATGAGCGGCCGTTCCAGCTGACATTGTGTCAACCAGATGGTTGTATTCTTAAAACTTATCAGTCAATTGGAGTCGATTTCTATAGTTGTTTTTCCTTCAGAAGTTTTTAGCCTGCTTAATGCTTATTGTTCAGAATTTTAGGTGCTCTTTTGTCAGAGACCGCTTGATGGTTTGGTTGGGACTGTATGATTTAGCCTATTCTTGGTGGCAACTAATTAGGCATCGATACTATGAATCAGTAAACACTCGCAACAGGACTGTTTTTTTAACTTCCGGACATTTTTATTTATGTGAAAAATACTTTGTTTGGCGATACACTAATTCAGAATACTCATGCTTCATTTTATCATGAACTTTATTCCTCCATCCTTTTTTATGTGTACTAATGTGTCTTTCTCTATCCTTTTTCCTGTATACTAATGTGTCTTTATTTAGTGCAATGCCGAGGTTTCCTCCATGCTTCCATACAATGTCGAAGGACAACATATGTTGCAGTCTGTTCGTCCTGGATAGTGCTAAGGATGAATACAAACTTATATGTAATTGGCTGGTGCTTGCTTTACTTAAAGACGGCCACTGTTCCACTTCTGATTTTTTACTTGGTCCTGTACATGTCTACCGTGTTGTAGTTAAAGTTTCTGATGTACACTTGTTCCAGCCACAAACAAGGAAGCAAGTTGTTCCTTTAAACCCATGATACCCACAAACATTTTTAGATCATTATTTACAAAAGTGTCATGTCAATCATTACCTGCTTGACCAACGTTTGGACCGGCCCCCTCGCGCCAAGGCGCGATACATATCTAGTTATCTAGATGCATGTAAGCGTACGACGCACGCACACACGTTACACGTACGGCCTAGGTGCGCAGTACCAGCACGTATGCGCACTTCTGCCACTCTGAGTGTATCCGTCCGTCGGCATTGGACCGGAAACGGTTGGTACTGTTAAGAGACAAAATGAATGAACAGTAACCATGATCTTTATTACAGAAGATGATTACAATATACTCTCTCCATCCGGAAATACTTGTCCTAAAAATGATTGTATCTAGATTTATTTTAGTTATAGATACATCTATTTTATCCATTTCTAGAACAAGTATTTTCGGACGGAGGGAGTATATATCTCCAGAAGAGATGCTTCCAACCGGTGCGATTATGCTGAGAGACACGAGCAAACGGATACGACGGTTAGCATGTCCGTCGGTTACAAAGAGGGGATTCTCTTAATTAATTACACTTAATTAATTTCTAACAATCCCCTAATCTCCTCTTTGATCATGTAGAATCATCATCTTGATAAATACTCCTCCAAAAACCTTATGGGAAATATATGAGGATATATACATAGTATGTCATGAAAAACTCCTTCCAAATACCCTACGGAAAAATAAGAAGAAACTGACATGTCATAATGCTTGTATTACTATTGGCTCATTAAAAACCTTCTATGAGAAACCATATAGGAAAAACTTATAAAGGAAAAAAGTGCAATATCAAAGATCTGGATATCTCGAACAGGCTATCATTCAGGAGTACACTTCCCCTGAACCTTCCAAAAAAAGTCACCTTATACCAATTCATCAACATATTTCTGGAATGAAGAACTTGGTAAAGACTTTGTGAATAAATCACCGAGATTATCACATGACTTTATTTGCAAGATATTTAGCTTCTCATTTCTTTGCAAATCATGGATCTAAACAATTTCAGAGCAATACACATTGTAGTGTTGCTCTTCATAACATGTTTGCATCTGCGTAGTACAAACAACATTATCTTCATAGATAATGGTGGGTGGTTCATACCAACCAATCCCATTTGAACTTTCAACAAAGTTCATCATTCCCCGAAATCGTTTGCATGATGCTTCACACAAATCAATGATTTCAGAATGATTAGTGGATGTAACCACTAAATTTTGTCTTCTTCACTTCCAAGAGAAGGTCGTACGTCCATTTGAGAAGACAAAATCTGTCTTGATGTGCGTTATGGAGATTTGATACATGCCCAATATCACTACATCCAACCATGGTCATATCTTGATTTTTCTCATAGAATAAACCAAGATATGTGGTGTCCAAAAGATATCTTACAAATACTCTCTTCACACCAACCCAATTCCCTTTCGTTGGAAATGCAATATATCTAGTAGATGAATTTACTGCAAACAACATGCCAGGCATAATGTTGTTTGCTAGATACATTGGTGCTCTGGTTGCATCAAGATATGGAAACTCAAATCCCAATATATTTTCATCACCTCCCTTAGGTGTAAATGGGTCTTAATGTATTAATTAAGATATCTCACAACCATAGTTCTTTCATGCTGCAAACAATATGTCAGGCCTAATGATATTTGCTAGATACATTGGTGCTCTGGTTGCATCAAGATATGGAAACTCAAATCCCAATATCTTTTCATCACCTCCCTTAGGTGTAAATGGGTCTTAATCTCTATTAATTAAGAGATCTCACAACCATAGTTCTTTGATGGATATGATTTATCCATGTTGAACTTTTCAGTAATCTTATGAATAAATGTAGACTGATGAACAAATATTCCGAAGGAATAAGCTCAAGTTCCAAACTCGAGCAAACTTTGGCATCAACCCAATATTTCATCTCACACTCCGTCTTAAGATGAATTGCTTGTATCATATGTTTCTTGTGTAGTTCCAATAATATTCAGATCATCAACATACACATAAATGAGGCAAAATCGATCTTCAAATTTCTTGATGAACATATGTGAGCAACCATGAATGTTTGAGTAATCCTTCTAACAAAGGAACTCACTCGGACGGTTCTACCACATCATTCCGACTACTTCAAGCCATAAAATGACTTATGAAGGTTTATACAACACATGTTGCGATTAAAATCGGAATCTTCCTTCCCTTGGGAACTACCATATAGATATCCGAATCAAGTGACTCAAACAATTATACAGTGACAACATCCATCAGTTTGATATAAAAATTTATTATTCACTGCCAGTGATATGAATATCAGAATGTTAATCCACTCATAACAGGATAGTATTTTCATCATAAATGGTGACAGGTCTCTGTGTGAACCCCTGTGCTACAAGTCTGGGTTCATGTCTCACCACCTCTTGATTTACATTTCTCCCACAAACGAAAATCAATTGTGCTCCCCCAGGGAACACATTTAGAGGAGTGAGTATTACTAATCATGTCAATACCCACTCTTCTTCGGAGCGAGCACCTCCTCAATTGTTTCCTTCCTTTGGATCAACTAGAGTGTCAAAGACACTTAGCCATGCATGGATGCTAGATCCAATCCAAGGACTTTTGTAATTGTTGAGGAGAAATAAATATCGACATAAGGTAGTCTTTCTATTATGTGATTCACCCGAATCAATATACATAGTGGAGATCTCATCAGTACCTTTTGACTATTCGTGACTTCCCACAACAATTGAGGCAAGGTCTTCCGATGTTGGAGCACAAAAATTTGTGTGCACATTTGTGCTAGGTCCTGGATGTGTCCAACTTCGTTCAGGTGTCCTTCAACCCTAGGTTGAATGTCAATATCAAGTTGACTTGCATTTACTATTTGAGGATTCCTCATTCCCCTCGGACACTTGCGTGAAGCCTTGTCCTCTTATGTCCAGATTCCTCCCCCTTCTTGGGTGACTAATTGGACCTATGGGTCACATCCACTCTCTCTGGCACATTCACTATGGGGACATTTTACTTTGTGACACCTTTATACTTAGTAAATGCAATTGGCAGATTATTTGCGATACTTTGCATATTGATAATCTTCTGAACCTCTAGTTCAGATCCATTTGTATGTGGAACTAAGGACTTGATGTCTATTGACATCTCATTCCATTTTCCGGCATTCAATGTGGTTCTTATCTCCCACTAATGCCGAAAAATGTCCTCATCAAAATACAACCAGTGTACAAGGCCATAAAAAGTCCCCTTCTAGAGACTTCAAATACTTTACGTTTGACGGAGAATTGTACCTCACATGGATCCCCCATTTCTCTATGAGGGCCATATTTATACGATGTGGTGGTGAAATAGGTACGTATCCAACACAATCAAAATATCATAGATGGGAAATACTTGTTGACTTGCACGTACTAACTGCAACGGGGAGACCATATGCAGTTCATCGAATTTGTATAAACTGCATGTCCCCAACTAAATGTTGGGTGGTTACAATTCTATAGGAGCAATCTTGCTATCAAATTATCCTCTTGACAAGTGATTCTACATGACCAATCTAGGTATGTACAAAAAGTACCAATATGCTCCACAATTATGCCTAAATCAAGGCAGTAATCATCAAATGCTCATGAACTGGATTCCATGGCATTATCCATTCTGATGGATTTATGCCGTAGTCAGGATGATTTGCTCTCAAGTTAATGATTTGAGGAATCAACTTTGTAAAAGCATGGTTCCTTATATAAGTAAGACACACATTGGACCATCTCGTTGATGCACCCGAAAGCACTATGGAATATCTGAATATTCTATATAATGGTTGAATTAGATCACATATATCCCCTGCCAAGGAAATCTAGTGGCCCATCCTCTCTCTTGAGATAAGATGGTCTTTGTGATCAATTTCCCAGTTTGCACATACATGCATACATAATCCATTGACTTTGGAAAATTCATACCGTTAGATTGTGTCCAGTGAAACCATCAATAATTTCCTCATCAGCTCAATACTATGATGACTCAAGCAACTATGCCATATCATGAACTTATCAAGATTCTATAAAATTATCTTGTACACCCAATGCGTAACCGACTTAATGTATGTACAATACAATCCAGGAGCTAGAGAAGGCATTTACTCTAGGATTTCATTCAAACCCCTTTTGCCGAGTCATGAGTAGGCTTCCAACCTCAATCACTTAATGAGTTTCAACATAAATGCATCCAAGATTATCATGTAGTACCCCTAGGGAGTTTTATTGTGGCTTGACCAAAACTAACAACTACCTTATCATGACTAAGAATTGTCATGATACTTCCACTACTCTTCTCAAGTGTATGAAAATACTTTATCTCCCCTAATATCATGTTAGTAGACCCAGATTCCATTTAACACATTCCCTTCTCAATTGGATTATTTCTATAAGTTATCTATAGAGTGTAGTATACATATAATCTCATATAGACATACATAGTGTCACTAAAAGCGAATTTCACTAGCATGTCATCAACACTAAGCAGTGGACCTTCCTTTTGCTGAGCATGCTCTTGGTTTCCCACATCATGTGGTACGTCTAGGAACTTTCAAGAATTGGGGAATTATTGTTATGTCCAATGAAGCAAGCTTCACACTGGTTCTCTTGAGCCTTTTGTCCTTGGCAATTGATGGCATGTACAGATCCACCAAATGTTTGGAATATCAAATTTCCTTATAGTGCGAATCATACAATCACACCTATAGCAACCTTCATATTTGCTAGCCATGTCATTGTTATTGAAAGGATGTTTGCTCTTTTCAACTCCATCCTTACTCTGTTACTCATCACGCCTCCACTTTCCTTCACAGTTGCGGAAACTTTTCAGTCAAAATACATACAAGGATTGAAAGTGGGGAGCATCTTCTTGATGATATCGACATCCGAAACTGCACTATCGCTATAACTCAACTTTCGAGTTGATTTGATGCACAACAGATTTGTATGTAGCCACGAACCGAATAACATACTCCGCTAACGAATTAAGAGAATAAATGAATGAATAGTAACCGCGATTGTTATTACTGAAGATGATTACAGTATATATATCTCCAGAAGAGATGCTTCCAACCAATGCGACTCTTCTAAGAGACACGAGCAAAGGGATGTGACGATTAGCATGTCTGTCGGAACTGCAGTTGTGATGGAGCTTAGGTATTTAGGACTTAGTGTGGCGTTGAATCCGGTCCTTCCTGTATTTTCTTTCGGTAGCGTAGTCGCGTGCTTCTTGCGTGATCCGACTTTTCTGGGATCGGCATTATATGAGGATCACCTCATTATCTTGTATCATTCAGCTATGTACTTTATCCGGTTCTTGCTTTATATATATAACGGGGCGAAAACCTGTTTTGAGAGATCTTCCGGACCCCGTGATGTGCGGCTAGCCCCCTCGCCGACAGCTGTGACTAGGGGCCGGCCCGAGCACACGAGCCGTCGCGGTCGCCACTTGATGGCGCACAGTGCATGCATGCTTCGTGCATGTGGTCTCGGTGGACTCGACGAGATATCGATGCGTCTTGCTCGCTGGGTCAGCTACTGCTAGCATGCACGTGCGGCTCCTTCAAAGGTGCACAGCGACGGCATTGAAGCGCGCATGTTTGCATGCATGCATGTGCGTGGCCGCATGGCCCAGCACGTCGATTCTCCCAGATCACGCAGCAGGAAGAGTTGGGTGAGAGTGAGACATCCGCGCATGACCTTTAGCTGCTGGCGGTGCTGTTATTAACCTTGAAAAATGCGCGTTTAGCTCAGGGACGAAGCTAGAAAAAATTGTCATTGGGGTCAACCAATGTCCAATGGCTACTACAGCACATGCTATGGTGTGACTCACGCTGAGAGCAATATAAAGAGCAAAAACCAAAAATATGCCCACTATAACACAAATAGAAATATCATCCAAGGGCGACACGAAGAGCGAAAATATGCAATGAGCCAATGATAAACTAGTATCATAATAATAAGATTGTCATACCAAGTACTGGTTCCGCAAAGTCATAAAATCATTTGTTTACATATTCAGAGAAAATAAGCAAAAAACGATGACTGCCTGAAAAGGATGAACAAAAGTAATATATTATATTCACAACAATGGTGTGTAAGAAATAATATAGAGAATAAATAGCAGAAACAAAAAGTTAAAGTGATGTTAGACTCACATTTTATAACTTGCCTTCTCGATCTCCCATCTTCTTAAATAGATCAATTACGGCGTCATTTGTAATGGTAGCAAATATATCTTTCTCCACATAGCAAATCAAGCAATCACTCATGAACTGGTCACCCATTTTGTTGCGTAAAACACTCTTCACAATATTCATTGCTGAAAAGCATCTCTCCACTGACGTTGTGACAACCGGCAAAATTAGCACTAGCTTTAGAAGTTGATACACCAAAGGGAAAGCAAGATGCTTCTTAGTATCCACCAACTTTTTAGCAAGATCCGCAATGCCATCCAAATTGGCAAATCTTTGGTCTGCTCGGACATTGTCAATGTAAATCCGAAGTTCATGTCCAAGATCCATCAATTTTGATGAATCAAAATCCTCAGGATAAAACTCAGCTAGCTTCAACAAACTCTCCAAGTTAAAAGCAGCGAAAGAGTTTTTTGGGTTGAAAGAAGCCATGTGAATAAGCAATGCAGAATTTACTTCATTGAATCTGTCATCAAACTCTCGAAGTTGCCAATCAATAACAGTGTTAAGACACTCTATTTGATAATGATGCAGGTTTGTTATATTGGTTCTTTTTCGTGTATTATGTCGATTGCCATATTCATCTTGCATGCTTAGCTTTGGAATGTCATGTTCTTCACAGAATGCATATACCTTCTCCAAAAGTGATTCCCACCCATTATCTCTTAGTTGTTGTAGATCATTCCTTGTTGACTTCACACATGACATTGCATTCAAGATATCTTGATCCTTTTGTTGCAATGCTTGTGACAGAGTGTTGGCACTCCCTAATATATGGAACATCATGTGCAAATAGAACACAAAATCAAAGGTTCCAAAATATGATAGAAGACCACGTGCTTCACTTTTCTTGGAATCTTTCTTGCCTTCTTTTGATACATACTTGAGGACACTGACAATTGATGGGAACAACTGAATTAGGCTTGAGAGGGTTCTATAGTGAGAACCCCAACGGGTGTCTCCCGCCCTTTGAAGTGATTGATCTTGATTCAACCCTGTGCCGGTACTAATTCGCCCACTACTTATGGCTTTTTTCACATTCTCTCTATTAGTCTCTCTGATCATGTCTTTTCTTTTGCAAGAAGCTCCAACCACATTAAACAGAAGAGAAATCATGTAAAAGAAATCTGCAATATCTTCATTCTTCTTTGAAATTGCTACGATAACCAATTGGAGTTGGTGAGCAAAACAATGCACGTAATATGCTGACTTATTCTCTTCCAGAATTTTAGCTTTCAAACCATTGAACTCACCCCTCATATTGCTCGCCCCGTCATAGCATTGCCCTCTAACTTGTTTGAAGCTTAATCCAATATCAACAAGCAATTTCTCAAGGGCTGACTTGAGACACGTTGCCGATGTTTCCTTCACATGTACTACCCCAACTAGTCGTTCTAGGATTAACCCAAGCTTATCAACATACCTCAACACAACAGCCATTTGTTCTTTGTCTGACACATCGGAAGCCTCATCAATCAACAAACTGAAAACATCACCACCAATTTCTTCAAGAATAGAATTCAATGTTATCTGTAACAAACCAGATAAAATATATTTTTAGGTGCTCGGAGAGATAAATCATATGAAATAAATAAAGAATAGAGATGCCAGAAAGTAGTAATTTACCTTTGCAAAATAATTTGCAAGTTCCTTTTGAATATCTGGAGACACCCATTTGCAATTTTTTGGAGCATTCTTAAGAACTACATTCCTCACATCCTCATTCTGATTTGCTAATGTTTGTACCAACTCTGAAAATTCCCCTTATTTTTGGATTCCTCTGATTCATCATTGCCACGGAAAGCTAAACCTTGATGTAATAAGTATCTAACAGATTCGACGGAAGTATTCAACCGAATACGATTTTGCCTTTTTGTGATATCAGTTTGCTTGTTGAGGGCAACTTTAATGGACTGATCTTGATTCATCAAGGCATCACACCTTTTAGCAGCTACATTGTGATAGCTATTAACCTCACCCACATGAGTATCCAATCTGTATTTCTTATTCCAACTAGAGAAACCATTGACAACATATGCATCATTCCCACCTTGACCGTCGATGCAATCTCTGAACAAATAGCAACATTGGCAAAATGCCTTATGCACTTTATCACTGTACTCTAGCCAATGATAATCTTTAAACCATTCTGGCTTGAATCTTCTTTCGAATCCTCCGATGGTCTTCTGCGGATATACAAAGCCTTCTTTTGGCCTATAAGGTCCTCTAGTTAAATATATTCTTCTGATCTCATCTTGCTTCTTTGGATTCTTAGTGTATTGTGATATTCTTTTTCGATTGGCCGGATCAAAAGGAAGTTCATCCAAATTAATATCTGCTGTGGTAGTAGTACCAATATTTGATGCATGATCTTGCCTTAGTCTAACTGGCCTTGAAGTCCCTGCCAGATCAGTCTCTGGTGCCGTTCGTTTCAGCAGAAATCTGTCCATATCCTTCTAGCCCTAGCCTCCTAGATGCAGCAAAAAAACATAAACGCAAATTTAGTAATTAGCCATCCAGAGAGAGTAAGAAACATAGTTGTTAGTGCGTGAGACCAAGAAAAACTGAGAAAGAGATTGGCGTACCTACGTGAGAACAGCCTACGAGGAGGGCAAGTGCCAAGTGGGCAGCCAACACTCTATACGGCGCCGTCGGCCGGCCGGCATCACCCTTGGAGATTAGGGATCGCCGCTGTTCATTGCCGATGCAAATTGGGGATTAGGGATTGAGAGTTGAGGTAAGGAAAAGATTAGGGGAAGGCGATGAGACGGAGAGGTGACCAGACGATGGCGGAAGAGACGAAGAGGCGACCTGGGCTGTTCACGAAACGTCAAACGTGTACGTGTATTATGCATTGGGCCTTGTGTGCTAACGCTGTGTGGAGCTGTACACCACATTCTTTTATATCTTTTACTAGAATTTACGGATGTTATGGGCTGAGACTATGAATAATTGGACATTAGCTACTGGGCTGGGGTCAACACATATTTTGGGCTGGGGTCAAACGCAGTTTGGATGGACCTAGTTAGCTTCAAATACTCGAAGGCATTGGGGTCAATTGACCCCAGCGGCCATACTAGAGCTTCGTCCCTGGTTTAGCTGATTAGCTGCATTATACTAGTATCATGCATATAATACTAGTTTATGATACTAATTTCATAGTGTATAGTATCATAAAATAGTATCATAGATGATCATATTTATTGCCATGCATGACATAATGTAGCATAGCATTTAACATGATACGGTATCTACCTACATTACTTTAATCCTTTCTCTCTTCTTTAATTGTGTGCCACATAAGCATGTTTGCTAGTCCCAAGTGCATGTTACCGGTTATGTTACTCCCACTATAGCTAGCCTTATACTAGCCACAATGGTGAGTAACATACACTAGTAACATATACATATCCCTAGACTATGTTACTACCTTCATAGCGGGTAGTAACATAAATGTGGTAACATGCAAAGTTTCATTTATTTGTATTGAGACATGTGATGTTACAGTAACTAGCTAAGTTACTATAAGGCTGGTCATAGTGGGGAGTAACTTATACTAGTGTCATGCACATGACACTAGTCTAACTTACTACCTTCATAGTGCAAAGTAACATAGTAGTAGTGTCATAGAAGACTTTATTAATTAGCTTGTAGACTCATCTTGTCTTGGAAAGCGCTATGTTACAGTAACATATTATGTTACCACTTCTCATTAACTACATGCCACATAAACAAAAAAATCTCGAAGTGCGCTATGTTACTTGCTAAGTTACTCCCACTATGACTAGCCTAACTACCTCTCAACTCATTAACTCACTGTCACATAAGAAAATTTGCTGAGTTGGACTCGATGTTACTGCTGAAGTTACTCCCACTGTGGCTAGTCTTAGACTAGTCATAGTGGGTAGTAACTTAGACTAGTAACATGCATATGTTACTAGTCTATGTTACTATCATCACAATGGGTAGTAACATAAGTGTAGTGTCATGCAAACCTTCATTTATTATGTTGTAGACTCATTTTGCATCGTGTGTGTTATGTTAGAGTAACATACCACAAGCACCTCTCTCCTCATTAACTCCATGCCACATAACCATATATATCTTGAGATGCGTTATGTTACTAGCTAAGTTACTTTCACTATGGTTAGCCTTAGCAAATGCATTGTCATGTGGAATGTTTAGCTCAAATACGATTTTTAAAGGGTACGCTTAAGCCTATAGAAGTCCCGCTAGTAGAATCGCCACTGTGGTTAGCGACGTAGTATACGTGCCTGCGTGCGTGTGCAAAATGTTGAAGAGTGCATGTGGTAGTTAAACCCCTAATTAGCCGCTGCAGCATACTAACAATGATTGAAATGCGCTAAGAATTGACTCGTCAAGAATTATTGAAATGTATGCTAAGATTTGGCCCGTGGTCCTCACAAGCATATAAGATAAGAGGTGCATTAATTCCTGGCCACGAAAAAGATGTGGAAAAAAGCTAAATTGTGGATATGGTCACACGCCATCTAGCTAGAGGAAAAGTGTTTTTTGGAATCAGACATTGATGAAAGACAAGCCTGTAATCAGAGACACCATGCACGTATGTTTATATTGATACTAAAATCCGAAAGGGCGCGCATTACCTTTTCTCACTAACGAAAAGAATAGGATACTCCATGGATTAATGTGTGGAATCTCGAATGGAAGGAAAGGCTATATCAGGAATATCGGAAAGGTTTTCCTCATCGGCAGAAGATGAATAAATTCTACTTTGTTGGATACAATGCGCTACATTTTTATATGACAGAAAAGAATACCACAGAATCTTTTTTAAAAGGATTAGATCTATTCACCGGAAGTACAAAGCACCACAAACATAATGAAAATTACATTGAGATCCATGGACCACTTACGTCCATTGCCGCCGCCAGAACGAGCCGCCGACGCACCACTATCGTCGATCCCATACCGGAGCTGGCCTGACGTTGTCAATGACAGCCAGTAAGTCTTCTTGCGCGTGCCCCTAAGGGCCAACGCCCTAAAGCCACAGTCGTCGCTGTTGAATCCTTGAATCGATCTGAAGAACCTGGCACCAAACATCACCGTTGCGTACCTAAGCGAGAAACCTAACCTCGGCGCCCCAAGGAGCTGGCAGGAATCTACGCTGGAGCTCCGTCTAATCCATCCCAACAGACGAACTTGAGGAGGATCGGAATCCGGAAGACTGACTCGAAGAAGGAGCGCTGCCATCCGTTCAAATGTCGCCCCTGCAAGGATTAACCCTACCTATCTACTAGTGGGAGCCGAGGCACCAGGATTCTCCTCCCATGAAGTCCTCCCTCCCTTTCTTTTGGAGGTGCTGACCCCGCCACCGGCCGCCGGAGCGACAGGCGGAGGGGAGGAGAATCCACGGGCTCACCGACGGAGATTGTGGGGAGGAAGGTTTTTCCAAGTCTCCTTGGGAGAGAGCAAAGAAAAGCTTCACCACGGAATCCTGTTGTCACTTTATCAGTTGTGCCAATTTTGGGATTATAAAACATAACCATGTGATAATATTCCCGTGAAGATGAGACGTAGTGTCACATTCTATGGATGATTAGAATATCAAGTGGCGAAAAAATCTAAATGGTTGGAGGGTTAGGAGGACGGTTGTAACCCAAGCGCACTAGGGATCACATGATGAAGAAGGGCGAGCAATGTAATTCAACACTCTTTCTCATGTCTAAGTTGTTCCATGACTTAGACGTGTGATTGGTGTAGTCTGCAGCTATTTTTATTTAATAGTATATTGACAGGGTCTTGAGCTCTTTCTTTTGCGGAAAACAGTGTCTTGAACTTGAAATCTCTTGGCTCTGTGTTGTATTGAATATACTAGTCATCAGCATGTGCACTGCGTGGGCGAGCATTATACATAAAATTGAAATATAGTGAAAACTTGTAGCACTTTTTGGGATATTATTACCAAAACATGTGAAATATTTCAATATTCTATATTCATAGCATGCAAAAAAAGCACTGCTTCAATAAGTCTCATTATCAATTTCCGTAATAACAATGAAGATGTCTAAAAATTTGAGAACATAGAATGGAAAGGAATAAAGGAGCTACAATACAATCTTCAAAATGATGAGATGCAATTTTTAGGTGTCACTATCCTCTTAAGTATACTTCGTCACACGAGCACATGAGCCCTCGCGTTTGGAATTTAAGATCTCTTTGCTCTATACAACATGTGCAAGTGCACGGTTAGTATTAGATAGAACATTGGAATATAGTTGAAAGAGCTGATTATCGACTAGAGGGGGGGGTGAATAGGCGATTTTTATGAAAGTCTTCAAAACATGGGAGTTTCGAAGACAAACAATAGAAATGACACTATTCGTACGCAGCGGAAGGTAGACTACACTAGGCAAGCCATAGTCAAGTATTCAATGAAGTGAAAGCACGAAGATTATTAGCAGCTAGGTAGTAAGGATCAGGATAGAAGATAGTATGAAGCCAATCAGAACAAGTAGTCACGAAGTGAAGTCAAACAGATAATGCAAACAGGCAATGACTTCACGAAGACAAACTGTAAGAAAAGAGATGTGAGAAATAGAACCAGTAGCTTCGATAGGACAGAGATTTGTTTGACCAGCTCCAGTTGCTGTGACAACTGTACGTCTGGTTAGGGAGGCTGAGATTCAACTTAGAAGACCGCGTCTTCACCTTATTCCCCTTGAGCTAAGGACACTTAGTCCCCGCCCAATCACTTTGGTAAGTCTTCAAGGTAGACTTCCAAACCTTCACAGACTTCGTTCACTGACAATCCACAATGACTCTTGGATGCTCAGAACGTGATGCCTAACCGGCTGGAGGATTCACAGTCCTCAAGTGTAACAAGTCTTCAGATCACGCGGACAGAAAGACTTCGGTGATGCCAAACACTCTTTGGGCTCTGGGTGGTTTGGGCTTTGTCCTCGCAAGGATTCTCTCTCAGATGCTTCGGAGGCGGGTTGCTCTCAAACGATAAAAGCCGTGCACCAACTCCGAGCAGCCATCAATTTATGGTGTAGGGGGTGGGCTATTTATAGCCACTGCGCAACCCAACCTGATGTGGCCGAAATGACCCTGGGTCACTAAGGAACTGACACGTGTCCCGACGGTCATATTTCAAACACACGAGACAGCTTGACTTGGGCTACAAGTAAAGCTGACACATCCGACTATGGATAAGATTTTCTCTCATTGTCTTCGCTCGAAGACATAGGATTTGGTTCAGCATCACTTTACTCACTCTGACTTTGTTCACTTGGACCCCACTTAACAGTGCGGTGGTTCCTATGACTCAAGAAAGAAGAAAAGGAAACAATGAAACAACTAAGTCTTCGCGCTCCATAGTCTTCATGCGATGTCTTCTCATGTCATAGTCTTCAACGTGAATAGCTTCACAGACTACCATTGCCTTCAATGTCTTCACACATTTTTAGGGGTCATCTCCTGTAGGTAAACCGAATCAATGAGGGACTACTACCTGTGTTATCCTGCAATTCTCACAAACACATTAGTCCCTCAACCAGGTTTGTCGTCAATACTCCAAAACCAACTAGGGGTGGCACTAGATGCACTTACAATCTCCACCTTTTTTGTGATTGATGACAAACTGGTTGAAGGTTTCAACGGGGATAAAAGTATGTGAAATTGTAAAGGATTAAGATATTGTCTTCATAGATGGCAAAAAGGCTCCCCCTGAAGATGTGCATATAAATGTTTTGCGTTGGAATGCTAATGCACATGGCAGGTTGTACTTGTTGAGATCCTCTTCACCTTACGAAGACAATACATCATGCATGAACAGATATAACAAGAATAATGACATGCATAATGAAAAATGGACGTCTGCAGAATGACTTCATGCATGATTTATCTTCGCACATGCGGAACTTATTGTCGCATCACAGAATAACAAAAGAAGTAGCAGATGACCATCAAGTTTAAGTGTTACAACTCAAAGAACCAAATGTATCAAAAGCGAGAGTTGTAGACACTTGGCAAAAGTATAGCGACCACCCATATGGACCCGCTTGAAGACTATCAACATATGCTTCTCCCCCTTTTGATAGTAAGGACCAAAAAGGTTTGAAGACATAGTCTCTACTTGTTCCCATGAGGAGTAGGTGAGGCAGCAGGGTCGTCATTGAAGTTTGGTGGTGTAGACGAACTTGGTGCAATGTCGATACGAGCCAAAGTTGGAGGTGGTGAATTAGCATCATCGGCGTCATCAAGGACTCTGGCATTAACAGTTGCCGCAGAGGAGAAGTACTCAGAATCTTCGAGTGACGGATTCCGACGCAAGACAACATTCCTGGGAGGAGTGGTATCAAAGTTGAATCTCTCTGTGAAGCCATCGTCTTGAAGATCAGCTTCAGCACTGAGCAACGTCAAGACCTCCGACAGGTTTCATGAGTGACAAAGGCATTCTTGGTGGCAAGATTGCGAATGTGATTAATATCCACCAAGAGGCTTTGCATATGACGCTTTAGCCAGTAATGATGCTTATCGTGTTTATGATGCAAGGACACGAGAGGCTCTCGATCATTAAGCACACAAGATTTCTTTTGAGGCCTTGGAGCAATAGTGCTTTCAGTGGCTTCAGTACGGGCACGATGAGGGGCACGAGTATTTCCAGCCAAAGGATAAACACGAGTGGCAGCATGAACTCCTTCAACATGTTGAGAGAAACTTTGACGATCGACATTGTGAAGATAAATTGCCTCCTTGGTAGGCTCCGGGTAAATGGCTTCGACAGACATATCAACCTCTAGCAAGAATATGAGGTGGTTGCGTGCAGAGGGCTGATAGTCAACGGCAGAGTGAAGCTTGATCAGACGCATTACCCATGGAGCATAGAATTTCAGACCAAATATATCTGAGCCAGATGCAGCAAATTGGCGAATGAAGAAATCCTGAGCATTGAAGATGATGCCATTGAGAATATAGAAGACCAAAGTCTTCATTGAGCCTTCAAGCTTAGCTGAGGAAGAATGTCCTTTGATGGGCCATAGAGTTCGCCTGATAATGTGATAGATGGTGCGGGGTAAATACTCTAGGTCTTCAACAAAGAATTCCTTGGGATATTCAGCATCCTGTGGCAGTGGCTTCATCATACTCAGTATTTGGCTCATATTGGGCTCGGGCTTCTGGAAGATGATTTCCAATGCATTGCGGTGAAGCTGACAACCAGGTTCATCTAGTTCACCTAGAGTGGACAAGCCAGTAAGCTCAATGAGATCAAGAGCTTTGGCTTCATGGTGTACATTGCCTGCCATCCACTCAGGGACCCATGTCTTCGGATCCCTGTTGTAGCCGCGGATGTGGAGAGTGGCATAGAATTGCAGCAGAAGTTTTTCATTCCAATTTTCTTTATCAGTCACAAACTGGAGAAGGCTTGCATCTCTAAAACAGTCTAGGGCTTCTTCTAAGCAAGACAGGCTAGCAATGGCTTCGCAGTCCAAACGCATATGAGGAAATATGCGCCCTTGATTGTATAGGACACGGGAGTAATAACTGTGCTACTGATAACTCCAGAACCGATCAGATGATATTCTTCGCTTGGAATATGGGTTCTTGGCTCTATCAAAGAAAGTGTTGTGCGCAATGAAGCCATTGACATTGAATGATCCTGGTGCAGATGCAGTACCTGGAAACCTTGGCAGCCTCAGTTTTTGGCTTCTGAACCTTTGACCTGTGCTCCACATGATAATCAAATTGAGGTCCAGGAGCAGGCGGAGGAACCAGAATTGGCCGTCTGACAGTTACAAGCTCGCCTTGATAAAATGCTTGCTCAATGGTGTGTGGCCTTGATGGCGGTACAGGAGCAGTGGCATTGGTAAGGGCGTCAGGCTGCACATTTGGTGCAGGTGCATCATTGGATTCAGGCACAGTGTTTACTGCAGGCGCCACATTAGCTTCAGCCATGACAATGTCATTGGCTTCAGTAGTGTTATTGGTGGCCGCCTCAGTATTTTCAACCTCCACTTGAGTAGCTGGAGGGTCAGGCACAGACATGTTCTCCTCGAGAACATCTTCTTGGTTGGTACGGGGTGTGGCAACACGTTCTTCTTCTTGACGGGGTTCTTGATTTTCATCGGCTGATGCAGCCGGTATGTCTTCAGCAACTTTGGCTTCAGACGCAGAGACATTCTCAGTAGGAGTGGCTTCAGGAAACACTTGTTGTGCTGCCAAGTTGGGTTGCACTTATCCTTCTGGAATGCTCGATGAAGCAACTTGTGGCCTTGGTCCTTGGCGAAGCCTGCGAAATGCGGGCGACGCCTTTGGAGTGGAAGTTGGATGGACCACATAGTCTTCGTCATCATCAAGCACTGGATTGGTGACTTGAGGTGGGGGAGTACTCGGTGATTCTTGACTTGGAGTTGCTAGTTGGCGGCGATCAACCCATGAGGCATCCTAAGAGATTGGCGTCAAAGGACGACCAATACTGATGAGTTTGATGTTCATGAGAACATGCGATGATACCGTTTGGCGCTCGATTTGAGGAAGGACTTCATCATCATCTACATTGTCTTGGGGACCAATGTCTTTAGTCGTGATGGGGTAAATGGCTGGAACTTCTTCAGCTTCAGGAGCCTCTGTGGAAGCAGGCTCGTGAACTATCAACTGACGCTCTTAGTGTTCGGATGCAGGACGAGCAAAAGAGATGGGCTCGACAACGAGGGGCTCTATGGGAGCAGCCCGATCTTTCTTCTTAGTCTTTCTCTTCTTGGTTGGTGGAGCATCGTCAGTGGTGTTCTTGAGCTTGCACTTTCTGGCGTCGGCTTCAGCTGCCATGGTTTTCTTCTGTTCTGAAGCCACTGTGGGGACCTTAGGCTTTGAGCCTGTCATGCTGGCAGGGAAGACAATGCGAGGTTCTTCCTTGTCACATCCCTGGCTTTGCTATGCACTTGGGCTAGCTTGGTTGCTGCATCATGTCTAAATTTCTTTTAAACTTGAAATGGGGATGACAAACCCTAGCACTAAATAAAATGCAACTAGGATCAAAATAAAAATATTTTCAATGAACCCAGAATGCCCTTTAGAAAAGTTCATTATTTTTGTTAAAGGTGAAAACCCCTGCCAACAATGATGCACATATTTCTAGGCCATTCTGGATTTTTGAATTAAATCCTATTGTATTTGACTTTGGGCATTTAAATACTATAAATAATTTAAATGTTCAAATAAATGTTGGAAATTGTTAAGGGTCACTGAAATAATTCAGAAAGCACCCATAATTGTTTCCAGGATTTTATAAAATGGTTTAGTATTTTACTAAACTAAAACAACACAGAACAAAAAAAACAGAAATAGGAAAAGCAGAGAGGAGAGAAACCTTACCTGGCGCCACCAACCGGCCCAGCACGGCCCAGCCCACCGCCGCTTCCCCCCCTGTCGTCTTCCTCCCTCGCCAGAAGGACAGAGGCGTGTCGCCCGCGCGCGCGCTTACCCCTGGCCACCTCCTGCTTCCTCCCCGAGCCCTCTAGCGACGCCACGGAGACGCCCATGGCTCCTCGCTCCTCTCCCTCACTCTCTACTCCCTTCCTCGCCCTCTATTCTCTCCCTCCCGCGACCGAACGGAGCTCGTCGCCGCCGCTCGCCGTAGCCACGCCTACCGTGCTCCCCTCGCCTCCCCGTGTCGCCTGAAAGCTCTGCCATCATCCATTACACCTTCTAGAGCAAGCCCCGAGCGCCGGACGCCCCAAGACGACCGCCTCGACTCCGTCTTCAAGCTTCGGTCGCCGGCGATCGCCCTCGACGATTCGTCATCCTCAGCACGCCCCGGCTACCCCGAGCATCGCTTCGTGATCTACGTGAGCCCTGCCGTCTTTCCCCTCTCTTCTCGCTGCGGAACGCACCCTCTAGCCGCCCTAATCACCGGAGCCGATTGCTCCTCGCCGCCGGCCATGGCGCCGCCGTGGCCAGGGCCACCCCAGCTTGCGCCCGAGCATGTTACCAAGTTCGCCGCCCTCCCAGGAGCCCGCAGCGCCCTTCCGTTTCCCCTCTAGTGCACCGCAGCGCCGTGTTCGACCTCTGCCGAACTCCGGCGGCCACCTAGGTCATCGTCGGCGCCGATTCCGGCCACCCCGACCCCAGCTAACTCCACCAAGAGCTTCGGCTCGTCCCCAGCTCCACCTAGATGCCCTCCGCGGCCCATTTGGTCGTCGGAGTGGCTAAAACCACTCTCGCCGCCGCGTCGGGCTCGCCGGCGGCTAAACGCCGGTGTAGCCGACGTTGACCTTGAACACGGGTGGGCCCTGGTTGACTCTCCTGAGTCAATGACAGGTGGGGCCCAGCCCTGTTAACTATTTAGGATTAGTTTAAATTAATTTTAGTTTAACTAATTACACTGACACGCGGGATCCACTGTCAGGTTTGACCCGACAGTGACCTGTTGACCTGCTGACGTCACTATGAGGTCATGCTGACGCAATAATTCCTTTCTGGAATTTCATTAAATCTTAAATGATTTATTATTTCCAGAAAATGTTTAAAACTTGTAAAAATCATAGTAATTCAACCGTAACTCAGAATGAAATAAATTATATATGAAAAATGATCAGAAAAATCCAATGTATCCATCTGTACCATTTTCATGCATGTTAGAACAACTTATAGCTGCTGTTTAGCACAAATCAATTAAATGGCATTTAAACTCTCACATATGGAGTTTGAATTTGAACCTAGGGTTCAAACTAACTTCATTTAATCTGCTGCTAGTTGCATTAGCCCAAAACACATTCATATTGCCATGTCATAGCATGCATCATATTGTGCATTGCATTGATCGTGTTTCTTCTGTGTTTGCCGGTGTTGTTCCCCCTCGGTAGACGTTGTTCCGACGACGAGTTCGATGACACCGATGAAGAACTATATTATCTTCAGAAGTGCCAGGCAAGCAAAACCCCCTTGTTCATTCCGATACACTCCTACTCTCTCGCTCCTGCTCTCTTTTACTGCATTAGGACAACAACGATTCAACTGTTACTTGCTGCGGTAGCTGAACCCCTTTATCCTCTGCATGACCAGTCATTGCCACAGTAAATAGATGAAACCCACTAGCATGAGTAGGAGTTGTTTGAGCCCTGCTGTGCCTACTAATTCATGCTTGTTTGTCATGCCTGCTACTGCTTAGAGTTGAGTCAGGTCTGATTCATCGGGGATGAATCAGAGGTGTATGAACATGTCCTACTGTGTGTGAGCTAAATGTGTGAATACGATTTGGTAAAGGTAGCGGTGAGAGGCCATGTAGGAGTACATGGTGGGTTGTCTCATTGCAGCCGTCCTCAGGAACTGAGTTCTGTGTTTGTGATCCATGAAACAGATACTACTACGCATTGGGCCCGAAACCAATGGACCCTCTCGGCTTCTTAATCACCCTTGTTCTCTGTCCAGGAGTTGCAACTAGTTTCTAGTGTTTGTAGGATATGTGTTGGAGGCCGTGGGCAGCGCTGACCGGAGGGGTGGGCTGTGATGCGGTAGATACACCGTGGCCCGGTGTACCAAGCGCCCGTTTGATGTCTCGGGAACCCTGCACACATCGTTTGGGGCTGTGAGCGAAACTCCGGCCGGATCTCCTCATGGATGGAACCCGAATAGGCGATAAACCTGGACTAGAGACTTGAGTGTTTAGGTAGGCTGTGGCCGACACCCATGTTGGGCTTCCGCTTGAAGGTTGCCGAGTACATGTCGTGTAAACGGCGGTAAGTGGTGAGAGCGTGTGTGAAGAAGTACACCCCTACAGGGTTAACATCATCTATTCGAATAGCCGTGTCCGCGGAAAAGGACTTCTGGGTTGCCTGTACAGTTCATAGACAAGTGAAAGTGGATACTCTAAAATATGCAAGATAAACGTGAGTGCTATGGATGGCGTTCTCGTAGGGAGACGGGAGCGGATCCATAGTGGTGTATTGATATGGTGAATATGTGGACTCGTGTGCGCCACCTCAAAAGAGTTACTTGCAGTCGTAGTTTAGGATAGCCACCGAGTCAAAGCTGGCCTACTCTAGTTAAACCCCACCATCCCCTTTGTTGATAATGATGCATATGTGGTTAGTTCTGATGTAAGTCTTGCTGGGTACATTTGTACTCACGTTGCTTAATTTATGTTTTTGCAGAGAGAGACTTCAGTCTCACTAGTAGTTCCACGTGGACTTCGACGTTTATCTTGTTACCTCAGCTACGATCTTGTGCCCTCGGCAGGATTTGGTAGATAGTCAGGCTTCTCAGCCTTTTTCATTTATACATGTCTGTACTCAGACATGATAGCTTCCGCTTGTGTGTTGACTTGTATGCTCTGAATGTTGGGTCATGAGACCCCTGTTTGTAATATCTCGCTCCCCGGAGCCTTTTGTATAAATACTTGAGTCATAGAGTCATGTTGTGATGCCATGTTGTATTTGCACATATCGAGCATATTGTGTGTATGTTATTGAAATGCTTGGTATGTGTGGGATCTGACTATCTAGTTGTTTATCCTTAGTAGCCTCTCTTACCGGGAAATGTCTCCTAGTGTTTCCACCGAGCCAGGGTAGCTTGCTACTGCTCCGGAGCACTTAGGCTGGCCGGCATGTGTCCTTCTTCGTTCATGTGTCTGTCCCTTCGGGGAAATGTTACGCGATGAATACCGGAGTCCTGTTAGCCCGCTACAGCCCGGTTCACCGGAGTCCTGCTAGCCCAGTGCTACAGCCTAGATTCACTCGCTGATGACCGACATGTTCGATGCTGGGTCATGGATGCCTGTCCCTGTAAGTTTGTGCCACTTTGGGTTCACGACTAGCCATGTCAGCCCGGGCTCCTTATCATATGGATGCTAGCGACACTATCATATACGTGTGCCAAAAGGCGCAAACGGTCCCGGGCAAAGGTAAGGCGACACCCGTGGGAATACCGTGCGTGAGGCCGCAAAGCGATATGAGGTGTTACATGCTAGATCGATGTGGCATTGAGTCGGGGTCCTGACATTCCTGTCGGTGTCAAAACCGGTGGATCTCAGGCAGGGGGTCCCGAACTGTGCGTCTAAGGCTAATCGTAACAGGAGGCAGAGGACACGATGTTTTACCCAGGTTCGGGCCCTCTCGATGGAGGTAATACCCTACTTCCTGCTTGATTGATCTTGATGATATGAGTATTACAAGAGTTGATCTACCACGAGATCATAGAGGCTAAACCCGAGAAGCTAGCCTCTGATTATGATTGTTGTTGTCCTACGGACTAAACCCTCCGGTTTATATAGACACCAGAGGGGGCTAGCTAGGGTTACACAGAGTCGGTTACAGAGAAGGAAACCTACATATCCAAATATCCAAGCTTGCCCTCCATGCAAAGGAGAGTCCGATCCGAACACGGGACAAAGTCTTCAATCTTGTATCTTCATAGTCCAACAGTCCGGCCAAAGTATATAGTCTGGCTGCCCGAGGACCCCTTAATCCAGGACTCCCTCAATAGCCCCTGAACCAGGCTTCAATGACGATGAGTCCGGCGCGCAGATTCTCTCCGGCATTGCAAGGCGGGTTCCTTCTCCGAATACTCCATAGAAGATTTCGAACACAAGGATCATGTCCGGCTCTGCAAAAAAAAAAATTCACACACCACCGTAGAGAGTACAATACTCCACAAATCTAATCCGCTGACAGCTTTTCATAGCATGACTTCCTACCACGGCTCAGTTTTTATTCGAACTGTTTTTCGTAACCAGCCACTACACAAGCTGCGAGGCGGTTTTATTAGCACGTCTTGTCGAAGCAGAGATTGTGTCCCCCTTATCACGGGATTCTCATCAATACGTGTGTGGGTAACCCAACCGTGTTTGTTTAATATGACTCTTCAATTTTAGGCAAGTCCCAAACGGTCACGTGGGGGACGCTTGATATTCGTCTTCTTTATAAGGGGGGCAAGGCCTGCCCTTTTCTACCCACGCTTGATCCTTCCCCTCCCGCACCTCAAGTTCCAGCACCCAAGGCTCAAGCTAAATCACTTTGGTCCTCCGACCATGTCCGGATCCAATCTTCAAGGCCGGTGGATGGCCTCCTCCATGACAGAGGAGGACATCCGGAAGCTTAGGGAGGCCAGGTATCTCATGGCCGAGATTCCGCACAGGCTACCTGCTCAAGGGCAGGTCGTGCCCACTCCCGAACCCAACAAGAGCATTGTTTTTATCTCCCACTTTCTCCGAGGGCTAGGTTTTAGCATTGATCTCTTCGTAAGAGGGCGCATGTTCTATTACGGACTAGATTTCCACGATCTAGCTCCGGATTCCGTCCTTCACATCTCGTCGTTTATCATCGTGTGTGAAGCTTTCCTCCACATCACCCCCCACTTCGGCCTTTGGCTCAAGACTTTCAATGTGAGGCCGAGGGTGATCGACGAGCGTCGTGCAGAGTGCGGAGGCGCTATATTAAGCAAAGGCGCTGACGCCCCATGGCCAAAGGGTTCTTTCATGGAGACTTGTGATTTATGGCAGCGGGAGTGGTTCTACATCACTGCTCCCCGAGGTACAAAGCGGGTGGCTGCCCCAGTGTTCCACCCGGGCCCTCCACTGCACCTGGCGTCATGGGTCAACAAGGGGCTGGACTGGGGGCCGGCTAACAACGTGCCGACATTGCAAAGCCGCATCCGAGACCTTCTCAAGAGGGATGTCAGTCTTGTCAAGATAATGCAAGTGATGCTGGTTCGTCGAGTCCTGCCCTGCCAACGTCGTCCTCTCCGTATGTGGGAGTTCAACTCGGAAGGACCGTGAACCGTTCAACATTCTTCGGCATGACGCTCAAAGAGATGTATGAGTTATTCTTAGGATCACGAATAAAGTGTCCGGACACCACCGAGGACGCGGGTCTCAATTGTAACCGTCCGGATACCCCGGTAAATACTTCTATTGCCGAACACACCATCCTTTATGTTTATTATAACATCATTCTAAAAAATTGCTCTCTACCAGGATTGGCTGAGGAAGGCGGAGAGGATTAGGTGACCGGCCCCTCTTCCCGAAGGCTCTCCGAATCCTTCATTGACCAGGATGCTTGAGCGTGCGCCATATCAGGTGCCCTCAGGAGAAGACGAGGGGAGGAACAGAGAGGCCACAGGTGGGCCTCACATCCTACACATCCAAATCGGAGGAGTAAGTGCATCCGCGAAGGAGGATAATCGGGGAGGGGAATCTAAAATCCCCTCTCCTCAAGGTAAGAAAAGGGCCGCCTCCGAAGATTTGGAAATGGAGGCCTCTAAATGAGGGAAGAAAACCTCACAAGGGGGCCGGCCCTCCACTGAGCCGTAAGTGAAAGATTACTTTGGTAGACATACCCTGTTTTGTCTCTGAGGATAATGACCGAAACATATTTGTTGCAGTCCGACTCGTAGCCCTTCTTCACAGAGTTCGTCCTCGGGGGATCTTCCTCCGGAGATGATGGAGAGCGAGACGCCTCCCCTTGCCGCCCCTTCACACGGGGCGGACGACCCCGAGGTGTCGTCACGGAGGGTTTCTCCTCATCCACCAAGGCCAGAAGTTGACACTTCGGCTGCCCGGAGTCTTGAATATCCGGCTCCCAAAGAGAGCTTTAGGAGGAGTCCGGGATTGTCCGGCACACAGCCGGACACACTAATGGGCCTTCTGGAGCGGGCGGCCATCTCAGAGACACATCGTGCCTAAATGGGTACGTTGATTGAGAGGATTTCATCCGCGAAAAGCGGTTTGAATGAAGGTTTTACGAGTCTACTCAGAGGCTTTGAGGTATGCAAAAAATGTATTTTTGATGGTTCTGCACATGCTAAGTGTGCTCTGTATAGATAGTAGCCCGTGAGAGTCTGGTTGCCATCAACGTGGCGAACAGAGGATCGTAATCTCTGGTAATAAGCGCGCTGCTTTATGTGCAGGTGGCTGAGTGTCCGACGGCTGACCGATCTGCTGATTTTGCCAAACTAAAGCGGCAGCTGGACGTGGCTGATGCCGACATCGCGCTTGTTAACAAGTGGCTTGACAAGGACCAGGGTATGTATATTCGGCTTGTCAGCAAATGTTTAAGAGGAGCATGATGCTAGTATCTATTGTCACATCCCTAGTTCTGGTATGACCTAGGCTAGCTAGTCATTTGTGCATCATGTTTAAATTCCATTTAAACTTGAAATGGGGATTTGTGAAACCCTTAGAATCATCTCTGGAAATGAGCCAAATAAAAATTGTTCCAAAAAGGTCCAAGAAAATGCTCATGTTGCTCTCTGAAAATATTGGACAGAGATAAAAATCAAACCAATATTTTTAAGAGCCCATAAGTATTTATTTTGGGCATTTGGAATTAATGCATAATTATTTGCATTGGATATATATTTGTTATATATATAATATATGTCCAAAAATTATGCCATTTGCTGAGGAGCTCTGGAATAATACCACTAGTTCCTACAAAAATTGGCATAAGTAAATAAAATGATTTAGTATTTTTATTAAATCCAAACAAATGTCAGAAAAATAGAAAAAGAAAAATAAAAGGGAGAAGAGACTTACCTGGCGCTTACCTCCCTGTGCAGCCCATTCCTGTGCGGCCTGGCCGGCCCAGTTGGCCAGCCCAGCCCACCTGGCCTCCTCCTCTGTCGTCTTCCTCCCCCTCGCCCAAGCAGCTGCGTGCCCGCGCCACAGCCGGCCGCGGCCACGCGCCCGGCCACCTCCTGCCTCCCTGCCTGCTCCGCGACTCCCTGGACGTCGCCACGACGCCCCGCACCTCTCTCCCTCTCTCTCATTCCTCCCCCTCCCCTGGTCTCTCTCCCACACGCGACCGCCCGAACGCGCCGTCGCCGCCGCTCGCCGTAGCCGTAGCCACCGCCTCCCCCTCGCCTCTCTGACACGCGCAGGAGCTCCGCGTCGTCGTCCTCATCCTCCCTGTCAAGCCACGTAAGCCGGAGCGCCCCGTGGAGCCGTCTCCATCGCCTTCATCACCTCCGGCCGCCGTGGATCTCCGTCGCCGCTCGCCGCTGTCAGCGCCTCCCCCGAGCTCGCCGTCGTCTCTTACGGTCCCCTGTGAGCCCCCCCGCGTCGGTTCCCCCTCCTCTCCTGCCTCCCCGTACTCTGTAGCCCGCAGCCGCTCGAGCCCGAGCTCCGGCCGCCGCCGCGAGCTCTGCTCTGGCGAGCTTCGGCCTCCCCGGCTCCTCCCCCCTGCCCAACTGGATGCGCGCGAGCACTAGCTCCTCGGAGATGGTCTCCGCCGCCCGGATGGTCGCCGGAGTGACAATCCCGAGCCCTCCGCCGCGTTCGGCCTCGCCGGCGGCTAAACGCCGGCGGGATTGACTGGGTCAACCCTGCTAACTAATCCCCCCTGTGACACTGACATGTGGGGCCCGGCCCTGCTAATTTTTAGTTTAAGATTAACTTGACAATTAATCAGCCTCGTTAATTAAACAAGTTTAGGTTTAATTTAATTAAGATTAGCCACAGTCACTGACACATGGATCCCACTGGTCAGGTTTGACTTGGACCTGGCCGTTGACCCGCTGATGTCACGCTGACGTCAGGCTGACGCACTTATTCATTTTCTGGATTTAAATTAAATCAGGAAATTCCAGAAAATGATTTAGACTTCAAAAAATCATAGAAATTCAACCGTAACTCAGATTGAAATAGTGTATATATGAAAAATTATCAGAAAAATGCAATCTTTCCATATGTACTAGTTTCATGCATGACAAACCAACTTATACCTACTGTATAAGTGAAAACATGTAAATGGCATTTATAAAGAGCTTACTTGGAGTTGCATTTGAATCCTTGATTCAAATGGACTTCATCCAAATATAATGCTAGCTGCATTAGCACAAACCACATCACATCTTCATGCCATGTTCATGCATCATATTGTTGCATATGCTTGTGTTTTGATTGTCGACACCGTTCCTTCTCAATAGGTCCTACTCCGGAGACCGTTCCAGAGTACCTATCTGAGGGGCAGTGCCTTCCTTGTTGATCTACCAGGCAAGCAAACCCCCTTGTTCATTCCGATACAATCCTACTCTCTCGCTCCTGCTCTCAGTTATTGCATTAGGACAACAACGATTCATCTGCTACTTTGTGCTGCGGTAGTTGAACCCATTCCTTTGCATGACCTGTCATTGCCACAGTAAATAGTTGAAACCCACTAGCATGTGTAGGAGTTGATTGAAGCCATTGTTGTGTTCCTACCATGCTATGCCTGCTATTGCTTAGAGTGTGTCAGGTCTGATTCATTGGGAATGAATTGGAGTGCAGTGTCTATGTTCTGATGCTGAGAGTGAAGTGTGTGAACACGATTTGGTAAAGGTAGCGGTGAGAGGCCATGTAGGAGTACATGGTGGGTTGTCTCACTGGAACCGTCCTTAAGCACTGAGTTCTATGTATGTTGTCCAATGACTCGATACTACCACACATTGGGTTCCGGTAACTCGACCCTCTCGACTTATTAACCAACTTGATCTCTGTCCAGGAGTCGCAACTAGTTTCTGGTGTTTGTAGGTAGTGCTATTTTTCTACCAAGTGGCACCCGGCAGGGTGGGCTTGGGACAGACTAGGCACACGTGGCCTGGTGTACCGAGTGGCACCCGGATGGTGGGCTCGGGAACCCTGCACACATCGTTTGGGGCCGTGAGCGAAACCCCGGCCGGATCTCCTTGCGGATGGAACCCGAATAGGCGATAAACCTGGGCTAGAGTCTTGTGTGGTTAGTCAGGTCGTGGCCGACACCCTCGCCAGGCTTCCGCTTGAAGGTTGCCGAGATACATGACGTGTACATGGCGGTAAGTGGCGAGAGCGTGTGTGAAGAAGTACACCCCTGCAGGGTTAACATGATCTATTCGAATAGCCGGGTCCGCGGTTATGGACTTCTTGGATGCTTACATGGTACATAGACAACTTGAAGTGGATACTCTAAAATGCTCAAGACAAGTGTGAGTGCTATGGATGGCCTTCTCGTAGGGAGACGGGGATGAATCCATAGTAGTGTATTGTGTGGTGATTAGTGGACTCGTGTGCGCCATATCACCTCAAAGAAGTTCTGGTAGTCGTAGAACAGGATAGCCACAGAGTCAAAGCTGGCTTGCTGCAACTAAACCCCACATTACCCTCTTGATACAAATGCATGTATGATAGGATCTGATGTAAGTCTTGCTGAGTACCTTTGTACTCATGTTGCTTTATTTATGTTTTTGCAGCGGAGACTTCGGTCTTACTAGTGTTCTCGTGGACTTCGACAAGTAGCTTGTACCTCAGCTACGATCTTGATCGGATGTTGTAGATAGTCAGGCTCTTCAGCCTTTTTCATTTGTAGATGTCTGTACCCAGACATGTAATGCTTCCGCTTGTTGCTTGTATGCTCTGTATGATGGGTCTGTGACCCCTGTTTGCAATAAATGCTATGATGGCTCTTTGAGCCTTATCTATATGAGTTGTTGAGTTATGCTGTGATGCCATGTTGTACAACACATACTTGCATGTTATGCGTACGTGTAATGTGTATTGCTATGTGTGGGATCTGACTATCTAGTTGTTTATCCTTAGTAGCCTCTCTTACCGGGAAATATCTCCTAATGCTTCCACTGAGCCATGGTAGCGTGCTACTGCTCCGGAACACTTAGGCTGGCCGGCATGTGTCCTTCTTCGTTCCTGTGTCTGTCCCTTCGGGGAAATGTCACGCGATGATACCGGAGTCCTGTTAGCCCGCTACAGCCCGGTTCACCGGAGTCCTGTTAGCCCAGTGCTACAGCCTGGATTCACTCGCTGATGACCGACACGTTCGATGCTGGGTCATGGATGCCTGTCCCTGTAAGTTTGTGCCACTTTGGGTTTACGACTAGCCATGTTAGCCCGGGTTCTTTGTCATATGGATGCTAGCGACACTATCATATACGTGTGCCAAAAGGCACAAACGGTCCCGGGCATGGTAAGGCGACACCCGTGGGAATACCGTGCGTGAGGCCGCAAAGTGATATGAGGTGTTACATGCTAGATCGGTGTGGCATAGAATCGGGGTCCTGACAGCTTTGGTATCAGAGCCTGACTGCCTGTAGGATTACCAAGCCAAACTGGTCGAAGTTGAGTCTAGAAATTCTTTAGTTATATAAGGGAATTGATTGTGGGAAGGAACGTAAGGCTCTTTTTACTCCTTTACCTCATGGCCTTCTGATCTGAGTCATCCTATCTTTCCTACGGGGTTAAGGAACTAGGCTTTCTCTTCCGTCTATCAGGATCACGTGTTACTACTCCGTAGTCCCATAGGATTGGTTGATCAGAGTCATACCCCAGTTTCGAGTACTTCCGGTGTAGTCTGTTTAGTACTATCTCAGAACCTTGAGTGATGATGATGAGTATGTTACTACCCCATTTTAGCAGGATGTCTCATTCTGGGCATTTTACCGCCGTTATGCTACCGGAATTGCCCTAGGAGTTTGAGAGTTACTAATTTCTTTATCCTACATCCTATAGCCTATAGATGATGCTGATTCCGTCCTTGGTTTCGTTTGTCAGGATGTGATCAGTTAAGCGAAGTTCTGTTGCCCGTAGCCAGAACCACGAAGATGGTAGGGATGAGGATCCTCCCGACCAACCTTCATTGGCAGAGTTCATGTTAGAGATGGAGAGAAACAAGCGTGAATCTAACCGCTTGTTGGCACGTATCGAGGAGAACACCACATATCAGTTCAAAGGGTCTGTAACCATTCATGACTTCATTCGCTTGTACCCACCTACCTTTCATCATTCCATCGAGCCACTCGATGCAGATGACCGGCTCCGTAGCATCACTCATAAGCTACGTTCCGCAAACGTAGCTGAAGATGACAAGGTCACCTATGCCACATACCACCTGGAAGGTCCTGCTAGTCTTTGGTGGCAGAACTATGAGGCTATGCTTCCAGCTGGCCAGATTCCTACCTGGAGAGATTTCACTGAGGCTTTTCGCGAGCATCACATTCCTGAAGCCCTCATCGATCGCAAGAGAGAAGAGTTCTGTAGTTTCACCCAGAGTAAGATGGCTGTTGATGCTTACAATAGAGAGTTTGAGAACCTCGCCCGCTATGCCACAGAAGAAGTGTCCACGGACGCCAAGAAGCAGGCTAGGTTTCGGAAGGGTCTCAACCCCAGGTTGCGTCGTGATCTCCACCTGCATCATTGTGATACATTCCAAGCTCTTGTGAACAAGGCCATTAATGCAGAGACAGCTCAGCTCACTTACGAGGAGTCTCATAAGCACACCCGTGATTTGGGATCTTCCTCCGGTTCTAGTTCTCAGAAGCGCCGGATTTGGGTTCCAATCTCCGCTCTTCCACCCGGATATACACCGAGGCCATCTTTTGTGGTGCCTTCCCCAGCTCAATCGTATGTTCCACCTAGGCCTACTGGTAGACCGCTTGTCAGTGCGGGTCCACGTCCAACCTCAGGGACTTGCTTCACATGCGGGAAGCCAGGACACTATGCACGTGACTGCCCTCAGGCCAGTTATGCTACACCCTAGCCCGAGAAGACCGTTGGTTGTGTTAAGCTACCATGCGAGATGATCAGTGTCAAGTCAGCCCCCACTGAATGTGGACGTGTGCATCACGTCTCAGCTAAAGACACTCATGATGATCCGGATGTCGTTCTTGGTACACTCCTTGTCAATTGTCACAAAGCATCGGTTCTATTCGATACTGGAGCGTCTCACTCCTTCATTTCTGAAAGCTATGCTAACTTGCACGACATGTCATTTTGTGATATGCCAACTCCGCTTGAAATCCAAACCCCAGGGTCTAGATGGGAAACCACCAGAATCAGCTATGGTAATGAAATCCTTGTTGATAGACTTGTATTTCTTGCATCACTTGTAGCCCTCAAGTCCTCAGATATTAACATCATCTTGTGTATGGACTGGATGACAGCTCATCATGCCAAGATTGATTGTTACACCAGATCTGTTCAGCTTACCCACCCATCTGGCAAGATAGTCACTGTCTCCACTAGAGTTGCAAAGCGTCAACTCTATTCTCTTAATGCCAGCCCTCTCCCTGACCTTGAAGATATCCCGGTAGTCCGTGACTTTCCGGATGTCTTGACATAGGAACTGCCAGGTGTTCCACCTGATGGAGATGTAGAGTTCGTCATAGATCATATCCCAGGAACTGCTCCAATCTCTAGGAGACCTTACAAAATGGCACCCTTAGAACTAGCCGAGCTTAAGAAACAACTTGATGAGTCCTTGCAAAAGGGTTTCATCCGTCCTAGTTCTTCTCCTTGGGCTTGCCCCGTCCTCTTCGTCAAGAAGAAGGATGGTACGGATCGGATGGTTGTAGATTATCGTCCTGTTAATTTGGTCACGATAAAGAACAAATATCCGCTCCCCAGGATCAACGACCTGTATGATCAGCTCGCTGGATCCTCAGTCTTCTCCAAGATGGATTTGAGGTTAGGCTACCACCAAATCAAGATCAGAAACGGGGACATCCCTAAAACGGCTTTTGTCACTCGTTATGGTCAGTACGAGTACACCGTCATGTCCTTCGGCCTAACCAACGCCCCAGCCACTTTCTCCCGCTTGATGAACTCGATCTTCATGGAGTACTTAGATAAGTTCGTCGTGGTTTACCTCGATGATATTCTTATTTACTCGAAGAACGAGGAAGAGCATGCCGAACATCTTAGACTTGTGTTAGAAAAACTCAGAGAGCACCGCCTTTATGCCAAGTTCTCCAAGTGCGAATTTTGGTTGCCAGAAGTGACCTACCTAGGCCACGTAATCTCTGGTAAGGGCATTGCTGTCAATCCCGAGATAGTTAAGGCCATTCTCGATTGGACTCCACCTGAAACCGTTAAACAAGTTAGGAGTTTCCTTGGTCTAGCCAGCTATTGTCGTCGCTTTGTTGAAAACTTCTCCAAAGTAGCCAAACCCCTCACGGAACTTCTCAAGAAAGAGAAAAAGTTTGAGTGGTCCCCACAGTGTGAGTACAGTTTTCAGGAACTGAAAAGGCGCCTGACTTCTGCTCCCATACTTGTGCCACCGGATTTCACAAAGGATTTTGTTATCTACTGCGACACCTCACGACAGGGACTAGGTTGCATTCTTATGCAGGATCGTCATGTGATTGCCTATGCATCTCGACAGTTGCATCCACATGAGGAGAATTATTCTACACATGATCTAGAGCTTGCAGCCGTAGTCTATGCACTCAAGACCTGGCGACATTACCTCCTTGGTAAACGTTGCGAGATCTACACCGATCACCAGAGTCTCAAGTATATCTTCACCCAACCGGATCTGAACCTTAGGCAAAGACGTTGGTCGGAAGTGATCTCACATTATGATCTAGGGATTACTTACACTCCAGGCAAAGCCAATGTCATGGCTGATGCGCTAAGTCGTAAATCCTATTGCAACAATCTCATGTTGCAGCAGGGCCAACCACTTCTCCATGAGGAATTATGTAAGCTTAACCTTCACATTCCTCCTCATGGATTCCTTTCTACCTTGGTGGCGAAACCTACTATTGTGGATCGTATCATAGAAGTCCAGAAGCATGATACAGGAATCTCCCGAATCAAGAAAAATATCTCCAAGGGAGTAGCTGGTTGTTTCTCTATGGATGAATGAGGTGTTGTTTACTTTGGGAACTGCTTGGTGGTTCCCAAGAGTTAGCAGATGCAACAATTGATTCTTAAGGAGGCGCATGAATCCCCTCTCACGATTCATCCCGGTAGTACTAAGATGTATCAGGACCTATGCCAGAGGTTCTCGTGGACTAGGATGAAGAGAGAAATCGCCGACTTCGTTGCTAATTGTGATGTTTGTCGTTGCGTTAAGGCAGAGCATCAAAGGCCTGCTGGCACCCTTCATCCTTTAGCTATTCCTGAATGGAAATGGGATAAAGTTGGTATGGACTTCATCACCGGCTTTCCCAGGACCAAGAGAGGGAATAATGCTATCTTCGTAGTCATTGATCGTCTCTCCAAAGTGGCGCACTTCCTACCTGTTCGAGAGAATATCACCGCTAGTCAGCTCGCTGACTTATATATTTCTCGAATAGTATCACTTCATGGTGTTCCACTAGAGATCAATTCAGACCGTGGTAGTCTTTTCAGTTCTCATTTCTGGGAGAGTTTCCAGACTGCCATGGGAACCCATCTTTCCTTGAGTACCGCTTTCCACCCTCAGTCGAGTGGTCAGGTGGAAAGGGTCAACCAAATTCTCGAAGACATGCTCAGAGCTTGCGTTATCTCATTCGGTATGGACTGTGAGAAATGTCTTCCTTTCGCTGAGTTTGCTTATAACAATAGCTATCAATCCAGTCTCAAGAAAGCTCCTTTTGAGATTCTCTATGGACGAAGATGTCGAACACCTTTGAACTGGTCAGAAACCGGTGAAAGATAGTTCTTTGGACCGGACATGATCCAGGAGGCAGAAGAGCAAGTTCGCATCATTCGTGAGAATTTGAAAACAGCCCAGTCTCATTAGAAGAGTCAGTATGATCGTCATCATAAGGATATGACTTATGAAATTGACGACAAAGCTTACCTTCAGGTCACTCCTTTGAAGGGTACCCATCGTTTCGGTATCAAGGGCAAGTTGGCTCCTCGTTACATTGGTCCTTTTCGCATTCTCGCTAAACGAGGAGAGGTTGCCTACCAGTTGGAATTACCCCCACATCTTTCTTGAGTCCATGACGTCTTCCGCGTCTCTCAACTCAGGCGTTGCTTCTCGGATCCTATCCGCGAAGTGGACCACGAAACGCTTGATCTCCAAGATAACCTCACATATCGAGAGTACCCGGTTCACATTCTTGATCAAGCAGAGCATGTCACTCGACGTCAGAACATCAAGTTTCTCAAGGTTCAGTGGTCTCATCATTCCGAGAGAGAAGCTACCTGGGAGCAAGAAGATCGTCTTTGACTGGAGTACCCCACTTTCTTTCCGTCGACCCATGAATCTCGGGACGAGATTCTTTCAAGTGGGGGCGAGTTGTCACATCCCTAGTTCTGGTATGACCTAGGCTAGCTAGTCATTTGTGCATCATGTTTAAATTCCATTTAAATTCGAAATGGGGATTTGTGAAACCCTCAGAATCATCTCTGGGAATGACCCAAATAAAAATTGTTCCAAAAAGGTCCAAGAAAATGCTCATGTTGCTCTCTGAAAATATTGGACAGAGATAAAAATCAAACCAATATTTTTAAGAGCCCATAAGTATTTATTTTGGGCATTTGGAATTAATGCGTAATTATTTGCATTGGATATATATTTGTTATATATATAATATATGTCCAAAAATTATGCCATTTGCTCAGGAGTTCTGGAATAATACCACTAGTTCCTACAAAAATTGGCATAAGTAAATAAAATGATTTAGTATTTTTACTAAATCCAAACAAATGTCAGAAAAATAGAAAAAGAAAAATAAAAGGGAGAAGAGACTTACCTGGCGCTTACCTCCCTGTGCAGCCCGTTCCTGTGCGGCCTGGCCGGCCCAGTTGGCCAGCCCAGCCCACTTGGCCTCCTCCTCTGTCGTCTTCCTCCCCCTCGCCCAAGCAGCTGCGTGCCCGCGCCACAGCCGGCCGCGGCCACGCGCCCGGCCACCTACTGCCTCCCTGCCTGCTCCGCGACTCACTTGACGTTGCCACGACGCCCCGCACCTCTCTCCCTCTCTCTCATTCCTCCCCCTCCCCTGGTCTCTCTCCCACACGCGACCGCCCGAACGCGCTATCGCCGCCGCTCGCCGTAACCGTAGCCACCGCCTCCCCCTTGCCTCTCTGACATGCGCAGGAGCTCCGCGTCGTCGTCCTCGTCCTCCCTGTCAAGCCACGCAAGCCGGAGCGCCCCGTGGAGCCGTCGCCGTCGCCTTCATCACCTCCGGCCACCGTGGATCTCCGTCGCCGCTTGCCGCCGTTAGCGCCTCCCTTGAGCTCGCCGTCGTCTCTTCCGGTCCCCTGTGAGCCCCCCCCCCCCCCCCCGCATCGATTCCCCCTCCTCTCCTGCCTCCCCGTGCTCTGTTCCCCGCAGCCGCTCGAGCCCGAGCTCCGGCCATCGCCGCGAGCTCTGCTCCGGCGAGCTCCGGCCTCCCCGGCTCCTCCCCCCTGAGCTCTGACTATCTAGTTGTTTATCCTTAGTAGCCTCTCTTACCGGGAAATGTCTCCTAGTGTTTCCACCGAGCCAGGGTAGCTTGCTACTGCTCCGGAGCACTTAGGCTGGCCGGCATGTGTCCTTCTTCGTTCCTGTGTCTGTCCCTTCGGGGAAATGTCACGCGATGAATACCGGAGTCCTGTTAGCCCGCTACAGCCCGGTTCACCGGAGTCCTGTTAGCCCAGTGCTACAGCCTGGATTCACTCGCTGATGACCGACACGTTCGATGCTGGGTCATGAATGCCTGTTCCTGTAAGTTTGTGCCACTTTGGGTTTACAACTAGCCATGTCAGCCCGGGTTCTTTGTCATATGGATGCTAGCGACACTATCATATACGTGTGACAAAAGGCGCAAACGGTCCCGGGCATGGTAAGGCGACACCCGTGGGAATACCGTGCGTGAGGCCGCAAAGTGATATGAGGTGTTACATGCTAGATCGGTGTGGCATAGAATCGGGGTCCTGACATCTATAATATGCTGTGACTGCAGATGGAGCTGCTGCTGTGGAGACCCTTCGGGCGGAGCTTGCCCGAGCCAAGGTGCAAGCCCGGATAAGTGATGCGGCCACTATGAAGGCGGTCGAGGAGTTAAGAGCCGAACAGGATGCTCATCGCTGGAGCGAGGAAAAGATAGCCCATATGGCTACCGAGCTGGAAGATGCCGCCAACCGCCGTGAGCTCCTTGAAAAGGAAAATCAAGCAAAAGCGGCTAACCTGAAGAAGGCCCTGGAGGCAGCCAAGGAAGCCCGCTCTGAAATGAGGGGGATGAGGGAGGAGCTTCATGAAGCCGGAGATATTGTGGCTGGGAAGCCCTATCTGTTGCGGATGAAATTCGGAGATCCGAAGTATGCCCCTCTGGATCAGTTGTGGAGTGCGGCGGACTCATATGTGAACCTGGCAAAGAGTGCTACTGATGCGACCGAGTTTTTCAAAGATCGGAAAGACCATAAGGTTGAGAGGTTATTCTGGTCGCAGTCAGTGCCCCGACGCGTCCGCTGCCATTGAATGAAAAGATGGCCGCATGGGCCGAACTACACAGGTTGTCCGGGCTTGCTATGAGGTATGTCGTGGATCATCTTTGGCCACAAGGACCAAGGACGGACAACTATTTTGGATTGGTGCAACAATTCCTTGGTGCTGTGTCGCATATCGATGCCGTGAAGAGGTCGGCGTGCATAGAGAGTGCGCGGATGGCTCTTGCCCATGTTAAAACATACTGGGCTGGGATGGAAACCACCGCTATTGTGACCCGGCGTGCGGTGGAAGGCCAGGACCTGGCCGAGCACTATTTCGAAGAAGTCTTAGAAGGCGCCCGTTTAATAGAGATCAGTGCTCGAAGAGTGCCATGTTCGAATGACATGTATCGCGATTGTAAAGACAATGCTATTTTGACTTATAAAGGTTGTGTTTATACTTTTGCCCGAAAGTATTATAATACCTTCTGTGCGGCCGTTTATGTATGTATATAACCTGAAAGTGTTGGGGAACGTAGGAATTTCAAAAAAATTCCTACACACATGCAAGATGATGGTGATGCATAGCAATGAGAGGGGAGAGTAATGTCCACGTACCCTCGTAGACCATAAGCGGAAGCGTTATGACAACGCGGTTGATGTAGTCGTACGTCTTCATGATCCGACCGATCCAAGTACCGAACGTACGGCACCTCCGTGTTCAGCACACGTTCAGCTCGATGACGTTCCCCGGGCTCCAGTCCAGCAAAGCGTCGGGGATGAATTCCGTCAGCACGACGGCGTGGTGACGATGATGATATTCTACCGGCACATGGCTTCGCCTAAACTCCGCGACGATATGACCAAGGTGGAATATGGTGGAGGGGGGCACCGCACACGGCTAATGAACAATCCATAGATCAACTTGTGTGTCATGGGGTGCCCCCTTGCCCCCGTATATAAAGGAGCAAGGGGGAGGAGGCCGGCCCTAGGAGGGGGCGCGCCAAGTGTGGAGTCCTACTAGGACTCCCTAGTCCTAGTAGGATTCCACGTCCCTTGTTGGAGTAGGAGAAGGGGAAAGAGGGGGAGAGGAAGAAGGAAAGTGGGGCTGCGCCCCTTGTCCAATTCGGACCAGAGGGGGAGCGCAGGCCTCCTTCCTTTTGGCCTCTGTCCTCTATTCCCGTATGGCCCAATAAGGCCCATATACTCCCCGGCGAATTCCCGTAACTCTCCGGTACTCCGAAAAATACCCGAATCACTCGGAACCTTTCCGAACTCCGAATATAGTCGTCCTATATATCGATCTTTACGTCTCGACCATTTCGAGACTCCTCGTCATGTCCCCGATCTCATCCGGGACTCCGAACTCCTTCGGTACATCAAAACTCATAAACTCATAATATAACTGTCATCGAAACCTTAAGCGTGTGGACCCTACGGGTTCGAGAACTATGTAGACATGACCTAGAACTATTTCCGGTCAATAACCAATAGTGGAACCTGGATGTTCATATTGGCTCCTACATATTCTACGAAGATCTTTATCGGTCAACCGCATAACAACATACGTTGTTCCCTTTGTCATCGGTATGTTATTTGCCCGAGATTCGATCGTCGGTATCCAATACCTAGTTCAATCTCGTTACTGGCAAGTCTCTTTACTCGTTCCGTAATACATCATCCCACAACTAACTCATTAGTTGCAATGCTTGCAAGGCTTAAGTGATGTGTATTACCGAGAGGGCCCAGAGATACCTCTCCGACAATCGGAGTGACAAAACCTAATCTCGAAATACGCCAACCCAACATGTACCTTCGGAGACACCTGTAGAGCACCTTTATAATCACCCAGTTATGTTGTGACATTTGGTAGCACACAAAGTGTTCCTCTGGTAAACGGGAGTTGCATAATCTCATAGTCACAGGAACATGTATAAGTCATGAAGAAAGCAGTAGCAACATACTAAACGATCGTGTGCTAAGCTAACGGAATGGGTCAAGTATATCACATCATTCTCCTAATGATGTGATCCCGTTAATCAAATAACAACTCTTTTGTCCATGGCTAGGAAACTTAACCACCTTTGATTCACGAGCTAGTCAAGTAGAGGCATACTAGTGACACTATGTTTATCTATGTATTCACACATGTATTATGTTTCCGGTTAATACAATTCTAGCATGAATAATAAACATTTATCATGAAATAAGGAAATAAATAATAACTTTATTATTGCCTCTAGGGCATATTTCCTTCAGTCTCCTACTTGCACTAGAGTCAATAATCTAGTTCACATCACCATGTGATTTAACACCAATATTCACATCTGTATGTGATTAATACCCATAGTTCACATCGTCATGTGATCAACGCCCAAAGGGTTTACTAGAGTCAATAATCTAGTTCACATGGCTATGTGATTAACACCCAAAGCGTAATAAGGTATGATCATGTTTTGCTCATGAGAGAAGTTTAGTCAATGGGTCTGTCACATTCAGAGCCATATGTATTTTGCAAATATTCTATGTCCACAATGCTCTGCACGGAGCTACTCTAGCTAATTGCTCCCACTTTCAATATGTATCCAGATTGAGACTTAGAGTCATCTGGATTGGTGTAAAAGCTTGCATCGTTGTAACTTTTTACGACTGGCTCATTTATCACCTCCATAATCGAGAAACATCTCCTTAGTCCTCACTAAGGATATTCTTGACCGCTATTAGATCAAAATTGAGAAACATCTCCTTAGTCCTCCATAATCGAGAAACATCTCCTTAGTCCTCACTAAGGATATTCTTGTTCTAGTGATCTACTTTTAGATCAAAATTGTATTCCTTTGCCAAACTCATAGCAAGGTATACAATAGGTCTAGTACACAACATAGCATACTTTATAGAACCTATGACTGAGGCATAGGGAATGACTGTTCATTCTTTTCTATTTTCTGCCATGGTCGGGTTTTGAGTCTTACTCAACTTCACACCTTGCAACACAGGCAAGAACTCTTTCTTTGACTGTTCCATTTTGAACTACTTCAAAATCTTGTCAAGGTATGTACTCATTGAAAAATCTTATCAAGCGTCTTGATCTATCTCTATAGATCTTGATGCTCAATGTGTAAGCAGCTTCACCAAGGTCTTTCTTTGAAAAACTCCTTTCAAACACTCCTTTATGCTTTCCAGAAAAATTCTACATTATTTCCGATCAACAATATGTCATTCGCATATACTTATCAGAAATGCTGTAGTGCTCCCACTCACTTTCTTGTAAATACAGGCTTCACCGCAAGTCTGGATTAAAACTATATGCTTTGATCAACTTATCAAAGTGTATATTCCAACTCCGAGATGCTTGCACCAGTCCATTGATGGATCGCTGGAGCTTGGACATTTTGTTAGCACCTTTCACATTGACAAAACCTTCTGGTTGCATCATATACAACTCTTCTTTAAAGAATCCATTGAGCAATGCAGTTTTGACATCCATTTGCCAGATTTCATAATATGTGGCAATTGCTAACATGATTCGGACAGACTTAAGCATCGATACGAGTGAGAAAATCTCATCATATTCAACACCTTGAACTTGTCGAAAACCTTTCGCAACAAGTCGAGCTTAGTAGATAGTAACACTACTATCAGTGTCTGTCTTCCTCTTGAAGATCCATTTATTTAACATGGCTTGCTGATCATCGAGCAAGTCAATCAAAGTCCATACTTTGTTCTCATACATGGATCATATCTCAGATTTTATGGCCTCAAGCCATTTCGTGGAATCTGGGCTCATCATCGCTTCCTCATAGTTTGTAGGTTCATCATGGTCTAGTAACATGACTTCCAGAACTGGATCACCGTACCACTCTGGTGCAGATCTTACTCTGGAAGATCTACGAGGTTTGGTAGCAACTTGATCTGAAGTTTCATGATCATCATCATTAACTTCCTCACTAATTGGTGCAGGAATCACTGGAACTGATTTCTGTGATGAACTACTCTCCAATAAGGGAGCAGACATAGTTATCTCATCAAGTTCTACTTTCCTCCCACTCACTTCTTTCGAGAGAAACTCTTTTTGTAGAAAGGATCCATTCTTAGCAACGAATGTCTTGCCTTCGGATCTGTGATAGAAGGTATACCCAACAGTCTCTTTTGGGTATCCTATGAAGACACATTTCTCCGATTTGGGTTCGAGCTTATATGGTTGAAGTTTCTTTACATAAGCATCGCAGCCCCAAACTTTAAGAAACGACAACTTTGGTTTCTTGCCAAACCATAGTTCATAAGGTGTCGTCTCAACGGATTTTGATGGTGCCCTATTCAATGTGAATGCAGCCGTCTCTAAAGCATAACCCCAAAACGATAGCGGTAAATTAGTAAGAGACATCATAGATCGCACCATATCTAGTAAAGTACGATTACGACGTTCGGACACACCATTTCGTTGTGGTGTTCTGGGTGGCGTGAGTTGCGAAACTATTCTGCGTTGTTTCAAATGTAAACCAAACTCGTAACTCAAATATTCTCCTCCACGATCAGATCGTAGAAACTTAATTTTCTTGTTACGATGATTTTCCACTTCACTCTGAAATTCTTTGAACTTTTCAAATGTTTCAGACTTGTCCTTCATTAAGTAGATATACTCATATCTGCTCAAATCATCTTGTGAAGGTTAGAAAATAACAATACCCGCCACGAGCATTAATACTCATTGGATCGCATACATCGGTATGTATTATTTCCAACAAGTCAGTAGCTTGTTCCATTGTTCTGAAGAACGGAGTTTTAGTCATCTTGCCCAAAAGGCATGGTTCGCAAGCATCAAATTATTCATAACCAAGTGATTCCGAAAATCCATCTTTATGGAGTTTCTTCATGCGCTTTACACCGATATGACCCAAACGGCAGTGCCACAAATAAGTTGCACTATCATTATCAACTTTGCATCTTTTGGCATCAATATTATGAATATGTGTATCACTACGATCGAGATCCAACAAACAATTTTCATTGGGTGTATGACCATCAAAGGTTTTATTCATTTAAACAGAACAACAATTATTCTCTGATTTTAAATGAATAACCGTATTGCAATAAACATGATCAAATCATATTCATGCTCAACGCAAACGCCAAATAACATTTATTTAGGTTCAACACTAATCCCGAAAATATAGGGAGTGTGCGATGATGATCATATCAATCTTGGAACCACTTCCAACACTCATCGTCACTTCCCTTCAACCAGTCTCTGTTTATATAACTCCTGTTTCGAGTTACTAATCTTAGCAACTGAACAAGTATCAAATACTCAGGGGCTACTATAAACACTAGTAAGGCACACATCAATAACCTGTATATCAAATATACCCTTGTTCACTTCGCCATCCTTCTTATCCACCAAATATTCAGGGCATTTCCGCTTCCAGTGACCATTTCCTTTGCAGTGTAAGCACTCAGTTTCAGGCTTTGGTCCAGCTGTGAGCTTCTTCGAGGGAGTGACAACTTGCTTGTCATTGTAGATGAAGTTCCCTTTCTTTCCCTTTGCCCTTTACTTAAAACTAGTGATCTTGTCAACCATCAACACTTGATGCTCTTTCTTGATTTCTACCTTCGTCGATTTCAACATCACGAAGAGCTCGGGAATCGTTTTCGTCATCCCTTGCATACTATAGTTCATCACAAAGTTCTACTAACTTGGTGATGGTGACTAGAGAACTCTGTCAGTCACTATCTTATCTGGAAGATTAACTCCCACTTGATTAAGCGATTGTAGTACCCAGACAATCTGAGCACATGCTCACTAGTTGAGTGATTCTCCTCCATCTTTTAGCCATAGAACTTGTTGGAAACTTCATAACTCTCAACTCGGGTATTTGCTTGAAATATTAACTTCAACTCCTGGAACATCTCATATGGTCCATGACGTTCAAAACGTCTTTGAAGTCCCGATTCTAAGCCGTTAAGCATGGTGCACTAAACTATCAAGTAGTCATGATATTGAGCTAGCCAAACGTTCATAACGTCTGCATCTGCTCCTGCAATAGGTTTGTCACCTAGCGGTGCATCAAGGACATAATTCTTCTGCGCAGCAATGAGGATAAACCTCAGATCACGGATCCAATCCGCATCATTGCTACTAACATTTTTAAACACAATTTTCTCTAGGAACATATCAAAATAAACATATGAAAGCAACAACGCAAGCTATTGATCTACAACATAATTTGCAAAATACTACCAGGACTAAGTTCATGATAAATTTAAGTTCAATTAATCATATTACTTAAGAACTCCCACTTAGAAAGACATCCCTCTAATCCTCTAAGTTATCACGTGATCCAAATCAACTAAACCATAACCGATCATCATGTGAAATGGAGTAGCTTTCAATGGTGAACATCATTATGTTGATCATATCTACTATATGATTCACGCTCGACCTTTCGGTCTCCGTGTTCCGAGGCCATATCTGCATATGCGAGGCTCGTCAAATTTAACCTGAGTATTCCGCGTGTGCAAAACTGGCTTGAACCCGTTGTAGATGGACGTAGAGCTTATCACACCCGATCATCACGTGGTGTCTGGGCACGATGAACTTTGGCAATGGTGCATACTCAGGGAGAACACTTCTTGATAATTAGTGAGAGATCATCTTATAATGCTACCGTCAATCAAAGCAAGATAAGATGCATAAAGGATAAACATCACATGCAATCAATATAAGTGATATGATATGGCCATCATCATCTTGTGCTTGTGATCTCCATCTCCGAAGCACCGTCATGATCACCATCGTCACCGGCGCGACACCTTGATCTCCATCGTAGCATCGTTGTCGTTTACGCCATCTATTGCTTCTACGACTATCACTACTGCTTAGTGATAAAGTAAAGCAATTACAGGGCGTTTGCATTTCATACAATAAAGCGACAACCATATGGCTCCTGCCAGTTGCCGATAACTTCGGTTACAAAACATGATCATCTCATACAATAAATATAGCATCAGGTCTTGACCATATCACATCACAACATGCCCTGCAAAATCAAGTTAGACGTCCTCTACTTTGTTGTTGCAAATTTTACGTGGCTGCTACGGGCTGAGCAAGAACCGTTCCTACCTACGCATCAAAACCACAACGATAGTTCGTCAAGTTGGTGCTGTTTTAACCTTCTCACGGACCGGGCGTAGCCACACTCGGTTCAACTAAAGTTGGAGAAACTGACACCCGCTAGTCACCTGTGTGCAAAGCACGGCGGTAAAATCAGTCTCGCGTAAGCGTACGCGTAATGTCGGTCCGGGCCGCTTCATCCAACAATACCGCCGAACCAAAGTATAACATGCTGGTAAGCAGTATGACTTGTATCGCCCACAAGTCACTTGTGTTCTACTCGTGCATATAACATCAACGCATAAAACCTAGGCTCGGATGCCACTGTTGGGGAACGTAGTAATTTCAAAAAAATTCCAACGCACACGCAAGATCATGGTGATGCATAGCAACGAGAAGGGAGAGTAATGTCGACATACCCTCGTAGACCGTAAGCGGAAGCGTTATGACAACGCGGTTGATGTAGTCGTACGTCTTCACGATCCGACCGATCCAAGCACCGAACATACGTCACCTCCTTGTTCAGCACACGTTCAGCTCGATGACGTTCCCCGGGCTCCAATCCAGCAAAGCGTCGGGGATGAGTTCCGTCAGCACGACGGCGTGGTGATGATGATAATATTCTACCGGCGCAGGGCTTCTCCTAAACTCCGCGACGATATGACCGAGGTGGAATATGGTGGAGGGGGGCACCGCACACGGCTAAGGAACAATCCGTAGATCAACTTGTGTGTCATGGGGTGCCCCCTTGCCCCCGTATATAAAGGAGCAAGGGGGGAGGAGGCCGGCCCTAGGAGGGGGCGCGCCAAGTGTGGAGTCCTACTAGGACTCCCTAGTCCTAGTAGGATTCCACCTCCCTTGTTGGAGTAGGAGAAGGGGAAAGATGGGGAGAGGAAGAAGGAAAAGGGGGCTGCGCCCCTTCTCCAATTCGGACCAGAGGGGGGGCGCAGGCCTCCTTCCTTTTGGCCTGTCTCCTCTATTCCCGTATGGCCCAATAAGGCCCATATACTCCCCGGCGAATTCCCGTAACTCTCCGGTACTCCGAAAATTACCCGAAACACTCGGAACCTTTCCGAACTCCGAATATAGTCGTCCAATATATCGATCTTTATGTCTCGACCATTTCGAGACTCCTCGTCATGTCCCCGATCTCATCCGGGACTCCGAACTCCTTCGGTACATCAAAACTCATAAACTCATAATATAACTGTCATCGAAACCTTAAGCGTGCGGACCCTACGGGTTCGAGAACTATGTAGACATGACCTAGAACTGTTTCCGGTCAATAACCAATAGTGGAACCTGGATGTTCATATTGGATCCTACATATTCTACGAAGATCTTGTCAGGACCCCGACTCCATGCCACATAGATCTAGCATGTAACACTTCATATCACTTTGCGGCCTCACGCACGGTATTCCCACGGGTGTCGCCTTACCTTTACCCGGGACCGTTTGCGCCTTTTGGCACATGTATATGACAGTGTCGCTAGCATCCATATGATAAGGAGCCCGGGCTGACATGGCTAGTCGTAAACCCAAAGTGGCACAAACTTACAGGGACAGGCATCCATGACCCAGCATCGAACGTGTCGGTCATCAGCGAGTGAATCCAGGCTGTAGCACTGGGCTAGCAGGACTCCGGTGAACCGGGCTGTAGCGGGCTAACAGGACTCCGGTATTCATCGCGTGACATTTCCCCAAAGGGACAGACACAGGAACGAAGAAGGACACATGCCGGCCAGCCTAAGTGTTCCGGAGCAGTAGCAAGCTACCATGGCTCGGTGGAAACACTAGGAGACATTTCCCGGTAAGAGAGGCTACTAAAGATAAACAACTAGATAGTCAGATCCCACACATACCAAGCATTTCAATAACATACACACAATATGCTCGATATGTGCAATACAACATGGCATCACAAAATGACTCTACGACTCAAGTAGTTTATTCAATAGGCTCCGAGGAGCGAGACATTACAAACATGGGTCTCATGACCCAACAATCAGAGCATACAAGTCAAAGCACAAGCGGAAGCTATCATGTCTGAGTACAGACATCTATAAATGAAAAAGGCTGAGAAGCCTGACTATCTACCAGATCCTGCCGGGGCACAAGATCGTAGCTGAGGTAACAAGCTAAACGTCGAAGACCACGTGGAATTACTAGTGAGACTGAAGTCTCTCTGCAAAAACATAAAATAGGCAAACGTGAGTACAAATGTACCCAGCAAGACTTACATCAGAACTATCTACATATGCATCATTATCAACAAAGGGATGGTGGGGTTTAACTGCAGCAGGCCAGCTTTGACTTGGTGGCTATCCTAAACTACGACTGCAAGTAACTCTTTTGAGGTGGCGCACACGAGTCCACATATTCACCATATCAATACACCACTATGGATCCGCTCCCGTCTCCCTACGAGAACGCCATCCATAGCACTCACGCTTATCTTGCGTATTTTAGAGTATCCACTTTCACTTGTCTATGAACTGATATAAGCAACCCAGAAGTCCTTTTCCGCGGAAACGGCTATTCGAATAGATGATGTTAACCCTGCAGGGGTGTACTTCTTCACACACGCTCTCACCACTTACCGCCGTTTACACGACATGTACTCGGCAACCTTCAAGCGGAAGCCCAACGTGGGTGTCGGCCACGGCCTGCCTAAACACTCGAGTCTCTAGTCCAGGTTTATCGCCTATTCGGGTTCCATCCATGAGGAGATCCGGCCGGAGTTTCGCTCACAGCCCCAAACGATGTGAACAGGGTTCCCGAGACACCAAACGGGCGCCCGGTACACCGTGCCACGTGCCTACCGCATCACAGCCCACCCCTACGGTCAGCGCTGCCCACGGCCTCCAGCATACTACAAACACCAGAAACTACTTGCAACTCCTGGACAGAGGACAAGGGTAATTAAGAAGCCGAGAGGGTCCATTGGTTTCGGGCCCAATGCGTGGTAGTAGCTGAATCATGGATCACAAACACAGAACTCAGTTCCTGAGGACGGCTGCAATGAGACAACCCACCATGTACTCCTACATGGCCTCTCACCGCTACCTTTACCAAATCGTGTTCACACACTTAGCTCACACACAGTAGGACATGTTCACACGCCTCTGATTCATCCCCGATGAATCAGACCTGACTCAACTCTAAGCAGTAGCAGGCATGACAAACAAACATGAATGAGTAGGCACAACAGGGCTCAAACAACTCCTACTCATGCTAGTGGGTTTCATCTAATTACTGTGGAATGACAGGTCATGCAGAGGATAAAGGGGTTCAACTACCGCAGCATGTAACAGTTGAATCGGTGTTGTCCTAATGCAGTAAAAGAGAGCAGGAGCGAGAGAGTGGGATTGTATCGAAATGAACAAGGGGGTTTTGCTTGCCTGGCACTTCTGAAGATAATATAGCTCTTCATCGGTGTCATCGATCACATCGGCGGTACACGTCTATCGAGAGGGGACAATTACCGGCAAATACAGAAAACACGATCAATGCAATGCACAATATGATGCATGCTATGACATGGCAATATGAATGTGTTTGGGCTAATGCACCTAAAACCAGATTAAATGAAGTTGGTTTGAATCCAAGATTCAAATTCAAACTCCATATGTGGTTATTTAAATGTCATTCACTTCCTTTGCCCTAAACAGTAGTGATAAGTTGTTCTAACATGCATGAAAATGGTACAGATGGATTCCTTGAATTTTTCTGATAATTTTTCATATATAAATTATTTAATTTGGAGTTACGGTTGAATTTCTATGATTTATTGAAGTTTTAGCTATTTTCTGGAATTTCCTGATTATTTTTAAATCCAGAAAATACTTATTGCGTCAGCCCCACGTCACAGTGACGTCAGCAGGTCAACTGGGCGCCCCAGGTCAAACCTGACGTGTGGGGGCCACACGTCAGTGACACAGGAGCTAATCCCGGTCAAACCCAGCGCTAACTGGGGTTTGACCAGGGGTGGGGCCCACAGTCAGTGGCTTAGGGGGTTGGTTAGCGCGTCATTAGTGGCTAATGACAGCGCCAAGTCACTGGCCACCGGAGTTCGGCCGACGGCGACCCGAAACACGGCGGAAGTTCACCGGGGTTGCGCTACGGGCGGCGGCTGGACGCGCGAAGGGCACCAGAAGGTAGCCCGTGCCCGTGCGCATCTAGGGGGGCCAATGGGAGGTGCGGGGGTGGCCGGGGTTCGCCGGAGTGGAGCCCGAGGCGGCGGCCGGAGCTCGGGCCAGCGCGACGCGGTGGCTGCAGCGCGTTAGCCGGAGAGCAGAGGAGCACGTCGGGACCCTGGGAACCTAGAGAGCACGCGGGAGCTACTGGAGCGAGCGGAAGAGCTCCGGGGCGCGAGGTTCGCCGGCCATGGTGATGGCCGGAGCTCGGTGCTTGCGGGGACGGCAGCTACGGCACGAGAACGAGCAGGGGGTCAGATGGGAAACGGAGTGGAGCTCACAGGGGTTGCGACGGTGGCCTCGGGGAGCTCGGGGAGGCACCGGAGCCGACGAATTTGACGAAGATGGCCGGCGGTCCCGAGGTTGAAGAAGACATCGAGGGCGGTGTTGCGGCACGTCTGGGGCCTCGTGGCTCGTTGAGGAGGTAGAGGGAGGACCGGCGGAGCTTCCTGGGGCGTCGGTGAGCCGTGGGGTGGCCGGTAGCCACGGTGGCTCTCGTCGGTGGCGGCGGCTCCGTTCGGGGAGGGGAACAGAGGAGGGGGGAGAGTGTTCGGGGAAGAGAGAGGGAGCAGCGAGGGAGGAAGAGGGGCGAGGGGACACGAGGCGTGAGGGGGAGGCTCGGGAACGCCTCGGTGGAAGCAGGAGGTGGCCGAGGCGGCATCGGCGCTCGCCACCGAGCTGCTTCGGTGCGAGGGGAGGAAGATGACAAGGGGGAGGAGGTGGGCTGGGCCGGCCAGGTGGGGGAGCTGGGCCGGCTCTGGTGGGCTGCACGGGTAAGGCCAGGTACTTCCTTCTCTCTCTCTCTTATTTCTATTCTGTTTTATATTTTTCTTCTGTTTTTGTTTTATTTAATTCTTTTGCCACTGTTTTGAATTAAAAATAATAATTCAAACAATGCCAAAGCTCCTCTGAATATTTTATATTGCTAGATGGACTTTTCCAAAAGCTTATAAAATATTTCAGGGGGTATTTGAAATTATATTCTAATTATATGAATATAATTCAAATTCAAATAGCTAATGAATTAAATCCAAAGTCCCAAAAATAAATCCTTAAAAAATGTTCAATATTTTGGTTGGGACCAGAACCCTTACCAAAAATTATCAAATATTTAAAAAGGCATTTTTGGAGCAATGAATGGGATTTCTAGGGTTTTTGCCCCTCTTTCATTTAAGTTTTTGAGGCTTCCAAAATACCTCAATTCAAATTTTCAGAATTTAAACATGATGCACACATGAGCTAGCCTAGAGCACTACCAGCAGCTAGGGATGTGACAGATCTTTATCGGTCAACCGCATAACAACATACGTTGTTCCCTTTGTCATCGGTATGTTACTTGCCCGAGATTCGATCGTCGGTATCCAATACCTAGTTCAATCTCGTTACCGGCAAGTCTCTTTACTCGTTCCGTAATACATCATCCCACAACTAACTCATTAGTTGCAATGCTTGCAAGGCTTAAGTGATGTGTATTACCGAGAGGGCCTAGAGATACCTCTCCGACAATCGGAGTGACAAAACCTAATCTCGAAATACGCCAACCCAACATGTACCTTCGGAGACACCTGTAGAGCACCTTTATAATCACCCAGTTACGTTGTGACGTTTGGTAGCACACAAAGTGTTCCTCTGGTAAACGGGAGTTGCATAATCTCATAGTCACAGGAACATGTATAAGTCATGAAGAAAGCAGTAGCAACATACTAAACGATCGTGTGCTAAGCTAACAGAATGGGTCAAGTCAATCACATCATTCTCCTAATGATGTGATCCCGTTAATCAAATGACAACTCTTTTGTCCATGGCTAGGAAACTTAACCATCTTTGATTCACGAGCTAGTCAAGTAGAGGCATACTAGTGACACTATGTTTGCCTATGTATTCACACATGTATTATGTTTCCGGTTAATAAAATTCTAGCATGAATAATAAACATTTATCATGAAATAAGGAAATAAATAATAACTTTATTATTGCCTTTAGGGCATATTTCCTTCAGAAAGTTTGCAGTCGTCGGCTTCATCCCCCACGCGTATAATGCGGGGGTGTTCGAGAAAACGCGTAGTCACACTTGATCCAACGTCTTGGTCCGTTACGGAGGTGATAGCACGGCGAACCAGGCAATCGGACTATATAGCTTTAACACTTTCACTTAGCCATAGAAGTTTGACGGTGGGGCTACTATATAGCACATGGTACTTCTGCGTTCAGCCGGATATGGTGCGCGTATGTACGTGAACGGGAAACCTGGTCCTTCGTTAATGCGGAAGTATCGTGAAGATTCCGCTGGGTCATCGAGTGGTTGACCAGTCTCGCGCTGTATCATGACAGTCATTTGTCGGCTTTCTCTACTGAGGTGCTCGTCCAGATGAACCGGGGCACAATTGCAGTAGTTCTCCCGGTGCTGCCTTAGCCGATGGAACGGAACGTAAGGTAGCAAAACACGGGAGCCGGGCAAACCGAGGATTTGACCAAAGACATGATTCGGAGCTGATGCATATAAGGCCAAACTCGCGACGCCGAACACTCGCTAAGGTATTCAGACTTTATAATGTGTACTGGGCTGAATAAAGCCCTTGACAATAAGCCCTGAGTTTCCAGGTATGAGCAGTAGTCTGGTGTGACAAAAATGCCGAAAACGCCAGTATCCCTTCCGGTTGTATAAAGTTTCCGGAGGGGAAGAAGTAACAAGAGACATTAAAAAGGTTTACATAGGGTCTTATTCTAAAAAGAAACCTTTGAGCGGGACCCTGCTGCACGTCTGCGCCTTTATCTCCGTTGTGTCGTATCCTGGAAGGCTGTAGCACGATGATCATCTGTAAAAGAAAAGAAAAAGACCAGGTGAAAGTCTTCGTGCGAGGTGTTCGTTAATCTGAATGAACCATGAAAATGAGATATGCTATTGTATTGATGGGGTCGAGCCAAAATATGGGCTCTTTTTGCGAGCAGCCCCTAACATCTTTTATGGGGAAATCCCAACTAGGTGGTTACATTGGGTGGTGCGCCGGACTTGTCTAGCCGTGTCCGTGGTCTTGACGACCGACCACTTGTCCTGGTTGGAGGGACCGCTCAGTGTTCGGCTGCTAGAGCCGCCACGTATTCTTTCACGCGTAAGGAACGCTCTGCATTTCCGCTAACTCTAATAACGCCACATGGACCGGGCATCTTAAGTTTGAGGTAGGCGTAATGCGGTATTGCATTAAAACGAGCGAAGGCCATTCTTCCGAGTAGTGCGTGATAGCCTCTTTGGAATGGAGCGATGTCGAAGGTTAATTCCTCGCTTCTGAAGTTTTCGGGAGAACCGAATACAACCTCTAGTACTAGAGAGCCCGTACAGTGGGCCTCGACGCCTGGTATTACTCCTTTAAAGGTAGTGTTGCTTAGGCTGATTCTTGAGGGGTCTATCCCCATTTTGCGGACAGTGTCTTGATATATCAGGTTTAAACTACTGCCGCTGTCCATGAGGACTCGTGTGAGATGGTATCCGTTAATTATTAGGTCGAGCACCAAGGCAGCCGATCCTCCGTGTTGGATACTAGTCGGATGGTCCCTACGATCGAAGGTGATCGGGCAGGCCGACCAGGGATTAAATTTGGGGGCGACGGGCTCAACAGTGTATACGTATCGGAGTGCGCGTTTTCACATCCTCTTCAGAATGTAAGTTACGTAAATCATATTCACTGTTTTGACTTCTGGTGGGAATTTTTCTGTCCTCCAGTGTTCGACTGACCAGGCTCATCCTCGTCTTCACTTGGTGTCTCTCTCCCCTTGTGTTCGCCATTCAGCTTGCCGGCCTGCTTGAAAATCCAACACCCTCTGTGGGTGTGGTTTGCAGGTTTTTCGGGGGTGTCGTGAATCTGACATAATTTGTCTAGAATCTTGTTTAGGCTGGACGGTCCATCTCTTCTGCCTTTAAATGGCTTCTTCCGTTGTCCGGTCGAGAGCCCATGAATCCGGCGTTGACCTCATGTTCTCTGGGCTGTCATCGTTGTTTCGACGCTTGTTTTTGTTGCGTCGCGGCTTCCCGTTGCCATCCCTGACTTCGAATGTGCTTGGGTCGCTGGTGCCGCTACGGGCTAGCTAGCTGTCCTCGCCCGTGCTAAAGTGGGTCATAAGGCTTGTTAAGGCTGCCATTGTCCTCAGCTTTTCTTGGCCGAGGTGTCTGTCAAGCCAATCGTCCTGGATACTGTGTTTGAAAGCTGCTAAGGCTTTGGCGTCCGGGCAATCGACTATTTGATTCTTCTTAGTAAGAAATCTGTTCTAGAGCTTTCGGGCTAACTCTCCGGGCTTTTGAATTATGTGACTTAGGTCGTCTGCGTCCGGAGGTCGGACAAGGTCCCTTGAAAATTGGCCCTGAAAGCATCTTCGAGCTCTTCCCAACTTCCGATTGAGTTTTCGGGAAGGCTTTTTAACTAGTGGCGAGCTGGTCCCTTTAATATGAGGGGTAGGCATTTAATGGCATGAAGATCGTCTCCGCGAGCCATGTGGATATGAAGGATAAAGTCCTCGATCTAGACCCCAGGGTCTGTAGTTCCGTCATATGCCTCTATATTCACTGGTTTAAATCCTTCCGGAAATTCATGATCCAGCACCTCGTCGGTGAAGCATAGGGGGTGTGCGGCACCCCTGTATTTGGTCGTGTCGTGGCATGCTCTCGACAGTTGTTGTGTTTGGTTCTGATTCCTAGCTGGGGTTCGATCAATGTGATCGTTTTGGTACCTCTGATCCTGTGCCGGGGCGCGCTTACTAGATCCTAGATGGATCTGTCCATACCGGACTTTTTGTCCAGGAGCTTACGTAAATTGTGTGCTGACTTGTGTGCGGCATCGTTAGCCGTCTCATCATGGCCATGGGGCGGTCTGTCCGGCTGATCAGACGTTTTCGGCTGAATGGGCTCTACGGCCTCGTCGTCGAATTCGGGCAGCAGCTTGCGCTTTGGATAGTTCTTTGTGTGACAATCGTCGTGATACGTCTCTGTCGTATCTATAATTTTTGATTGTTCCATGCCAATATTCTTCAACTTTCATGACATATTGATCCAGTGCCCAGTGCGAGTTCCTGTTTGTTGCTTGTTTTATGTTTCGCAGAAACCCAATATCAAACGGAATCCAAACGGGATAAAAACGGACGGAGAATTATTTTGGAATATTTAGGATTTTCCGGAGGAAGAATCAATGCGAAACGGTGCCCGAGGTGGCCAGGAGATAGGGGGCGCCCTCCCCCTGGGCACGCCTGGCACTCTCCTGGGCCACCTGTAAGGTGGTTGACGCTCTTCTTTTGCCGCAAGAAAGCTAATTTTACGAGAAAAATCTGGGCGAAAGATTCACCCCAATCGGAGTTACGGATCTCCGGATATAAAAGAAACGGTGAAGGGGAAGGATCAGAGAACGCAGAAACAGAGAGATAGATCCAATCTCGGAGGGGCTCTCGCCCCTCCCACTCCATGGGAGCCAAGGACCAGAGGGGAAACCCTTCTCCCATCTAGGGAGGAGGTCAAGGAAGAAGAAGAAGAAGGGGGCTCTCTCCCCCTTGCTTCCGGTGGCGCCGGAGCGCTATTGGGGGCCATCGTTATCACCGCGATCTACACCAACACCTCCGCCATCTTCACCAACATCTCCATCACCTTCCCCCATCTATATTCAGCGGTCCACTCTCCCGCAACCCGCTGTACCCTCTACTTGAACATTGTGCTTTATGCTTCATATTATTATCCAATGATGTGTTGCCATCCTATGATGTCTGAGTAGATTTCCGTTGTCCTATCGGTGATTGATGAATTGCTATGATTGGTTTGAGTTGCATGTTTTATTATTGGTGATGTCCTATTGTGCCCTCCGTGTCGCGCAAGCGTGAGATATTCCCCCTGTAGGGTTTGCAATATGTTTATTATTTGCTTATGGTGGGCGGCATGAGTGACAGAAGCACATACCCGAGTAAGTAGGTTGTTTGCGTATGGTATAAAGGGGACTTGATACTTTAATGCTATGGTTGGGTTTTACCTTAATGATCTTTAGTAGTTGCGGATGCTTGCTAGAGTTCCAATCGTAAGTGCATATGATCCAAGTGTTGGAAATATGCCCTAGAGGCAATAATGAAATGGTTATTATTGTATTTCCTTATTCATGATAATTGTCTATTATTCATGCTATAATTGTATTGACCGGAAACCGCAATACGTGTGTGAATACATAGACCACAACATGTCCCTGGTGAGCCTCTAGTTGACTAGCTCGTTGATCAATAGATGGTCATGGTTTCCTGACCATGGACATTGGATGTCATTGATAACAGGATCACATCATTAGGAGAATGATGTGATGGACAAGACACAATCCTAAGCCTAGCACAAGATCGTGTAGTTCGTATGCTAAATCTTTTTTAAATGTCAAGTATCTTTTCCTTAGACCATGAGATTGTGCAACTCCCGGATACCGCAGGAATGCTTTGGGTGTACCAAACGTCACAACGTAACTGTGTGGTTATAAAGGTGCACTATGGGTATCTCCAAAAGTGTCTGTTGGGTTGGCATGAATCGAGACTGGGATTTGTCACTCCGTGTGACGGAGAGGTATCTCTGGGCCCACTCGATAAGACATCATCATCATGTGCACAATGTGATCAAGGAGTTGATCGCGGGATGATGTGTTATGGAACAAGTAAAGAGACTTGTCGGTAACGAGATTGAACAAGGTATCGGGATACCGACGATCGAATCTCGGGCAAGTACTATACTGCTAGACAAAGGGAATTGTATACGGGATTGATTGAATCCTTGACATCGTGGTTCATCCGATGAGATCATCGTGGAACATGTGGGAGCCAACATGGGTATCCAGATCCCGATGTTGGTTATCGGCCGGAGAGTTGTCTCGGTCATGTCTGCATGGTTCCCGAACCTGTACGGTCTACACACTTAAGGTTCGATGACGCTAGGGTTATAGGGAATAGATATACATGGTTACCAAATGTTGTTCGGAGTCCCGGATGAGATCTCGGACGTCACGAGGAGCTCCAGAATGGTCCGGAGGTAAGGATTATATATGGGAAGTCCTGTTGTGGTCACCGGAAAAGTTTCAGGTGCTATCGGTAACGTACCGGGACCACCGGGAGGGTCCCAAGGGTCCACCAGGTGGGGCCACCGGCCCCAGAGGGCTGCGTAGGCCAATTGTGGGAGGGGACCAGCCCCAGGTGGGCTGGTGCTCCCCCCCACCAGGGCCCAAGGTGAAGAGAGAAGGAAAAGGGGGGGAACCCTAGGCTCAGATGGGCCTAAGACCCACCTAGTGGTGCGCCCCCCCCCCTCTATCCCCCTTGGCCGCCCCCCTAGATAGGATCTAGGGCTAGCCGCCACCCCTAGGGGTGAAAACCTAGATGGGGGCGCAGCCCCTCCCTTCCCCCTATACATAGTGGGGGTTTGGGGCTGCCATACACATCACAACACCTCTCCCTCTGGGCGCAGCCCTACCCCTCTCCCTCCTCGTCTCTTGCGGTGCTTGGCGAAGCCCTGCTGGAGTGCCACGCTCCTCCACCACCACCACACCATCGTGCTGCTGCTGGATGGAGTCTTCCCCAACCTCTCCCTCTCTCCTTGCTGGATCAAGGCATGGGAGACGTCACCGGGCTACACGTGTGTTGAACGCGGAGGCGCCGTTGTTCGGCGCTTAGATCGGAATCAACCGCGCTCTGAATCGCTACGATTACGACTCCTTCATCCGCATTCTTGTAACGCTTCCGCTTAGCGATCTACAAGGGTATGTAGATGCACTCCCCTTCCCTTCGTTGCTAGATTACTCCATAGATTGATCTTGGTGATGCGTAGAAAATTTTGAATTTCTGCTACGTTCCCCAACAGTGGTATCAGAGCTAGGTCTATGCGTAGTTTCTATGCACGACTAGAACACAAGTTGTTGTGGGCGTTGATTTTGTTCAATATGCTTTTCGTTACTAGTCCAATCTTGTTTCAACGGTATTGTGGGATGAAGCGGCCCGGACCGACCTTACACATACACTTACGTGAGACAGGTTCCACCGACTGGCATGCACTTGTTGCATAAGGTGGCTAGCGGGTGCCAGTCTCTCCCACTTTAGTCGGATCGAATTTGATGAAAAGGGTCCTTATGAAGGGTAAATATCAATTGACATATCACATTGTGGTTTTGCGTAGGTAAGAAACGTTCTTGCTAGAAACCCATAGCAGCCACGTAAAAACATGCAAACAACAATTAGAGGACGTCTAACTTGTTTTTGCAGGGTATGCTATATGATGTGATATGGCCAAAAGAATGTGATGAATGATATGTTATGTATGAGATTGATCATGTTCTTTTAATAGGAATCACGACTTGCATGTCGATGAGTATGACAGCCGGCAGGAGCCATAGGAGTTGTCTTAATTTATTGTATGACCTGCGTGTCATTGAACAACGCCATGTAATTACTTTACTTTATTACTAAACCGTTAGCCATAGTAGTAGAAGTAATAGTTGGCAAGACAACTTCATGGAAACACGATCATGGAGATCATGATGATGGAGATCATGGTGTCATGGCGGTGACGATGATGATCATGGAGCCCCGAAGATGGAGATCAAAAGGAGCAAAATGATATTGGCCATATCATGTCACTTTTTGATTGCATGTGATGTTTATCATGTTTATGAATCTTATTTTCTTAGAACGACGGTAGTAAATAAGATGATCCCTCATAATAATTTCAAGAAAGTGTTCCCCCTAATTGTGCACCCTTGCGAAAGTTCGTTGTTTCGGAGCACCACGTGATGATCGAGTGTGATAGATTTTAACGTTCACATACAACGGGTGTAAGCCAGATTTACACATGCGAAACACTTAGGTTGACTTGACGAGCCTAGCATGTACAGACATGGCCTCGGAACACAAGAGATCGAAAGGTCGAACATGAGTCGTATAGTGGATACGATCAACGTGAAGATGTTCACCGATGATGACTAGTCCGTCTCACATGATGATCAGACACGGCCTAGTTGACTCGGATCATGTATCACTTAGATGACTAGAGGGATGTCTATCTGAGTGGGAGTTCATAAGATGAACTTAATTATCTTGAACATAGTCAAAAGGTTTTTGCAAATTATGTCGTAGCTCGCGCTTCAGTTCTACTGTTTTAGATATGCTCCTAGAGTAAATTTAGTTGAAAGTTGATAGTAGCAATTATGCGGACTGGGTCCGTAAACTGAGGATTGTCCTCATTGCTGCGTAGAAGGCTTATGTCCTTAATGCACCGCTCGGTGTGCTGAACCTCGAACGTCGTCTGTGGATGTTGCGAACATCTGACATACATGTTTTGATAACTACGTGATAGTTCAGTAATGTTAAACGGTTTAGAATTGAGGCACCGAAGACGATTTCGAAATGTCGCGGAACATATGAGATGTTTCAAGGGCTGAAATTGGGATTTCAGGTTCGTGCCCACGTCAAGAGGTATAAGACCTTTGACGAGTTTCTTAGCCTGCAAACTAAGGGAGAAAAGCTCAATCGTTGAGCTTGTGCTCAGATTGTCTGAGTACAACAATGACTTGAATCGAGTGGGAGTTAATCTTCCAGATGAGATAGTGATGTTTCTCCAAAGTCATTGCCACCAAGCTTCTAGAGCTTCGTGATGAAGTATAACATATCAGGGATAGATATGATGATCCTTGAAATATTCGCGATGTTTGACGCCGTGAAAGTAGAAATCAAGAAGGAGCATCAATTGTTGATGGTTAGTGAAACCACTAGTTTCAAGAAGGGCAAAGGCAAGAAGGAATACTTCATGAAACGGCAAATCAGTTGCTGCTCCAGTGAAGAAACCCAGGGTTGAACCCAAACCCGAGACTAAGTGCTTCTGTAATGAGGGAACAGTCACTGAAGCAGAACTACCCTAGATACTTGGTAGATGAGAAGGCTGGCAAGGTTGACAGAAGTATATTGGATATACGTTGTATTAAATGTGTACTTTACTAGTACTCCTAGTAGCACCAGGGTATTAAGATACCGGTTCGGTTGCTAAGTGTTAGTAACTCGAAATAAAAGGCTACGGAATAAACGAAGACTAGCTAGAGGTGAGATGACGATGTGTGTTGGAAGTGTTTCCAAGGTTGATGTGATCAAGCATCGCCTGCTCCCTCTACCATCTAGATTGGAGTTAAACTTAAATCATTGTTTTGGTTGAGCATAGACATGATTGGATTATGTCTATTGCAATACGGTTATTCATTTAAGGAGAATAATGGTTACGCTGTTTATTTGAATAATACCTTCAATGGTCTTGCACCTAAAATGATTGGTTTATTGAATCTCGATCGTAGTGATACACATGTTCATGCCAAAAGATATAAGATAGTAATGATAGTACCACCTACTTGTGGCACTGCCATGTAAGTCATATTGGTATAAAACGCATGAAGAAGCTCCATGTTTATGGATCTTTGGACTCACTCATTTTTTGAAAAGTTTGCGACATGCGAACCATGTCTATTGGTATGTACGCATGAAGAAACTCCATGCAGATGGATCGTTTGGACTCACTTGATTTTGAATCACTTGAGACATGCAAATCATACCACATGGGCAAGATGACTGAAAAGCCTCATTTTCAGTAAGATGGAACAAGAAAGCAACTTGTTGGAACTAACACATTTTGATGTGTGCAGTCCAATGAGTGCTGAGGCATGCAGTGGATATCGTTATGTTCTTACTTCACAGATGATTTGAGTAGATCTTGAGTATATTTACTTGATGAAACACAAGTCTGAATTATTGAAAGCTTCAAGTAATTTCAGAGTGAAGTTGAAGATCTTCGTGATAAGAGGATAGAATGTCTGTGATATGATCATAGAGATGAATATCTGAGTTGCGAGTTTGGTACACAATTAAGACATTGTGGAAATTGTTTCACAACTAATACCGCCTGGAACACCATAGTGTGATGGTGTGTCTGAACATCATAGATGCACCCTATTGGATATGGGGCACACCATGATGTCTCTTATCGAATTACTACTATCGTTTATGGGTTAGGCATTAGAGACAATTGCATTCACTTCAAATAGGGCACCACGTAATTCTGTTGAGATGACAACGTATGAACTATGGTTTAGAGAAACCTAAGCTGTCGTTTCTTGCAAGTTTGGGGCTGCGACGCTTATGTGAAAAAAAAGTTTCATCCTGATAAGCTCGAACCCAAAGAGGATAAATACATCTTCATAGGACACCCAAAACAGTTGGGTATACTTCTTGTCTCAGATCCGGAAGCAAAAGGGGTTGTTTCTAGAATCGGGTCCTTTCTCGAGGAAAAGTTTCTCTCAAAAGAATTGAGTGGGAGGATGGTGGAGACTTGATGAGGTTGTTGAACCATCACTTCAACTGGTGTGTAGTAGGGCACATGAAGTTGTTCCTGTGGCACCTACAGCAATTTAAGTGGAAGCTGATGATAGTGATCATGAAACTTCGGATCAAGTCACTACCGAACCTCGTAGGTCGGCAAGGACGCGTACTGCTTCGGAGTGGTACGGTAATCCTGTCTTGGAGGTCATGTTGCTAGGAAAAATGAACCTACGAGCTATGGAGAAGCGATGGTGGGCCCGGATTCCGACAAATGTCTCGAGGCCATAAAATCCGAGAGAGGATCCATGTATGAAAACAAAGTGTAGACTTTGGAAGGACTACTTGATGGTCGTAAGGCAGTTGGGTACACATGGATTCTAAAAGGAAGACGAACAATGATGGTAAGTATCCCCATTAAGAAAGCTCGACTTGTCGTTAAGATGTTTTCCGACAAGTTCTAGGAGTTGACTACGATGAGACTTTCTCACTCGTAGCGATGCTTAGAGTCTGTTGGAATTATATTAGCAATTACTGCATGATTTATGAAATCTTGCAGATAGGATGTCAAAACATTGTTTCCTCGACGATATTCCTGAGGAAATGTTGTATGTGATACAACCAGAAGGTTTTGTCAATCCTAAAAGATGCTAACAAGTGTGCAAAGCTCCAACAGTCCTTCTAAGGACTGGAGTAAGCATCTCGGAGTTGGAATATACGCTTTGATGAGATGATCAAAGATTCTGGGTTTATACAAAGTTTATGAGAAACTTGTATTTCCAAAGAAGTGAGTGGGAGCATTATAGCATTTCTGATGATTATATGTTGTTGACATATTGTTGATCGGGAATAATGTAGAATTTCTGGAAAGCATATAGGGTTATTTGAAAAGTGTTTTTCAATGGAAAACCTGGATTAAGCTACTTGAACATTGAGCATCAAGATCTATAAGGATAGATCAAAACGCTTAATAGTACTTTCAAATGAATACATACCGTGATAAGATTTTGAAGGAGTTCAAAATAGATTAGCAAAGAAGGAGTTCTTGGCTGTGTTATATGGTGTGAGTATTGAGTAAGACTCAAGACATGACCACGGCAGAAGAAAGAGAAAGGACAAAGGTCGTCCCTTATGCTTCAGACGTAGGCTCTATAGTATGCTATGCTGTGTACCGCACCGGAAATGTGCCTTGCCATGAGTCAGTCAAGGGGTACAAGAGTGATCTAGGAATGGATCGCAGGACAGCGGTTAAACTTATCCTTAGTAACTAGTGGACTAAGGAATTTTATCGATTATGGAGGTGGTAAAAGAGTTCGTCGTAAAGGGTTACGCCGATGCAAACTTTGACACTAATCCAGATTATTCTGAGTAGTAAACCGGATTCATATAGTAGAACAGTTATTTGGAATAGCTCCAAATAGAGTGTGGTAGCTGCATCTAGGAGATGACATAGATATTTGCAAACCACACACGGATCTGAAAGGTTCAGATCCTTGACTAATAACCTCTCTCACAAGCGAGATATGATCAAACCCCATGGGTGTCGATTCATTACAATCACATAGTGATGTGAACTAGATTATTGACTCTAGTGCAAGTGGGAGACTGTTGGTGTGCCCTAGAGGCAATAATAAAATGGTTATTATTGTATTTACTTGTTCATGATAATTGTCTATTATTCATGCTATAATTGTATTGACCGGAAACCGCAATACATGTGTGAATACATAGACCACAACATGTCCCTAGTGAGCCTCTTGTTGACTAGCTCGTTGATCAACAGATGGTCATGGTTTCCTGACCATGGACATTGGATGTCATTGATAATAGGATCACATCATTAGGAGAATGATGTGATGGACAAGACCCAATCCTAAGCCTAGCACAAGATCGTGTAGTTCGTATGCTAATGCTTTTCTAAGTGTGAAGTATCTTTTCCTTAGACCATGAGATTGTGCAACTCCCGGATACCGTAGGAATGCTTTGGGTGTACCAAACGTCACAACATAACTGGGTGGCTATAAAGGTGCACTACGGGTATCTCCGAAAGTGTCTGTTGGGTTGGCACGAATCGAGACTGGGATTTGTCACTCCTTCTGACGGAGAGGTATCTCTGGGCCCACTTGGTAAGACATAATCATAATGTGCACAATGTGATCAAGGAGTTGATCGCGGGATGATGTGTTACGGAACGAGTAAAGAGACTTGCCGGTAACAAGATTGAACAAGGTATCGGGATACCGACGATCGAATCTCGGGCAAGTACTATACCGCTAGACAAAGGGAATTGTATGCGGGATTGATTGAATCCTTGACATCGTGGTTCATCCGATGAGATCATCGTGAAACATGTGGCAGCCAACATGGGTATCTAGATCCCGCTGTTGGTTATTGGCCGGAGAGTTGTCTCGGTCATGTCTGCATGGTTCCCAAACCCGTAGGGTCTACACACTTAAGGTTCGATGACGCTAGGGTCATAGGGAATAGATATACGTGGTTACTGAATGTTGTTCGGAGTCCCGGATGAGATCCCGGACGTCACGAGGAGTTACGGAATGGTCCGGAGGTAAATATTTATATACGGGAAGTCATGTTTTGATCATCGGAAAAGTTTCGGGTGCTATCGGTAATGTACCGGGACCACCGGGAGGGTCTCGGGGGTCCACCAGGTGGGGCCACCGGCCCCCGAGGGCTGCGTAGGCCACATGTGGGAGGGGACCAGCCCCAGGGCCCAAGGCAAAGAGAGGAAGGAAAAGGGGGGGACCCTAGGCTCAGATGGGCCTAAGGCCCACCTAGTGGTGCGCCCCCCCCCCCCTTTCTCCCCCTTGGCCGCCCCCCTAGATGGGATCTAGGGCTAGCCGCCACCCCTAGGCGTGAAAACCTAGATGGGGGCACAACCCCTCCCTTACCCCTATATATAGTGGGGGTTTGGGGCTCCCATACACATCAGAACACCTCTCCCTCTTGGCGCAGCCCTACCCCTCTCCCTCCTCATCTCTTGCGGTGCTTGGCGAAGCCCTGCTGGAGTGCCATGCTCCTCCACCACCACCACGCCGTCGTGCTGCTACTGGACGGAGTCTTCCCCAACCTCTCCCTCTCTCGTTGTTGGATCAAGGCATGGGAGACGTCACCAGGCTGCACGTGTGTTGAACGCAGAGGCGCCGTTGTTCGGCGCTTAGATCGGAATCAACCGTGATCTGAATCGCTATGAGTACGACTCCTTCATCCGCGTTCTTGTAACGCTTCCGCTTAGCAATCTACAAGGGTATGTAGATGCACTCCCCTTCCCTTTGTTGCTAGATTACTCCATAGATTGATCATGGTGATGCGTAGAAAATTTTGAATTTCTGCTACGTTCCCCAACACCAAGAAGAGAAAGTATGTTAGCTTATGCCTCTCCCTCAAATAGAATTGCAATAGTGATTACCGGTCTAGTAACATGGTCAATTGCTTAGGGACAATTTCACAACTCCTACCACCACTTTTCCACACTCGCTATATTTACTTTATTTCTTCTTTATTAAACAGCCCCTAGCTTTTATTTACGTGCTCTTTATTATCTTGCAAACCAATCCTATCACACCTACAAAGTACTTCTAGTTTCATACTTGCTCTAGGTAAAGCAAACACTAAGCGTGCGTAGAGTCGTATCAGTGAAAGATAGGACTTGAGACAATATTTGTTCTACCTTTAGCTCCTCGTTGGGTTCGACAATCTTACTTATCGAAAGAGGCTACAACTATCCCGTATACTTGTGGGTCATCAAGACCTTTTTCTGGCACCGTTGCCGGGGAGTCATAGCGTGGGGCGAATATTCTCGTGTGTGCTTGTTTGCTTTATCACTAAGTAATTTTTATTTGCTGTTCTAAGTTGTTCTCTATCTTTAGTTATGGATATGGAACACGAAATACCAAAACAATTAGGTGTAGATGCTACTCATGGAGATGGGGAACCTCCTAAAACCCTCGATGCTTGTTATGTGAAAGAAATTATGTACTACTTTAATAATCCTGAGAAAACCCCATTCAACTTTTTTATGGGAGACACGTTGGATCAACGTGAATACTTTAGGGATTATCGCTTGACACAAAAAGGGAAACTATTATGGGATCAAATTTCTATGTTGCGTTGGTATGCTCGTCAACTATGCTTGATACATGATTATACTTGTTGCTCTAGGATGAAGGCTCCACACCTTCCCTTTTCATGCAAATTCAATGATAATGAAACCTTAGCTTCTTATTCTAGTGGTAGATATGATTACTATGATGTGGAACAAATAGAAGAATTTGTTGCTTTTATGGGTGCTTATGAGATTGAATCTATGTTTAAAGCGTTTGACGATTTTGATGATTCAGTTTATAGACCAAATTTTTTTGCTATACTTAGATATTGCTATGAAAATTATGAATAAACTACAATATTAATGCATTTATTGAGAAAGTCTACGCTGTACAAGAAGAGACTAATATTTTGCAGGAAGCTATAGAAGAAGAAATTGACGAAACTGTGAGCTCATTGGAAGAAAAAGATGATGAGGAGAGAGAAGAACAAAAGGAGGAAGAGCGGATTGATCACCCGTGCCCACCTTCTAATGAGAGTAACTCTTCAACTCATACATTGTGTAATTCCCCTTCGTGCTTATCAAAGGATGATTGCTATGATGATTGCTATGATCCCTTTAATTTGTTTGAAATATCCCTTTTTGATGATGCTTGCTATGCTTGTGGCCGAGATGCCAATATGAATTATGCTTATGGAGATGAACTTGCTCTAGTTCCTTATGTTAAACATGAAATTGCTGTTATTGCACGCACGCATGATAGTCCTATTATCTTTTTGAATTCTCCCAACTACACTATATCGGAGAAGTTTGTGCTTATTAAGGATTATATTGATGGGTTGCCTTTTACCATTGCACATGATGATTTTGATAGATATAATATGCATGTGTTGTTGTTCCTACTTGCAATTATTATGAGAGAGGAACTACATCTCTGCCTCTTTATGTTTCCAACATGATAGAATTGCAAGAATCTGCTTATACTATGCATCGGCCTTTACTTGGTGTGCATGAATTGTTCTTTTATGACATGCCGATGCATAGGGAGAGAGTTAGACTTCGTCATTGCTTGATATATCTTACGTTGTGCTCACTACTAAATTAAAAATCATTGTTAATTAAAGTTTTCTTTGATATACCTTGGGATCCGGGTGGATTCATTACTTGAGCACTATATGCCTAGCTTAATGGCTTTAAAGAAAGCGCTGCCAGGGAGACAACCCGGAAGTTTTAGAGAGTCATTTATTTCTATTGAGTGCTTTCTTGTAGTTTAAAAAAATAAAGAGGGGAACCTAAAAAGTTTCAAAAAGGAAAGTGAAAGTGAGAAAGACACACATTGTTGAAGTGGGAGCTAGCCTTGAACTTTGTTCATGCTCACGAAAACTTTGTGAATCTTGATTACAGAAACTTTTCATCAAAAATAATTATCCCCTTGTAAAATTCCATTGTATTATAAAAATAATGTGCCAAGGTTTGCCTTTAGGATGTTTACAATGCTTGTTGGTTTGTACGGTGCAGGACAGAAACTTTGGCTGTAGTTCTTGATTTTACATTTTTTTATGGAACGTCAAATAGTTCTGATTCCTTTTGGACTGTATTTATATACATATTTTTTATTTTTCCTAATTTTGGTAGAATGTTTGGGGTCCCAGAAGTATGGTGAATGTTCAGATTTCTATAGACAGTTCTGTTTTTGACAGATTCTGTTTTTGATGCATAGTTTGCTTGTTTTGATGAATCTATCAATTTATATCAGTGGATTTAAGCCATGAAAAAGTTATATTACAGTAGACACAATGCAAAAACAAAATATGAATTGGTTTGCAACAGTACTTAGAGTAGTGATTTGCTTTATTATACTAACGGATCTTACCGAGTTTTCTGTTGAAGATTTGTGTGGATGAAGTGTTTGATCCAGAAGGTCTCGATATGAGGAAAAGGAAGAGAGGCAAGAGCTCAAGCTTGGGGATTCCCAAGGCACCCCAAGTAAATATTCAAGGAGACTCGAGCGTCTAAGCTTGGGGATACCCCGGAAGGCATCCCCTGTTTCTTCAACAAGTATCGGTATGATTTCGTATTCGTTTCGTTCATGCATTATGTGCAAGTCTTGGAGCATCTTTTGCATTTAGCTTTCACTTTTCTTTTATGCACCATGCTGGTATGAGATAGTCTTTGGTTGATTTATAGAATGCTCATTGCACTTCATTTAAATCCTTTGAGTATGGCTTTATAGAATGCTTCATGTGCTTCACTTATATCATTTGAAGTTTGGATTGCCTGTTTCTCTTCACATAGAAAACCGCCATTTGTAGAATGCTCTTTTGCTTCACTTATATTTGTTAGAGCGTGGGCGTATCTTTTGTATAAAGAATTAAACTCTCTTGCTTCACTTATATCTATTTAGAGAGATGACAGGAATTGGTCATTCACATGGTTAGTCATAAAATCCTACATAAACTTGTAGATCGCTGAATATGATATGTTTGATTCCTTGCAATAGTTTTGCGATATAAAGATGGTGATATTAGAGTCATGCTAGTGGGTGGTTGTGGATTGTAGAGAGACTTGTGTTGAGGTTTGCAAGTCCCGTAGCATGCACGTATGGTAACCGTTGTGTGACAAATTTGAAGCATGGGGTGTTTCTTTGATTGTCTTCCTTATGAGTGGCGGTCGGGGACGAGCGATGGTCTTTTCCTACCAATCTATCCCCCTAGGGGAATGCGTAGTAGTACTTTACTTCGAGGTCTAATAAACTTTTGCAATAAGTATATGAGTTCTTTATGACTAATGTGAGTCCATGGATTATACGCACTTTTACCTTTCCATCATTGTTAGACTCTTCGGTACCATGCATTGCCCTTTATCACCTCGAGAGTTGGTGCAAACTTCGCCGGTGCATCCAACCCACGTGATATGATACGCTCTATCACACATAAGCCTCCTTATATCTTCCTCAAAACAGCCACCATACCTACCTACTATGGCATTTCCATAGCCATTCCGAGATATATTGCCATGCAACTTCCATCATCATCATATGCATGACTTGAGCACTCATTGTCATATTTCTTTGCATGATCCTAAGATAGCTAGCATGATGTTTTCATGGCTTGTCCGTTTTTGATGTCATTGCTACGCTAGATCATTGCACATCCCGGTACACCGCTGGAAGCATTCATATAGAGTCATATCTTTCTTCTAGTATCAAGTTGTTATATTCACTTGTAAGTAAATAAAAGTGTGATGATCATCATTATAGAGCATTGCCCCATGAAAAAAAATGAAAAAAAGGAAAAAAGAAAAAAGAGGGGAAAGGCCAAAGAAGCCTAAATAAAAAAGGGGGCCAAAGAAGCCCACCAAAAAAAAGAAAAAAAAAGAAAAGAAAAGGGGCAATGTTACTATCCTTTTTCCACACTTGTGCTTCAAAGTAGCACCATGTTCTTCATATAGATTGTCTGCTATGTTGTCACTTTCATATACTAGTGGGAATTTTCATTATAGAACTTGGCTTGCATATTCCAACGATGGGCTTCCTCAAATGCCCTAGGTCTTCATGAACAAGCAAGTTGGATGCACACCCACTTAGTTTCTTTTGTTGAGCTTTCATACATTTATAGCTCTTAGTGCATCTGTTGCATGGAAATCCCTACTCCTCACATTGACATCAATTGATGGGCATCTCCATGGCCCGTTGATTAGCCGCGTCGATGTGAGACTTTCTCCCTTTTTGTCTTCTCCACATAACCTCCATCATTATATTCTATTGCACCTATAGTGCTATATCCATGGCTTGTGCTCATGTATTGCGTGAGGGTTGAAAAAGCTGAAGCGCGTTAAAAAGTATGAACCAATTTCTCAGCTTGTCATCGGGGTTGTGCATGATGGGAGGATTTTGTGTGACAAAAATGAAGCATGGCCAAACTATATGATTTTGTAGGGATAAGCTTGCTTTGGCCTTGTTGTTTTGAAAAGACATGATTGCTTTATTGGTACGCTCAAAGTATTATTGTTTTTATGTCAAATGATAGACTATTGCTTTGAATCACTCGTGTCTTAATATTCATGCCATGATTAGACATATGATCAAGATTATGCTAGGTAGCATTCCACATCAAAAATTATCTTTACTAGTTGTCAACCCGTGCGCTTGCACGGTCTAGCCTGTTTTAAATAGGTGTATGTGGGTTGAACATCTGTTAGCATTTGTTACATGTGATATTTTTCTGAAATGCAAATATAAACTTACTATATAATTAATGGCTACCAGCAATAGCATGCAACATTGCATATTGTTTCATGTGTGATATAAAGGATCTATTTTATGCTAAACAAAAGAAAGGATCTATTTCTCAATCAATTTCTAATGGGACAATTTACAAATAAGTAGGTTTTATAATTATGCTACACTGATACGAAATTTTGTTAGCTATTGAAAAATAATTAAGTTTCATATCTAGCTCTATAAAATGCCATCACAAAAATAAGTACTATCTTTCCCTTCCATAAATTGTGCGATTAAATTTTTGTGCTTGGTAAATGTACTGTCTATATCCTGGTGGCACTAATATAGCATGATATGTGTGCCAACCCTGAATGCCTCCTTTGAGTTTGTTATAAAAAAGGAGTGGAAGCGCATTCTAAAGCTTCATAACCAAACATTTTCTTTGTTGTATTTAACAGAAAGAGAAATGACTGCATCATTTTTTTTAGTTCGACACATTAATATTTTTTTGTAAGCTAGTAACGAAAATTATTTGATAATCCGATGTTAGTATGAACATTTACACGTTAAGAATAAAGTCAGGATTCTCTCAAATTTAAGAGAGGGGTTAGATTTATTTTTGTGACTATTTGAATCCTGGGAACAGAAGACAAAATAATATATTACAATATTCATATGAAATATAACAAAGAAAAAGTAATAGACGTAGATATATAATTATTATTTTCATCAAAAATATGACATTGGTATGTTTCTGTTGCCTTAGTGACACATGCATCATATTCTGCGTATAGATAAAAAGATTCAAACAAACGGAAAACTTCTGATCAATCCTAACTTATTTGTATACAACATATATTATAAGAATAAGCTATAGGACTTTATAAAACATAAATAAAAATTCCCAAATCCGAACCTATATTACAATATATTATGCGCCAAGTCCCAGTACATCAAAAGAGAAGTATTAGAAATGGCCATGATCTCAAATATAAAATTTGAAGTTGCTAGTGTGTGCATATTTATATTATTCCTTCTAGTTTCTCCTATCTCTTTCGCTGGAAGATAACATGCACAATTTGGCATGTATATGGGCAGATGAAGCAAGTGGAATATTTGTCAGAAAGAACATAGGAAACTTAGAAGGCAAGACATGTTCTACTTCTAATGAATACATGCATGCTTTCATATCCTTTAGTCAAGAAATCAACAACGTCAACTGTAGAAAGGAAATAAACTAAAACATATAACGATCTGATGGATACAATATTTCAAGAAATAGCAGTCCAACAAACCATCTGTATGGAACACTGTACATAGCCATGAGGCATCCAATTAATACATGATCACCAGTTTCGTCCATGAACTTCTATAGATATAAAAACTTACATCAATTGAGGAGGAGCGAGTACTGTCGCAAGTGTCAAACACATCAATAGACGTGGATGATGCCATCCTGAGACAAAACATTGTTGTTGTTAGTACTTTTTCCCTGGTAAATGGGCATCAATCCTAGCAGCTTATAATTCTTGTCTCCGGCAGCCAGTTGTGCTTGCGGCAATCTTGTACATCCCAATAAATTAGACTTCGCTCGTACAACATGTATCTGCCGGTAGGAGGCAAGAAGGGAGTCATCAACAGAAAGAAAAGTGAAGGAGGAAGTGGTTGTACTGAACTCTCACTGCTTGAAGAGGAGCAGCTATGCGCGACAGAGAAACTTGCAAAGAAATGGATATGCATATAGCATCTTGTAAACAAAATCTGCACGCAAGACAGCGACCTCGTTTTAAAAATCAGTATACTATTAACTGAAGAGTATAATATGTAATGTATTATATATTCTAAATTCGCTTTCTTTAGCATTGCTCGGAAGTATATGGTGTTAGCTTCCTTTTCACCTGTAAATCATCACGAAGATCTGAAAAAGCATATCTGTATTTCTATGAATATTATCTCATACATATGGCTAGTTAGTGACCATGTCCAAGTTCTAACAGCTGGATGGGGTTGGGATGATTAGATCTGGAGAAAAGGCCATGTTGCAAATGTTTATTCTGTTGCTCTCGAATGAGTAACGTACATGAGACAAAGTGTTTTCCCAAGGATTAGAGAAACAATACATGTCCATGCCAACGGTGGCCCATGTGCTCCGTCTCCAATCGGGAAATCATGTGTGCATCCCATATCCACTGCAACGCCCCCGCAGAACACCACACGGCTTGGCTGGAGCAGGTGATTCTACTCTGCGTGTCTCCGGCATGGTTCGAGTCTAGCGAGCAACTAATCAAGTCGTTAATAGCAAACTCAAGTTGCTGCCAGCGCATGCATGCTGGGTGTGTTATTCTTGTAGACATGTTGATCTTTCACCACACAACACAGTTCTATTGCAATGATCAACATAATAAGACATCTCCAAGACAGTATCTTGTCTCTTCCTCCCATGATCACATCATCCTTTGCCATTGGATCTGTGTCAGTTTTGGCGTATGAATAGGAATAGGATCTGTGTCGGGTTTTCACTATGGGTAGGAATCAGATGAGCAGAGAAAACCGGTGGCTTCTCAGGAGGCAGCTGTCGTACAGCTATGGCAACCTAGCCGAGGTGATGTGCCTAACGCACAGCTTCCAGGAACAACGGAAGAAGCTACAGGATGGCAGTACCAGGGACATCATGAGGCGAACGTGTATGAGGAATAGATTGGCCATGAAGAGAACATATAAAACCCTAGAACATGGGCTGCTTGATTTTTAATATAGGATACTCTCCAAGACTCCAACTAAAAAAATGTAGCGTACTCAGCAAGGAGAGCTTTTTTTAGCGTAAAAACAGGAGCGCATGCCTATATATCTTTAGCTTAGCAGAGCGTACGCAGAGAAGACTCCTTTTTCCCCGCAGAATTAAACAAAGTTATAAACTGTGATTAACATGGAGCAGACCGTACGCAGGGATGACTCCTTTTTTCCCCGCAGTAACATGGAATATGTAGAAAATATCTAATCAGAACTACACCGTAATACCTCGGACCCACCAGATTAACTGCTCGTAAAATCTAATTAACGTGAGAATTTTTTGGAAGTTTAGAATTACTATAGGTATAGATAGATAGATAGACATAGATATGGGAAAATATATCCGGCTGTTTACTCACAGTAGAATTCGATGGTACAAACTGCAACGACTTGAAATGTGTGTATCACATAAAACAATTAAGTAAGCGAAGTTTGCATGTGTACCTTTTGTATTCTGTGAAGGAATAAGTAAAACTTCCATAATCAAATGCTTTGAAACCTATATCGACAGAAGTAAATAATTTTGGCAAAACAACGTTGTTCATTGAGTACTCTTGTTATTTACGGTGATAAAGAACTAAATCTAATGGAGACGCGTGCAGCAAAACCTACTGATATAAGGCATGTTCTCACATGAATCACCACACCACACAGTTCATTAACGAAGTAGCTAAAAGGAAGAAGAGTAAAAGTGGGGAACTTACAGCAGCTTTCCCTTCAATTCTTCTACTATTCTTTGTTCCAATGTATTCCTTTGATCACGTGGATAACACTGAAGCAGCTCAGCCCTTTATAATATAGATAGAGGAGGCAGCCAGTCAGCAGCTAAGTGGTCGCCTGGCTGCTAGACTCCATGGTTCGAATACTGGGAGTCCAGGATGCGGAGCAGTGGATATGGTTGCGTGTGCATCAATTCCCAATTAGAAAACGAAGCATGCTTGGGTGGCCGTCGGCACCATGACGCAAAAATCTGTGTGACACGGAGAGGTCATGTTCAATCGGAATAGCTATCCATTTACCGGCAGGATTGATAGGAGAAGATTGGAGAGCGAAACTGTAAAGATGATTTTCTTGCCGGAGAGCGACACACCAAATCCACAGGAGTAACATAGATTTATTGGGTCAGGTTTAACAGAAATATAACTTTTGAATACTTATACTAATACCTAGCAATTTGGAATCTATGTAAAGCTCCTTGCAGAAAAAACGAAATTGGATTCCAGAATATAACTCATAACTATGTAAACCTCAAGAAGAAACAAACATGCATGGCTTCGCCTACTTTGGTACTATTCTTTCCCAAAGAATGTTGGTAGGAACTCCTCCTTGAATAGGCATGCATAGAGCTATATCAGTCTTTTATTAAGCTACATCCATTCAATTGAATTCGAATCCAGACATGGTGTGGGAATTTTCCAAGGAATTACATATCTGCATACCAGTCCATAAAACCGAAAACTGCACTGTTCTACCAATTCAAAAACAGAAAACTGCAGTATTATATAAGAAAAGAGAATATTGCACCTTTAATAAATTTTGGACAAAAAAGAGAATATCAACATGGGAATTGAAATATCTTCTACCATCATGAGCACTGGATATTCATTAATCTCAATTCTGAAAGCAGATATTTTCCATCCAAAGAGAATAGTACAGGCTCTACATGCAGTTCTTTTGAGATATTTCTTGGGATTCCTTCACTGATCCTGCCCAACCTTGATGTACTGAACGCAAAACCAATCATTCAGGTTGGTCTGCTACTCTCACCCTGGATGTTGGACGCCATGACGGCTTTGGCGCTCTGCTCCCCAATCTTGACAGAGATCATTGTGGAGTCATCGTGCTGTCTGCCGGCACACAGGGTATTTCTACTCGTGTTGCCCTTACTCTGAGAACCTGGGCATGTAGCATGATGGGTCCTGGCGTCTAAGATGATGCTACATGCTAACTGCATAGTTGAGATTGGTACTGCATAATGGTGGCAGAAGCGGCATGCCCCTGGTGACGGGATGCCACCAAGGCGTCATGAACATCTGCCAGAAAACCATTGATGGAGTTCATCCAAGTATAAGGAAAAACGAAAATCTATTGGATCATGCCTCGGAAAGTGATATTGATGGATTTTGGTGTGTTGAGAGTGGGACGTGCATAAAATTTGTGATGGGAGAGATGAGAGAGATCAAGGCATGGAACAATAGGAGGCCTGGAGATTAGGGAAAATTAAGGGAACACGAACAGTGGTTCATGGAGAAGAAGCAACGGAAGATAATAACAATGAGAGATCGATGAGATAGATCAGGGCAAGGAACAATGGAACCCTAGACATTAGGGCAAATTCAGGAAACACAGATAGTGGTTCGTGGAGAAGAAGCAAACAAAGAAGAAGATATTAGTGATGGTGAAACAAAGTGCCCCGTAGGTATACGACTTGTTTTTCTCAACAGGCTCAAGCGAAGGGACTCTTCCTGTTTCTGTTTTCCACGGTTCAACCTGAGTTAATCTCCTCCGTTACAAATTTTGGTCCCACTCATATTTTTTTTCCTGATTGACATGGGTCTCCCGTTCTCCACCTGAGCTAATGTTCTCAGTTATAAAACTTGGTCCCACTCATATGTTTTATTTTACTTTGTTTGACATGGGAAAATATCGGTAGATCTATACCGGTAGATCTATACCGTAATAATTTGGTCCCACCAGATCGACGGCTCGTAAATTCTAATTAACGTGGTAATTTTTTGGGAGTCTGTAATTAGTATAGGTATAGATAGATAGATAGATTATCATTTACCTACTCGAGGACGAGTAGGAATTAAGCTTGGGGATGTTGATACGTCTTCGACGTATCTATAATTTTTGATTGTTCCATGCCAATATTCTTCAACTTTCATATACTTTTGGCAACTTTTTATACTATTTTTGGGACTAACATATTGATCCAGTGCCCAGTGCCAGTTCCTGTTTGTTGCTTGTTTTATGTTTCGCAAAAACCCAATATCAAACGGAATCCAAACGGGATAAAAACGGACGGAGAATTATTTTGGAATATTTGGGATTTTTCGGAGGAAGAATCAATGCGAAACGGTGTCCGGGGTGGCCAGGAGATAGGGGGCACGCCCTCCCCCCCTGGGCGTGCCTGGCACTCTCCTAGGCCACCCGTAAGGTAGTTGACGCTCTTCTTTTGCCGCAAGAAAGCTAATTTTACGAGAAAAATCTGGGCGAAAGATTCACCCCAATCGGAGTTACGGATCTCCGGATATAAAACAAATGGTGAAGGGGAAGGATCAGAGAACGCAGAAACAGAGAGATAGATCCAATCTCAGAGGGGCTCTCGCCACTCCCACGCCATGGGAGCCAAGGACCAGAGGGGAAACCCTTATCCCATCTAGGGAGGAGGTCGAGGAAGAAGAAGAAGAAGAAGGGGGGCTCACTCCCCCTTGCTTTCGGTGGCGCCGGAGCGCTACCGGGGGCCATCATTATCACCACGATCTACACCAACACCTCCTCCGTCTTCACCAACATCTCCATCACCTTGCCCCATCTATATTCAGCGGTCCACTCTCCCACAACCCATTGTACCCTCTACTTGAACATGGTGCTTTATGCTTCATACTATTATCCAATAATTTGTTGCCATCCTATGATGTCTGAGTAGATTTCCGTTGTCCTATCGGTGATTGATGAATTGCGATGATTGGTTTGAGTTGCATGTTTTATTATTGGTGTTGTCCTATTGTGCCCCCGTGTCATGCAAGCGTGAGGGATTCCCGTTGTAGGGTTTGCAATATGTTTATGATTTGCTTATGGTGGGTGGCGTGAGTGATAGAAGCACAGACCCGAGTAAGTAGGTTGTTTGCGTATGGGATGAAGGGGACTTGATACTTTAATGCTATGGTTGGGTTTTACCTTAATGATATTTAGTAGTTGCGAATGCTTGCCAGAGTTCCAATCATAAGTGCATATGATCCAAGAAGAGAAAGTATGTTAGCTTATGCCTCTCCCTCAAATAGAATTGCTATAGTGAGTGTCGGTCTAGTAACATAGTCAATTGCTTAGGGACAATTTCACAACTCCTACCACCACTTTTCGACACTCGCTTTATTTACTTTATTGCTTCTTTATCTAAATAGCCCCTAGCTTTTATTTACATTCTCTTTATTATCTTGCAAACCTATCCTATCACACCTACAAAGTACTTCTAGTTTCATACGCTAGGTAAAGCGAACACTAAGCGTGCGTAGAGTCCTATTAGTGGCAGATAGAACTTGAGAGAATATTTGTTCTACCTTTAGCTCCTCGTTGGGTTCGACACCCTTACTTATCGAAAGAGGCAACAACTATCCCGTATACTTGTGGGTCATCACGTCGCCGTATTTTTCTTCTGTGTCAAGCACTTTTCTCCACATGCGGTTGAGCGTATCCTGTGCGGCCTTAAGACTTTGCTTCTGTATCTTTAGGCTCTTCGTGGTGGCGATAAGCCTTCTGTGGAGGTTCTCTTGTTTCAAGAGTTTTTCTGGGATGATGAGTGCATCATCGTCCGGACCGTTCTCTTCTCCAGAGACAGGTTGGTGAATTTTACCCTCGGGATCGGCGGCGTCTGACGTCGGCTCAGAACTATGCTCATCGTCCCCTGGCTCATCTTGCTCCATCGCTGGGTCCATGGGGTCGTCGTTTCCTTTGGAGTCAACCGGGGTATTATTATTTCTTGCGCTGTTGTCACTGTTTTTACTATGGCGGGATTTAGAGCGGTGTCTATGGCGCCGCTTTGGTGGCTTATCGAGGGAATTATCCTTTTTTGCATCGTCACCATCGCCTTCTTTTGGTGTGTCCACCATATATATATATCATATGATGAGGTGGCTGTCCAGCGCCCTACAGGCGGTGGTTCCTGTTCTTCTCCTGCATCGTCGTCCATACCTTCGATGTCTTCGGAGTTGAAGTCAAGCACGTCGGTTAAGTCATGGATAGTGGCTATAAAGTGGGTGGTGGGTGGGGAACGAATTTCTTCGTCGTCCGCTCCCCACTCGAGCCGGACATAGTTCGGCCAAGAGTCTCCTGACAAGGAAAGAGACCTTAATGAGTTTAGCATGTCACCCTGCGGCGGTGAACTCCATGATTGGTGCCCAATCAGATTCGATAGGCCCGGACGCACGCGGTTCGGATTCTGCGTCCGTAGACGAGTCCGAGGGTCCGATGACGCCACTCTCACAGGAGGTGGGATAACTGTTCGGCTCCGACGCTGATGAGTGTGCGGTTTCGGTGGCGGGGTCTATCCACCCGCCCTCGGAATGCACGATCTACTCCAGATTGATTCCCGGCGCCACCACAGGCGCGATTTCCCTAATACTGTCCGACAGTAGATCAAAGTCATGCCCGTCGTGACTGTTCGGCGCACCTGTCATGGGCTCGAATCTGTCGAAGATCAAGTCTCCACGGATGTCAGCAGTATAGTTTAAGCTTCCAAACCTGACCTGATGGCTAGGGGCGTAGCTATCGATCTGCTCCAGATGGCCAAGCGAGTTGGCCCGCTGTACGAAGCCGCCGAATACGAAGATTTGTCCGGGAAGGAAGACCTCCCCCTGGACCGCATCGTTGAAGATGATCGATGGAGCCATCAAGCCTTTCAGCGACGACACAGTGGAACTCTCAATGGAAGCACCAATGTCGGTGTCAAAACCGGCGGATCTCGGGTAGGGGGTCCCGAACTTTGTGTCTAAGGCTAATGGTAACAGGAGGCAGGGGACACGATGTTTTACCCAGGTTCGGGCCCTCTCGATGGAGGTAATACCCTACTTCCTGCTTGATTGATATTGATGATATGAGTATTACAAGAGTTGATCTACGATGAGATCGTAGAGGCTAAACCCTAGAAGCTAGCCTATGATTATGATTGTTGTTGTCCTATGGACTAAACCCTCCAGTTTATATAGACACCGGAGGGGGCTAGGGTTACACAGAGTCAGTTACAGAGAAGAAATCTACATATCCGAATATCCAAGCTTACCTTCCACGCAAAGGAGAGTCCCATTCGGACACGGGATGAAGTCTTCAATCTTGTATCTTCATAGTCCAACAGTCCGGCCAAAGTATATAGTCCGACTGTCCGAGGACCCCTTAATCCAGGACTCCCTCACTTCCCGCCATGATGCTTCAGCTTGGGCTACAACAGGCTTCTTCTTCTTGGCAGCCAGCTTGGGGTCTATGCCAGGACACCCATGTGCCTTGCGCTTCTCAGCTTCATTGTAAGCTTGAACACACTTGGTAGCTAGATTTTTCATTCGCTCGCGTAAACCTTTGGCTTCTTCGCAATTGTTCCGAAACGCCTCCTTGAGTTCATGCAACATCAGCTGAAGTTTTGGACATCAGCCACACTGAGCTTGGCCACGTGCTTCTTGAACTAGTCTTTCTCATAGTCAATTTTGTTTTTCAGTTCAACAATTCTCTGAGCCAGAGCCAGCTCAGGAGCAATGGCGCCTTGTAAGGCGACGCTGATGCCAATTGGGAGATGAAGATCATCAAAGCTGAGATTGGGGTTGTCAAACCCCTCATCAATGAAGTTATCCAGAATGTTCACATCGAAGAGGGGCAGATCATGCAAGATCTCCGCCTCTTGCTTGCTCTTAATCAGCTGCTCAAGGGCATCATCACCGTACTCATCATGTGTTCGCAGATCTATGGCTTCAGGTTTATTCCTTAGAACGACAGCAGGTGTCAGGGCTTGGTCAGAACTCTAGACATTTTTCTTCTGGGGCTTCTCTTTCTTCTTGGAGATGCGAGAGAGATCTTCAGAATTGATACTTGGAGCAGGAGGAGCAGTTGCCAATGGCTTCACACATGAAGCTTTTGATGCAGCAGTAGGTTTTGAAAACTTAGTTTTCTTCTGCTTCTGTAGCTTAGGAGGAGCTAGCGCATCATCAGAATCAGCATCATCAGCAGAGTGATCCACATTTGCACCTTGGACGGCAATGTGAGTGATGAGGCCTTCGAGGTTGTAGAAGGGGCCGATTCTATTTTCATTGGCTTCACGGGTGCCATCATCCCGAGGAGCAGATGGACCGGGCTTGAAGTCAAGTCCAAATGCCTTCTTATTCTTCACAGCAGAGTCTTTGGCAAACTTGAAGTTGCGCTTGAACAGATTGTCTCCGCGACACAACAACAGAGAAGATGGGTTAGCATTATCTGGCTGTGGTCTGCGAACCATGCACAGATAGAAGCCTTGATCAATGGCTTCGGACTTGGACCTGGGTGGAAGATTTTTGTATAGGATATCTCCCCAGGGTCGCTTGATGGCATTCTTCTCGGCAAACTCAGTAGTGAAAAATCTGTACTTGAACCATTCCTCCGCCCAATATCTTCGAATCCATTGGATTCGATTCTTGCGTTCACCATAGGTTTGTTCTAGATCTGTCTTGTACAGTTCGTGCAGATCTGGCGGCAAATCTTTGGATGTATTTCCACGGTGCTGTCTGCCACCCTTTCTAGCTGACTTCTCAGTTGCCATGAAGCTTAAACTGAATGGCTTCAAAACTAGCAATGGCTTCCGACGGCCGGTCAGACAAGAACTGGCTTCAGAAGAGTTTATGTGACTCTGTAAGAATTCTGCAAATGAATGCAGACTATGAGAACCAAGGGATTCTCCCACAGACATTACATGTGACAGCATTAGAGGTGCGAGGGAAGGGGAAGAGGTCATATGCATTCTCATAAAATTTTGAAGATAAATCAGTTTGAAGACATTGACCTCATAACGCAAAGACATTCACTTATTTGTTGTGAGTTGGTTCCAGATTTGTACAAATCCAAGAATAAATACAAGTGAGGAATCTAACTTGTAGAGAAGCATAAGTGAACATACTAGGCATAATATGAGATGCAGAAAGGGATAGATTCAACTTTGGAAGTATAGAAACCACTTTTGGTAAAGAAGAATGAATCTATCAGATCAAAAACACGGTAAAAAGTATGTTTTAATTACCACACGAAGAACTGCTAGACAGAGCAAAGTTGGAGGCCGAGCAGTTCGATCTCCCGTGCCCTAACTTGGTGACGGAAGACACCTATGGCGGCCGCGGAGAAGACGAGGTCCGCGGCCGGCGTGAGGACGGTGTCGGTGAGGTCGCAGCGGCTAAGCGCTTCGTCGCCGGTGTCGTCGAGAGCTAGCGGTGGTGCTAGGGTTTGTGAGAGATGGCGAGGTGGAAGAAAGATTTTGACCGTGATGTGATGGGTATTTATAAGGAAAGGGATGGCACAGTGCAATTACGCAGGTGCCCCTGGTGGTTCACATATGAAGGGCACGTGGCAAGCATGCAACACATTGGAAGTTGTTCCATGTTCCCACGCACGCCTGGATTGTCGGGGTGGTCGTTCCGAAATCTCCGGCTTTCAGGCAATATGGATATAGCATTAAAAACAGATATAAATGATTGTCAGATAGACTTCAACTGACAAGGTCTCAGTGAGGACAATCGGCAGTTTTCAATAGAATGCATATGATTTGGACAGATTGAGTTAAGGTAGAAGCATAGATAGGTTAGGGTCTGATCACATTCACTTAGATCAAAAGATTCAGCAAGAAATCATAGCTATAAGTGGATATTGTAGAGGACAGAACATAAATATGTATATAACTAGTATAAGACCAAATCAACAGGATGAAGACAAATCAAATACGAAGACTTTGCAATCATAACGCCAAGGGAAACACTTCAAACAAAAGTTTTGTGGTGGCGTTACCCACCATGTCGTGGTGGGCGCACGGCAGATGCCAAGGGATGGCTAAAGAGAGGAGGAGGCTCGAGGGCGCTGGTGGGCTTCGGAGGCGAGGTTGATATGCGCGGGCGCGGGACGCCGGACATACCCAGGTTTGGGGCTCTCCGGAGAGATAACACCCCTAGTCCTGCCGAGTTTAGTTGGATGGTCGATAGTACAATGTCACTCCTGGAGCTGTATGGAGGAGGAAGGAGGCTGGCCAAGGCTCGGGCTGCTCCTTCTCCCTGGTGTTGCTATGTTGTGGCTAGTCCTATCTTGCTTGCTTGCTTTATCTCGTATGACTTTGCATGCCGGGGATCTCACATATCATGCCCCTGTAGGTGTGGACTCCTGGGGGGTTTTATAGATCAACCCACCCAGGGTTACAATGGTAATATGCCGAGTTGGTGGGTCCGTATTGTCGGTGTCCGGGGTACCGGGCTGGGTCCCGCTTGGGAGCTTGTGGTTCGTCGGGTTCCCCTAGGTGCGGGCCCTGCATGCCTAGGGGGACTGTGCGCCGTCTTGTCGGTCGTCATGGCGTGGACGAGTCGAGCCGCGCATAGTGTTCTCCGTCAGGCCGCCGCTTGCTGTCGTTAGCGGTGAGGACGGGAACACTATTGTCGTGCCAGCCCTGGTCAGCGGGTAGGTAACGGGTACTGTTGCCACGCTCCGGCTGACCACGGGCATGGGCGGGGGCACTGTAGTCTTGGTCATCGATGATTGAGGTCTCGTCCCATCGTACGGCCTGGATGGGACGGGAGCTGACCCGTGGATGGGTTGCCGTGGATGCCACGGGTGGGTTGGCTTGCTGGGGAAGCCAAGGTTGCGCCGGGCTGAGTTGCCTTGTGCCAGCCGCTGCGGCCGGGTTGACGTATCTTGCCGAGTCAAGGGTCTTGGCCGGGTTACGCGCTTTGCCGGGTCAAGCGACCCGGCCTGGCACACGCCGGTTTGCGGAGCGATGCGGGCCCCGTTGTTTTTGAAATAGATCCGGGTTCCGTTGCCTGCCTGGGGTTCATCCCCCCGACAGTAGTCCCCGAAGCTGTGAAGGTCTGTCGTCTTCGGATGAGTGGGCCTTCGCAGCTTCCCCCTTGAGCAAGGCGGAATTTGCGAACACCGGGTCCAGCAACACCCATTGTGTGCCGGTTTTCTTGGAAACCGGATCGCGGCATCCCGACCGTGGTGGGAACCGAGGAGTCCATCAAATCTTGAGGCGATCCCTTGGGCTTTGCGCAGGCGCCACGTGGTGCCCGGAAGTCGGAGGGGCCTCACAGGCCACGCGCGTGACGGGACTGGGCGACGGGCCGGGGCCCGCCGTCGCGCGCCCTTGGCCACTGAGGGAGTCCTGGACTAGGGGGTGTCTGGATAGCCGAACTATCATCATCGGCCGGACTCCAAGACTACGAAGATACAAGATTGAAGACTTCGTCCCGTGTCCGGATGGGACTTTCCTTGGCGTGGAAGGCAAGCTTGGCGATACGGATATGTAGATCTCCTATCATTGTAACCGACTCTGTGTAACCCTAGCCCTCTCCGGTGTCTATATAAACCGGATGGCTTTAGTCCGTAGGACGAACAACAATCATACCATAGGCTAGCTTCTAGGGTTTAGCCTCCTTGATCTCGTGGTAGATCTACTCTTGTAACACACATCATCAATATTAATCAAGCAGGACGTAGGGTTTTACCTCCATCAAGAGGGCCTGAACCTAGGTAAAACATCGTGTCCCTTGTCTCCTGTTACCATCCGCCTAGACGCACAGTTCGGGACCCCCTACCCGAGATTCGCCGGTTTTGACACCGACATTGGTGCTTTCATTGAGAGTTCCTCTGTGTCGTCACCGATAGGCTCGATGGCCTCTTCGATCATCAACAACGACGCAGTCCAGGGTGAGACCTTCCTCCCCGAACAGATCTTCATATTTGGCGGCTTTGCACTGTGGGCCAATTCACTTGGCCATCTGGAGCAGATCGAAAGCTACGTCCCTGGCCGTCAGGTCAGATTTGGAAGTTTGAACTTCACGGCTGACATCCGCGGGGACTTGATCTTCGATGGATTCGAGCCACAGCCAAGCGCGCCGCACTGTCACGACGGGCATGATTTAGCTCTGCAGCCGGACAGTACCCTGGAGGCCGCACTCGAGCCCGCTCCGATCTTCAATTCGGAGCCAGCTACGCAGATCGAGGACGGATGGCTAGACACCGCCTCGGGGGCTGCAACCTCTACGGTGATAGAGCCGAACACTGACCTTGTCCCTCATGAAGCTTGTGACTCCGAGGTGCCGGACTCCTTGCCGGACTCCGAACCTCCCGCGCTCCCTCCGGTCGAATCCGATTGGGCGCCGGTCATGGAGTTCGCCGCAGCGGACATCTTTCAACACTCACCTTTTGGCGACATCTTGAGTTTGCTAAAGTATCTCTCATTATCAGGAGAACCCTGGCCGGACTGCGGTCAAGACGGTTGGGATGCGGACAATGAAGAAATTCAAAGCCCACCCACCACCCACTCAGTAGCCACTATCGATGATCTAACCGACATGCTAGACAACGACTCCGAAGACATCGACGGTATGAACGACGATGCCGGAGGCGACTAAGAACCAGCGCCTATTGGGCACTGGAAAGCCACCCCAACTCACGACGTATACATGGTGGATACACCAAAAGGAAGCGATAATGAGGAACAATGGGACACGGCGAAGGACAACTCCACCAGCAAACAACCAAAACGGCAACGCAAGCGCCGTCCAAAGTACCGCCTCGATAAAAACGGCACCCATACAGACCCGGCCCTAGAGCAGGGCGAAGCAGTGGACGGCGAACACGCAACCAAGAAATCATCCGAACACGGTGAACTAGACAAGCAACCCATCCCCGGCAAAAACAAGGGCCTAGATGATCTCACGCCGAACACATCACCAAAGCATAAGAACCTTCATAAAAGGCTCGTCACTACTGCAAGAAGTTTGAAGAAGCAAAAGCGGAAGCTCAAAACAGCAGAGGACGCACTCAGAATGAGATGGAGCAAAGTACTCAATACCGCAGATAAATATGACGCTAGTCGCCAGGCAAAGAGTTACCCGAAGCGCAAGTTGTTGCCCGAATTCGTCGAGGAGGCCTTAGAGCCCCCACAGTCAAAAAAGAAAGAGGCCGTCTGGCTGGATAGACGACCAGATGACAGCCTAAGAGCAGCAAGGGGCTCCGCACACAAGCCGGCACACGATCAGCATAAAGATCCTCAGAAAAAGGATGACCCGGTCAGGTCTATCTATGGGCCAAAAAAGAAGACTCCAAGAAGCAACACAACCCGCCGAGCATTTGAAGACAACGGCACACCTAAATACAGGGGCGCCGCACACCCACTATGTTTCACCGACGAGGTACTGGATCATGAATTTCCAGCGGGATTCAAACCCGTAAACATAGAGGCATATGACGGAACAACAGACCCCGGAGTCCGGATTGAGGATTATATCCTACACATACATATGGCTAGAGGAGACGATCGCCACGCCATAAAATACCTACCCCTCAAGCTCAAAGGGCCAGCTCGGCATTGGCTCAAAAGCCTCCCAGAAATACCATTGGAAGTTGGGAAGAGCTCGAGGATGCGTTTCGAGCAAATTTTCAAGGGACCTATGTCCGCCCTCCGGATGCAGACGATTTAAGTCACATAACTCAACAGCCTGGAGAGTCAGCACGCAAATTCTGGAACAGGTTCCTCACCAAAAAGAACCAAATAGTCGACTGTTTGGACGCTGAAGCCTTAGCAGCCTTTAAGCACAACGTCCGAGATGAATGGCTCGCTAGACACCTCGGCCAGGAAAAACCAAGAACAATGGCCGCACTAACAAGCCTCATGACCCGCTTTTGCACAGGGGAGGACAGCTGGCTGGCTAGATGTAGCACCAGCGACCCGAGTACATCCGAAGTCAGGGATGGAAATGGAAAATCATGACGCAGAAAAGATCAGCGCCGGAATAAGGAAAATGGCCCAAATAGCACGGCGGTCAACACTGGATTCAAAAGCTCTTGGCCGAATAACAAAACACTGCCCCCAAAGGACAACAGTGACGAGCTATCCAACCTAAACAAAATTCTAGATAGGCTATGTCAAATACATAGTACCTCCGGGAGGACTGCAAACCATACCCACAGAGATTGTTGGGTCTTCAAACAGTCCGGCCGACTTAACGCCGAACGCAAGGGGCTCGACACACCAAGTGAAGACGACGACGAACCCCACAAGCAGACCGCGGGAAAACAGAAGACTTTCCCACTAGAAGTCAAAACAGTTAACTCACTTCATGTGATAACACGAAAACACAGTGCGGCACCTGCCATACCAGGACACCATTCGAAGAATGGGGATAGACCCTACCAAAATTTGTTGTAGAAGCACTTCCTTCAAAGGAGTGACGCTAGGCCTTTAAGCCGATGGAACAAGCTCTGCACCACTAGAGGTTGTGTCCGGTTCATCCGACAACCTCCGTCGCGAAAAGCTCACTCTCCATACCGCCCCATTTCACAGTGGCCCTCAAGCACTAGTGGGACGCAAAGCTTTCGCCCGCTTTAACGCAATAACACATTACGCGTCTCTTACGCTTAAAATGCCCGGTCCACGCGGCATAATCTTATTAAGAGTAATCTTGACATCCACACACTAATCCGAGCTTGCAGGTCAAAGCCCCTAAAAATAGGTCATTCAGACCTCGGACATGGTTAGGCGAGTCCGCCGTAAATAAACAAGGGGCTTCCCAGCCTCATACCCCTTTACAAGGGGCTGCGCGTTTAAACGATGAGAGCCAATAAAGCTCAACTTTATTCATCTTCCAAATTATACTTTATTTTAAATACAACCTTTGCACGATATTTTTTCCAAACTAAGTCCTTATCTTTTACAATGAAGCATGTGCTACACCCGTCCAGGATACAGCACAACAGAGACACAGGCGCAGACGTGCAGCAGGGACCCGTTGCAAGGATTCTTTTCAGATTAAGACCCTGCGTAAACCTTTCTTACTGTCTCTTGTTGATACACATCCCCCGGTTTTCTACCATAACCGAGGAGGAGGCTGGCGTTTTGGCATCGTCCGTGCCAGAAGTTCCCGCCTGTACCTGGACACTAGGGGCTTAGGGCATTGTTCTGCCCGGTATCATAAAGACCGAACACCTCAGGGAGTGTTCGGCGTCTCGAGTTAGGCCTTATATGCATCAGCTCCGAATCATGTCTTTGGTCAAATGTTGGGTTTGCCCGGCTCCTGTGTTTTGCTGCCTTACGTTCCGCTCCATCGGCTAACGCGGCACCAGGAGAACTACTGCGATTGTGCCCCGGTTCGGCCGGGCGAGCACCTCAGTAGAGAAAGCCGAAAACTGACTGTCATGATATAGCGAGAGACTAGTCAACCACTCGATCGACTATTGGAATGTTTAGAATTCCTCCGCTTTGACAAAGGACCGCTTCCCGGTCAGGCACATACGCGCCCCAAGTTCGGAGAGCGTGGTGCCTCTAGGGGCTATATAGTAGCCCCAACATCGAGCTCCTATGGCTAAGTGAAAGTGATAAAGCATTATAGACCGGTTGCCTAGTTTGCTATGCTATCACCTCCTTCAAAGGACCAAGACGTTGGATTAAGTGTGAAAAAGCGCTTTTTTTGCAAACACCCCCGCACCATGTGCGTGGGGGCTGAAGCCAAAGACTGCAATTTTCAGGTTATTCATAAATATATGGCCGCACAGGAGATAGTTCAATACTTGAACGCACAAGTATAAAAAGCTATTGCATTATAAACATGATCTCACAAATCATACACGTCATTTATCCTGGCTTGCTCCTTGGCTCGAGCAAGCTCTGCTCAAAGATCTTCCACAGCAGCGGCGCCATCTGCATCAATCATACATATTGTAAGGAATGGGCAACAGCTCCCTTACTAGGCAACCGCGGAGCAACCACCTACCTTGCGACTCGTTAAGTCGTTTATTGACTAGCGCGATGTCCGCATCCGCAACATCAAGTTGCCTCTTCAGTTCGGCAACTCCATCAGTTCGACTGGCCACCGAACATTCCGCCACCTGCATAGGAAAGGCGACATTCTATAACTGAGATAATGATCCTTGGCACGCTATCGCTTTCGATAGCATACCAAGTCTCAGGGGCTACTATCTATACAGGGCGCACTTCATGTGCAAAACTGTCAAAAGGTATGTCATTTTTTGCGTACCTCAAACCCCGTCAGCAAGCTTCCGACGGCCTCATACAACCCGCTCTCGGCGGATGAGATCCTTTCAATCACCGTACTCATTAATGTGTGGTGATCTTCCGAGATAGACGCCCTCTTGATCATATCCTGCAGCTCCACCGGCCGTACTCCACTAGGTGCCGGACTCTCCGGCCCCGCCGGACTCGGGGAGACCCTCCGTGACGACACCTCAGGTTTGTCCGCCCCGCCCGACGGGGCGGCAGATGGAGGCGTCTCGCTTTCCATCATCTCCGGATGAAGGTCCCCCGAAGTTGAGCTCTACTGAGATGGGCTGAGATCCGAACTACAAGGTGAAAACTTCGGTTACCTTTGGAAATAATATAGGGGCATTCCCTATTACAAAATTTCCCCTTTTTTACTTACGGCTCACTGGAGGGCTGATTCCTATGGGGAGACTGTGTGGCTGGGGCCCTTCCCAGCACAGGACCTTCCGGTGCAGATTTCTTTCCCCGCTTTGAGGCCTTAGCCTCCGGGTCTTCGGAAGCAGTCCTCTTCTCCCCCTGGAAGGAGGGACTCTCGGTTCCCCCCTTACTGAAAGCCTCCTTGGCGGAGGTGGTAGTTTCCCTGTGCCCCCCTTCGCCCTCCTCCGAAGGCGCAAACTCCAACATTTTGACTAACACGGGATTCGGCGTGGTCTCGGGGAGGGGGGGCGAACACCGTATCAGTTTTGCTTGCGCTATCCACTCCTGTCCAAGGGATAGCTGGTTAAAAGGCAAACCCATGATAAATAAATGGACAATGTGTCCGGACACAGGGCTACTTACTTGAGTATCCAGGCGATTGCAGCTTAGGCCGGCGTCCTCGGTCAAGTCCGGACGCATCTCTTGCGATCCGAAGAACAGTTTGTACATCTCCGCGGGTGTCAAACCCATGAAGTGTTGGAGAGCTCGCGGCCCCTCCGGATTAAATCCCCACAAGCGAAGGGGGCGACGTTTGCAGGGCAGAAGGCGCCGAATCAGCATTACTTGCGCCACCACCACCAGATTAATCTCCCTTTCTTGGACGTCTCGAATCCGGTCCTGTAATAGGGGTACGTCTTTGGACGGCCCCCAGCTAAGCCCCTTGTTGACCCATGACGTCAGCCGTTATGGAGGGCCCGAGCGGAAGACGGGCGGCGGCTTCTGCCTGCTGCCCCTTGGAGCGGCGATATAGAACCACTCCTGTTGCCACAAGCCGAGCTCCTCCTGAAAAGAGCCCTCGGGCCATGGAGCATCGGCCCTCTTGCTTATGACCGCCCCTCCGCACTCTGCCTGACGCCCCTCAATCATCTTCGGCTCCACATTGAAGGTTTTGAGCCACAAGCCGAAGTGAGGGGTAGTGCGGAGGAAAGCTTCGCAAACGACAATAAATGATGAGATGTGGAGGATGGACTCCGGAGCCAAGTCATGGAATTCCACCCCATAGTAAAACATGAGCCCCCTCACGAAGGGATCCATCGGGAAGCCTAAACCCTGACGGAGGTGAGACACGAGCACAATGCTCTCGCCGGGCTAGGGAGTAGGAATAACTTGCCCTCGGGCAGGCAGCCTATGCGAAATCTCGTAGGTTAAGTACCTGGCGTCTCTCAGCTTTAACACGTCTTCTTCCGTGATGGAAGAGGGCATCCACCGGCCCCATAGGTCGGAGCCGGACATTGTCGGAGGTCGAAGGTACCCGAATCTGGAGCCCTGGGTGTTGGAACTCGGGGGCGAGGGGCGGATTCGATTGAGGATTGAAGAAAAAGAACTGGCCTTGGTCTCATTATAAAGAGGAAGAATACCGAGAGCCGTCCCCGTGACCGTTTGGAACCCGCCGTCGATGGAGGGGGTGTGGCAACGGGCTCGGTTGGGTTACCCACGTCCGTATTAATGGGAATCCCGGAATAAGGGGAACACGATCTTTGCTTCGACAAGACGTGCCAAGGAAACCTCTTCGCTAAACGCGCTGAGGTGGTATAATAAAAACAATTCGAGTAAAGGCTTGGTAGTGGTGTGACGTCACGCCACGAAATACGTCAGCAGATTGAACTAGTGTAAATATTATTCTCTCTACGGTGGTCTGTGGAAATTATTTTGTAGAGCCGGACACTATCCTGGTGTTCACAATCTTCTATAAATTATTCGGAGGAGGAACCCGCCTTGCAATGCCGAAGACAATATGCGCGCCAAACTCGTCGTCATTGAAGCCTGGTTCAGGGGCTACTGAGGGAGTCCTGGACTAGGGGGTGTCCGGATAGCCGAACTATCATCATTGGACGGACTCCAAGACTATGAAGATACAAGATTGAAGATTTCGTTCCGTGTCTGGATGGGACTTTCCTTGGCGTGGAAGGCAAGCTTGGCGATACGGATATGTAGATCTCCTATCATTGTAACTGACTCTGTGTAACCCTAGCCCTCTCCGGTGTCTATATAAACCGGATGGCTTTAGTCCATAGGACGAACAACAATCATACCATAGGCTAGCTTCTAGGGTTTAGCCTCCTTGATCTCGTGGTAGATCTACTCTTGTAACACACATCATCAATATTAATCAAGCAGGACGTAGGGTTTTACCTCCATCAAGAGGGCCCGAACCTGGGTAAAACATCGTGTCCCTTGTCTCATGTTACCATCCGCCTAGACGCACAGTTCGGGACCCCCTACCCGAGATCCGCCGGTTTTGACACCAACAGCCACGCCTGCGGATTTATTGCGGCGTCTGGGGCCGGTTGCACTTCCCCGCGCAGTTAGTGCGTGTGTACGTGCACACTTATTGCGGGGTAGTGGAACGAGCGCGTGCAGACGATCCCACTCCCCCACGTTTGAACCGGGGGTTATAAATTGACAGGGGGCAAGGGGGCGGCGGACATTATTCTCGCTCGTGCCCTCCTGTCCCCCTGCTCTTGCTCTACTTCTCACCACTGATGCATAGTTGCGGCCGCGGCCTTGAGCAGAGACCTTCTCCGTCGTCCTTCTTCCTCTTCTTCTTCCGGTGATGTCGCTGTCGTCGGGCTCATGGATGGGCTCGACCGTCACCCCCGACGACATCACCTACCTTCAGTCCTCGCGGCACCTACCTTGGGAGACGGACGTCGGCGTCCATCTACCGCACGGCGAGTAGAGGCCCCGGCCCTAGGGCCAGGAGCGCGTCGTCTTCCTCACGCATTTTGAGTGTGGCTTTGGGTTGTCGGCGAGCACTTTCTTTCGCGGGTTCTTGGAGTTCTTCAGGCTCCAGCCGCACCATCTTGGCGTCGGCGCCATCGTCCAGCTCTCCGGCTTCGTGACCCTGTGCGAAGGGTACCTGGGGGTCGAGCCCACCATTGATCTCTGGGCGCTTCTTCTCCTTGAAGCAGCAAGGCCCGTCGGCCGGGGAGTTCGCCGACTGTGGGGCCGCCGTCATCTCGAAGCGGTCGGGGCGGACTTCCCCAAGATCTCGCTCGAGGATTCTGCCAAGAAATGGCAGAACTCCTTGTTCTACGTCCGCAACCATGGTGCGGACCACATCAACCTTACCCCCTTTGCCGTCGCGCCACCGCGGGCGAAAACAAACTAGGGCTACTCGCTCCGGCGCCCGACGCAGGAGATCGTCAACCTCTGCGAGCGGGTCATGGTGATGAGGACGCAGGAGGGGCTCACTGTCACCGACCTCCTCACTGCGTTCATCACCCGTCGGGTCCTCCCGCTTCAGAGGCGCTCCTGCCTCATCGGAGAAATGATCGGGCTTCAGGATCCCAACCGGATGGGATCCACGCGGCTTTCTACAGAGCAGGTCGCCCGAGGCATGAACGACATCTCCAAGGCCAACCTTGGAGAGGACTGGTGATTCAGAAAGGCGCCGTACAGCCAGGCAAACCCGACGCCGCAGGTGAGCATCTGGTCTTGCTACGTTTCCGTCGCGCATCTTCTCATTCGTCCCGACGCATCGCGGGAGATTCTTCTGAACGCGAGTCGGCACCCTTACGCCCGGGCTCCGTTGCAGGTGGCGCCGGTGGCACCAGAGGGGCCCACGGCTCACGGCGGCGATGAGGTGGCTGAGTCTGACGCCGGCGCTGGGCGTCACGCGGGTAAGCTTCGAGTTTTCTCTTCTACATTTGTCTTGTATCGTTTGGGCGTGTTGCGACGTAGGCGACGCTGACGCCAGTTTTTGATGTAGCGGTGTTGGGCGGGGGAGGCGGCGAGGCGGGTGGAGCCGGGTCCTCGCATGGGGCTGCGCCGAGCCGCCCGCACGGGAAGGACAGCGTCGCGCCGCGAGGCCGGGCCTCGAAGCGCACGGCGGATCTGGCCGAGCCTGGGAGGCCGGCCAATAGGAGGCGCGGGAAGCCGACCCCGGTCCCAGTCTTGTCGGGGTAAGTCTTGTTTCTTGCTTGCGCCCTGATTTCTTGGGCCAGCCTTGTCTTTGCTTGCTCATTCTTCTTTTTCTTCAGGTCGCTGATCGCGCTGGTGAGGGCGGCGGCGGAGGCCGCGTTCCATAGGAGCCAGTCCGACCTCGCCGGCCTGGCCGGGAAGGAGGGACGGGGCGACTCGGACCTCGGCCTGAACCCAGATGACGATGAGGCCTTGGCCTAGCGGGACAGGAACCGGGCCGAGGCGGAGTTGGAGGCGGCGTCGGTCCGGGCTTGGACCGACGCGGCGGCGGCATGGGAGCGAGGCGGCGCGGCGCCGGCCTGGAGCGAGATGCCGGAGGGCACGATGGTGGTGGCGACGGTTTTTTAGCCATCGACAGTGAGGTAGCGCGGCCGCGGATGCCAGGCTGAGGTAGTGGTCCTCGACCGGGAGGTCGTAGAGGTGGGGGACGGAACCCCGCCGCGGGCTGACGTGGACGAGCGCGTGGGGACCGATGGCGGTGGAGGCGGCGTCGCTTTGGAGGAGGCACCGTAGGTTGTGGTGCCGTAAGCGCCGCCGGTTGTGGAGGAGGCACCGCATGCGGCGGTGCCTGAGCTGGCGACGCATGGCGTCCCGGTGTCCGAGGAGGTGATGACGCCAGGAGGGGCTTCGGAGGAGGTGATGGCTGCGTCGCAAGTGGCCAGCGGTGGGCGTGCCTTGGTGCTCCGTCCGGGAGGGCGCCGAGCCGCCGTGCCGCCGCCCGCGCGAAGCGGGGGCGCGACCGTCTTTGGGCCCCAGACCTAGGAGGAGGCGGCGCTGGACGCCGTTAGCCGCCGCCTTCGATGTCGTACGGAGCGGCTTGAGGCCTTTTCCCAGGCCGAGGTGAAGCAGACGCGCGACTTGGAGCGCGCCTTCTTTGTAAGCTCTTCTTTCCTTCTTGCTTTCTTGTGATTTCATCTTTGTGGGGGCGTGCCAGCGCACCCACTGGGTGTAGCCCCTGAGGTTCAGGCCAACTATGTAGTAGTTGGGTCGAACCTTAGGAGCGTTGGCCTTGTGTTTACTTTGTTCTTCTCTTCAACACCTTGACGCCTTCCGGGTTGCCGCCTTCAACCGGCTCCTGGGCAAGCATCGGGAGCTCAAGGAGCAGCTTGCCGCCAAGGAGGAGGAGCTTCGCATCGCCGCAGGTACTTTGTTGTGTTCTTTTCTTCTAGTGGGGGCGCGCTAGCGCACCCACTGGGTGTAGCCCCCGAGATTCGGGCCAACTGTGTAACAGTTGGGCCAAATCTTAGGTCTTGTCTTTTTCTTTCTTTCTGTTGAGTTCTTCTTCTTCGCAGCCGAGGTGCTGTCTAGGCGGACCCGGCTATTCCGGGTTGGTCATCACAATGACCGGCTTGTTGCTGATTCCGGCCGTCTTGGCGTCGAGGCGGCGCAGGCGAAGGCGGAGGCGGCCGCGGCCCGGCGGTCTCTTGACAACGCCAACCGGCTGTACGAGTAGCTGGCGAGTCACAAGAGTCGCCTCGAGGCCGAGGTGGAGCTTCTTAAGGCGGAGGCCGCCAAGGTGGTGGAGACGCAGCAGGCCCTGGTCGAGGCGGACCAGCAGCGCGGACAGCTGGTCGCCGACAAGGGCCGGTTCCAGGCCGAGGTGGAGCACCTGCGGGAGCAGGCCACCATGGCTGAGGAGGCCCTCCAGGCCAAGGCTCGCCGCCGTGAGGCGGCCGAGAAGGCGGCCGAAGACAAGGACGTCGAGTTGAAGGCGGCCCTTGCTAAGGCGCCGACCTGGAGAAGGCGCTCGGGGAGCGGGACCGTGTCTTGGAGTGGGAGCGACGTGGTACGTTGCTCGAGGTGCAGCCCCTGGAAGAGTCTTTCTCCAGTAAGTGCTGCTTCTTCGTTGTTTGCCGGGTCGGGACCCGGCCCTTTCTTCTTTGTTGCTCTTCTGACTTGCTTCTTCTTTGGCTACAGGGGCCTTTCCGGAGACACGGTGGCTGGCGGAGGAAGCCGTCCGCTATCAGCGCGACCCGATCGGCGTTGTTGGGTCCAGGACGGATCCCCTGGAGGCCTGGACCTTTCCGGAGATCATTGCCGCTGCTGAGGCCCGGCTGCAGGTCTTGGGGACGCAGATGGAGCGGCTCTCCCGAGCCGGCACCGCAATGACGGCGGCCTTGTGGCCGGACTCCGTCCATCCGCGCAGCTTCTCGCGCCTGGCGTGCTGGTTGGAGATGGGCCCGGATCGCCTTAATTAGCGACTCGCACGTTTCCGCCGCCCGGGCCGGTGCTGAGATGGCGCTCCGGATCGCGCTGTCTTGGCATCCGGATCTTCAGCTGGACGCGCTGATGGGTCAGCGCGCTAGCTCGGAGCAGTTGCTGCAGGAGCAGGCCAGCCGGATTGCCTCCCGGGCCAGCTATATCACCGAGTTCGCCTTCCATGACGAGTTCCATCCGGAACGGACGGAAGACGGCACGGTCATGGATGGCGACGACTACGGCATGCTTCCTCGCGACCCGGAGGGCAGCTCGGAGGAGACGGGCGTCTACGGCGACGCGGAAGCTGAAGAGGACACCGGTGCTTCGCTGGACCCAGAGGCCGGCCTGGGGGAGCCGTCGACGTCGCGACGCGGCGCTAGGAATGCCTGAGAATGTTTGTAGAAAATTTTGTTAAGTAGCAGGTCCACCCACCCACTGGGGGTTTTCAGGCTGTAATGAACTCGGGCCGTGAGCCTTTGCTTGAAACATTTATGTGTAAATGTTGTGAGTGTTTATTTGCTTTTTGCCTTCTGCTTTTTTCGAACTTATTTCATGCGTTGCACCTCTCTGAAACTTCCCCCCCCCCCCCCGCGAGTCAGACGGCCGAGGCTCCGGTCTGTGACAAGGAGTTTGGTTCTTCGAGAGGCGGCCGCACGAGTTGGGTCCTTAGAAGCATTGAGCGCGAGCGAAACACCCACTGGGCCGGCTGGCGGCAATCCGGCTTGGCCGGTTGGTGAGCAGTCGGTCGTGTGGCTAACTTAGTTGACGAGCGTCGGGCCGGGTTGGTCGACCCGGCGGCTTTGACTTAGTGTGTGAATCGTAGGGAAGCTTTAGCCCGTTTTGCTTGCCCGCCGTCAGCCAGAGCTGGATCTGCGGTTTTAGGGCGAAGTGGGGGACCGCGGCATCCTAACTTTATCAGGAATCACCAAGTAAAGCGACGGGGTGATGATCAAGCCGGCCAGCCCCCGAGCCCCCGGGTCGAGCTAGTCAAGCCGGCGGCCGGGTTCGGTAGTAAAGTGATGTGAAATATGGACGCAATAAATTGGTCGGCAAAAGGCAGCCCTCGAGTCTCGTTCGGGGACCTCATAGTTTTGTATGCTTACAAAAGGTGTTGATACATATGTTCGTGCGGCTAACTGTAAAACGGACGGAGGAGTTCCAAGTTCCACAGCAGGGTCGTTTCTTCGCAAGCGGTGTCCCTCTTGCGCCTCTTCGATTTACGCGCGTCGATGAGGTAGTAGGCGTTGCGGTCGCGCAAAGTCCTGCTCACGATGAACGGGCCTTCCCATGCAGAGGACAGCTTGTGTTGGCGTGCCTGCTCTTGGACGAGTCAGAGGATGAGGTCGCCTTCGCGGAATGCGAGAGGCTTGATCTTCTTGTTGTGGTAGTGCCTCAGGCCTTGCTGGTAGGTAGCCGAGCGGCTAAGTGCCAGAAGGCACGCCTCTTCGAGAAGGTCGATGTCGTCTTCGCGTGCTTCTCTTGCTTCTTCTTCGGTGTACATCGTGACGCGTGGCGAGTCCAACTCGATGTCGGTCGGGATGACGGCTTCAGATCCTTAGACGAGGAAGAACGAGGTGAACCCGATCGACCGGTTTGGTGTTGTGTGCACACTCCAGAGAACTGCGGGCAACTCGTCGAGCCAACTACCGGGTGAGCGGACGAGTGGCTCGACGAGTCGCGGCTTGATGCCGGATAGGATGAGTCTGTTGGCCCGCTCGACCTACCCGTTGGACTGCGGATGTGCTACGGAGGCCAGGTCGAGGCGAATGCCGGAGACAGAGCAGTATTGCTCGAGCGCGCCCTTGGCGAACTTGGTGCCGTTGTCGGTGATGATGTTGTTCGGCATGCCGTAGCGCACCACTATGTCCTTGATGAACCGGACGGCTGTTGGCCCGTCCAATTTCTTGATTGGTCTTGCCTCGATCCATTTGGTGAACTTGTCCACTGCCACCAGCAAGTGCGTCATGCCGCCTCGAGCGATTTTGAAGGGTCCCACCATGTCGAGTCCCCAGACCGCGAAGGGCCAGGCGATCGGGATGGTGCGGAGTGCTGACGCCGGCTGGTGGCTGCGTTTGCTGAATTGCTGGCATCCTTCGCACTTGAGGTCGAGCGACTCAGCATCTTCGAGGGCCGTTGGCCAGTAGAAGCCGTGGCGGAATACCTTGGCCACGAGGGATCGAGATGCGGCATGGTGCCCGCACTCGCCCTGGTGAATGTCGAGGAGGATGTCGATGCCGCGGTCCTGCTCGACGCAGCACTGGAACATGCTAGTAGAGATGTGCTTGACGAGATCGTTGTTGATGATACTGTAGGCGGACGCCCGACGCTGAACTTGCCGAGCCTCGGTTTCGTCCATGGGGAGAACCCATTCTCTAGCCATTCTAATATCGGCAGGGCCCAAGATGGGGACGTGACGGTGGTGACGATGGCCACCTGGGTGGGTTCCGAGTCGGCGGCTCTTGGGCCGGGTTGAGCAGCCTCCGGGTTGGTGATGGCGACGGCCGGGTCCGGGGTGATGGTGGCCGGGTTGAGCTGAGCAGCCCCCGGGCCAGGTTCAGCAGACCCGGGCCGGCTTGCGGTGCGGCCGGGTCCTCTGGGACGTCGATGGACTCAGAAACCGGCGACGGCTTGACGGACGACTTGCGCAGGTGCTCGAGGGAGACGCCGGACGGGATGGCTTGACGTGACGAGGCGATGTTGGCGAGCGTGTCGGATGCCTTGTTCTCCGCGCGCGGGACGTGGAGGAACTCGCAGCCATTGAAGGATCTGGGCAGCTTCTGGATGAGGAAGTGATAGCTTGCCATGTTGGAGTTGCGGGCGTCCCACTCGCCGGAGCACTGCTGCACCACCAAGTCTGAGTCGTCGTAGCACAAGATGCGCCGGATGCCGAGTTCCTTGGCGAGCCGGAGGCCGTGCACAAGGGCTTCGTATTCGGCGACGTTGTTCGAGGCGGCGAAGTGGATCTGCAGTGCGTAGCGGAGTTGGTCACCCTTCGGAGATGACAGTACGATGCCGGCCCCTAAGACGAGTCGCATTTTGGATGTCAAAGTGCATGCACCAATGCATCGAGTCAGGAGGCGGCAGCAGGTACTAGGTCTCGGTCCAGTCGATGAGGAAATCGGCCAGGGCCTGAGACTTGATCGTGGTGCGGGGCTCGTAGAGGATGGTGTGGCCGGCTAGCTGGATCGCCCACTTGGCGACCCGGCCAGAGGCGTCCCGGCACCCGATGATTTCTCAGATCGGCGTGTGTTGACGACGGTGACGACGTGCTCTTGAAAGTACTGCTTCAGCTTGTACACGCTGTAACACATCTTCTGGTAGTGCGGGTAGTTCTTCTTGGAGGTGGAGAGCACTTCGCTCAGGTAGTAGACCAGGCGCTGGACGGCCTGGATCTCGCCCTTCTCTGGTCGCTCGACCACCAGCACCGTGTTGATCGCCCACGAGGTCGTGGCTATGTAGAGCAACAACGGATCCTTGTCGGTCGGCGCGGCCAGGACGGGTGCGGTGGAGAGCATGAACTTGAGGTCTTGGAAGGCTTCGTCCGCCTTGTCGTTCCACTCGAACGGGCTTGTTTTCTTGTTTAGCTGGTACAGGGGCAGTGCCTTCTCGCCCAGCCGGCTTAGAAACCGGCTGACCGAAGCCAGGCAGCATGTGAACTTCTGGACATTGCGCAGCCGGGTTGGCTTGCGCATGCGCTCGATGGACTTGATCTTCTCCCGGTTCGCCTCGATGCCGCGTTCCGAGACGAGGAAGCCGAGCAGTTTTCCGGCTGGGACGCCGAAGACGCACTTTTCCGGGTTGAGCTTGACCTTGTATTCACGGAGGTTGGTGAATGTTTCCTTCAGATCGTCGAGGAGCGTGAGGTGCTGCTTGGTCTTCACCACGATATCGTCCACATACACGTGGATGTTCTTGCCGAGTTGCGGTAGCAGGCATTTCTGCATGCAGCATTGGAAGGTGGCGTCGGCATTCTTCAATCCGAATGACATGCTGATGTAGCAGTACGCCCCGAAGGGCGTCATGAAGAACGTCTTCAGGGCATCGGCCGGGTCCAGCTTGATCTGGTTATAGCCGGAGTAGGCGTCCAGGAAGGACAACAACTCGCACCCGGTAGTCGAGTCGATGACTTGGTCGATCCGCAGGAGAGAGAACGGATCCTTGGGACAGGCCTTGTTGAGGCTGGTGTAGTCGATACACATGCGCCAGGTCTTGTTCTTCTTTAGGACGAGGACTGGGTTGACCAGCCACTCGGGGTGAAACACTTCCATTATGAAGTCGGCTGCCAAGAGCTTGGCGACCTCTTCACCAATGGTTCTTCTCTTCTCTTCGGAAAATCAACGGAGGGGTTGATGGACCGGCTTGGCGTCCTTGCGGACGTGGAGCTTGTGCTCGACGTACTTCCTCGGGATACCCGGCATGTCTTTGGGGGTCCATGCAAAGATATCCCGATTCTCACGGAGGAAGTCGACAAGCTCACCTTCCTATTTGCTGTTGAGGCGGGCACCTACAACAACGTACTTGCTGCAGCTGGGGTCTTCAGGGTTCAGCTTCACTTTCTTGGTTTCCTTGGAGGGCTTGAAGGCGGCCTATTCGGCCGGGTCCAGGGTCGGGATCGATGCGTCGGAAGCCTCGCTGGCCAGGGCGACGATCCGGTCGAGCTGGCGCCTCTCCTCGTCAATGACCAGCGACTCGGCTAGCCTGGCGCCGTCTCGGGCGCACTCCAGAGACTTGCAGTAGTCGCTGGTGACGGTAATGAGGCCCTTGGGACCCAGCATCTTCATCTTCAGGTATGCGCAGTGGGGGACCGCCATGAACTTGGCGAGCGCGGGCCGGCCCCGCAGCTCATGATACACACTGGACAGGTCCACCACCTCGAACCAGATTGGTTCGCGTCGGAAGTGGCTGCTGTCGCCGAACAGGACGTTGAGCTGGACCCGGCCAATGGGTGAACAAGAGAGGCCGGGTACGATGCCGTGGAAGACGGTCGGGGTTGGCTCCAGGTCCTCGGCCTTGAGGCCGAGCTTGGTCATCGTGTCGCGGTAGAGGATGTTGATGCTGCTGCCGCCGTCGATGAGGACTCGGGAGAACTTGCAGGTGCACCGCGCGATGATGGTAGGGTTGAGGACGAGGATGTAACCACCCGGACTCGGCATGACTTCTGGGTGATCCTCCCGGGTCCAGGTGATCGGGCGATCCGACCAATGCATGAAATCTGTCTTGGCCGGGACGATAGTGTTCACCTCCTGCCGGAGGAGGTGTTCGCTGCGCTTGTCGTCGCCGAGGCTGGTGAAGATGACGTAGGCCGCGTTCTGGTCCGGGTAGGCGTCTTTCCGCATCGTGCCGCCGGCGGGAGGCGGCGGTGGGGGCGGAGGCGGCTGCCCCGCGCCCGGAGCCGGAGCCGGAGGAGGCGGAATGTCGCCCCTCATGATGCGCTTGGTGATGGCGCACTGTCGAAGCGTGTGCGTGGAGGGTCTTGCGCCCCTGTGGTGCTTGCATGGGGCGTCGATCATCTCTTCAAAGCTCATGGCGGGTTGGCACGACATCTTGCCGGTCTGCCGGCGCTTCGCTGCCGGGTCTGCCACGGGCTCGGCGGCCGCGACGCGCCGGTTGTCGTGACGTTGCGCCGGGTGCTCGGCCTTGCGCTTGTTGTTCTGGTGGTGCTGCTGCTGGCTGCCTTCGTCGTCCGGCTTCTTTGGAGGGACCGGCTTCGCCTTGTCGGCCTCATCTAGCGCCACCTGGATCTTCATGGCGGAGTCGGTGTTGACGTACTTGTCCGCCGTCACCATGAGCGCGGCCATGGTGGCCGGCTCGGAGCATAGAAGCTTATGCTTGAGGAGGGTGCCGTCTCGGCCGCACCCGCTGACGAAGTATTGGATCGCCTAGACTTCATGGACGCCCTCACAGTTGTTCCGGAGCTCGGTCCAGCGTGCGAGTTACTCGCGGCCGGTCTCCGTCGGCCCTTGCACGCACATGGCAAGCTAGCTAGGGCGACCGGGCTGCTTGTACGTCCCCGTGAAGTTGTGGACAAATGCCTCCTCGAAATCGACCCATGTGTTGATGCTGCCCATCGGCAGGCTATTCAACCATGTGCGAGGCGATCCTTGGAGCATGAGCGGTGCGTAGCGCACGGCGAGATGACGATTGGCACTGGTGATGCCAATGGCCGTGGTGTAGTCAGTGAGCCAGTCTTCTGGCTTCACGGTCCCATTGTACTTGGGGGTGTCGCGGGGAAGCACGAACCCCTTGGAGAAGGGCTCCTTCCGGATGCGTGGGCCGAAACACGTCGGCCCGATAGCGCCGCTCTCCTCCACCTCCAGGGAGCGAGCGAGCTAATCGATGCAGTGGCGCGCGTCGGCATCGTCGATGGCGTGTGGGCCGAGTCGACTGGCGGCTAGGCCCCGAGGGGCCGGGTCGGCTGGAGCTGGACGCCGGCCAGGCTGGCCGGGTCCGCGCTGGGTCTCTGGGGCGGGCTTGTTGCCGAGAGCTTCGGCGGCGGTGTCGGCCGGGTTGCGCCGGGTTCGGGCTTGGCCAGAGTGCGCCTCGCCGGGCGGCGAGGAGGCCGTGTGCAGGAGTTCGCCGGGTCCGCCAAGGCGGGCGGAGCCGGACCCCGCCAGCTTGGCGAGCTGATTCAGGTGATCCTGTTGAGTGTTGGCGGCGTGGAGGAGCTTGCACATCCGCCCAATGTGCTCCTTGAGCTCCTTGCCCGCGAGTTGGTCGAGGCCGACCGTGGCTGCCTCCGCAGCGTGCATGTTCTTGGCTAGGGTCTCGTAGACGGTCCGGGCGGCGCGGCTTAGCTCGGCCGACGCTGGCGTGAATCCGTGGGCGGCGTCGTGCTCCATCAGATCAGCTTCCAGGCGGCGCCTAGTGGCGGCCAGTGTCTCGGACAGATCCAGCATCTGCTGGCGCCTGTCCTCTAGCTGGGTTCAGGCTTCAGCGACGTTCGTGGCATCGACGTCGGTGCCGATGGGGATGCGGAGGCTCTACATCACGGTGCGCAGCGGGTTGGACGGCTCTGTCTGTGTCGTGGCGCCCGCGGCTTCGGCGACTCTTCTCGCCTTGCTCGACGAGGAAGAGGCGCCATCGCCGGTGATGAAGACCTCCACGTGGGCGTCCATCGCCCCGGCAGTGAATCCGCCGCTGAGAGGGAGCGGGGAGTCGGAGTAGTTGAGCACCTCGATGGGGTACTCGTCGTCGCGAGCGCGTCGGAGATGCACAGCGCGTTGAAGGAGGCGGCGGGCGCACCGATGACATCGTCCGCCAGAGCGACGGACTCGTCGGAGTAGGAGAAGGGCCCCGTCTGAAGCATGCTTCCGGCCAGGTCCTCGAGCTGCCCCACGGTGGGCGCCAACTGTCGTGGTGGGTGCACGGCAGATGCCAAGGGATGGCTAAAGAGAGGAGGAGGCTCGAGGGCGCTGGTGGGCTTCGGAGGCGAGGTTGATATGCGCGGGCGCGGGACGCCGGACATACCCAGGTTCGGGGCTCTCCGGAGAGATAACACCCCTAGTCCTGCCAAGTTTAGTTGGACGGTCGATAGTACAATGTCGCTCCTGGAGCTGTATGGAGGAGGAAGGAGGTTGGCCAAGGCTCGGGCTGCTCCTTCTCCCTGGTGTTGCTATGTTGTGGCTAGTCCTATCTTGCTTGCTTGCTTTATCTCGTATGGCTTTGCATGCCGGGGATCTCACATATCATGCTCCTGTAGGCGTGGACTCCTGGGGGGTTTTATATATCAACCCACCCAGGATTACAATGGTAATATGCCGAGTCGGTGGGTTCGTATTGTCGGTGTTCGGGGTACCAGGCTGGGTCCCGCTTGGGAGCTTGTGGTTCGCCGGGTTCCCCTAGGTGTGGGCCCCACGTGCCTAGGGGGACTATGTGCCATCTTGTCGATCGTCATGGCATGGCCGAGTCGAGCCGTGCATAGTGTTCTCCGTCAGGCCGCCGCTTGCTGTCGTCAGCGGTGAGGACGGGAACACTGTTGTCGTGCCAGCCCTGGTCAGTGGGTAGGTAAGGGGCACTGTTGCCACGCTCCGGCTGACCACGGGCATGGGCGGGGGCACTGTAGTCTTGGTCATCGGTGATTGAGATCTCGTCCCATCGTACGGCCTGGATGGGACGGGAGCTGACCCGTGGCTGGGTTGCCGTGGACGCCACGGGTGGGTTGGCTTGCTGGGGAAGCCAAGGTTGCGCCGGGCTGAGTTGCCTTGCGCCAGCCGCTGCGGCCGGGTCGACGTATCTTGCCGAGTCGAGGGTCTTGGCCGGGTTGCGCGCATTGCCGGGTCAAGCGACCCGACCTGGCACACGCCGGTTTGCGGGACGATGCGGGCCCCGCTATTTTTGAAATTGATCTGGGTTCCGTTGCCTGCCTGGGGTTCCCACCCCCCCTCGACACACCGTATAGGAAGTATTAGACCCAGACACGGCGCATAATTATCTTGGCGCTCCGAAGTCAAATTCTGCATTAATGTATTCACACTTAGAGTGTATGTCTTCATTGAATGAAGATATACATTACTTCGTGTGTTGCACATCTAAGTCCTCAATATGCATAAGTGTTAGGATGCGTGTCCAATCACATGACATTTGAGGATTTCAAGATATTTAGCTCACACCGCAACTTGCAAAACCTTTTCTCATCCAAGGGCTTTTTGAAGATATCAGCCGATTGCTCTTCAGTGTTGACGTGAATGATATCAATATCTTCCTTCATGACATGATCTTTGAGAAAGTGATGACGAATTTGAATGTGCTTTGTCTTCGAGTGTTGAACTGGGTTGTTGGCAATCTTGATGGCGCTTCCATTGTCGCAGTAGAGTGGCACATTCTTCAGGTGGATACCATAGTCCTTGAGAGTTTGCTTCATCGAGAGAAGCTGAGCACAGCAAGATCCAGCAGCAATGTATTCGGATTCAGCAGTGGAGAGAGATACACAGTTCTGCTTCTTTGAAGACCAACAGACAAGAGATCATCCCAGAAAGTGACATGTGCCTGATGTGGACTTGCGATCAACCTTGTCACTAGCATAATCAGCATCTGAGAATCCAACTAGATCAAACTCTGAGCCCTTTGGATACCATAATCCTAGTGTTGGGGTGTAAGCCAAATATCGAAGAATTCGCTTCACGGCTAAGTGATGCGATTCCTTTGGTGCCGCTTGGAATTGGGCACACATGCAAACACTAAGCATTATATCTGGCCTAGATGCACATAAATAAAGTAAAGAACCAATCATGAAGTGGTACACCTTTTGATCGAACTCTTTACCATTAGCGTCGGGACCCAGATGACTTTTGGTTGGCATTGGCGTTGTGTATCCTTTGCAGTCTTGCATTCCCAACTTCTTTAGGCAATCTTTGAGGTATTTTTCTTGAGATATGAAGATGTCGTTGCGTTGCTGACGGATTTAGAGACCCAGGAAGAACTTCAGCTCGCCCATCATGGACATATGATATTGCTCTTGCATCATGTGATCAAACTCATCAATGTATTTCTTGTCATTGCAGCCGAAGATAATGTCATCCACATAGATTTGGCACACAAATAGTTCACCATCATATGTCTTCATGAAGAGTGTAGGATCTAGTGAACCAGGTTTGAAGCCTTTGCTCTTCAGGAAGTCTTTGAGTGTGTCATACCACGCACGAGGGGCTTGTTTGAGGCCATAGAATGCCTTGTTGAGCTTGAATACAATATCATGATGTTCTGGATCTTCAAAGCCAGGAGGTTGTGCAACATATACTTCTTCTTCAATCTTTCCATTGAGAAAGGCACTCTTCACATCCATTTGACATAGAAGGATGTTGTGATGATTTTCATATGCTAGCAGTATGCGAATGGCTTCAAGCCTAGCCACCGGAGCAAATGTTTCATCAAAGTCAATCCCTTCCACTTGAGTGTATCCTTGAGCAATGAGACGAGCCTTGTTTCTGACAACTTGGCCATGCTCATCTTGCTTGTTGCAATATATCCATTTGGTGCCAATGATATTTCGTTTACGAGGATCAGGACGCTTGACCAATTCCCACACATTGTTCAGCTCGAAGTGTTGAAGCTCTTCTTGCATAGCTTGAATCCATTCATGTTCCATGAAGGCTTCAGCAATTTTCTTGGGTTCAGAGATTGAGACAAATGCAAAATGCCCACAGCAGTTTGTTAGCTGTGTTGCTCTTTATGTTGCTCTTGAACGAGTGAGTGGACCAGGTGCATTGATGTTGTCTATTATCTTCTCAATTTGTACTTCATTTGCAACATGAGGATGAGCAGGACGAAAACTTTGTTCTTGCTGATCAATGTCATCGTTTGGAGGATTGTCTTCAGGCTGAGCATTGTCTTCAGGTTGATTAGGTGTAGAAATGATAAGTTCCTCTTCAGTCTGAGCCTCAGAAGGTATGATCTCTCCAATTCCCATCTGCTTGATTGATTCACTAGGAGGTACTGCATCTAGCACATTTGGCAGGTGCTCTCTTTGCGATTCGTTAGTCTCATCGAACCGCACATCCATAGTTTCAAAAACTTTATAGTGCAAGCGGTTGAAGACTCTGTAGGAGTGCGAATCCTTTCCGTAACCAAGCATAAAACCTTCATGTGCTTTCGGTGCAAATTTTGAAGTGTGATGTGGATCCTTGATCCAGCACCTAGCACCAAATACTCTAAAGTAGCTAACATTTGTCTTCTTACCAGTTAGTAGTTCATAGGATGTTTTCTTCAGAAGCTTGTGAAGATAAACACGGTTGATGATGTGGCATGCAGTATCAATGGCTTCAGGCTAGAACTTCCATGGAGTCTTGTACTCATCGAGCATCATTCGAGCCATCTCAATAAGGATTTTGTTCTTGCGCTCCACGATGCCATTTTGCTGAGGTGTGTACGGAGCAGAGAACTCATGAGTGATTCCCATAGTATCCAGATAAAGGTCGAGGCCAGTGTTCTTGAACTCAGTGTCGTTGTCACTTCTGATATGCTTGATCTTGATGCCGTAGTTCGTCATGGCACGCTTGGCAAAGCGTCTGAAGTCATCCTGCACTTCATTCTTGGAGAGGATTATATGCACCCAATTATATCTTGAATAATCATCAACAATGACAAAGCCATAGAGGCAATCAGTGGTAGTGGGAGTAGAGTAGTGAGTAGGGCCAAATAAGTCCATGTGTAGTAGCTCGAAGGGTTGACATGTAGTCATGATTGTCTTCGAGGGATGCTTGGCTCGTGTCATCTTTCCAGCTTCGCAGGCACCACACAGATGATCCTTCTTGAACTTGACGCCTTCGATGCCCACGACATGCTTCTTCTTCGCGATAGTGTGCAAGTTCCTCATGCCAGCATGCCCTAGCCTTCAATGCCAAAGCCAGCACTCTGAAGCTTTTGCTAGAAGACATACGGCCATCTGTGGCCCTGCTGAGAAATCTACCATATACAGATCATCTTTCTGATACCCTTCAAAGACTAGAGACTTGTCAGGTTCCATTAGAACAAGGCAACGATATTTTCCAAATAGCACAATCATGTTTAAGTCACAAAGATTGAGACAGACATTAAGTTGAAACCAAGGGATTCAACAAGCATCACTTTATCCATGTGCTTATCCCTTGATATTGCAACTCTACCTAGACCCAATACCTTGCTTTTACCAGTGTCAGCAGATGTGATGTGACTCTTGTCGGATGGACGTGCGTAGCGTTGAATCCATCAGTAGAATTCGATCGCAAGTCATGTGGTTAGTGCATCCACTATCCATAATTCATTCTGAAGTACGAGATGTGATAGCATATAGTGCAGTTTGGGGGATAGGCTTCACGAAGCGAGTTGTGAAGCATAAGCATTTGACAAACAAGTGGAACATGGAAATTCAGATCTTGGTTAGGATAGATAGAATGAGTGTCAAGGAATCCCGGGACGAAATACATAGTAAGACCATTTGGGCATTTTATCTTGCGCCCCACAAGATGTTTAAGGTCCCCACCATTAGCATCAGATGCCTTTGATTTCCGGCTGGAGACCTGTCCCTGCAAAAGAGAGTTAAGTTTTCTTAACCACCCACATTTTTAGGGGTGTCTTAGAACCAATGAGTCTAAGTGCAGCATCTGAGAACTTTGGCTTTGGAGCCCTAGTAAATAGCCTTGCAGGAGGTGAATAATACTCATAAGAATAGGCAGACAAGTTCTTTGTTCTATGAACATAGCGGTTTCAAGAAAGACGCTCATATTCATGGGTCTGGGTATGATTTCTCTGCAAAACATTGATGTTAGGGTGACTCAGATGAGTCCTCGGTCTATATGAAGCTTTTGGACCATATGAAGCATTTGGCATGGGGTTTGTCTTCTTCCTAGGTGGTGTCATGAAGACATTCACAGGAAGATTCTCAAGACAACTTTTGGGTACCCATATCTTCTTCATAGGTGGCCCATTCTTGCAGTTAGTACCAATATACCTGGCAAATACTTCGCCATTCTGATTCTTAAACAGTTTATAGTTTGCATCAAAGGATTCATCAATGATAACAGGGTTAGCACAAGTGAAGGCAGATAAGGTGGACGGATCTACTTAAGGTTCCTTTCCAGCAACCCAAGTGGTTTTGGGGTACAGCTCAGCCTTCTAGTAAGACCCATCAACATTCATTTTCCTCTCGAACCCAACACCCTCTTTCCTAGGGTTTCAGTTCAGAATCTGCTTTTTGAGGACATCACATAATGTCTAATGCCCTTTGAGACTTTTGTACATCCCTGTCTCAAGTAGTGTCTTCAACCTAGCATTCTCATCAGCAATAGTAGTGGTATCCTCAACAGAGTGGTTAGTTACCACATCAGCAGTTGAAGATATTGCAACAGTAGCAGCAGTAGAACATTCAGCAACAAAGGAAGCGTTATCACGCTCAATGCATTTTAGACATGGTGGTTCAAATCCTTCCTAAGCGGGACTGATCTATTGAGCGCGAAGTGACTCGTTCTCCTTTTGAAGATCTTCATGAATCATTCTCAATTTCTCAAGATCTTGCTTCCTTTGAAGATAATCGTAGGAAAGCTTTTCATGAGTTGTTGAGAGCGTTTCATGACGACTTTCAAGTTCTTCGTACTTAACATGAAGATTTTTTATGTCTTCAATTAAGGACTGAGATCGAGTCATTTCTGCGTCCAATAGGTCATCACTTTTGTCTAATAGTTTTTGAATATGTTCCATAGCTTCTTATTATTCAATTGCAATTTTAGCAAGTGTTTTGTAACTAGGTTTGGATTCACCATCAGAGTCATCTTCACTTGATGTTTGAAAGTAGGCATCACGTGATTTTACCTTGGCACCACGTGCCATGAAGCAGTAGGTGGGAGCCGAGTCGTTCTTGTCATTATCATTAGCGTTGGTGACGGAGCCATTGTCTTAAGTGTTGAAGATGGACTTGGCAACGTAGGCTGTAGCTAGAGCCAGACGCGCAACACCAGAGTCGGACTCCTCCTCAGACTCCACCTCCGCCTCCTTAGAAGCAGACTCCTCCTGTGAATCCATCTCCTTGCCAACAAAAGCACGAGCCTTGCCAGATGAGCTCTTCTTGTGTGATGAAGACTTGGAAGAAGACTTTGAGGATTTCTTATTCTTCTTGTCATCAGAATCATATTCTTTGCTCTTCTTCTTCTTCTTCTCATTGTCCCACTGTGGACACTCAGAGATGTAGTGACCAGGTTTCTTGCACTTGTGGCATGTTCTCTTCTTGTGGTCATGGGTGGAAGCTTCATCATTTCTTGAGCTGGCTCGTGAAGACTTTCTGAAGCCTTTTGTCTTAGTGAATTTCTGGAACTTCTTCATAAGCATAGCAAGCTCCTTTCCAATGTCTTCAGGATCACCAGAACTGCAGTTAGATTCTTCTTCAGATGAGGAAACAACCTTTGCCTTCAAAGCGTGAGTTCGGCCATAGTTGGGGCCATAGATATCTTGTTTCTCGGATAGCTGAAACTCATGTGTGTTGAGCCTCTCAAGTATGTCAGACGGATCGAGAGTCTTCTAGTCAGGGCGTTCTTGAATCATCCGGGATAAGGTGTCAAATGAGTTGTCAAGTGATCTCAGTAGTGTCTTGACTATTTCATGCTTCGTGATCTCAGTGGCGCCGAGTGCTTGGAGCTCATTTGTGATATCAGTGAGGCGATCAAATGTGAGTTGGACGTTCTCATTGTCGTGTCTCTTGAAGCGGTTGAAGAGGTTGCGGAGAACACTGATCCTTTGATCTCGCTGAGTTGAGACGCCTTCGTTGACCCTGGAGAGCCAGTCCCAGACTAGCTTCGATGTTTCCAGAGCACTCACACGGCCATATTGTCCCTTGGTAAGATGACCACAGATGATGTTCTTGGCGGTAGAGTCCATTTGGACGAACTTCTTGACATCAGCAGGGGTGACACCTTCACTGGTCTTGGGAACGCCGTTCTTGATGACATACCACAGATCGACATCAATGGCTTCAAGATGCATGCGCATCTTATTCTTCCAGTAGGGGTATTCAATGCCATCGAAGATGGGGCACGCAGCGGAGACTTTGATTATCCCTATAGTCGACGTAGCTAAAACTCCAAGTGGTTAAACCTTTCTCTGATACCAATTGAAAGAGTTGGTTATCGACTAGATGGGGGTGAATAGGCGATTTTTATGAAAGTATTCAAAACATGGGAGTTTCGAAGACAAACAATAGAAATGACACTATTTGTATGCAACGGAAGGTAGACTACACTAGGCAAGCCATAGTCAAGTATTCAATGAAGTGAAAGCACGAAGACTATTAGCAGCTAGGTAGTAAGGATCAGGATGGAAGATAGTATGAAGCCAATCAGAACAAGTAGTCACGCAGTGAAGTCAAACAGATAATGCAAATAGGCAATGACTTCACGAAGACAAACTGTAAGAAAAGAGAAGTGAGAATAGAACCAGTAGCTTGGAGAGGACAGAGATTTGTTCGACCAGTTCCGGTTGCTGTGACAATTGTACATCTGGTTAGGGAGGCTGAGATTCAACTCAGAAGACCGCGTCTTCACCTTATTCCCCTTGAGCTAAGGACACTTAGTCCCCGCCCAATCACTCTGGTAAGTCTTCAAGGTAGACTTCCAAACCTTCACAGACTTCATTCACTGGCAATCCACAATGACTCTTGGATGCTCAGAACGCGACGCCTAACCGGCTGGAGGATTCACAGTCCTCAAGTGTAACAAGTCTTCAGATCACGCGGACAGAAAGACTTCAGTGATGCCAAACACTCGTTGGGCTCTGGGTGGTTTGGGCTTTGTCCTCGCAAGGATTCTCTCTCAAATGCTTCGGAGGTGGGTTGCTCTCAAACGATAAAAGCCGTGCACTAATTCTGAGCAGCCACCTATTTATGGTGTAGGGGGTGGGCTATTTATAGCCACTGGGCAACCTGACCTGATTTGTCCGAAACGACCCTGGGTCACTAAGGAACTGACACGTGTCCCAACGGTCAGATTTCAAACACACGTGGCAGCTTGACTTGGGCTACAAGTAAAGCCGACTCATCCGACTCTGGATAAGATTTGCTCTCATTGTCTTCGCTTGAAGACATAGGATTTGGTTGAGCATCACTTTAGTAACTCTGACTTTGTTCACTTGGACCCCACTTAACAGTGCGGTGGTTCCTATGACTCAACAAAGAAGAAAAGGAAACAACGAAACAACTAAGTCTTCGCGCTCCATAGTCTTCATGCGATGTCTTCTCATGTCATAGTCTTCAACGTGAATAGCTTCACAGACTACCATTGTCTTCAATGTCTTCACTCATTTTCAGGGGTCATCTCCGGCAGGTAAACTGAATCAATGAGGGACTACTACCTGTGTTATCCTGCAATTCTCACACATTAGTCCCTCAACCAGGTTTGTCGTCAATACTCCAAAACCAACTAGGGGTGGCACTAGATGCACTTACAATAGTGAACTTGTAGACCTTTTGGGAGGTATTATTACCAAAACATGTAAAAGTTTTCGATGATTACTCTATTAATTCATAGCATGTGAAAATAAAAACACTGCTTCAATAAGTCTCTTATTATCAACGTGAAGTTTCTGGTGAAAACGCTCATTCGATTAAAATCTAAAAACTTTTTTTGTTGGCCATTAGATCGACGAGGGACGACACATATAGGAGGTATGCAGGGACAGAGCCAGGATTTTGACATAGGGGGACGAGATTTCACAGTAAGTCTCACACGCGAAGGCTATGTTGTAAAAAAAAATCTTATTTTCTAGTCTAATGGAGATGCCATGGTGCAAACTTATTTTCTTTATCTATTCATTGCATTGACATAGACAAAACTTGAAACAAAATTAACATCTGACAAAAAATCACAACACAAGATAATCTTATGAACTAATAATTTGTAGTAATGCAGTGCAGGTGAATAATACATTACCTAATTTCATTATGTGTTGGAATTGGGGAGATGGACATCACTTATTCAACTCGATCCCAAAATTAGAATCGGCAAAAGCATGCGATTTTATTGAAGCTATAAACAAGAATGGTACAAAGAGAACAATGAATAGTTTGGAAATGATAAACCAGGACTAATCTAGGTCTCAAAATAAACTACATATTCCTTGTTTCGTTGCCATTCATCCGTGCGTCGGCCTACTGGCAATATACCCGTGTATCACGCGCTCGCCGGCGCCGGCGGTTGTCCCCTACCCTTCTCCACTTCTCTTGATTGCGATGCAGTGGACCGCACATGTAAAAAATTGGGAATGTTATAATTCATTCTAAATCTGTATGATTATACTTCTATGATTTTAAAACAAACTAACTAATCTGATGTGAAAATCAACTACCTTTTCCCTTGTGTTGTTGATGTTCATCCGTGCTTCCGGTCTGCTGGGAACCGGCAACATGTGCGCACATGTGCGTGGATCAACGCCCGCGTACCCGGCACCCCCTTCCCTTCTCCGCTTCTCGATGGCGGTTGGTGGAGAGATTCGATCGCAGCAGCCAGCAGGTGTTAGTCTCGATCGCAGCGGCGGCTTGGAAAAATTAGCGATATGTGCGTACCTTTCTTTCTGAGGTGAACTAGGGTCTTTATTGGAATTCAACAACGTTTGGAATAGAAATAATGTCTGGAACGAACCCTAGACACAAGTGGCGACAAACTGGCAGAGAAACAACTGCCTTAACTAAATCATGAGCTTCAAAATTACGTACTCTATGCTCGAACTTAAAAGTAACCTCGATGAAGTCTCTCCTCCTATGCTCAATCTCGTTGATCACTGTCACATAAACTGTTGCAGCTCCTCTATTGATATTCGTCACTACCTCCAGCCAAGTGATGTGCGTACGTAAGCAAGTCATGGGTGCGTGTTAACATGCCTATTTGCCTTCGAAGATGGCCTGCTAGGCAATTTTCCTTTATGATTTTTTGGGTTTTAGCCTGCAATGGGTTGTACATGGGCTAATGCTTTCACGTTAGTGAGAAAAGGCCTGACAAAGGATTAGGGGGCGGGGGGGGGGGGGCAAGCAAGCACCGGACAAGCGGGCAAGAGAAAAATTAGCGATTAGTTGATTGCTATCGAGGGACGAGACGATCGCCCCCCCCCCCCCCCACACACACACACCCCTCGCCCCCGCTTAGATCCGTCCCTAGAGGTATGGTCGTAGGCAAAGTTTCCGGTGATAACGCCCTCGGTGAAAATCTAAAAACTTATCGTGTTGGCCATTAAATCAATGTGGAACGACACGGATTGAAGGTGTCATCTAAACCAGCCACTTTGATGCAACTTCATAGACAGGGTTTGTCAAAGACTCATTTAGATGAGACTTTGTTATGTCACAACTAAGTGATATCGTTATTAAATTATGATCTTTGTTTAGAAAATTAAATTGTTGTCTGCAAAGCCCCTAATCTTTTTTCTCGTGCATTTTGGTTGTCGTTTTGATGAAGCTTTTCCGAACTTCCCCCATTCACACTGCAGGTCCACCAACTATTGGACCCTGCCCTTTTCAGTTTTTTAGCGGAACTTGTAAAAAGAATGATGGGTTGATCCGCCTATTATGCTAGGCCGGTTGTTTTTCTTCTAAGGCCACCCTCCCCACAAGACCCAGAAAAGAAAACAAAATACAACTGATGTAGTTTGTGTGCAACAGGAGAAACAACAAAAATGATAGCAAGAAAAACTAAGGGGAGCCGTACAAGACAACCGATGCAGTTTGGTCTGTGTTTTTTTGGGTTAATTTTGAAAATAAAATGTTAGATATAAAAATCATGGATTTTAAAAATGTATGCGGATTTTAAAACATGTTCATGAATTTGAAAAATGTTCATCAATTTTTAAAAACATTCATGAATATGAAAAATGCTCATGGGTTTAATATACATTTGCGGATTTGAAAACTATTCACGAATTTTAAAAAAAATCATGAGTTGAAAATTGTTCATAACTTTAAGAAAAATGATCATGCTTTAAAAACAATCTTGGCATTTAGAAAAAAAATTATGGACATGCAACTAGCCGGAAAACCATCTCGCCCCTAGTTGCAGTCATGTTGGGGGTCATACACCAACTTACAATGCTTGCACTTGCAAGTCTAGTGGTCGACGTGCAAACTTGCTAACAACCATCCCCTACCAGTCAATTGAAGACGCATTGGGGGCCATGCAGTTGTAGTCGGGTTGCAACACTTGTAGCTAAAACTTACAAGTCTAGTGGTGGAAATGCAGCTAACTAAAAACTCCCCTATTAGTCCCCATTGTAGTCGTGTTGGGGTCATGCAGTTGCAGTCAGGTTACAACGCTTGATGTTGCAGTTGCAAGTCTAGTGGTGCACATGCAACTGGTCGTCAACCCTAGTTGCAGTCACATTGGGGTTATGCAGTTACAGTCTGGTTGCAACACTTGTAGTTGCATGTCTAGTGATGGACATGTAACTCGCAGATAACACCATAATAGTTCTGTTGCGGTCGTGCTGGGCATGCTATTGCAGTCGGTTTACAATACTTGCAGTTGCAAATCTAGTGGTGGACATGCAACTGATTGACAATCCTAGTTGCAGTCGCATTGGGGGACATGCATTTGCGATCGAGTTGCAACATGTTGGAAATATGCCCTAGGGGCCATAATATATGTATTTATTTATTTTCATGTTTATAATTAAATTTTATATTCTATGCTATAATTGTTGTATGGTTTTTGAATGTGTGATTCAGAGGAAAACTCATAAGCACACTAAGAATATTAAACGGGGTGTTACATGATGGTTATGTTTCCTGATCATGGGCATAAATTAGGAGTAACAAAGATGCAAGAAACTTTGAGATTATGTTGTTAGAAGAATGATCATATTGGATCGACCCAACTTGTTTGTTATATTTTGAGATGTCATCGTCACAAGTCAAAAATTCATAACACAGAGAGTTAACTATGCTCAGTTCCTTAGACCATGAGAGTATCGAGTCACTTCGTACCGAACAATACACTTTGGGTTTGCTCCAACGTCATCAGTAACACGGTGATCAAAACGACAACTTATAGATTTGTCGAAAAGTGTGACTAGGTGCAACCAAGACTGGGATTTGCTCCTCTGATGATGAAGAGATATTCTTCGGGACCTCTTCGCGTGACGGCATCTACCATCTTCTTGCCGGATACATGTGACTTAGTCGTAGGGATGCCGAACCATGATAATGAGAAAAAAGAGCAAACTCATAATGAGGAGACCGATAGAGTGGGCACGAGAAAGACTCAAGAGAATACCAACATATCTCACCTCACCTCAGGTTTTGTAAAATGTTGCGAAGCAAAGGGAACATCATATTATAACCAAATGTTTACTTGAATATAATTCATGTGAGTATGGGGGTCAACATGGATATCTATGGTTCCGTTGTTGATCATTGAACAAAAGGAAGTTTTTTTCATGTCTCTATTTCAGCGAACCTGCGGCGTCACACACTTAAGATGAATTTGATCTGTTGAGTAGTAACTGAGTTCGAAGTAATGGAGAATATCACCATAAAAGTTCACAAATTTCAAAAAAATCCATGAATTTGAAAAAAAATCTTCATCGAATTTCAAAAAAGTTTACAAATAAAAAAAGTTCATCAAATTTGAAAAAAAAATCATTGGTTTAAAAAGTTATAAATTTTGAAAAAGTTTAGTGAATTTGAAAAAAGTACATTGATTTTAAAGAAAAGTTCATAAAAATGAAAAGAGGTTCATAAATTTAATTTTTTAATCAATTTTGAAAAAAAATTATTGGTTTTGAAAAAAAGTTCGTGAATCTTTAAAAAGAAAAGAAATGTAAAAAATAGAAAAACGCAGCCAAAATAAAAACCAAAAAATAGAAAACCAAACAGGTTCCCATTGGTTATTTGAACAAGTATAAAAGAAGATAACTTTTTTTAGACAACCTCACGAAGCTTTATTAATTCGTCACGACGTTTACAAGGACGGATGATAAATTCCCGGGATGTCCTAACCACATATGGCGGCCACCACCGAGAGAAAAAGCATGCTTCGCTAAGTTGTGAGCTTCATGATTGGAGCTCCTAAATTCATGACTAAAACTGCAAAAATCAAAAAGCGCAGAGTGGTCTATTATTTCATGTACAATTGCATCGTAGCTAGCCGAGTTATCCAGCTGTAAATCTTGCACCACCACTTTGCAGTCTGATGCAACTTCAATCCTCCTCTCGTACAGATCATCCGCCAATGCTAGGGCTTCTCTGATAGCCAATGCTTCCAAAGTAGTCGGATCAATGATGTGATTAAAACAAAGAGTCGAAGCCCCCAAGAATAGGCCGCTGTCATCTTTGCATATTGCACCCACAGTCCCAAATCCAACGCTAGACAGCACAACATCCACAGTTAGTTTCACATTGCCCGTACTAGGTGGCACCCAAGACAAGGAGCGTACCCCCGTCGGCGCCTGGTTCCTTGTTGATCTGTTATTGACAACTTGCAGTTCAGCCAGATATTTGGTAATGAAGGTATTAACTGAGTTTGGTGCTTTGAAGATATTTTCGTGGACAGCCTTCCGTCGGGCTCCCCAGATTGCCCATAAAGTATCGACCAGGTGATCAAACAACTCCCTTGGGAGGATTTCATTCATAGAAAACAGCCACTCCTTCGGATTATCTTCCCCCTGATCAATCATATGTGATACTAACTCCTCAGGCGCCAGAGCCCATACACTTGCCGCCATCGAACAATAGATAAGCGCATGTTTCCATATATCGACTGCACCGCAGATTGGGCAAGTGTCTTCCATAGCCATATGTCGGTGCTTCAACAGAGTGCCTATGGGCATCGACTGTCGGGCAAGACGCCATACAAACACTTTCAGCTTTGAGGGAACCTGCAGGTGCCATATCAGAGACCATTTGCTGTTTTCCTTGGGATCATACGAGGTACTCCCTTCCACATCGATCAGGGCATCATGGGCGTGTTTTAGTCTTAGTATCATCCTGTTCGCCGAGCGTACACTGAATCCTCCGCGGGGCTCTTCATTCCATGCCCAGAAATCATCATCCTGGCGTGTGCATAGCGGGATCCGCAGAATTGCCTCTGCATCTCCCTGAGTGAAAACGGACCAGACCAAAGTCTCATTCCAGCTCGCCGTTGTATTATCAATAAGCTCTGCAACTCTAACTGGAGCGTCTGGTTCAAGCGATGGGGCAGGACACTTGAAGTTGTCCCGAGGAATCCAGTTATCACGCCAAATGTTGGTCGTTTCTCCATCCCCTATTTTGCGAACAAGACCGTGTGCCAAAACATCTCGGCCATCCAGAATTGCCCGCCAAATTTGGGAGGGGTGCGAGCCAAGTTCTGCTTGAAGCAAGGAGCAGTCTGGGAAGTAGACTGCCTTAAGAATTCTGGCGCTGAGAGAAGTGTCATGTGACGCCCGGGTAATTAAGCTACAGTGATCCTCTGCTAGTGATGCCACGTCACCTCGATTATAGTTGCTAATCTCGCGTTAGTTCGAAACCGATTCGCGTTCAAATTCAAAATCAAGCAAACACTAAAAGATTTCAAATATTGAAACTAAAATGTTCGGAGTGAGCCAAATAATGCATAAGTAAGTATGGTGGAGAAACCACACTTTTATAAAAGTGTAAAATAATCTAAAATGTTTTAAATAGTAGCAAAGACAATTAGTTGAATGCCTTTTTCAATAGATAAAATATTAAACTAATTTATTTTGTTGCCCAAACTTATGTGGTAGTAGCTAATTACTAACACTAAATTAGGGGCTACTTTTATAGTTATAAAACTAAGATAAAAGAGGAACTAAAATAAAATAGAAAATAGAAAAGGAATAATAAAAGAAAACAGAAAACAAACAAATGAAAAAAAAAACCCTGGGGCCATGGCCCCAACTGGGCCAACCCACCAGGCCGCCCGACCGGCCCACCCGGCCCAACCTACAGGCCGGCCCACTCCCTCTCCTTATTCCCCCACCCGGTGAGACCCACTCCGCCACCGACACCACTCCCCCCGAAAATATCTCCCCCTCCCTCTTCCCCCGATTGGATCGGGATCGAGAGGAGGAGGTCGCCCGACGCCGCCCCGCGCCCGGAGCTCGCCTCGCCGGACCTCCCTCACTGGTATTCTTCCACGCCGTCGCCAGACCCCGCCGCCCTGCCTCGTCCCCGCAGCCCCTTCCTCGACTCCTCGCTCGACTCGATCTGGACGGCGAGCCGCTCCCAGCGCCGCCACGCGCTGCTGCCCGAGGACCTCGTCGCCCGGCGCCGCTCCACCGTCGCTGCCTCGCCTCCACCTCGACGGCTCCAACGAGCCTCGCCGACCCCTCTGCTCTCCAACGCTGGTGAGGGCCGTGCCCTCCTCCTCCCTCTGCCCCGTGTGCCACGGCCTCGTCCGCGCGGCCGACGCCGTGCCCGCCCACTCCGGCCGCTCGTCGCACTCGCACGCCCGCGCCGTAGCTCGCGCCGCCCGCCCTCAGTGGCCTCATCCGTCGCACGCTCCACGCCACTAGGCTCCCCTGCCACGGCCCCTGATCGCCGCTTCACCGCGGGCAGCGCACCGCTCCGGCCACGGCCTCGCCCCGGGCACCGCTCGCGCCGGCTGCGCCCCTCACCTGCGCCTCCCCGCTCGTCACCGGTGACGCTGCAGCCCTCCTCCGGCCACGCCACCGCCCCCACTAGATGCGCCTCTGCGCGCTCGTTCGAACGAGCCCAGGCGTGCGCGGATCCGTGCCCTGTGCGCAATTTCCGGCGAACTCCGGCGGGTCTGCGCCGTGCTTTTGGTCGCCGGCGGCGAGGGCCGGCCCTGCTGACCTGGCACTGCGGGTCCCACCACCTGGGCCGCTGACTGGTGGGCCCAGGGCCCCCTGTTGACCTGTTGACTGGGTCAACTACTGACTGGGCCGCCCCTATCCCACTGACATGGGGGCCCCAGCCCCAGAACGTTTTGTTAAAAAAAAAGGAGGAATTAAAAAAATAATAATAAATAAAATAATAATAATAATAATAATTAATTAGTTAATTAATTAAGAAATTAATTAAGTTAATTAAACTGTAATTAGATTAACCTAAACCCTAATTAACCTAATTAGAGGATGACAGGTGGGTCCCTCCTGGACCCACATGTCAGGGTTGACTCAGTCAACCCCTGTTGACTGCTGACGTCAGCATGACATCATGCTGACGTCATAAATACATTTTTTTCGAATTAATTAAATAATTAATTAAATTCCAGAAATTAATAAAATCTTTAAAAAAATCATATCTTTTAATCCGTAACTCGGATTAAAATATTTTCAACATGAAAGTTGCTCAGAACGACGAGACGAATCCGGATACGCGATCCGTTCGTCCGCCACACCCCCCTAACCTATCGAACTCGCAACTTTCCCCCTCCGGCTCCTCTACCCGAAAACGCGAAACACTGGGGATACTTTCCCGGATGTTTCCCCCTTCACCGGTATCGCCTATCCCTACGTTAGGACACCCCTAGCACAACGTATTGCCGCGTCTTGCTTTGTGTTACATTTGATTGCTCTGTTATTTATTGTGATCCCCCTCCGTTACTCCTTTCCGGTAGACTACGAGACCGACGCTGCTGCTGACCAGTTCGACTACGGAGTTGACGACCCCTCCTTCTTGCCAGAGCAACCAGGCAAGCCCCCCCCCCCCTTGATCACCAGATATCGCCTATTCTCCTCTATACTGCTTGCATTAGAGTAGTGTACCATGTTACTGCTTTCGTTAATCCTATTCTGATGCATAGCCTGACATTGTCGCTACATCTGTTGATACATTACCTGCAATCCTAAATGCTTAGTATAGGATGCTAGTTTATCATCATTGGCCCTACATTCTTGTCAGTCTGCCTTGCTATACTATCGGGCCGTGATGACTTGGGAGGTGATCACGGGTATATACTATATATACATACATACTATACAGATGGTGACTAAAGTCGGGTCAGCTCATTGAGTACCCGCAAGTGATTCTGACGTGGGGGCTGAAGGGGCAGGTGGCTCCATCCAGGTAGTGGTGGGCCTGAGTTCCCGACGGCCCCCGACTGTTACTTTGTGGCGGAGCGACAGGGCAGGTTGAGACCACCTAGGAGACAGGTGGGCCTGGCCCTGTTCGGCGTTCGCGGATACTTAACATGCTTAACGAGATCTTGGTATTTGATCTGAGTCTGGCTACGAGCCTATACGCACTAACCATCTACGTGGGAGTAGTTATGGGTATCCCGACGTCGTGGTATCAGCCGAAGCACTTCAGACGTCAGCGACGGAGCGGCGCGCGCCGAATTGGACTGGAACGCCACTAGGCTAGGTCTGCTTTCGGCCGCGTACGCAACGTGCAGGTGTGCTATGGGCGATGGGCCCAGACCCCTGTGCGCTTAGGTTTAGACCGGCGTGCTGGCCTCTCTGTTGAGCCTAGGTGGGGCTGCGACGTGTTGATCTTCCGAGGCCGGGCATGACCCAGGAAAGTGTGTCCGGCCAAATGGGATCGAGCGTGTTGGGCTATGTGGTGCACCCCTGCAGGGAAGTTAATCTATTCGAATAGCCGTGATCTTCGGTAACAGGACGACTTGGAGTTGTACCTTGACCTTATGACAACTAGAACCGGATACTTAATAAAACACACCCTTCCAAGTTCCACAGACAACCCGGTGATCGCTTTTCCGCAGGGCGACGAGGAGAGGATCGCCGGGTAGGATTATGCTATGCGATGCTACTGGAGATGCTGCTTGGAGATGCTACTTGGAGATGCTACTTGGAGGACTTCAATCTACTCTCTTCTACATGCTGCAAGACGGAGGCTACCAGAAGCGTAGTCTTCGACAGGATTAGCTATCCCCCTCTTATTCTGGCATTCTGCAGTTCAGTCCACCGATATGGCCTCCTTACACATATACCCATGCATATGTAGTGTAGCTCCTTGCGTGCGAGTACTTTGGATGAGTACTCACGGTTGCTTTTCTCCCTCTTTTCCCCCTTTCCTTTCTTTCTGGTTGTCGCAACCAGATGCTGGAGTCCAGGAGCCAGACGCCACCGTCGACGACGACCCCTACTACACCGGAGGTGCCTACTACTACGTGCTGCCCGCTGACGACGACCTGGAGTAGTTAGGAGGATCCCAGGCAGGAGGCCTGCGCCTCTTTCGATCTGTATCCCAGTTTGTGCTAGCCTTCTCAAGGCACACTTGTTTAACTTATGTCTGTACTCAGATATTGTTGCTTCCGCTGACTCGTCTATGATCGAGCACTTGTATTCGAGCCCTCGAGGCCCCTGGCTTGTATTATGATGCTTGTATGACTTATTTTATTTGTAGAGTTGTGTTGTGATATCTTCCCGTGAGTCCCTGATCTTGATCGTACACATTTGCGTGCATGATTAGTGTACGGTCAAATCGGGGGCGTCACAAGTTGGTATCAGAGCCAACTGCCTATAGGAATCCCCCTTCCAACTCCTTGGCCGAAGTCGAGTCTAAACTTTACAAAACTTTTACTAACATGGCTGTGCGGCCCATGGGCCCACGTCGCCATTGGGTGGTAGTAGGATCTTTTACTCCTCGACCTATACTCTGGGACTCTTATTTCTCTTCTATTCGGGTTAAATGATTTTTGCTAAAATCTAACATTAGGATCTCGTTATCACTTTCACCCGGAGAGCCCCTTATTAATGATGATCGTTTGCGGCACGTGAAGACCCTGAAGATACTCTCCGTTGTTAACCCGAGAACTTATGTTCATCGCATTTGCAATTCCCCTTCCACCGTCAACCCTTATGGATAACTACTTGCAGTTGTTATTCTTACATTCATCCCCAGTTGGTCTTGTTATTACCAGATACCTCGAAACACTCGTCGTTGTCTCGATAATCCTTGAGATTATCACCTTGTTGTTCCTTGTCACCTGAATACCCCTATGGATAATTCTCGCACTTATCGAGTATCCGCTCATCCCCCAGTTGTTCATGTGTTTCACAATGGTCTTCGAAATACTATTTGATCCTCCAAAAATCCTTAATAGCTTATTGCTCTGCAATACTTGTCTGCTTGCATTATGGATGCTTCCCATTGGCAATATTCGTTAGTATCCTTAGGCATCGTCATTTTGATCCTATTGATTCAGCATGTGTGCGAATGCACACAAACATCTATCAACCCTTCTAAATTATCCTTCCGGCTCAGACATCATTTTTGAACATGAGCTGGTTCTGGACCAAACTATTTGTCGTCAATTGTGCCTCTGGTATATTCAACTTATCCATCCCTACTCAGAGCATTGCTTCTGATCCTTTGTTTTGGGGATCGAAATTCCTTTATTATCTAAGCATCGAATCCTTCCGATGTTCTATAATATGATGCCCGTGCATTCTTCTTCCTCTGGTTGAGTACCGATGCTCACGTCAGATCCCTTGTGGACCACCAGATCCTTTGTTGGATTTTATCTGACAACGCCCTTCATATTCAATAACCTTGTGAGCCTTTCCTCTGATACATAATGCCTTTGGTAAATTGTATCCTCTGCTTTTTCAACCATGCTCTGCCTTCGAGCTTGAGTTAATTATTTCTATAGATTCTGGTATATGATTCCAAGAAGCCCCTATGGGTTGAACATATGCCTTCTCTAAACCGTGTGAACCCGAAAGTTTTCACGAGTCATACCCTTCTGGTGCTTCACCAGATAAAATTTCAACACTGCAACATCATCGAACTTGAGAAGTGAATGAAAGGTTATGCATTGGAGAAGTGGGAGTCGACCTTGAACTTTGTGTTCATGCCCATGGACGCGATGTATATCCTATCATGGAAGCTTCTTGTATTAATAACTATTTCCTTGATAGCTAACATATGGTATCTGTGAATTGATCCCTTGCAACCGTGGTTCCGACCATGATTGTTCTTCTTTGATTCCATTTCTCGGACAAGTTAAAACAATTGTCTTCTATGGATCAATACACCAGTCCGACCTTTACTTTGATCTTGTGTTGAGTATTACCCCCCTGGTATCTCGAGATTATCATGGAACTGCATAACTCCTTATGAGTTCTTCATCAAGTGCTACCTTCCCACGGATTCCAATTTTTCGCGGGCTCTGAGTTATTGAACACTCAAAGACACCGATAACTGAACCGAGTCCGCTCTACGGTTCAACAACTCTTCAGCAAGCTTCTATAAGTACGAGTTGGTTACCCGATCACGCCATTCCTAGCCTGTTTGGCTATATCGTTGTCGTGACGAATTCTAACGGGGCTACCTGGTCCTTATTTTCGGAGCACCAATTTTCGACGATGAACTAACCTTACGTCGATTTTCCTCGTCATATCCTTTCACCTTAACCAACAAGCTTGAGTTCGAGTTTGTGTCGTACCCTTGGTTCCTATAACCTTTCACTTCATCATTACTTTGACTTGATGTCGTCGCCGATCGATTACATCTTCATGAACTCTCGCGACAAAGGTTTCGAGATCGTCAACATTCTGAGCTCATCCAGGATATCAATTGGATTCATGATGAGAAATACCATCCTTGCCTCGATGAATTGTATTATCATCGACCACTTTATTGCCTTCCCACCAACACAAGCTTGTTCATGTTTGGTGTTATACCTTGAGTTCCTTGCTGTCCAGCAATTGATCTTCCTTACCTCGGAAGTATTACCATCTCTTTTTGTCAAGAATGTGGTGAGAATTTCACCACCTCTTAATAATTCTTGATATCATAATACTTCTTGCCATCTTCGTTCACTCCTTGGTCCCCGTATTGTTTTCAACCAGAATACCGACAATGGAGCTATGACGTGTGAATTCAAAACTTCTAGCAACCCTGTTGCTTTGAAGTGAATGGGCGATAGTTCATTCTAAGTCCTTCGCTAATTGAATCACCATTCTGACATTGGTCGTGCAACCCAACCCATATTTCGGGCGCACATTTCAACCAATGTTTAATTGTGTATGTTTTCCTCGAGCATACTTCCTTATATCATTTGATCTGGCAAATGTTATCTCCTTGTTCACTTAATGGTGGAAATCCATCTTTTGGGGAATCTCGGCGAATTGCCGTTGAGTTCACCAGACACCTCCTTGTCCTCTCCTTGGGTTAATGATGAACTCTTGTTAATGGAAGTCACTTCATAGTTCATTTCCCGAGAATCTTACAGTGTCATCCCGTCAATTGGGTTGCACCTTTCTTCTCAGGCATCCTGAGTCTGAGGTATCATGACACCAATTGGATATGAATCTCGGTCAGATATGATGGTTGGGACAACTTTCCAAGAGTTATGATATTGATCCTTTGATGACCCAGTAACATGATGTCATGCCTAGCACCCCCCCCCCCGGCTGGAGGACCTATCATTATAGATTCCTTTTCAGCAAGGTTATCCATTCATCCATGAGGAAATTGTAAGACTTATTCTACAAGTTATTCCTGATGGATCCTTCGTGTTTCCAAAGTCTGATCTTCACCTGAAGACCATGTCGATGCTGTCTCGAAGCATGTCAATGGTACTCCGATTTTCAACAGGAACATTTGAAGCACGATGCTAAATTTTATTTATCACTTATCCTAACACCATTGTATGGGTAATATCATGAGATTCCTTCCCCCTTACCTAAATGATTTTCTACTTAATATCCTGTCATGGATATCTTGCTCTGCTTGTCTTTGGGAAGGATATACCCCTGAAATATGTGTTTAAACATATTTTCCTTTTCCATTGTTCTGTTTAATCTGATGATCATATTTTCCTTCCATTGGTTTATTTAAACCTTTTCTACGATCTATATGATATAAGCAGTAATAATCCACTGCTTGTGCAAACACCTCGATGTACAACTCAGTCAGTAAGACCTTGTTACTATTGTTGATGACATTCCGGTAGCCACCGATGGACGAGAACCTTGCCTATTGGTCCGCCTCGTTCAACGAGCAGGAAAGTGGTTCTCTTCGTCCCTCGCCCTTGGTACCAACGTTGATGCCGACATAACTGACTTGGTACTCTCTGACATGCCTTGCTATCATGACCGTGAAAGATGTCAATGCTCCAAAAAAAAACCACATGGTGGGCCCATAACCCACAGTTCCACAGGATCGAAACCTGACTGTCCTGTACACCCCCTATTCCCAAAGTTATTCCTCGCGCGTGGACTCGTATGTAATCCACGGGCCACTGTCCTAGTGGTCTATTCTGGTATCAGACGCAATACTTACTCTCGCTACTCTGAACCCCTTTCTCACTCTGGTTCAGGCTTCGAGCAACTATCTATCCGCTTGGAGCCTATTATGGTACCTTCGTACCTTACTCTCGGGGTATTTCATATGTTCAACTCGAGAGATAATCTTATACTAATTCATGGGTTAACCCCAGATTGTTTCCCTCAAAAGCATTATGTCGTAGTGAGCTGCCCCTTATCTTTTCCTAAGTACGATGGAGCTCCCGAAGAAATGATGACAAGTTTATCATGATGCATCGGAATAAAGGATTGAAGACATCAACGAAAGGAATTAACTTCTTCGAGAAGATCCGTTAGAATATCGTAGCCAGAACTTTCCCCTTACTCCCCTCTTAAATCTCGGGACGAGATTTCTTGTAGTGGAGGAGAATTGTGACGCCTGGGTAATTAAGCTACAGTGATCCTCTGCTAGTGATGCCACGTCACCTCGATTATAGTTGCTAATCTCGCGTTAGTTCGAAACCGATTCGCGTTCAAATTCAAAATCAAGCAAACACTAAAAGATTTCAAATATTGAAACTAAAATGTTCGGAGTGAGCCAAATAATGCATAAGTAAGTATGGTGGAGAAACCACACTTTTATAAAAGTGTAAAATAATCTAAAATGTTTTAAATAGTAGCAAAGACAATTAGTTGAATGCCTTTTTCAATAGATAAAATATTAAACTAATTTATTTTGTTGCCCAAACTTATGTGGTAGTAGCTAATTACTAACACTAAATTAGGGGCTACTTTTATAGTTATAAAACTAAGATAAAAGAGGAACTAAAATAAAACAGAAAATAGAAAGGAATAATAAAAGAAAACAGAAAACAAACAAATGAAAAAAAAAGAAAACAAACCCCCCTGGGGCCATGGCCCCAACTGGGCAAACCCACCAGGCCGCCCGACCGGCCCACCCGGCCCAACCTACAGGCCGGCCCACTCCCTCTCCTTATTCCCCCACCCGGTGAGACCCACTCCGCCACCGACACCACTCCCCCGAAAATATCTCCCCCTCCCTCTTCCCCCGATTGGATCGGGATCGAGAGGAGGAGGTCGCCCGACGCCGCCCCGCGCCCGGAGCTCGCCTCGCCGGACCTCCCTCACTGGTCTTCTTCCACGCCGTCGCCAGACCCCGCCGCCCTGCCTCGTCCCCGCAGCCCCTTCCTCGACTCCTGGCTCGACTCGATCTGGACGGCGCGCCGCTCCCAGCGCCGCCACGCGCTGCTGCCCGAGGACCTCGTCGCCCGGCGCCGCTCCACCGTCGCTGCCTCGCCTCCACCTCGACGGCTCCAACGAGCCTCGCCGACCCCTCTGCTCTCCAACGCTGGTGAGGGCCGTGCCCTCCTCCTCCCTCTGCCCCGTGCGCCACGGCCTCGTCCGCGCGGCCGACGCCGTGCCCGCCCACTCCGGCCGCTCGTCGCACTCGCACGCCCGCGCCGTAGCTCGCGCCGCCCGCCCTCAGTGGCCTCATCCGTCGCACGCTCCACGCCACTAGGCTCCCCTGCCACGGCCCCTGATCGCCGCTTCACCGCGGGCAGCGCACCGCTCCGGCCACGGCCTCGCCCCGGGCACCGCTCGCGCTGGCTGCGCCCCTCACCTGCGCCTCCCCGCTCGTCACCGGTGACGCTGCAGCCCTCCTCCGGCCACGCCACCGCCCCCACTAGATGCGCCTCTGCGCGCTCGTTCGAACGAGCCCAGGCGTGCGCGGATCCGTGCCCTGTGCGCAATTTCCGGCGAACTCCGGCGGGTCTGCGCCGTGCTTTTGGTCGCCGGCGGCGAGGGCCGGCCCTGCTGACCTGGCACTGCGGGTCCCACCACCTGGGCCGCTGACTGGTGGGCCCAGGGCCCCCTGTTGACCTGTTGACTGGGTCAACTACTGACTGGGCCGCCCCTATCCCACTGACATGGGGGCCCCAGCCCCAGAACGTTTTGTTAAAAAAAAAAGAAAGGAGGAATTAAAAAAATAATAATAAATAAAATAAAATAATAATAATTAATTAATTAGTTAATTAATTAAGAAATTAATTAAGTTAATTAAACTGTAATTAGATTAACCTAAACCCTAATTAACCTAATTAGAGGATGACAGGTGGGTCCCTCCTGGACCCACATGTCAGGGTTGACTCAGTCAACCCCTGTTGACTGCTGACGTCAGCATGACATCATGCTGACGTCATAAATACATTTTTTTCGAATTAATTAAATAATTAATTAAATTCCAGAAATTAATAAAATCTTTAAAAAAATCATATCTTTTAATCCGTAACTCGGATTAAAATATTTTCAACATGAAAGTTGCTCAGAACGACGAGACGAATCCGGATACGCGGTCCGTTCGTCCGCCACACCCCCCTAACCTATCGAACTCGCAACTTTCCCCCTCCGGCTCCTCTACCCGAAAACGCGAAACACTGGAGATACTTTCCCGGATGTTTCCCCCTTCACCGGTATCGCCTATCCCTACGTTAGGACACCCCTAGCACAACGTATTGCCGCGTCTTGCTTTGTGTTACATTTGATTGCTCTGTTATTTATTGTGATCCCCCTCCGTTACTCCTTTCCGGTAGACTACGAGACCGACGCTGCTGCTGACCAGTTCGACTACGGAGTTGACGACCCCTCCTTCTTGCCAGAGCAACCAGGCAAGCCCCCCCCCCCCCTTGATCACCAGATATCGCCTATTCTCCTCTATACTGCTTGCATTAGAGTAGTGTACCATGTTACTGCTTTCGTTAATCCTATTCTGATGCATAGCCTGACATTGTCGCTACATCTGTTGATACATTACCTGCAATCCTAAATGCTTAGTATAGGATGCTAGTTTATCATCATTGGCCCTACATTCTTGTTAGTCTGCCTTGCTATACTATCGGGCCGTGATCACTTGGGAGGTGATCACGGGTATATACTATATATACATACATACTATACAGATGGTGACTAAAGTCGGGTCAGCTCATTGAGTACCCGCAAGTGATTCTGACGTGGGGGCTGAAGGGGCAGGTGGCTCCATCCAGGTAGTGGTGGGCTTGAGTTCCCGACGGCCCCCGACTGTTACTTTGTGGCGGAGCGACAGGGCAGGTTGAGACCACCTAGGAGACAGGTGGGCCTGGCCCTGTTCGGCGTTCGCGGATACTTAACACGCTTAACGAGATCTTGGTATTTGATCTGAGTCTGGCTACGAGCCTATACGCACTAACCATCTACGTGGGAGTAGTTATGGGTATCCCGACGTCGTGGTATCAGCCGAAGCACTTCAGACGTCAGCGACGGAGCGGCGCGCGCCGAATTGGACTGGAACGCCACTAGGCTAGGTCTGCTTTCGGCCGCGTACGCAACGTGCAGGTGTGCTATGGGCGATGGGCCCAGACCCCTGTGCGCTTAGGTTTAGACCGGCGTGCTGGCCTCTCTGTTGAGCCTAGGTGGGGCTGCGACGTGTTGATCTTCCGAGGCCGGGCATGACCCAGGAAAGTGTGTCCGGCCAAATGGGATCGAGCGTGTTGGGCTATGTGGTGCACCCCTGCAGGGAAGTTAATCTATTCGAATAGCCGTGATCTTCGGTAACAGGACGACTTGGAGTTGTACCTTGACCTTATGACAACTAGAACCGGATACTTAATAAAACACACCCTTCCAAGTTCCACAGACAACCCGGTGATCGCTTTTCCGCAGGGCGACGAGGAGAGGATCGCCGGGTAGGATTATGCTATGCGATGCTACTGGAGATGCTGCTTGGAGATGCTACTTGGAGATGCTACTTGGAGGACTACAATCTACTCTCTTCTATATGCTGCAAGACGGAGGCTACCAGAAGCGTAGTCTTCGACAGGATTAGCTATCCCCCTCTTATTCTGGCATTCTGCAGTTCAGTCCACCGATATGGCCTCCTTACGCATATACCCATGCATATGTAGTGTAGCTCCTTGCTTGCGAGTACTTTGGATGAGTACTCACGGTTGCTTTTCTCCCTCTTTTCCCCCTTTCCTTTCTTTCTGGTTGTCGCAACCAGATGCTGGAGTCCAGGAGCCAGACGCCACCGTCGACGACGACCCCTACTACACCGGAGGTGCCTACTACTACGTGCTGCCCGCTGACGACGACCTGGAGTAGTTAGGAGGATCCCAGGCAGGAGGCCTGCGCCTCTTTCGATCTGTATCCCAGTTTGTGCTAGCCTTCTCAAGGCACACTTGTTTAACTTATGTCTGTACTCAGATATTGTTGCTTCCGCTGACTCGTCTATGATCGAGCACTTGTATTCGAGCCCTCGAGGCCCCTGGCTTGTATTATGATGCTTGTATGACTTATTTTATTTGTAGAGTTGTGTTGTGATATCTTCCCGTGAGTCCCTGATCTTGATCGTACACATTTGCGTGCATGATTAGTGTACGGTCAAATCGGGGGCGTCACATGTCATCAGTGAACGTTCGCCAGGCTTGTCTCGCCAGGAGTGCAAGGTTGAAGATCTCCATGTCACGAAAACCCAGACCTCCCAAATGTTTTGGCATAGTTATAGTGTCCCATGCAACCCAGCAAGGCTTTCTCTTCCCCTGTCTCGAACCCCACCAAAACTGTCGGACGATGGAGTTAATATTCTCACAAAGACCTCGTGGCAGTCGGAAACATGCCATGGAATAGACTGGAATCGCTTGTGCTACTGACTTGATTAGAACCTCTTTACCAGCAGATGAAAGCAACTTGGCCATCCATCCCTTAATCTTTTCCCAAACATGGTCTCTGAGGTATTTGAAAGTACCATTCTTCGAATGACCCACGTCAGTCGGCATTCCGAGATAACGCTCACTCAAAGATTCATTTTGGACATGCAGAGTGTGTTTTATATTTTCTCTCAACTGTGTTGGCCACCCCTTGCTGGAAAAAATTGATGACTTCTCATTATTGATCCTCTGGCCCGAAGCACGACAATGTGTATCAAGTAGGTTTGACACCACATTTGATCCCTCCACACTCACCTTAAAAAGAAGCACCCTATCATCTGCAAACAAAAGGTGGTTTACGGTTGGAGCTGTAGGAGCCACCTTGATACCTGATATTGATGATTCAGAACTTGATTTAAGGAGGCACGAAAGGCCCTCTGCTGCAATCAAGAATAAGTAGGGGGAAATAGGGTCTCCCTGCCGGATACCTCTTGTTGCTTTGAACGATTCAAGCTTTTCACCATTGAAACACACATAGAAAGATACTGAAGAGACCATACCCATAACAACATTTATCCAATGATGATCAAATCCGAGTTTGGTCATGATCCCTCTCAGATAATCCCACTTCACTCTGTCATAAGCCTTCATCATATCCAGTTTCAAAGCACAAAAGTTGTTTGTTTTTGCCCTAGACCGCTTCATAAAAGAAGATAACTGACACAATTGGAAAGCTGTCCGGTTGGTTACCCGCGTTGGTACACATGGAAAAAAAGTAAGATGGGCCGGCCAAGAGGTATCGAATAAGCGTGCATTTAAAACACCGTTTAGGAAATGCCTATTTTTTCAGACTACTTTCTTTATCGGGTTTTCAACATTTTGCACTAGGTTTCTTATGGCTTTCTTCTTTGTTTCTCTTATTTTCTTCAGTTTTCTTTTTCTCTTTTTATTTCTTTTTGCTTTTCTTTTTCCAACACATGACTAACTTTTCATATACATTCTACATTTTTTTTATATATCAGGAACTTTTTATACATGTTTAACACTTTGTAAATACATGTTTAAGATTTTGTTTAAATATATATTTTAATGACTATTTCTTTCATACACATTGCACATTAGCGTATACATCAAAACTTCACACGTTTAAGATTTTTCAAATATAAGATTAACAATATTTTCAAATACATGTTTGTGAACATTTTTTCTGAATATGTGTAAGATTGTTTTTCCAAATACACGTTAAACATTTTATTTGAATGTTAGGAAACAATGTTTTAACTACACCAACATTATTTACATTGTACGAGAACTTTTTACATAACTTCACAAACATTTCTTGAAACACGTGAGCATTTGTTAAAATATAAAGTATATTTTTAAAAGGTATGAAACATTTTTAAAATTATGCAAAATGAACAATCATATGTTATGTAATAATTTTAAGAGAATACATTATAAACAGTTTTTTGAAACATGTGAATATTTCTAAAAGATCACTTACATTTATAATGCTATCAACATTTTGTTTCAATTGCATGAACATTTGTTTACATTTTATAAACATTTCTTGATTGCACTATAAGTTTTGTTAAAAAATTTCAATTTTTTTATGATTTAGAAATATATATTAACTAATAGAACAAAAAAACATTCGTTGGAGAGCCAAAGCTTGTTCATGCAATTATTAAAAATATTTATTCATTAAAAAATCCTGTAATTTTAAAAATGATTATGTATTATTTAATAAATATTCAATGTTTTAAAAAAATCATGTTAATAAAAGGCGTCCACACTTCTAAATTTTTTGTGTTTATGAAAAGAAACGTCAGAGAACCAAAGCAGACATACGAAACCAAAAGAATTTAAAATGCTAGAAAATGGAAGGAGGACAGCCCTCGTTAATGAACAGTTTTATTTATTTATTTTTTAGGTGAGTAACCAATCACCGAAAAAGGGACAACCCAACTCTATCATTTCTGTTGTGAAAAGGTACTGCAGCCCATGCAAGTGCAACGCCTTGTCTTAACATTTTTCTCCTCTTTTCATAAAGGGCTCTCACCGTATTGTATATAAAGTGCAATGACCAACAAACATTGAATCACATACAACACAACAGCACAAACACACACAACCAAGATAGGATACAAAGGGAGCTGAAGATCAGCAACAACACCCCAAAGAACTTCAAGCCAACCACAAATGAAAAACAAAGCACCGCTTGCCACCACCGCGAAGAGGCGAAGCTGACCAATGACGGAACATCGACTTCAAGTTGGAGCCTTCAAGAAGAATACGACACCGAAGCACTGCCTCCGCCCGATCAAAAGACCAATTTTCACCCGGAGCATCAACAAGACATGGAGAACCATGACCGCGCCTTCAAGAAGGGCACGACGCCCTCATACGCCACAGCCGTCGGTCTGGCCAAAGCCAGACAAGGAGAACCACAACCTCTTTGTGTTGGGTATATATTTCTTCTTTTCGTTGCACACACATACTTGCCCTGTATGGTCCCCAAAGAACTTAACTGCATATGGAATTCTTCGAAGGAACAATACGCATGCTTTTTTTTAGAAAAGGAGGATGACCCCCGGCCTCTGCATCTGGGAGATGCATACGGCCACTTTATTAATTATTCTCGAGGACCTTACAAAGTATTACAAACAATATATCTGAATCCACCATCTTGGCAACATATGCCGCTACTTTTATCCATATGATGAAGGGATGCTAGCTGCGCACCTACCCAAACCACTCACCTAAACCTAACATCAAAAGCCGAAAGCCCCAGCCGAGCCACATACCGGGTCTGGGGCACAATCCGGTTAGACGCACTCTTGCATCGTCGCCGCCATCTTCCACAGGTCCGTCTTCAGATGATATTGAGTCTTCTACCTTGTGAAGGCCACATCAGCCATCGATGTCACCATGACGCCAGACAGCTACCTCCTCCTGCGCGAGTCCATCTCCGCGCATCGGACGCCGAGCCTCCACGACGCCATGCCGCCGATCTCCGCCGCCATCAATGGGTGAGATGAAGTACCACTCCACCACCGCAAATACAAGGTGAGGAAGGGCGAGGTCGCCATCGGAGACACGTCCGGAAGATAAGCACCGCAGCCATGAGCGGAGCTGCGACGCAATAGATCAGACGGGCCGCCACCAGGAACCAGACAAACTCGCCATGCACACCCAGCATCCCCAGGCCCAAGCCGGCGCCTTCAAGAAGGTGACGACGCTGTTACGCCGCCGCCGCTTAGCCACCGGGGCTAGGGTTTTCACCCGGACGTAGGGGAAGGGGGGAGGCAGGGGAAGTATGGCCTGGTGGCGCCACCAAGGAGGGAATGGCGTCCGGGACACCATCGACGCCGTGACCGCCACCGGCGGCCAAGGGTTTCCCCCGGCCAAGCACCTTGCCGCCACCTCCGAACCAGCCACAATGTGAGCCAAGCCGGCCGGAGGTCATGCATCACGAGCGGACCAGATCGCCTCCGATCTGACGAGGGGAACCCGGGGCCTTCCCGTGCCATGACCAGCGCCCACCGGGACCTCGCTGCCCGCGCAGCCAAGGGGATCCGGCCTACCTCACCGACGAGCACTCCCTGCCGTCGGAGTAGCGCCGTCCGCACCAGCGAGGCCGCCGCCTCAGATCCCATCAGCGCGCGCCACCCGACGCGCCGGCCGCCGAGTTCCGCCGCCGCGCCCGAGGAAGGAGCCCCCCGCGGCCCCTGCTCCAGGCGAAGGCAGGCGAGATCCCACCGCCACCGGCACCGCGCGGGCTTTGCCCGGCGGCGCCCGCCGGCGGTGACGGGAGGATGGCTCGCTCTATTCAATAGATGCTAGACAGCGGACCGGCTACAGAACCGGGGACTTCAACATGCCTGCTGTGCTTGCAGGTGCCGGAAACTCTAAACCACCTACTGATGCAATGCCCTTTTGCCAGTACAGTTTGGTTCATGGTTGCGATTGATGGGAACGATCTCATAAGCGCACACCTATGGCCCGGAGAAAGGAGATCAGCGCTCTCATCAGCCTAACAATGTTCACAATCTGGAAAGAAAGAAACAACCGAGTCTCGGAAAATAAGCATGAGCTGGAGGCGAAGGTGGCCGATAAGATAGTCGCTGAGTTGTGCATATTGTTGTTAGCCTGGCGTATGAAATAGTGTGTGGTTCGAACGGCGGCCTTGTATGAAATTTAAACGTTGTCTGAAATAGGTGGAGGGTGCTACGACTTCTTAAACTATAAGCTGTAAACTGAACTTCTGTTCTGGTCCCAATCTTATAAATCAACATGCAAAGCTCTTGCCTGTTCGAAAAAAACAGAACTCACCTAGTGGTTGTTCTTAAGTTTGATGTCCTAAAAGCATGTATTGTTAATTTGCACTTCAAATTTCCAGATGCTGCAGGCTAGGATGTGAAAATATTGCACCTACACGCATTGGTGTGTCATCTCTCTTAATTAGGTAAACGCATTACAGCCACACAATTCGTAACTCCATGGCCGTATAGAACCAAGCAATTATCCACCCTCAAGGGAATCTCTAGGTATGCCGGAATCGACATGTCCATGGCCGAATTGTATCTACTGTGATTTTACGGGGAGAAAAGAAAAAGGAACGCCAGTGGGGTTGGGGGACAGAGAACGACATGAAGTCAAAGACAATAGTATCATTTTGCAAAAGCTTTTGTGATGATTCTTGCTGTTGTCTCCAATAATAAGGTTTAGGATTTAGCAAAGCCGCATCGGTTTCCTCCTTGCTTTGCAGGGGCATCACCATATCCGGCGCCTCTTTATTGTGCCCCTAATAACTATTTTTCTCCACTAATGTCGCCGTCACCTTTGGTGATTGTTCTTGCAGTCGTCTTTAACGAAGGATATCGGCAGAAGAAATCTGTTATCGCACAAGTTGTTGGTAGCGACACAAAATAGCCAATAATAAGATAGTAGCAAGATGCTCATGCGTTGCATGGAACATCAAGATGCATTTGTATGAGTAGTTTATCTTGTGGGAGAAAAGGATAAACGAGGAAAGACCTTATTTGCAAATGTGGAGAGGGGTGTGGGTATCTTTTTTGCAAAATTGTCATAGTTTCCTTCCTATCCGTCAGATATAAATCGGATGGCCTATATTGCAGGATGACAGGCACACCATCATCACCAACTCCGTATTTCATAAGAGTAGAGATGTTCATTTGTGCCAAAATGGTTCGAGTGCTGTTGCGGTTTAAAAAGAGAATATATACTGAAGTAAATGTCATGGTTTATAAATAAGGCATTGGAAATGCACGTGAAAATTGTAATGTATTGCAGTATTCACGCAGACGCAAACGTTGAGAGTGTATATTACAGTATTCTCTAATATATTTTAATGAAAACATATCCGGTGCTTCTCTCTTGCGCCACTCATAGCTGTCTTTTCTCCACTGATGTCACTGTTGCCTTTGGTGATGATTCTTGAGGTCGTCTGCAATGGAGGATATCGGTGGAGGATACCATCACATTAATGTTGTATGTTTATTATACATGCTCTTAACAGTGACACATGCTAATAGGATGTGCTCATTTGGGATGAAACGGTGTGATGCCTTGACGGTTTACAAGTAGAAGAAACATCGAAAGTAAATGTCACTGTTTATTGAAACCTATGGAATATGGGATCAGAGGAATTTCTCAATAAAGCGTTGGAAATGCGGAATGCCCATAATGACCAAACACAGGTTAAATGATCTATTGAGGTGGATGAATCCTTAGCCCACCACCGTAAGATCTTAGTCTTGATGTCTTTGTGCTTCTCACCAATATGTATTACTCCCTCCGTCCCATAATATAAGTGTGTCTTTTACACTAGTGTAGTGTCATAAACGCTCTTATATTATGGGACGCAGGGAGTATTCCTGTATCAATGGAAAACGACATTCCAGTTGATAACAAGTGCCTATATGTACTAACAAAATCACTCCCAACAGGAGAGCTTGCGTTTGGGTTTCTTCAAACCTGCAAAAAGTTGCACCGCACAATTCTTTTGACGCACAATACTAGGAACCTAGGACCATGTCAACCTTTTATTTTTTTTCATCCGAAATTCAATTTTGCAAAATGGCGTTATCTGAAACAGGTTTACATATATGTAATTTGGTCAGAAGCTGCACGAGCATTCACAAAACAAACATTTCTTTTAGAAACACCGAATACAACACAACATAGCTGATACACCACCAGTCCACCACTAATGGCACATACTCACACAACATTAACCGGAGTCGTGGTGCTTTAAGATTGACAAAGCCATAGTAGACGTCTCGCTATCAGCGAAAACATCACCTTATACTAATAATATGCTGCCTTATGAGACACAACAACATGTGGTTTGCTCTCGGGTGCAGCAGTTGTATAACAAACAAGCTTGATCAAAAGAAGACGAGCAAGTGGCAAGTGATGCACAAGGTCCCCGCACATCGATGGCCTAATAGTACTATAGTAGACAAATTAATCAACCACAATGCACAAGCATCATGTATATCTACATATACGTCAATACACAACGTACATATACATACACACGTATATACGTGCAGGTTACGTACACACACATACACACACGTACACAAGGTGGAAAAGTTAACCAGCGGAGATCGATGACGACATGGATGCGACGGTAGCGGCCGCCGGCTTGCACGACCTAGCTGTGCTTGCTTCATCGAATGGCCGGATCAGCCAGCTAGCTCAGCTAGACGTCGATGACGCGGAAGGCGTCGCGGTTCTTGATAACGACGTCGTACATGTGGACGGAGCTGAACTGGCCGAAGTCCTTGGGGAGGGAGATGAGGTCGACGGAGGAGCGCTTGTGGAACCTGAGCATACAGTCGCCGGCGGCGCCGCCCCCGCCGGCGTAGTAGCGCTCCCAGCCAAGCGCGACGAGCTTGCGCTCCAGGGAGGCGTAGGAGGCGACCACCTCCCCCGTGGGCGTGTGCAGTAGCGCCTTGCGCCGGACCGCCCCGCCTCCCGGTGGCCCCGCCGCCGACGCGGGGTGGTTCTCCACCAGCTTCACCACCCCGTTGCGGAACACCCACACGCCAGACATGGCGCTATGTGTGATATGGTGATCGCTCGCTCGGTGGCTTGGTGGCCTGGATGTGTACTTGATTAGTGTGGTGTGTGTACTTTGGTGGTTGTTGAGGCTGGGATGTGGAAAAGGATGGGGCGTGGGAGGCTATAAATAGAGGCGGCCGGTGCATTGCCGCGAGCGGTGCACTGCATGATACGTACGTTACGTCTCGATGGCGAGAGCGCACGGGGCATGGCCCCGCCGTGTTTATTCACTCTGGGCGAGACAGTGCTCGAATACATGTACTCTGGTATTTGTTTTTTCTAGTTAAGATTTCTATCGGATAGGGATAAGATCTACCAGTAAACAATGATGAGAAGCGAACCGGTAGAACGGTTAGAAGTACAGTGGTATCTATGCCTACCAGGGTCATTTAAGTCTTAAACTTGAAGCTGGTGCTCGCATTTTTTTTTTGGAATTTATTCATCAATCACAGGAAAGAAAATTACAGTCAACACTGTGGAAGAGTCCCCTGAGCTTGACATCGACGTCCATCACCTGCCTCTGCAACACAGCAACCACCAATGGAAAAAATGAGAGATCACATGCATCCTCATCCGAACTCGACGTAGCTTCACCGCTGATTTACAGCTTTGTGGGTCTCCAAGGTGACTCACCAAAGGCGAAGTCATTGCCGTTGAACGAATTAGACTAGGGCAACACCCTGGACATGTCTGTCACGCCAACGTCGGAGGAGAAAATTATGCCTGCCTTCCACCAACCACGAACCCACTACACAATTCGTCTTCTAGATGTCATTAATACAGACCACTATCTACATCAGCTCCTTGATTATCTCCCAAGCTCCCCGTCCGCGCTGGAGCAGACGTCATCGCAACAGCGAAGCCCGAGTACACATGTCTGCCACAAGGATGACGCCGCCACCACAACATCCCCGCTTGGATAGACTAGTTCCCAATTCCATCACCAACCATAGAGTTGATCGCCTCATCGAGGGAGGAATTTGAGCTTCTTTATTCAGCGTCGTTGTCGCCGTCGAAGCCAGGACGTCGAACGACCCAAAACCTAAGGCACTAAGGCCCTAAAACCTAAAGCTACCTGATCCGCACGCACGGGATCTAGCGACCCCCCCCCCCCCCCCCCCCCCAAAAAAACCACCGATGACTGAGAGGTTGTCGACCTAGGATAGCCGCCGGAGGACGGAGCCAAAAGATTGGCCTCTCCCGACAGCGGGTAGGCTAGGGTTCTAGTCGCCTGGCACTAGAGAGGAAAACGGTTCGTGCGTGGCTTATAAGCGTTTGCGTATGTACTGCAGCCAGTGCATTGCTGCGAGCGGTGCACTGCATGATACGTGCGTTACGTCTCGATGGGGAGAGCGCATGGGCGCATGGCCCCGCCGTGTTTATCCACTCTGAGCGAGAGAGAGTGCTCGATCGAATATAAGTACTCAAGTATTTTTCTCCGGTTAAGATCTCTATCGGATAGAGATAAGTCCTACCAGTAAACAATGACGAGGAATTTCGTATACCGCACACGTGCATGTCCAAGTGGTGATGTGCCGGCGTGCACTGGCCGATCAAGAAACGGACGGCCGGCATGGAAAGGAATGCCTGCGCGATTGTACGTGCAGCATCTCATTCGCCACGGCATGTGCCAACCCTATGATGTTGGACAATAGATACTCTGCGTAGGAGGAGACCATGCATCCATCTAAGATACGTACGTGTAGTCAGCTAGTATGTACGTGTAGGCAGTAGACTATCTTAGCCATTAAGATACGTATGTGCTCTCAACGCAGATACACGCATATCAAATGTGGTAGCTATCCATTTTCGGCCGGAATCTCGAGCATGTTGGTGACGGCGACTCGTCAGCTTTCCGTTATGTGCACGCATGCATACTAGTACTACCTACTCCTACGAACGTTCTTCGATTCTTCTACGGTGCGAGGTGCAATTTGATGCACACGAGCGCGCGTATATACGGTCGGAGTATGTAAAGGAGCAGCAATAGCTCCCTGTAGCTGTAGGTATGATGTGATTCATGAGCGACGGCTGACGTGCGGCCGACTGACGGGAATCATGCCATACACACATATCATTAACTTGCGCATTTGCTTATTAAGTCGTTTGAATTTACAACTTGTGCCAGCAATATCTGGAGAGCGCAGGCCGGGATGGAGCTGGTCACGACTAGATGCGGTGTCCTGAGATGCCGAGCCGGGAGTGACCCGGAGCCGGGAACGACGCGGCTGAAGCGAGTGCAAGGTTGGTTGGTTGGTTTGGGTGTGGTGCAAGACGGGGTGCTCGACGAAGCTGGAGAAGACGACGAGGCTAGAGGAATGGCTAGGGACGCCGACTGACCCACGGTGGTGGAGCCGAGGATGACGGTGAGGTTAGGCACGTGAAGTAGGGCCTGTAGCCGCGGGTAACGGTAGCAGGTGGCCTAGCCGGGTCGGAGGGAGGTGGGAGGAAGAAGGCAAGATGATGATGATCCAACGGCTGCTAAATCGACCAACGCTATTTTCTTCAAGTCAACCTACACATAGTGTTGTGGTTTTAGTTCAAACCATATATTTGTGGTTGTGGTCTTTTCTTTTTGAATTTGTGGCTGTAGTCTTTAATTAGCTAGGTGATGTGATCGGTGAGCGACGCCTGACGGCCGACGGGAATCATGCCATGCATGCATAGTGCAAGGAGCAGTGATATCGATGGAATCCAATCCCTTGATCCACGGGCCTAGACAGCCCGTAGCTGCAGCAAAAGGCTAGGCCTGCATATGGAAGCATCCATCGATTCGCCGATCGATTGGTCGGAACGTTGCATAGAAAGAAGAGAAGAAGATATAGCTACCTAGATACGTCACGGGTGACCGCAAATAGTCTCTCTCATTCCTGAGCCTCACTGTCATTTTGAGATCGACTTTATGCTCGAGCAATTACGCGATAAGATAGCTGGACTGATTGATCGCGACGGAACCATGTGTGCGCGCATCCAAGGATTCGGAGCCCATTTGCTTGGACCGGGTTTTCGTTATCTGCTCTGCCCTCCATGCCTTGAGTGGGAATATAGTTAACTTTGAGTTAATTACACAAAAATCGTACTCCATTCATAGAACAAAGAACCGCACCCGTAACATATTTTCTTCAGAAAAATTTCAACACAAAACACCTTTGAAAACCCTATTGAACATCCGCATAACAACACCGAGAATTAGATGTTAACGTGGATGTAACTATTTCCTTGGGCTGGCGGAGCCCCGTTATGCACGGCGTTTCCAAACCTGCTTGTGTTTTGTGTATATCCAGCACTCTTGGTCTTTGCGGCAGTTCAAAATGGTAAATGAAATATCTTGTTCCGTCGCTCATTTGGCCCTGCGGAGGTGGTGGTGTGGTCTAGTTTGTAGTCAACCCTCCATCCCAGGTTCATGGATTACCTGGACTCCGCGTCCTGCAGCCTTACTCCCTCGGGATATTTCTCTGTGGCATCGGCTTACCACGTGCTCTGCCGTAGGCCGATTACTACTTGGGTCGCACCCCTTTGGAAGGCGACTCCCCCATTGAAGATCAAAATATTTGTGTGGCAATTGTTCAGGGAACGCCTTCCGTGGGGGATGGAGGTGCTCAAGAGGCATGGCCCGGGTAATGGGCTATGTCCCCTTTGTGGGGTTTCCAGAAACAGGGACTCACATCCTCTTCTCTTGCACGGTGTCTCGCGTGCTTTGGAGCTTTGTCCGGGAGAACCTCGGGCCGGATTGGGAGGCTCGGGACCTGGCAGGCTTCCTCCAGGCCCGAGTTGTTCTGACCGGGAGGAAGAGGTGGCTGTTTAGGCTAGTTTTTGCGGCATTAGCTTTGACTCTTTGGACGACACATAATAAGATGGTGATCGGGCGGATCTTCTTTCAACGGGCCTCTGGCTCCTTCTTTAGATTTCTTGCGTTCTTCCAGCATTGGCACCCGCTGGCTAGACAGTGGGACCGCGACCAACTGGGGCAGATGCTGGATGCGCTACATGGCACGCCACACCACATCGCTTCGTCGGTGCCTACTTGATGTGATGGCCACTTGGTGGTATTTTTTCTATTTTTCTTTTATGTTTTATTTGAGGCGTCCATGTGATGTGGCCCCAGAAGACTTTTTATTCTGGTATGTTGCTACTCATTGTGTGGACCGGTTGGTTGCTGTATTTATAAAGCATGGCGAAAGCTTATTTCGAGAGATATAACTATTTTCTCTGTCCTTTCACCCCCTTAGGCTTTTTAGCCACACACAGTTGCATCGTCCACCTGTATATCCAGTAGGTGTAGAAGTACTTGGGCATATTCACGGATTTAGGGGCTCTTTGGATGGCATCCAGCAACTGACTTACCTATTTTTTGGTGTTGACTCAAGGCTTCGGAATGCGTTTGGAAGGTGTCCAAATGTTCGGATCCACGCCAATATTTGGCCAACAGTTCAGTTTGGTTGCCAATCATCGGCGGAACGACTGCGACAATATCCTTCGCTAAAAAATTGGCATGCCCGTGAATTGCTGGGGGGGGGGGGGGGGGGGGTAGGATCCAAACAACCCCTTAATGCTTGTCTCCATCTTTCTACCATGTGACCAGGCAACACGCTTGCGCGCGTGTATGCACGTGTACTGGCATCTGTGCCTTTAATTCCTTGTAATTGCAGGATAGAATACTGTTAGCAAATGATGAGTGTGAGGTCCGGGCGGCCGCGGGTACTATGGATCCTCTGACTTCCAATCGGGTTTCGTTGTTTCCCGCTCATCTTACCTGAAAATGAAAATAAATTATGGTAGATTACCTTTCTCGTTTGTTTCCGTTGTACAATAGACATTTGATCTCCCTTCGATCTAACAGGATACTCTCTGCGGCTGTGGGTACTATATATGGTTCCTCTGACTTCCAATCGGGTTTCGCAATTTCCAGCTCATCTTACCTGAAAATGAAAATGAAGTATGGTAGATTACCTTTCTCGTTCGTTTTTGTCGTGCAATAGACATTTGAGCTCACTTCGATCTAAAGGGATACTCTCTGGTCTTAGGGCTTATTTGGTTGCCAGATATCCCCCTGGATCCCCATCCTTTCCCTGGGTAGCTGCCACCCGTGGAAGCCCATCCTGTGGCAACTTGGCTGTGCATTTGGTGGTTGCAGCGGAGAGGGATATCCGGCCTCATCCCCGCTAAATCCCCGGGATAAATAAAAACTACCCCTAACCCGTGGAAGAATTCCTATGCCACGCGCTCCCTCTCTCAGGCAACCGGCAATGCTAGACATACGGAAGCTCAACGGGACGTTTACAGGCAAAGCTGAGGTGGGCTGTTTCAATTGGTAATTAGATGAGGCGGGCCCCACCCTGAAAATCAGGGGGGGGAGAGATTAGTGAGGGGAGAAGAGTTGGTCTGTAAATTCTAGTAAAAGAAACCCGTATGTCTAGCATTTTTGCTCAGGCAACCGCCGGTGTGCTGGCTGAGTTAATCTCACCAGCTTCCTTCTCCCCTGCCCCCTCCCACCCCCCAACCCCGAAGTGCCAAATGGTGGTGAGACATTATCCCGTGGATTCCAAGTTGTCAAGAGAATGACTCCCATGCTATTTTTACCCTGGCAACCAAACATAGCCTTAGGGCATCTACAATGCTAGGATCTCCTTCGACCTCTCGCAGTATTTCCTTAACTGTGGACGCACCACGCACGCACGCGCACACGTTGCACGTAGTACGACCGGGCTCTGATCGCATGCAGTAGCCATTTGTACGTGCACTAGACATTTTTCTCGGTTCCGCTGTACATGCACTAGCCGTTTGAGCTCCCTTTGATCTAACGGGAGACTCTGATCTTAGCGTGCGTCAGTGCCAGCATCTCCTTCAACCTCTCGCATTATTTTCTTCACTCTGGACGTGTATGAATATGCAAATCTGGTTGGGTGTACCACGCACAAACGCACGCACGCATGTTACACGTAGTACGACCGGGCTCCGATCGATCATATGCAGTACGTACGCCTCTGCCGCTCTGGACGTGTCCGTACGTCGCCATTATCTGACGGGAGCTAGCTAGAGACGGTTGGTTTGTTGATGATCCACAGATCAGGACCACGGCAATCAGGCAGAGCATTATCGTGCTTCGTCAAGGCGCTCGTGATGAGCACGGCCAGGTCAATGACGGTGACGCGTCGCGAGTACTGGGGGAGAGATCTTGGAACCCCCTGATGTGCGGTAGCCACCTCGCCGACAGCTGTGGCTGGGGGCCGGCCCGGCCACACGAACCGTCGCGGTCGCCACTCAATGGTCCACAGTGCGTGCATGTGGTCACGGCTGAGCCTGGAGATGAGCCACGCACTGCACTGCACTGCACTGCACTGATGACTGCCCCGCAAGAAGTGGACGAGATATCCATCCATGATCCATGCATCTGCCGGCATGTACGTGTACTTCCTTCAACGGCGCACAGCGCCGGCATTGAAGCGCGCATGATTGCATGCATGCATGGGCATGGGCGTGGCCCAGCACGTCAATTCTCCCAGATCACGCAGCAGGAAGAGTTGGGTGAGAGCGAGTGAGACATCCGCGCAAGACTTTTTAGTTGCTGACGGTGCTGTTAACCTTGAAAAGTACGCGTGGGTGTTTTCGCTTCGTGACGTGGTATACGTTCTTGCGCGCGTGTGCAAAATGTTGAGGAGTGCCTGCGGTAATTAAACCCCTAACAATTTCACACACACACACACACACACACACACACACGCACACGCACACACGCACACACGCACACACACAAAATTTAAACCCCTAACGTAACGAGTCGCTGCAGCACACTAACAATGATTTCATATGTACCACTTAGATTTGGCTCGTGAAGGATGATTGAATTGTATGCCAAGATTTGGATTGGACCGTGGTCCCCTCGAGCATATAAGATAAGAGGTGCATTAATTTCTGGCCATGAAAAAGGTACTGAATAAAGCTAAGCTGTGGATATGGTCATGCCATCTAGCTAACGGAACAGTGTTTTTGGCATCAAACATTAATGAAAGACAAGCATGTAATCAAAGACACTGCATACGTTTTATTGATACTAAATCCGAAAGTGCGCGTTTTGCTTTTCGCCGTAAAGAATAGATCCTCCATGGAGTAGTCTATCGAATCTCGAATTGAAGGAAAGGCTATATAGAGAATATCGGAAAGGTTTTCCTAATTGACGAAAGATGAATGAATTCCATTTGTTGGATTACATTGCGCTAGATTTTATAAGACTGAAAAGAAGCTCGTCGAATCGTTGTGACTTTATCAGCTGTGCCCAATTCAGGATTAGAAAACATAACCATGTGACAACATTCCCGTGAAGATAAGACGTAGTGTCATATTATACGGGTGATTAGAATATATATCAAGTGGAGAGCCAACCTAGATGGTTGGATGGTTAGGAGAACGGTTGTAACCCGAGCACATTAGGGATCACACCTGATGGAGAAGGGCGGGCAATGTAATTTAACACTCTTCCTCGTGTCTAACTAAGTTGTTCCATGCCTTAGAAGTGTGATCGGTGTAGTCTATAGCTATTTTTATTTAATAGTATATTGATAGGGTCGTGAACCTGAGAACTCTTGGCTCTGTAGCATATTGAATACACTGGTCATCAACATGTGTGCATGGGCGAACATCATACACAAAACTGAAGTATAGTGAAAACTTGTAGCACTTTTTGGGATATTATTGCCAAATCATGTAGTAAAACTTTCCAATATTTTGCTATTCCTAGCATTAAGAAAAACACTACTTTAATAAGTCTCTTATTATCAATTTCCATAATAACCATGAAGAGGTACAAAAATACGAGAACATTGAACTTTTAAGAGCATACTTCATAAGAATGGATAGGAATAAAGGAGCTACAATACAATCTTCAAAATGATGAGATGCAACTTCTCGGTGTCACTATCCTCTGAAATATACTTCATCACACGACCGCACGAGCCCTCACATTTTGAATTTGAGATCTCTTGGCTCTGCAAGTGCACGGGCTAGCATTAGATAGAATGTTGAAATATAGTGAACTTGTAGCACTTTTAGGGGGTATCATTACCAAAACACATAAAAGTTTCCGAATTCTATTATTCATAGCATGCGAAAATAACAATGTTGCTTCAATAATTCTCTTATTATCAAGGTGAAGTTTCTGTGAAAATGCTCACTCAGTGAAAATCTATTTTTTTTGTCCGCCAGTGGATAGACGAGGAACGCCACAAATCGGAGGCAGGGTCCTAGCAAAGTATCCGGTGAAAATGCCCATTCAATGAAAATCTAAATCTACCATTCTTAAGAAGTTGCTCCCCACTTCTCCCTATTCTCTAGACATGCACACTGTCCACATCAGCAGATTGCCACGTCATTTTTCAGTTTTGAAAATCACCCAATCATCTCCTCTTATTACCCTGCGGTCACGGTGGTGGAAAAAAGACCTGCTTTTCCCCTCACCTGCAGCCCGCACGGCCGCCGGCCCTCCCGTAGAATCCACCCAGCTCCAGCCCAGCGTCGGTGCTCACCGCTCGAAAAAAAAACCTTCCAAAAATCCAGTCCTCTCCCCTCGAGGAAAAATACCAAATAACTTGGCATTTATGATTCCCAACGCAGACCCTCGCATCTTCCCCACGAAACATATTCAACTTTTTCTTCGTCTTCTCCAACCTTCATCAAATCCCGCTGTGTTATTTTTACAACCGAAACGGATAGGTTTTCTTCTCCCTCCATCAAATCCCACTACTTTGTCGATTCAGTTGCTCTTCCATCTGGTATTTATTTTCGCTCACATGCGCGCAATTTAGCAGGGTGTGGCAGTGAGAAGTTAATTGCACAGAAGTACCACAATTCGGGCATCACATGCAGATTGGTACCACGATTGCTAATTTTTGCGTGTCAATATCAACATCGGTCCAAGTTTTTGCAAAAAAAGGCTAAAAAGCTGATTTATACGTATTGACAGTGTATCTGACCGTTGGGGCCCGTCCGTCAGGTGCCGACGTGGCATATTTTTTGCAGAAAACCCCTTGGCTTTATATGTAATCACATAAATGCCCATTTTTTTGCAGGTAAACCGCCATTGAGAGGGATTTTTTTTTCATTCACAAGTTTTCCACGGACTTGTTCGAAAGTTTCCGGCGAATTGAACAAATAAATAACCGAAACGAAAAATCGCGCGCGAGGGAGATTCGAACCCGCGACCTGCAGGTCTGCGGCTGCGCACGCCTGCTATTGACGTGATGCAGGTGAAAGGTTTATTATACTAGCACATACACGCTGGACCGGCAGCTGGGCCAAGCAAAGCATGCAATATTTTACAAAAAAATTATTAGATGCAAAATGATCATTTTATAATAGATGAAAAATGATCATTTTTTCTTATTTTACACAGGCTGTATTAATAGAATTATCTTTGAGAAAAATATTAGTTTGGTAAACATGCAGATTACTACATGTGTTATTTTTTGACAAATAGAAATATGAACCCGAGAATGAAACTTTCATCATTTTAAAAAGGTTCAATATATAGGTGACAAATGGTTTTATAATATAAAAAAAGTTCATCATATATTTATATAAAATCATTGTATATAAAAAAATGTTCAATGTTCAGTGTGTATTTACAAAAAATATCGCAGAATAAAAAGTTCACTATAAACTTAAAAAAATGTTATGATCATTTTGCATCTATTTTTTTTACATAATGCGCGGTGAATATTTATTACAAAAATAATCAATATAAGTTAAAAAAACCTTAATATGTGTTGAACAATTTTTGTAACATATATTAAGAAAATTGTGCAACATATATTACAAAAATGATCAATTTCATTGAATGAAAAAAGATTTTTTTTGAGACATATTGAATGAAAAAAGATGAAGAAATGAAAAGAAACCTGGGCAACGAAAGAGCCCCAGCAAAACCCAAAACGAAAAAATTATTACAGGCCTCGGTTGGCCCAACCACCGGTCCAGCGTCTTCTTGTTTGTATAAAGAGGTACTGCCCGCATTTTAACGCGAGCATACCTGTGGCTTGGTGGCTAGGGCGCTCCGCCTGCGTTTGCTGGTCGCAGGTACGAAACCTGTTGACGTGCTGTTTTTCCTTTGTTTTATTTATTTATGCTGAACATATTTTTAAAATACGTTGAACAATTTTCTAAAGATATGATGAATATTTGACATAATGCAAGGTGAATTTCTTGTAATTTATGGTGAACATTTTCTTAGACATGTTCGAAACCTGTTGACATGCTGTTTTTCCTTTATTTTATTTATTTATGCCGAACATTTTTTTAAATATGTTGAACAATTTTCTAAAGATATGATGAATATTTGACATAATGCAAGATGAATTTCTTGTAATTTATGGTGAACATTTTCTTAGACATGATGGATTTTCGGAAAATATTGCAGGCTTTGCTTGGCCCAGCTGCCGGCCCAGCGTGTGTATGCTAGTATAATAAAGCTTTCGCCTGCATCACGTCAACAACGGCGCTGTGGCGTAGTGGCTAGCGCGTGCAGTCGCAGACCTGCAGGTCGCGGGTTCGAATCCCCCTCGCGCACGATTTATCGTTTCGGTTATTTATATGTTCAATTCGCCGGAAACTTTCGAACAAGTCCGTGGAAAACTTGTGAATGAAAAAAAGTCCCTCTCAATGACGGTTCTCCTGCGGAAAACTGGGCATTTATGTGATTACTATAAAGCTAAGGGGTTTTCTGCAAAAAATATGCCACGTCGGCACCTGACAGACGGGCCCCAACGGTCAGCTACACTGTCAATACGTATAAATCAGTTTTTTTTGCAAAAATTTGGATCAATGTTGATACTGACACGTAAAAATTAGCAATTGTGATATCAATCTACATGTGATTCCTGAATTGTGATACTTCTGTGCAATTAACTCGGCAGTGAGCGATGGTGAAAGGCGTTCCTCCTTGGCGATGAGGTACCCCGCCGGCCGTCCCTGCCCTGCCTCCGGCTTCCGTATCGTAGGTGCCCCAGCCATGGAAGAACAGCGCCTTGCGGAGGATGCAGCCGCGCCGGGATCGGCCCCAGCCACCCTCGGCGAGTACCTCACGGTCTCCCCACGCCTGGTCAGACTCTCCTCGAAGCTCCCTCATGTCCTTGCTCTGCTCCGGACCGTCCTAGCGCTGGCTGCCTCGGATGCATCGGACACGGCCCAGATCCAGTGTGATCGGGAAGGGGGAGCTCCCTGATGTCGTTGCTGTGCGCCCTCATTGTGGCGGCGGCCTCGGATGCGCCTGATGCGGCAATCACCACCGCGCCTGATGTGACCCTTTTCAATCCCCCTTTTGTTGTTCATAGTAGTACTGAACTACTGATACTGATCAAGATCATCTCCTCACGGCGTGGCCATGAATCCCATCAATTAAATAATGGACGGCATGGCTTATTCTTCCTCTTTCATGTAACTGTGCAGGTTTATACTGAACTCGCCAGAACTCCCATTGTCTAAGTCTGCGTAATCCCATCAACAAGTAGATAGGTTTGGTAAAACAAGTATGTGTATTGATTATTCAGAGGTTTGTTTCAGTACAATTTCGTTTGGTTCGATTCAGATTACTAGCAGTTTGTTTGTAAATTTGTTGTGTTTTGTCAACCAATATGTGAATTATGCTTCTCACCACACTCAGTCATGAATCTGTATTACTAACCACGCATGAGATTTACCAATCAGATGTCTCTTATAACATGGTAGTTAAGCCCACTTCCTTCTTAGCAAATAGGACATTTGCACACAGCGTTTCTATGTAAAAAATTGTAACATGGTTCCGCTGCAACACGTACCATGTTCCTGATCTCTCCATTCTCGCACTTCCTCTACTCTGTTGCTTCTTGACTATATCATGCAGTTGGCCTGTTGAATATGTTTGTCTTGCCTTCCTTGAGCATGTTCAGAGATGGGTGGATGTTTCTGTCATGAGACACACCTGCTGTGTGTTAGCATTTTTTCCTCATACTTAATATATCTGCACATTATTAGCTAGATCGATTGTATAAGCCGGTTTGTTATAACAGTGTTAAGTTTGATTGGCACGCCTAACAAAACAAAGCGACCATTATTCCATTAGTTGATTACAGGTTTCTAATAAATATTTTTATTGAGGCCCTCTGTTCGTAAGACTGCACAAAATGGATATCCCAGAAAGTTATTCATAGGGTCGTGCTATTCGACCAGTCCCCTTGACCAGCCCCAGTGCAGCTGCTAAGAACTACTGCAGGCATATGCAACTTAATAGGGTTAGTTAGGTTCTTGAAGCCACCTAAAATTTGTAGTTCCGCAGTAAGCATGATATCTATTGATTTATCTACAGCTCATTTGAGCATCACGTTCTTGGTATCAATCAGACCTATACCTCTTAACATGATGTTCACTAACTAAACAGTCAAAGGAATAATTCAGATAATCTTTGTAAGCACCAAATTTGACATTTATCCGTAATTGTAAGCTTTTGTCGTTCCCATCTATCAGGGACTACCTTTGAAATCAATAACATTGTGGGATTTATTTTGGCATGAAGGGCATGTTGACAGAGTCACAGAGACAGACACACTTGTGATAGAATTTGTGTTGTCGAGGAGGAAGGATCCTTCTACTGGCATTTAGATTTGAGGAGATGTTCTTGTGAAAAGTTGACAACCAATTTTCATTTTTACTACTATTTTCTTAGTTACATGTATAAAACTGAGTAATAGCTTCTTGGAGTTTGAAAGAAGAAATCATATTTATGAGATATTTATGCCCTTTATCTTTCTTTTCTATGATATACTTTGTTCTACTTTATTATGCCTTCTGCTGGCTGCTGCAGATGCTTAACATGCATATTGTTGCTGATTCTTGGTCGCGGTCATTGCCACACACGTGGGATCTTTAGGAAATTTTCACTACGTCCTAACCTCATTTTTGGTACAATTAATTTATACAAATTTCTGCAGCAATGTTGAGGTATTGTAATATTATATCCAATTATTATCATCTTATTGACTAGCATGTTACTCAAAAAATATGTAATAAATTTCCGCGGCAACGCGCGGGGTATCATCTAGTATTTATAGTGTTGGCCATCAGATCATTGTGGAATGACACGGATTGAAGGTGGGATCCAAACCAACCACTTTGACACAAGTCTATAGATAGGGTCTGTCTAAGACTCATCTAGACGAGACTTTGTTATGTCACAACGAAGTGATATTATTATTAAATTGTGGTCTTTTTTAACAAATTAAATTGTGGTCTCCAAAGCACCAAATTTTTTTTCCCATGCGTTCTGGTTGTGGCTTTGATGAAGCTTTTCCCCCACTGCCCCCATCCACACTACAGGCCCACCAACTATTAGGCCTCTCACTTTTCAGTTTTTTAGCGGAACTTGTAAAATGAATCATGGGCTGGTCTGCCTATTATGCCAGGCCGGTTGTTTTTCTTCTAAGACCACCCTCTCCACAAGACTCAGAAAAGAAAAACAAGATAACTGATGCAGTTTGTGTGCAACAGGAGAAACAACGAAAATGATAGCAAGAAAATAACTCAGAGAAGCCTTACAAGACAATCAATGCAGTTTGGTCTATGTTTTTTTGTTAATTTGGAAAAACATGTAAAATAAAATAATAATGGATTTAAAAAAAATGTTTGTTAATTTTAAAAGATGTCCAGGAATTTGAAAATGTTCATGAACTTTGAAAAATGTTTGCAGTCACGTTGGGGGTCATACAGTTGTAGTCGACATACAACACTTGCACTTGCAAGTCTAGTGGTGGACATCCAAACTTGCTAACAACCATCGCCTACTAGTTAGTTGTAGATGCATTGGGGGCCATGCGGTTGTCGTCAGGTTGCATCACTTGTAGTTACAAGTCTAGTGATGGACATGCAACTAACCAACAACTCTTCTATTAGCCTGCACTGTAGTTGTGTTGGGGTCATGGAGTTGCAGTTGGGTTACAACGCTTGCAGTTGCAAGTCTAGTGGTGCACATGTAACTGGCCATCCACACTAGTTGCAGTCGCATTGGGGGTCATGCAGTTACAGTCTGGTTGCAGCACTTGTAGTTGCATGTCTAGTGATGGACATGCAACTCACGGATAAGCCCCTACTGGTTTTGTTGCAATCGTGCTAGGGAGCGTGCAGTCGTAGTCGGTTTAAAACCCTTGCAGTTACAAGTCTAGTGGTGGGCATGCAACTGGTCGACAACCCCAGTTGCATTCGCAATGGGGGACTGATGACCCACAAGTATACGAGATCAATTTTAGCCTTTTCGATAAGTAAGAGTGTCGAACCCAACGAGGAGCAGAAGGAAATGACAAGTGGTTTTCAATAAGGTAATGTCTGAAAGCGCTGAAATTGTAAGTAACAGAGTAGTTTGATAGCAAGATAATTTGTAACGAGCAAGTAACAATAATAGTAACAAAAGTGCAGTAAGGTAGCCCAATCCTTTTGAGGCAAAGGGTAGGCCAAAACGGTCTCTTATAATTCTTGATGGTACAAAGGAATTTCATCTAGTCAATTTCATCATATTGGTTCGATTTGTGTTCGCTACTTTGATAATTTGATATGTGGGTGGACCAGTGCTTAGGTGTTGTTCTTACTTGAACAAACCTCCTACTTATGATTAACCCCCTCGCAAGCATCCGCACCTACGAGAAAAGTATTAAGAATAAATTCTAACCATAACATTAAAGTTTTGGATCCAATCGGCCCCTTACGGAATAGCGCATAAACTAGGTTTGAGCTTCTGTCACTCTCGCAACCCATCATGTAATTACTACTCCACAATGCATTCCCTTAGGCCCAAATATGGTGAAGTGTCATGTAGTCGACGTTCACATGACACCACTAAGGGAATCACAACATACATACTATCAAAATATCGAACACATATCAAATACACATGATTACTTGCAACAATATTTCTCCCATGACCTCAAGAACAAAAGTAACTACTCACAAATGATAATCATACTCAAGATCAGAGGGGTATTAAATAGCATATTGGATCTGAACATATAATCTTCCACCAAATAAACCATATAGTAATCAACTACAAGATGTAATCAACACTACTATTTACCCACAAGCACCAATCTATAGTTCTGGTACAAAGATTAAACACAAGAGATGAACTAGGGTTTGAGAGGAGATGGTGTTATTGAAGATGTTGATGGAGATTGCCGTCCCAAGATGGGAGATTTGTTGGTGATGATGATGGTGATGATTTCCCCCTCCGAGAGGGAAGTTCCCCCAGCGGAATCGCTCCGCCGGAGGGCAAAAGAACTCCTGCCCAAGTTCCGCCTCGAGACAGCGGCGCTCCGTCCTAAAAGTGACCTCCTTATTTTTTTTCTAGGTCAAAATGACTTATATACCAGAAGAGGGGCATCGGAGGTGGGCTGGTCTAAGCACAACCCACCAGGGCGCGCCTAGGGGGGCAGGCGTTGTCAGTGTCAAAACCGGCGGATCTCGGGTAGGGGGGGCCCAACCTGTGCATATGAAGATCAATGGTAACAGTGGAGAAGGGACACGATGTTTACCCAGGTTCGGGCCCTCTTAATGGAGGTAAAACCCTACTCCTGCTAGATTATATTCGAGGGTATAGGGGTTACAAGAGTTGATGTACCACGAGATCGACTCGGCTAACCCTAGATAGCTAGCACAACAATGTTGTGATCCTGCCTCTGCTCTAACCTCCGGTTTATGTAGACATCGGAGGGGCTTAGGGTTGTACAAAGTCAGTTTTACAGAAAGTAATAATATATCCGGACACATATACTTGCCATCCACGCATGTGAGAGTCCCCACCGGACACGAGGGATAATCTTCCATCTTGTATCTTGACGGCCCATCAGTCCGGCCCACATCAATAGACCGGACGCTCGAGGACCCCCTAATCCAGGACTCCCACGGTAGCCCCTAAACCAGTCTTCAATAATGATATGTTCGACGCTCAGATTGTCTTCGACATTGTAAGGTGGGTTCCTCCAAGAATACACATCGGCTTTCCTCTGTAAAAGAATTGCATCCGACTTTTCACAATAAACACAAACCTTAGCCACGAAGGCAGGATATGTATATAATAAAGAAGGAGAACAATGTCTTTTACTGACAACTTTTCCGGCGAAGCGTCAGACTTGACCTTTCGGCATTTCGAACCGTTTTCACACCCCTTGTTCCGTGTTTCGAGGCCACACCTCATTGGCACGTCTTGTCAAAAAACAAATATCGTGCCCACTAAATACGTATTGCATATCAATGATATCTGGGTAACCCAACCGACTATGGCGCATACCCACATTGGGAACATACGAGGTTTGAAGGCTAGGGAGGCGGGCGCTTGGAATTCACAGCTTATATAAACGGGGTAAGATACATCTTTTCCATCCCACGCCTTCTTCCGTCCTCTGCCTCCCTATCTCCGAGATCTAGAGCCCGACCTTCAAAACCTCCCACTGCCATCAACCTCTCCAATGATGTCCGGATCCGGCCTCTAGGGCAAGTGGGCAGCCTCCTCCGTGAGGGAGAAGGACATCAAGGAGCTCCAGGATGCGGGGTACCTGAGTACGGACATCGCGTACAGGATCCCTGCCAAGAAGCAAGTCACCCCCACCCCGGAGCCTAGCGAAAGGGTGGTATTTATCCCCCACTTCCTTCACGGACTAGGGTTTCTGCTTCACCCTTTGTCCGCGGTCTCATGTTCTATTACGGGCTAGATTTCCATGATCTAGTGCTACCTCTTGAGCACTGCGTTGGATTTCCCCGAAGAGGAGAGGATGATGCAGTAAAGTAGCGTAAGTATTTCCCTCAGTTTTTGAGAACCAAGGTATCAATCCAGTAGGAGATCACGCACGAGTCCCTCGTACCTACACAAAACGATAGCTACTCGCAACCAACGCGATTAGGGGTTGTCAATCCCTTCACGGTCACTTACGAGGGTGAGATCTGATAGAGATGATAAATAATATTTTTGGTATTTTTGATAGATAGATGCAAAGTGAAAAGTAAAAGGCAAAGTAAAAACAAAGAAAGTAAATAAAGCGATAGAGATTGATATGATGAGAATAGACCCGGGGGCCATAGGTTTCACTAGTGGCTTCTCTCAAGAGCATAAGTATTCTACGGTGGGTGAACAAATTACTGTTGAGCAATTGACAGAATTGAGCATAATTATGAGTATATCTAGGTATGATCATGTGTATAGGCATCACGTCCGAGACAAGTAGACCGAAACAATTCTGCATCTACTACTATTACTCCACTCATCGACCGCTATCCAGCATGCATTTAGAGTATTAAGTTAAAAATAGAGTAACGCCTTAAGCAAGATGACATGATGTAGAGGGATAAATTCATGCAATATGATAAAAACCCCATCTTGTTATCCTCGATGGCAACAATACAATATGTGCCTTGCAACCCTTTCTGTCACTGGGTAAGGACACCGCAAGATTGAACCCAAAACTAAACACTTCTCCCATTGCAAGAACTACCAATCTAGTTGGCCAAACCAAACGAATAATTCGAAGAGACTTGCAAAGATAACTAAATCATACATAAAAGAATTCAGAGAAGATTCAAATATTATTCATAGATAAGCTGGATCATAAACCCACAATTCATCGGTCTCAACAAACACACCACAAAAAGAATATTACATCAAATAGATCTCCACAAGAGAGGGGGAGAACATTGTATTGGGATCCAAAAAGAGAGAAGAAGCCATCTAGCTACTAGCTATGGACCCGAAGGTCTGAAGTAAACTACTCACACTTCATCGGAGAGGCTACGGTGTTGATGTAGAATCCCTCCATGGTAGATGCCCCCTCCAGCGGAGCTCCAGAACAGGCCCCAAGATGGGATCTCGCGGATATAGAAAGTTGCGGCGGTGGAATTAGGTTTTTGGCTCCGTATTTGATCTGACGGGGGTACGTAGGTGTATATAGGAGGAAGGAGTACGTCGGTGGAGCAACATGGTGCCCACGAGGCAGGGGCGCGCCTAGGGGGGGGCGCCCTCCACCCTCGTGACCGCCTCTGGCACTTCTTGGAGTAGGGTCCAAGTCTCCTGGATCACGTTCAGTGAGAAAATCACGTTCCCGAAGGTTTCATTCCGTTTGGGCTCCGTTTGATATTCTGTTTCTTCGAAATACTGAAATAGGCAAAAAACAACATTTCTGGGCTGGGCCTCCGGTTAATAGGTTAGTACCAAAAATAATATAAAAGTGGAAAATAAAGCCCAATATAGTCCAAAACAGTAGATAAAGTAGCATGGAGCAATCAAAAATTATAGATACGTTGGAGACCTATCAAGCATCCCCAAGCTTAATTCCTGCTCGTCCTCGAGTAGGTAAATGATAAAAAAGAATTTTTGATGCGGAGTGATATTTGGCATAATTTCAATGTAAATCTTCTTAATTGTGGTATGAATATTCAGATTCGAAAGATTCAAGACAAAAGTTCATATTGACATAAAAGTAATAATACTTCAGGCATACTAATCAAAGCAATCATGTCTTCTCAAAATAGCATGGTTAAAGAAAGTTATCCCTACAAAATCATATAGTCTGGCTAAGCTCTATCTTCATCACACGAAGTATTTAATCATGCACAACCCCGATGACGAGCCAAGCAATTGTTTCATACTTTAGTAATCTCAAACTTTTTCAACTTTCACGCAATACATGAGCGTGAGCCATGGACATAACACTATAGGTGGAATAGAATGGTGGTTGTGGAGAAGACAAAAAAGGAGAAGATAGCCTCACATCAACTAGGCGTATCAATGGGCTATGGAGATGCCCATCAATAGATATCGATGTGAGTGAGTAGGGATTGCCATGCAACGGATGCACTAGAGCTATAAGTATATGAAATCTCAACAAAAGAAACTAAGTGGGTGTGCATCCAACTTGCTTTCTCACGAAGACCTAGGGCACTTTTGAGGAAGCCCATCATTGGAATATACAAGCCAAGTTCTATAATGAAAAATTCCCACTAGTATATGAAAGTGACAACATATGAGACTCTCTATCATGAAGATCATGGTGCTACTTTGAAGCACAAGTGTGGTAAAAGGATAGTAGCATTGTCCCTTCTCTCTTTTTCTCTCATTTTTTATTTGGGCCTTTTCTTTTTTTTATGGCCACTCCTTTTTTTTCGTCCGGAGTCTCATCCCGACTTATGGGGGAATCATAGTCTCCATTATCCTTTCCTCACTGGGACAATGCTCTAATAATGATGATCATCACACTTTTATTTTTCTTACAACTCAACAATTACAACTCGATACTTAGAACAAAATATGACTCTATATGAATGGCTCCGGCGGTGTACCGGGATATGCAATGAATCAAGAGTGACATGTATGAAAGAATTATGAAGGTGGCCTTGCCACAAATACAATGTCAACTACATGTTCATGCAAAAAGCAATATGACAAAAGTAATGTATGTCATATGAACGGAACGGTGGAAAGTTGCATGGCAATATATCTCGGAATGGCTATGGAAATGCCATGATAGGTAGGTATGGTGGCTGTTTTGAGGAAGGTATATGGTGGGTGTATGATACCAGCGAAAAGTGCGCGGTATTAGAGAGGCTAGCAATGGCGGAAGGGTGAGAGTGCGTATAATCCATGGACTCAACATTAATCGAAATAACTCATGCACTTGTTGCATAGAAGTCATCAAAAACCAAAGCACTAAACGCATACTCCTAGGGGGATAGATTGGTAAGGAATGACCATCGCTCGTCCCCGACTGCCACTCATAAGGAAGACAATCAATAAATAAAATTGTGCTCCGACTTCATCACAAAGTGGTTCACCATACGTGCATGCGACGGGAATCACAGACTTCAACACAAGCATTCTTTAAATTCATAATCACCCCAACTAGCATTGCTTTGATATTATCACCTCCATATCTCAAAACAATTATCAAGCATAAAACTTATCTTAGTATTCAATGCACTCAAAAGAAAGTTTCACATATCTTGAATACCAAGTATATTATCTTTAAGCAAATTACCATGCTATTAACAACTCTCAAAATAATCTAAGTGAAGCATGAGAGATCAATAGCTTCTTTAAAACAAATCCACCACCATGCCCTAAAAGATCTAAGTGAAGTACTAGAGCAAAAATTATTACGCTCAAAAGATATAAGTGAAGCACTATGAGCAAAACTATCAAGCTCAAAAGATATAAGTGAAGCACTATGAGCAAAACTATCAAGCTCAAAAGATATAAGTGAAGCACATAGAGTATTCTAGCAAATTCCAAATCATGTATGGCTCTCTCAGAATGTGTGTACAGCAAGGATGATTGTCGTAAACTAACAAGCAAAGACGCAAATAATACAAGACGCTCCAAGCAAAACACATAACATGTGGTGAATAAATATATAGCTCCAAGTAATTACCGATGGAAGTAGACGAAAGAGGGGATGCCTTCCGGGGCATCCCCAAGCTTTGAATTTTTCGTGTCCTTGGATTATCTTGGGGGTGTCATGGGCATCCCCAAGCTTAGGCTCTTGCCACTCTTTGTTCCATAATCCATCAAAAGAATTCACCCAAAACTTGAAAACTTCACAGCACAAAACTCAATAGAAATCTCGTGAGCTCCGTTAGTGAAATAAAACAAAAGACTACTTTAAGGTACTGTAATGAACTCATTCTTTATTTATATTGGTGTTAAACCTACTGTATTCCAACTTCCTTATGGTTTATAAACTAATTTATTAGCCATAGATGCATTGAAATAAGCAAACAACACACGAAAAACAGAATCTGTCAAAAACAGAATAGTCTGTAGCAATCTGTAACTAACGCAAACTTTTGGAACTCTAAAAATTCTACCAAAATAGGACGTACTGGAAAATTTGTTTATTTATCAGCATAAAAAATAATCAATGCAAAATCACGTTCTTGTGATTTATTGATTTTTTTCTCGTGAGCGCAAAGTTTCTGTTTTTCAGCAGAATCAAATCAACTATCATCATAGCTTATCCTATAGGCTCTACTTGGCACAAACACTAATTAAAACATAAAACCACATCTAAACAGAAAGTAGAAACAAAATTTAACACTAAACAGGAACAAAAACAAAAACAAAAAATAAAATTTGGTTGCCTCCCAACAAGCGCCATCGTTTAACGCCCTAGCTAGGCATAAAAGCAAGGATAGATCTAGGTTTTGCCATCTTTGGTAGGCAATCCATAAGTGGCTCTCATGATAGATTAATATGGTAATTTTATTTTCTTTCTAGGGAAGTGTTCCATACCCTTCTTTAAGGGAAAGTGGAATCGAATATTCCCTTCCTTCATATCAATAATTGCACCAATCGTTCTAAGGAAAGGTCTACCAAGAATAATAGGACATGAAGGATTGCAATCTATATCAAGAACGATAAAATCTACGGGCACATAATTCCTATTTGCAACAATAAGAACATCATTAATTCTTCCCATAGGCTTTTTAGTAGTGGAATCCGCAAGATGCAAGTTTAGAGAGCAATCATTAAAATCACGGAAATCTAGTAAATCACATAAAGTTTTGGGAATAGTAGAGACACCAGCACCCAAATCACACAAAGCATGAAACTCATAATATTTAATTTTAATTTTAATAGTAGGTTCCCACTCATCATAGAGTTTTCTAGGGATAGAAACTTTCAACTCAAGTTTTTCTTCATAAGAATGCACCAAGGCATCAACAATGTGTTCGGTAAAGGCCTTATTTTGACTATAAGCATGAGGAGAATCTAGCACGGATTGCAACAAGGAAATACAACCAATCAAAGAGCAATTTTCACAATTAAATTCCTTGAGATCCAAAATAGTGGGTTTAGCAACATCTCGGTTTTTATTTATTTCAATCCCACTTTCATCAATTTCATCATCAAGATCTAGAAACTCTGAATTCTTAGAACGCCTTCTAGGTAAGGGAAGATCATATTCAGTTTCATCAAGATTCATATTGCAAAACAAAGATTTAATGGGGGACACATCAATAACTTTTAGATCTTCATCTTGATTTTCATACGAATTCGGTTTAGCGGCCATCTTATTAACTAAGGTAGCTTGCATATCCGAAATTTCAGCGGTCATCTTTTCAAGACGAGCAATTTGGGCTCTTATACCATTGAATTCTTTAGACATATCATCGAGTTCTTTATTCATATAACTCATAAAACCTTTTTGTTCCTTAAGCTCGTTTCTAAAGAAATTATTATGCTCAAATTGCAAAACCATAAACTTCCTGACATTACTTTCGATCTCCTCTAGCCTTTTAAGGTGAAGATCACCAAATTTAGGGAGAGCCATTGTGACAAATAAGCAAACTAACATACGAGCAAGCAAAAAAGGTAAACGAGAAAAAGGCGAAAGGGAAAGAGAGGAGGAGATTGGGAAAGAGAGGGAGAATAAAACGGCAAGGGTGAAGTGGGGGAGAAGAAAACGCAAGGCAAATGGCAAATAATGTAATGCGAGACATAGGGATTGTGATGGGTACTTGGTATAGTTGACTTTTGCGCAAACTCCCCGGCAACGGCGCCAGAAATTCTTCTTGCTACCTCTTGAGCACTGCATTGGATTTCCCCGAAGAGCAGAGGATGATGCAGTAAAGTAGTGTAAGTATTGCCCTCAGTTTTTGAGAACCAAGGTATCAATCCAGTAGGAGATCACGCACGAGTCCCTCGTACCTACACAAAACGATAGCTACTCGCAACCAACGCGATTAGGGGTTGTCAATCCCTTCACAGTCACTTACGAGGGTGAGATCTGATAGAGATGATAAATAATATTTGTGGTATTTTTGATAGATAGATGCAAAGTGAAAAGTAAAAGGCAAAGTAAAAACAAAGCAAGTAAATAAAGCGATAGAGATTGATATGATGAGAATAGACCTGGGGGCCATAGGTTTCACTAGTGGCTTCTCTCAAGAGCATAAGCATTCTATGGTGGGTGAACAAATTACTGTTGAGCAATTGACAAAATTGAGCATAATTATGAGTATATCTAGGTATGATCATGTGTATAGGCATCACGTCCGAGACAAGTAGATCGAAACGATTCTGCATCTACTACTATTACTCCACTCATCGACCGCTATCCAGCATGCATCTAGAGTATTAAGTTAAAAACAGAGTAACGCCTTAAGCAAGATGACATGATGTAGAGGGATAAATTCATGCAATATGATAAAACCCCATCTTGTTATCCTCGATGGCAACAATACAATACGTGCCTTGCAACCCTTTCTGTCACTGGGTAAGGACACCGCAAGATTGAACCCAAAGCTAAACACTTCTCCCATTGCAAGAACTACCAATCTAGTTGGCCAAACCAAACGGATAATTCGAAGAGACTTGCAAAGATAACTCAATCATACATAAAAGAATTCAGGGAAGATTCAAATATTATTCATAGATAAGCTGGATCATAAACCCACAATTCATTGATCTCAACAAACACACCGCAAAAAGAAGATTACATCGAATAGATCTCCACAAGAGAGGGGGAGAACATTGTATTGAGATCCAAAAAGAGGGAAGAAGCCATCTAGCTACTAGCTATGGACCCGAAGGTCTGAAGTAAACTACTCACACTTCATCGGAGAGGCTATGGTGTTGATGTAGAAGCCCTCCGTGGTAGATGCCCCCTCCGGCGGAGCTCCGGAACAGGCCCCAAGATGGGATCTCACGGATACAGAAAGTTGCGGTGGTGGAATTAGGCTTTTGGCTCCGTATTTGATCTAACGGGGGTACGTAGGTATATATAGGAGGAAGGAGTACTTCGGTGGAGCAACAAGGGGCCCACGAGGCAGGGGGCGAGCCCAGGGGTGGGGGGGCCCCTCCACCCTCGTGACCGCCTCTGGCACTTCTTGGAGTAGGGTCCAAGTCTCCTGGATCACGTTCGGTGAGAAAATCACGTTCCCGAAGGTTTCATTACGTTTGGACTCCGTTCGATATTCTGTTTCTTCGAAATACTGAAATAGGCAAAAAAAACAGCAATTCTGGGCTGGGCCTCCGGTTAATAGGTTAGTCCCAAAAATAATATAAAAGTGGAAAATAAAGCCCAATATAGTCCAAAACAGTAGAGAAAGTAGCATGGAGCAATCAAAAATTATAGATACGTTGGAGACGTATCATGTAGCCCCAAACTCATTCCTCCGCATATCGGCGTATATCGTTGTGTGTGAGGCGCTCCTCCGCATCCCCCCCCACTCCGGCCTTTGGCTTAAAATGTTCAATGTGAAGCCAAAAGGTGGTGGACAGGGAGCACGCGTACTGCGGAGCCGTGATGTTGAGCAAGCTTCCCAACGTTACCTGGCCCGAAGGGGCTTTTGCGGAGACTGTGAAAATATGGCAATAGGAGTGGTTCTATATTACTGAACCTCGCGGCGCCAACTGGGCGGCCACTCCTGAATTTAGATCTGGACCCCCAATGCGGCTAGCATCGTGAATCAACAAAGGCTTGGACTGGGGGTCAGCGGACGAGGTGACGATGCTACAAAAGCGCATCAAAAACATCATATAGAGGGACACCGACCTCCCCGACGTAGTCCAGGTGATGCTATTCCGCTGGATCCTCCCCTTCCAGCACCGACCTCTCGACATGTGGGAGTTTAAACCGGAAGGGCCACAGACCCTACAATGAATCTCTGGCACGACGCGCGAAGACATCTAGAGGCTGCTTTTCAAGGCCCAGAAGCAGAAGTCGTGGTCGAAGCCGACCAACGATATCGGCCTTGACTGCGCTCACCCAGCGACTCCGGTAAGTTTTTAGTTTCCGAACATGACTCCATCTGGATAACACAGGGGTGTATTAAAACTCTCATATTTGAAACAGGGCTGGACAAAGAAGGCGGAGCAGATCAAGTTTCCGGCTCCACTGCCCGAAAGCCTGCTGATCCTCTGCTGACGAGGATGTTGGTTCCAGTGCCGTACACTCCAAAAAAAACACACTTCCGTGATGATACGTGTTTGTCACAGTAGGTCGCGTTTTTTGTCATGCATGTACATCCATGACGATTTTATGACAGAATCAAGATAGCCATACCCGTGCTGTCGTAGAAGTGTTCCATGACATTACCAAAATCATCATCACGGAAGTGTCCACTTCCATGACGATAAATCGAGCGTCATAGAAGTGCTTTCGTCAAGGGTGATCAACATGTGGCATCCACCATAACGGAACACCGTTAAGTTATCGGGTCCAGTTTTGGATCCGATAACCCATAAACAACCCCGACCAATGGGGATTTTCCATGTGTAAAATCATCATTGGCTGGAGGAAACACGTGTCGGCTCACCGTTGGGACAAATGTCATCCACTCATTGGATAGAAGGCACCTATGATACATCGACACGTGGCACGGGCCAACAGAGGCCCATTCCTATGAAAAGGCTGGCCCGTTTGACTTGGTCAAAAGGTAGCGGGCCGGCCCATGGAAAGCCTATTAACGGCCTGTTCGCATATAGCCCATTTACAGCCCGCTAACCCAGGGCCCATTACGACCTATTCAAATTAGGCCCAGTAGCGTCATCTGGGCCGTCCAATATGATTCCAGCCCGTTGTAACTTCTGGCCCATGTATGGCCCATGGCGTCTTTCGGCCCATATGAGGCCCTTTGTAACTCTTGGCCCATTAACGAACCGTGGTGAAACTGACCCGTAATGAATAGTGTATCATTTTATACCCATTAACGACCCGTGGTGAAACTGGCCCGTAATGAACAATGTATCACTTTATACCCATTAACGGCCCGTTATTCTGTTGGGCCGTTTCCAGCCCATGTTATCTTTCGGTCTTCTCAGGGCCCATTTATTCTTGGGCTCATTTCCAGCATTCATTTACTTACGGCCCGTTACTGTCATTTTCTGCTTGTGGGCCAAATTCATCCCGTGGTTACAGTCTACCCGTTTGTGGCCCGTTAATACGTTGGGCCATTTTCATAGCGTCATCAAATATGGCCGATTAACGACGGCCCATTATGGTCGGCCCATGAACGGATGATTCCAACTCTAGCCCGGTTACGGCCATACTGCGGTCTGTTATTGGCCCATGTTTGGCCAACCGATCATACGGCCCGTAGAAAGCCCATTGATGATACGGATCGTAGAAGGCCCATTGTGTCTATGACCCGTATAAGGCCCATTGTGTCTATGATCTGTAGAAGGCCCATTGTTTCTATGGCCCTTAGAAGGCCCATTGTTTCTAGGGCCCGTAGCAGGGCCATGGTAACTACACTAAATATGTATCCCATGGTTATTATGGCCTAGTTTTAAAAAATAGGTTATTGCGGCCACTAGTAAACCGCGGAAAAATAACTGCACTGACTACAAGCAAAGAAATAAACAAGACAATAAGGAAATAAATAAGCAAGAAACTTACGCTAGGCTATCACGACTATTACACATATTACATCCACTGGGCATCAAAGTTCGCCACCAGTGCAAATATAGGGAACAAAGCAGCATATAAACGCCGCTGCAAAACAAGTCCAGAACTAAAACCAGTTCAGAAGAGCTCAATAAACAATATCCTGGGTACCCATAATGTTGCAAGATGCTTAGCAAGCTTATTAAATTTCTCTTGTTTGGCGCTTAAATCCTCCAGCACTTGTTGTTGCACCAGAAAGTATGCACTGAATTCTGCAGGGACTTCCTCAGTCCTTCGGCTTCCTGTCGCATAACATCTGATCGATGTCTTTCAACTTGAAGTTGAGACTAAGAAGCCGAACTGATTCAAGCAACGAGTTCGAAGAGCTGGTGCCAGCAGTAGTAGCCAGTAACTCGAACACTACATCAAGACAGGACTTTGGGATTGTCTCAGTGTCTTCAATATAGTTTTTATCAGCTTTCTTGGAGACCAATAGGGATGTCTCACTATCTTGAACCTTATCTACATTACTTCCTTTACCATTGCATAATGGGGTACTCTTCTCCAATATTTTATCCGCGTTCTAAAAGAGAAACAAACAAACACATCACATGTTTACAATGTAGTATACGAAACTCATTTTGGTAAACCGGTTCAGTAGTAAGGTGGATAGGATAACAACATGACACAAACATATATCTATGTAGTATGGTCACTGTATGGTGTATATCATTCTAGTTTATGTTGCCAAATCAAGATAGATACAGTTCGAATCATATCTATTTAAGACAAAGCAACATAGACAAAATATAAGTGTGGGAAACTACACAGCAATAACAACACTCATAATGTGCATGGCATGAGAACATAACTGTTTATTCAATTGAAACTAAAATCAACATAGAGCAAGTTACAACAGCAAACTTGTTAAAGAAACAGGTTTAAAACATACCTGTTGCACCATTGGTGTTTCAATTGCATCCTTCAAATTTGAAATTAGTTTGTATGAGTAAATACAGTGATGCAAGAGCAAAGTAGTATGAACCATAGCTATGGAACCTGACCTGAGAACAATTCTTCTTCTGCTTTAAGCGTTGACTTGGGGTTCAGAGTGGTGGTCCTCGTGATTTGGGCACTACAGTTGCCTTACTAACTGCTCGTGTTTGGGTGCTTTGTGGTGGAGACGGTGCTGTGTCAACGGGAACTGGGTTACTATCTGCTGTGGTTGGGGTTAGAAGGGGTGTAGCTAGTTCTCTGTCCAACTGGGTAGGGGTACAATCTGCGTGAGTCTGGTTTATGTGTGGTGGGGCTAGTTCTTGGGCAAGTACAACCGTGGTTCTATCTGCATCGACAGGTAGCACGATCTTTTCTGAAGACCGTGTTTTTACTCCCACAGATACTACCATCACCCCCTCTAATTGAAATGGCTGATAAACAAGAAAAGTAATTGAATGTATAGACATTGTAAGATAGACAGGTGCAATGGATAGTAAGGAAGAAAACAGGGCATGAAATAATTCACATTTATGTTGTCTAACCAAACAGAATAGCAGGACATAATTTCACATATATGATGGCTAATTAAACAGGATAGCATGACAGAATTTCACATGTATGATGGCTAACTAAACAGGATAGAATGACATACTTCAAAATATGATGACTATGTAAACAGGATGACATGATATAAGTATACGATGTGTCTATTAAAGTGGTTGGCATGCCATAAATCACAAACATGTCATCGATGGAAACATGATGGCATGATATAATTCACGAATAGAATACATAATTTAAAATACGATGACTATGTAAACAAGATGAGATGATATAACTATATTATGTCTTTAGAAAATGGGTTGGCATGCCATAATTCAGATACATGCTGTCTATGTAAACATCATGGCATGATATAATTCAAATATATGATTTATATACTAAGGAAGTGAGAAGAGGGCAATCACATATATGATGTGTCAACTAAGGAGATGGCATTCAATATTGTGTATATGATGTAAAACCTAAGCATTGCAATACAACATATGCATGATATGAGTAATATAACCCTGCTAAGTTTGAGCATACACCTCATGGGGATAATAGGACTGGCCATCTGCCTCTGAATCCTCCTCTGAAGAGCTATCTGTAACCAGCAAGATATTTGCTTCAGCGGGTAGCATTGTCTGCTCTAAAGACCTTGTTTTCACTCCAGATTTCTCCATCACCAATTCAAATGGCTGATGCACAGGAAAAGCAGTTGAATATACAAACATTGTCGACAAAAGCAATGAGAAATACAAAAAAAGGACGACATGATATAATTCACATATATGACGCTTGGCTAAACATCATGGCATTGCATAATTCACATATATAATGCCTTGCAACAAGATAACATTGCATAATTCACATATATAATGCCTTGCAAGAAGATGGCATTGCATAATTCACATATATGGTAATTAGACACTAAATAGGTGGCATTCACACAAAGCATGTCTAAACTAAGCAAATGACATAGAAATGCAAGATACCATACCCACGATATGAGCAACATAACCCTGCCAAGTTAGAGCATGCACCTCGGGGGGGGGGGGGAATAGGACTAGTCATCTGTCTATGAATCCTCCTCCGAGGAGCTATCTGTAACCAGCAAGACATGCGCTTCGTCAGATAGCATTGTTTGCTCTGAAGACCTTGTTTCCACTCCAGATTTTTTCCATGATCATGCCGAATGGCTGATGCACAGGAAGAGTAATTGAATGTACTAAAATTGTTGACAAATTTAACACGTAATAAAAAAATGCTGGCATGATATAATTCACATATAAGTTGACTGGCTAACCAGGCTGGCATTGCAAAATTCACATATATGATGCCTGGCTAAACAAGATGGCATTGCATGATTCACATATACGATAAAGAAACTAAACAGATGGCATTGACACAAAGCATGTCTAAACTAAGCAGATTACATCTTTGATGTATACAGTAAGCAATGCAAGGCACCATATGCATGATATTACCAACATCAGCATGCCAAGTTAGAGCGAAGACCTCATGGGGTAAATGGGAGTGGTCTTCTCCTTCTGAATCCCCCTCAGAACAGTTATCTTCCTCTTGATTACGATCCGAAATGGGTGGAGGGGGCTGCCTTTGCACCCACCATGGAGCGATGTCTGCGTGAAATTTTATTGCCACGCAAGGCTCATCTCTTTTGCTCTATATGATCAGTTCCATTATGTACAATAACATGCATGCATAGGAATAAAACATAGTGAGATTATGTAAGGAGTGCATGCACAAATCCAGAGTGATGGTACCAAACTGTGGATAGACCCAAAACCAATGATAGCAGACAAATAATAGCTTTAGTTAGAAAATATAGATAATGGCTCCTTTGATGTTTGTTTGCACCCAACATGAAACTCATAGTAGACACCCGAGATTAACCAGATAGTAGAAAGATAGTACTGATTGCTGCCCCAATATGTACCCCACAACCATTTAAAAAATCAAGTTTCAACATTAGTTTGGACCTGACTCGGATTCTAATAGGTGAACACGATGATAATGTAGCATGTCATCATATTAAGTGATGCATAACATTAGCAGACACGGAAGAGTGCAACCTCTCTTGCGGACCTGTGTAGTTCTCAAGGTCATCTGCTCAGTTGATGATGGTAATGCAGTTGTCGTGGCTGCTGGCGGCGGGGAAGAAGATCTGAGGCAGCGAAACACAGTCTAGAGAGCGAATCCTTGCTGTGGTGAACCCTTCCGTAGTTGGAGCAGCTGAGCTGGGGTGGAACACAGCACCGCTGGAGCAGGACAAACCACACAAGGTTTTTCTTTGACACATATCTGTAACCGAAGTAATTGTGTAAGGGCTTGTTTGAATTTGAGGATTCTAACAATGCTGGGATAGGAAATAGACAGGAATAGGATAGGAACGCACGTGCAAAATAGAGAATTTAAAAACAAAGGATTTCTGCCAATCTGGGTGTTTGATTCACAAGAATTGGAAGATCACAGGATGCAAAGAAGCATGGTGAGACTAAGTCAAACCACAAGAAAATGTACAATTATAATGCTATTATGCTACTATCTCTTAGTCTTGTGCTTCATGAATAGGAACATGAAAAGGAGGACAAGTGGAAATAAGAATTCCTATGGTTTTTCTTTCAAGGAGACACTAAAGGAACAAATCCTACAGTTTTCCTTTGCTCCATTCCTTTGCACCAAATTCATGAAAAGTAGTACCATAGGAAACTTTCCAATTCCTATGTTTTTCTTTCACTTTTCCTTTCAAGCACTGGCAATTCTAGTAGGCAGGCTTGAGCAAGGAAAAGCCTACACTAAAAAAATGTTTTTGTGCTACTTCTATTACTTTGGACCCAGGCCACTGCCCTACTAGCTCAACCCCTAGGCCCATCGACAAATGCACAGTTCAAACGCACAGAGATAAATAATGATGGCGTTCAAGAGAGTCCATCATGGATAGCTAAGTTGCCTGGTACCTCACTGCTTGTCATATAGTAGGGTAAAATAATCGTATTTCGCGTTACTACGTGTGCTCATGTAGCGACCAGACCTCAAATAGTCTGATTTCTGTGCATCAGTGTCATCCCTGGATCGATAATGCTGACACTCACAGTACTTGAAGGATTTATAACAGAGTAGCAATCACACACTTTTTACATCGAATGTCTCAAGAAAGAACTTAATACAATAATATGGCTTAAGGACATCTAATAACGATAACAGCCGAAGGCTTGGAAGATAAAGTGAGTCCATCAACTCCAACAACATCACTGAGTGAAAGATCACGACCTACGGCACCTTACTCGTCGTCTGAAAAGTCTGCAACATGAACATTGCAGCCCAAAAATGGGTCAGCACATGGAATATGTTGGCAATGTAACACATAGAGTAATGAACATATAATTGCTATCACTACATGCAATATGGCTGGTGGAAAGCTCTATGGTTACAGTTTTGCATAAAGCCAATTTTTCCCTACAACAAAGGAATAAGTTTTATTTAACTATCATGGTGGTTGTTAAACATTGAGAAGGTTCACCCAACTCAATCCCAATTAAGCATCATCATTAAACCCAAACAAATTATATTTAAGAGTGATGAGATCAACATGATAATCCATGAACCAGATACTCAAGATGTCCATAACTGGGGACATGGCTAACCATGATTAGTTTGTACACTCTACAGAGGTTTGTGCACTTTTCCCCACAAGACTCGATCTCCTCCGTTGGATTTCTTGCACTACATGGTGTTTGAGAAATGGATGACCGAGACACAGTCTTTCAGAAGTATTAACTCCTTACTCTAGGTAGACAGTACCAACCTACATACCCTACATCTGCTAGTCTACCACTGAAGAAGGTCACACAACTTACTCAACTATGCTAGAGCCCATAATAGCTTGTGGCTGCACACGGAAGTTTCTAGCATGAATAGTCTTATGATCCCTTTGAGCCTGGGTGGCGGTCCATAGGATAATCACACGGTAAACCCCGGGATATCCAAAAATACAGGCAACATTGGGTTCCCCAGGTGCCTCAATCCTCCCAGATGTGTATTAAAGTTTCCACCTTATGTTAACCATTAATTAACAATACTCACATCTGTCATGGATACACTCACCCAATCCATGTCTACTAGCATAGTATAGCAATATAAGCAGTACATAGAAGTAACTCCCAAAGCTTTTATAATAAACAAGTGAATACGTACTACCTCATCTACTTCCCAAACCCACATATTAATCAGATCATAATCATGCATTTTTTCAGGATTGATCTAATGCAATAAAATTGGGTAGTAAAGAGGTATGATCAAAGTGTTACTTGCCTTGCCGATGATCCGTGAAACCTAGAGACTCGTAGTAGCACGCTTCACACTTTAGGTACTCTGGTTTGCAATAAGCAATCAACTAGAGCACAGGTAAAACTCGAATAAGAGATCTAACCAGAAAGTTCAACTTAAGAACTCTGGTTTGCAAAAAGAATCAAATCAAACGAAGCAACGAAACTCAAATTGCAAAGAAACAAGATCTGATTACAAATCCGGACTTAGGTCAAATTTTACAGTACCAAAATCTCGTTCAAGTTGGCTAAACAGAAAGAGGGATTCGAGACGAAACTTTGGGCGCTTGAATCGCCTGATTCCGACAAACGAGCGAAACGATAAACTAAAACTAAGATTCAGGCTGAAATCACGCTCGAAAATAATCGCCGAAAACCCCTGGAAAAAGAGAAACTGACGAACAGGCTAACGAACGAACGTTCACTGTCTGCGGCTAAACCGTGAAAACCATCCGTTAAAACGAACGAATGAACGAGCGTTTGCTAAATAACTAAACCGTAAAAAAACTAAAACCGTTCTATATAAAAAACCTAGGGTTTTCGGAATTGGTTTTCTCACGAAAACCGGCGGCGGCGGTTGACTACCTCGGCGAGGCTCCGGCGAGAAATGGCGGCTCCGGCGGGGCAGGGCGGCGTCGGCGACGGCGGTGCGAGTCGGCGGAGGCGGCGGCTGCTGCTGCTGTTGCGGCTGCGGCTACGGGGCTGGGTGGGTCGAGGCGGTGGGACAGGTGGCATATAAAGGGAGGAGGGCAGCTCGGCTTGGGGAGGGGGCCAGGACGGCGGCAGCGTGGCGCTCCCGGACTCCGGCGGAGTCCGGCTTGGCCATAGGGCGGTGCGCGAGCGAAAGCTGCGGCGGCTAGGCCGGCTGGGCATTCGGCCCGGTTTGTCCGAAGCCAAACTTCTTTATAAAAAAAACTAGTTTCGCCAAAACTAAAATAAATCCTAGAAAATAAAAATAAAAATCTAAAAATGCCAAGACAAATTTTCATCATCTAAATAAAATATTTAGAACGATATGAACATTTTATTGGCCCTAAAATACAATTTTGAAAAATGTGCCATTTTTCTAATTCAAAAAAAACTGCAATAAACTCCAAATAAAATACTAATTTGATTTTAATATTAAATCCCCAATATTTATTTATTTTGGGAAAGTCATTTTATCCCCTCTCTTTTATTTTTATAGTAGAAATATTTGAAGAGAAAATAATTAAAATCAAATGATCCTCTTTTCAAAATTTGAGAAACTCAAATATGAAAATAACGAAATCCCCAACTCTCTCCGCAGGTCCTTGAGTTGCGTAGAATTTCTAGGATCAAGCCAAAATGCAATAAAATATGATATGCAATGATGCTCTAATGTATAACATGCCATACTGAAAATTTGGGATGTTACAAACCTACCCCCCTTAAGATGAATCTTGCCCTCGAGATTCTGGTTGGCTAGAAAATAGGTGAGGGTGTCCTTCTGTAGGTCTTCCTCTTGCTCCCAGGTTGCTTCATCTTCGGTATGGTGGCTCCACTGAACTTTATAGAATTTGATAACTTTGTTGCGTGTGACTCGGTTGGCAAACTTGAGAATCTTCACTGGTTTCTCCTTGTAGGTCAAATCGCTATCCAGCTGAATCACTTCCAGTGGCACTGTATCTCTCAGAGGAATATTTGCCATCTCTGCATGGCACTTCTTCAACTGAGAAACGTGGAACACGTCATGAACTCCTGACAATCCTTCGGGCAGCTCCAACTTGTAAGCAACTTCTCCCATACGTTCCAAAACTTTGTATGGTCCCATAAAACGTGGTGCTAATTTTCCCTTGACTCCAAAATGCTTAACTCCTCGAAGCGGGGACATCCGTAGATAAACTCTGTCTCCGACTTCGTAAACTATCTCCTTGCGTTTAGAATCTGCATAGCTCTTTTGCCTGGACTGAGCTACTGTGAGTCTATCACGGATCAACTTAACCTTCTCTTTAGACTCTTTAATCAAATATGGTCCAAACAACTGACGGTCTCCAACTTCATCCCACAACAACGGGGTCCTACACCCCCTTCCGTACAAGGCTTTGAAAGGGGCCATCTTCAAACTGGCTTGATAACTATTATTGTAGAACTCTGCATATGGAAATTTGTTGTCCCAACAAGACCCATAGTCTAGCGCACAAAATGTCAACATGTCCTCCAGAATCTGATTTACTCTCTCAGGATGTCCATCTGTCTCCGGGTGCAAGGCTATGCTGAACTCTAGCCTGGTACCCAAAGTCTCATGCAACGGATTCCAGAACTTTGAAGTAAACTGGGTTCCTCTATCTGATACAATGGTCCTCGGCACTCCATGCAGACATACGATCTTCCTCGGCACTCCATGCAGACATACGATCCTGGTCATATATATCTTTTCCAACTTAGCACTGGTGTAAGTGGTCTTCACTGGGATGAAATGAGCTACCTACGTCAATTGATCGACTACAACCCATATCGAGGCATAGCCTGAACGAGTCCTGGGCAATCCCGTGATAAAATCCATGCCTAGCTTATCCCACTTCCATTCGGGTATCGGCAACGGCTGCAGCAATCCCGTTGGCTTCTGATGCTCTGCCTTCACTCTCTGACAAATATCACAAATTGCTACATACTCAGCAATATCCTTCTTCATACCGGTCCACCAGAAACCGTCCTTCAAATCCAAATACATCTTGGTGTTTCCTGGGTGAATTGAGTATGGTCAGTCGTGGTCCTCTTGCAAAATCAGCTTCCTGATCTCCGGATCATTGGGCACATAAACGCGGTCCTCAAACCATAGGGTATCGTGTTCGTCCTCACGAAATCCCTTAGCTTTTCCTTTGCTCATTCTTTCCTTTATCTCGGCAATTTCCTTGTCTGTCTTCTGAGCTTCTCTAATCTTAGCCATCAAAGTAGACTGAACTTCCAATGCTGCTACATAGCCTCTCGGAACTATTTCCAAACATAGCTCTCGAAGATCCTCTGCTAACTCCTTGGGTAACTCTCCGGTTATGAGTGTATTGACGTGGCTCTTGCGACTCAAGGCATCGGCTACGATGTTAGCCTTCCCGGGGTGATAATGAAGGTTCATATCATAATCTTTGATGAGTTCCAACCATCTCCATTGCCTGAGATTCAGCTCCTTCTACGTGAAGATATACTTCAAACTCTTGTGATCCGTGTACACCTCAAAGTGATTTCCGATGAGAAAATGTCTCCACGTCTTCAAGGCGTGCACTAAGGCTGCTAACTCCAAATCATGTGTAGAATAATTTTGCTCATGGGGTTTAAGCTGTCGTGAGGCATATGAGACAACTCTTCCATCCTGCATAAGCACCGCTCCAAGTCCACAACGAGAAGCGTCACAATACACCTGATAATCCTTGCGCTGATCTGGATGAATCAACACGGGAGCTGTAACCAAGCATTTCTTTAACTCCTGAAAACTGGCCTCACATTCCTCAGTCCAATGGAACTTGGTATCCTTCTTCAACACCTCCGTCATGGGCTTTGCAATCTTGGAGAAATTCTCAATGAACCTCCTATAGTATCCTGCGAGTCCAAGAAAACTCCGGATTTCTCCAACTGTCGTGGGTGCTTCCCAATTTGTCACGGTGATAACCTTGGTGGGGTCTACTGCTATTTCTTCTCCGGATATAACATGTCCGAGGAATCCAACTTCCTTCAACCAAAATTCATACATGCTGAACTTGGCATATAGCTGATGTTCTTTGAGCTTCGCAAGTACCAAACGCAAATGTTCCTTATGTTCTTCTTCATTCTTCGAGTAGACTAATATGTCATCAATGAACACCACGATGAACTTGTCCAAAAACTCCATAAACACCTTGTTCATCAGGTTCATGAAATAGGCAGGTACGTTAGTCAGACCAAATGACATAACGGTATACTCATATAGCCCGTACCTTGTGGTAAAAGCTGTCTTAGGTATATCCTGCTCACGAATCTTCAGCTGGTGATATCCTGACCGCAAATTGATCTTGGAAAATTCTTTAGCTCCTTGCAACTGGTCAAACAGATCATTGATCATCGACAATGGGTACTTGTTCTTGATCGTTACTTCATTCAATCCACGATAATCAACAACCATCCTTAATGATCCATCCTTCTTCTCCATTAGTAGCACTGGTGATTCCCAAGGTGACGAACTTGGGTGAATATAGACTTTATCCAGTAACTCCTTAATCCGCTTCTTAATTTCCTCCAAATCCTTTGCAGGCATCCTGTACAGTCTCTTAAATATTGGCCCTGTGCCTGGCAAAAGTTCAATCAAAAACTCAATGTCTCTATCCGGTGGCATGCCTGGCAACTCCGCTGGAAATACGTCAGGGAAATCCTTCACCACTGGTACTTCCTCCTATACAACTCCTGATAAGGAATTCACTTGAGTCCGCTTCGGCACATGTCGGGATACATACTTAATCCTTCTTCCGTCTGGGGTGGTGAGTAAAATCTATTTACTGGCGCTATCAAAGTTCCCTCCATACTTTGATAACCAATCCATGCCTAATATCACATCCATTCCTTACGACTCCAATATTATTAGGTCTGAGGGAAACACGTAGTTACCAATCCTTAATGGTAACCAATCACACCATGATTAGCCATATACTCTGCTCCTGGCGAGGTTACTAACATGGGTGACCTAAGGGCTTGGGTTGGCAGTTTAAACTTATCCACGAATCCCCTTGATATGTATGAATGTGATGCACCAGTATCAAAAATAACTATTGCAGTAATTGACTTAACCAAAAACTTACCTATTACTGCATCGGGCTGTGCTTCAACCTCTCCACGCTAACGTGGTTCACTAGTCCCCTGTTGAAAGGGTTGGCCTTCTTCCCAGAGCTTCCATTTCCATTTCCATTCTTAGCTTTAGGACACTCATTGGCAAAATGTCCAGTCTTCTGGGACTTCTAGCAAGTAATGTGACTTAGATCCTTCTTGGCGGGCGTTGCTGGGTTGAAACGGTTCTGACCGTTGCTTCCTCCATTACCATTCCCATTCTTGGGGCCACTATGGTTGTGCAAACTTCCTCCATTGTGGTTGTGACCTCCACGGTTATGCTGAAGGTGTCCTCCCGAGTTTGGGGTAAAACGGGGTTTCCGATGAGCTCCCGAATTGTACTTCCCTTGTCCATACTTCCTCTTACGGCTGTCTATCTGCTGCTGCTTCCCTTCAATCATGAGCGCTCTATCTAGCAACTCCTAGTAATTGTTGAAGTTTGCCACCATCAACTGCATGCTCAGCTCATCATTCAATCCTTCCAGAAACTTCTCCTGCTTAGCGGCGTTTGTAGGAACATCATCAGGGGCATAACATGCTAACTTACTAAAGTCATCCACATACTGGCCTACTGTGCGTCCTCCTTGGCGCAAGTTGCGGAACTCGCGCTTCTTCATGGCCATAGCTCCCGCTGAAACATGGGCAGTGTGGAAAGCCTGCTGAAACTGGTCCCATGTGACAGTGTCGATGGGGTAAGTGGCTGTGAAATTCTCCCACCATGATGTTGTGGCTCCATCAAGCTGGTGTGCGGCAAAACACACTCTCTTTGCTTCTGTGCGTCATGTAGTGGTCAGCTCCCTTCTAATCTTGCGGAGCCAATCATCTGCAACAATCGGCTCGGTGCTACTGGAAAACACCAGCAGAGTCAGCCTTAGGATACAGGCTAAGTGATCAACAGGTGGTGGTGGTGGTGGGTTGTTGTTATTGTTCCCTTGGTTCCGATTCTGAACTAGCAGCTGCATCAGGGTATTCTGCTGCTGGATCAACTAGGTGAGCTCCGGTGGGAAAGCAAATTCATTGTCGCCTCTTGGAGGCATCTGATAGGTTTAGAAAAGATGAGAAAATAGAATAGAATGAGGTCTAGAGGGAAAACATTACCTATATGCTCATGAGACAAACACAAACAATATCACTTCAATGAATTCAGACAAGGGCATACAATTGGTCTAACTATCTTTACAAAAGTGCTTGGACTATACTATATACATGGGGGAATACTACTACTGATATGGTGGTCGACTAGAAAGTTTGATCAGTGGAAGACTCCATGATATCTGCCCCAGCTTCATCAACATAGTCATCATCGCTATTGTCGGGATCCGATTCAGTGTCATCGATGATGATGTAGTTCTCCGGACAAGTGGAATCGTCGTCTTCTCCTCCTGGCGTGAGGTCTCCCATGAATACTCCTAGTTTCCTTGTTAGGTCGTCATTCTTCTCCACGAGTATCGTCATTTCCTCCTCGTATCCATCGCATGTAAGGTTGAGTTCTTCCTCCAGCTCCGTGATCCTGGTCATTGCCTTCTTCAGATCTATCATGCCTGCGCACATCCGGTTCTCCTGGCGACGAATGTGCTGGTTTAACTCCCGGATGAATGTTGCAATGCATCCACTAGTAGAAAAAGGGCCTTTTGTCCCGGTTCGTAAGGGCCTTTCGTCCCGGTTCTGGAACCAAGACTAATAGATCGTTACTGTTGGAGATATGCCCTAGAGGCAATCATGTATGATGATATTTCCTATGTGTTTATGAATAAACGTAGTCCTTGGACATTATCAATGATGTGTATCAGCAAGTACGTGACTTGTTTGTGGAACTATGCATTGTATGATGACTGTCCTAAAAGGTCCCTAGTCGAAAGGGCTGTGTGGACACGCAGCCGACTAGCATATGACACGGTCGATGGCTTGGTCTCACTAGCCATGGAGCATCGGATGCTAACCGGATAATATGGACTTGGAAAGGTCTGCTCGGATTCGACGTAGTTGGATCCGAGTCGAGATAAGGTCCGAGTCGGACAGACCCAACTATGAGACGCAGCGATATGTCATCTGTGAGTCTCTAGTACAACATACGTTCTATGTCCTAAGACTTGAGCTGACGCATGTAATCAGGATGGTGACAAACTTGCTTTGGGCCGACCAAACGCTACTCCATGACTGGGTAGTTACAAAGGTAGGTTTCGGGTTTGTCCAGTCCCATGCTGCGAGACATGGTCGAGCAAGATGGGATTTGCCCCTCCGATCAGGAGAGATATACTCTAGGCCCCTCGTGTGATCCGACCAGGATAAGAATGGCCATGTGACTGGGATTATGAGATAATCCGGATAGTGGTCGGAATCACTGGAACGAGAAAGTGGTCGGGCTACCACAAGGATGACAGACTCGCCTTGAGCCCGACAACATATATCGTGAGGGAAAGGGAACAAAAGTGTGACACGTTGTACAGGTTCGCCTAACCAGCTTCGTAGTCTGCTTGGTGGTCGGCACGCCTTGCTAGAAGCCGCTACCAACCGTGCAGGTCGGGGGTGATCTAAACTGTGACCAAGCTGACTTGAACCTAAGGGGTGTCGCGCTTAAGGGAAGGAACCTACGAGGTCGGTTTGTAGGACACTGGTCGGATGTGATCCGAACTGGACTAGGAACGTGACCGAGTAGACTTTGGGCTTTAGGGTCCGTGCGAGGCCCAAGTGTTGAGCCTGCGACGAATGCCGATATAAAGTGGAGGTGCGGCCCACTCATGCGGTTGATCGCTTTGGTGTTGTGACTAGGGTTTGCATGTGTTGCGAATAGCCACCTCCACTCGCAGCCGACTGTGTGATCGGACCTAGCAGTCCGCCGCACAGTGTTCCTCCTGCACGCGCGGATACCGTTAGAGGTGGTGCACTTGTGCGAACTTGTACGTGGGATCGGACGATCGGTTGTTCGAGAGAGATCGGACGAGGAGGAGATGATCCACGCGGACGCGCTGCCTCAACTCTACTTCCGCTGCACGGCACTGCGTGTCTAGTGGTAACAAACTGTGATCCATCTCCCGTAGCATGTTCCTGTTGATCTGCGTGTAGGAAAAATTTAATTTGAAGTTGACGCACCCTACCGTAGACCCCAACAGTGGTATCAGAGCCTCTGCTATAGGATTTGGATTCAGATCGTATGCATATTAGATATGTGGAGGTGGCAGATGAGATCTGTTGTCGTTTATGAGTTCGGCTATGTGCACAGTTGATGTGATCAACTGCACACGGGGATTGTTGAGGCTATGTTTTCTGTCAATCGGGATCGATGAGGTCGTCACACGATCTACCCCTACCGGTCGATTATCCGCCATCGGGGTTAACAGTGAAACATAAATCCGAATCGGATTCGCGATGATCGATATGCCTCATGTGTATGCATAGAATCGGATTCGCGATGATCAGACCGCCGCGTGCGTAGCGCTGTGTATTTCGTACCCGACACACAAACCGGTAGAATGTGATTCTATGCATAACTTTGTTTTGCAGGTTTGATGTGAATAGTATGGCTCATGTGTATGTGATGCATGTGTGTAATTTATACGTGGCCTGCGTGTCATGTTTGTCAGCCGGCAGGAGCCAAAGAGCTGTCATTATATTGTATAACGACCTGCGTGTCGACTTGTGACTCTATGTAAATTCATTACTAGTTGTAGTAGTTGGATAATAGAGATCAGGTTGGTTGCTTGGCGTCCCGACGTGACAAACAAGATGGAGTTCTTAGATGGTCATCGGAGTCGGAGCCGACCTGGAAGAACATCCATAAAGGAGCCATACTATTTCACAATATGTGTTTATTTGTGATTGTTATGCTTCTATGCATGTTATGATGGTAGAAAGATCCCTCATGAATATCAAGTAAATTGCCATTCCCGATGTTGCACCTGCGCACGTCAAGTACGTCTAGTAGTGGGCTCATAAAATTGGGGTGCTGCTGGGTGTCCTTGAACTGAAGGGTTCGTGTGGGACACGGACATGCACTGCATCAGGTTAACTTGACAAGGCTATCAAAACGGTTTTGGGCCTTGTGGCAAAGAAGGTTGGGAGCCGGGGTATGAGATACCTTCCTGACTGACAGGAGTCGTATAGAGATATGATTAGCAAGGAGTTGCTTACCGGATAGGTATGTTGGCTAGCAGTGATGCTAAAGCTCAATAGTCGCATGCGCTAGTCGGATCCTGAATCACTGAGAGTTTGCGGAGGGATGCTAACTTTAGTGGGAGTATTTATGTTTAGGCGAATTACTCTACATAAACACATTGCTTAGTGATTGCATATTTTCTGTTGTAGATCAATGGCACCACCTGCTCAACCCAACTTTGCATTGAAATCAATTCTGGAAAAGGATAAACTGAATGGAACAAACTTTACCACCTGGTATAGAAATCTGAGAATTGTTCTCAAACAGGATAAAAAGGAACATGTTCTAGAGGATCCACTTCCAGAGCAACCTGGCAATAATGCTAATGCCACAACTAAGAATTCCTACCAGAAACTCGTTGAGGAATCAACGGATATCAGCTATCTAATGCTGGCTTGTATGGAGCCCGATTTGCAACAACATTTCGAAAATGTTGAGGCTTACGATATGATCGAGAGTCTCAAAAGCATGTTTCAGACACATGCTAGGACCGAAAGGTTCAACGTCTAGTGATCCTTGATGGATTGCAAGCTGAAGGAAGGTGATCCACTAAGCCCACATGTGATCAAGATGATCGGATATGTGCAAGCTTTGGATCGTTTGGGCTTCCCGCTCTTGGATGAGCTGGCTACTGATGCTGTTCTGGGTTCTCTTCCGCCCAGGTATGGGACGTTCATCTCGAACTATCATATGCATGGCATGGATAAGAAGCTCACTGAATTGCATGGGATGCTCAAAGTGGCAGAGCAGGATATTAAGAAAGGCACGCATCAAGTGTTGGTGGTGCAGAAATCGGCTAAGTTCAAGAAGAGTTGGTCTAAGAAAAAGGCTAGGGCAAAGGGCACGGAGACGGTAACCTCCGCCGCTGCGCCAAAGTCTGGACCGGACTCGAAGACCATTTTCTTTCACTGCAAGGAGACCGGTCACTGGAAGAGGAACTGTAGCAAGTGGCTTGCAGAGCATGGCAAGAAGGCCGGGAATGCTGCTTCAAGCAAAGGTACACTTGTTGCATATGTTATAGACATTTACCTTGCTGACATACCTAGTAGCTGTTGGGTATTTGATACCGGATCGGTTGTTCATATTTGCAACTCAATGCAGGGGCTGGTAAGAACTAGGCGTGTGGCACAAGGGGAGATTGACATCAGGGTCGGCAACAAATCAAGAGTTGCTGCGTTGGAGGTCGGCACGATGCAGCTCCAGCTTCCTTCCGGATTCATTATGGAATTGAATAATTGTTATTACATTCCTGCACTTAGTCGGAACATTATTTCTGCCTCATGTTTGATGAGTCAAGGTTATGAATTCAATTTAAAGGACAATGGTTGTTCGATATTTTTGAATGGTATGTTCCACGGCTATGCACCCCTTGTTGATGGGCTATTTATATTGAATCTAGGACAGGAACCGGTCTATAACGTGAATGTCAAGAGGCATAAGCCTAATGAGATAAATCCGACATACTTTTGGCATTGCCGGCTTGGACACATTAGTCTGAAATGCATGAAGAAGCTCCATGATGATGGGCTCCTAACTTTGTCCGACTTTGGGTCGTTCGAGACATGTGAATCATGCTTGCTCGGTAAGATGACTAAGTCTCCTTTCGCAAAGAGTTGCGAGAGGGCATCCGAGCTGTTGGAACTTATACACAGTGATGTGTGTGGTCCAATGAGCACAACTACCAGAGGTGGCTATCAGTACTTCGTGACTTTTACCGACGACTTGAGTAGATATGGATATATCTATTTGATGAGGCACAAGTCGGAAACTTTTGAAAAGTTCAAAGAGTTTCAGAACGAGGTTGAGAATCAGCTCGGCAAGACTATAAAGCTTCTGCGATCTGATCGTGGAGGTGTGAACATGAGCCAGGAGTTTGATGATCATCTAAAAAGTCGAGGTATAGTACCTCAGCTCACACCTTCGGGTACACCACAGAGAAATGGCATGTCAAAACGGGGGAATAGGACCTTGTTGGACATGGTTCGGTCTATGATGAGCAAATCGGATTTACCCTTGTCATTTTGGGGATACGCTCTAGAAACTGCATCTTTCACACTTAATAGGGTACCATCAAAATCCGTAGAGAAGATACCACATGAGATGTGGATAGGGAAGAGTCCCAGTTTGTCTTTTCTAAAGATTTGGGGTTGTGAAGCATTTGTCAAGCGACTTATGTCAGACAAGCTTACACCTAAATCGGATAAATGCATATTCGTGGGATATCCGAGGGAAACCTTGGGATATAGCTTCTACAACCGGGAAGAGAACAAAGTGTTTGTTGCTCGGAATGGGGTTTTCCTTGAGAAAGAGTTTCTCAGTAGGGAGGCCAGTGGGAGGACGGTTTGACTCGAAGAAATTTGAGGACCACTTGGGGATGGCTCGGCTGGTGATGAGATCATACCGGAGTCAGTCAGGGAACCCGTAGTGGAAGCGGCACCGGAACCACGGAGGTCGGAAAGATTGCGCAGAGTGCATGATGTATTGTTGCTAGAAAGCGATGAGCTAGCCACATATGCGGAAGCGATGGTGAGCCCAGATTCCGAGGCATGGCTGGAGGCCATGAGATCCGAGTTAAAGTCCATGGATGAGAATCAAGTCTGGGACTTGGTTGATCCGCCGCCTGGCGTAACAGCCAGTGGTCGCTAAAGGTTATGGCAAGTTCAAGGAATTGACTACGACGAGACTTACTCGCCGGTAGCGATGCTGAAATCGGTGAGGATCATACTAGCTATAGCTGCTTATTTTGATTACGAGATATGGCAGATGGATGTCAAAACGGCTTTCCTTCATGGAAATTTAACCGAGGACGTGTATATGATACAACCCGAGGGTTTTGTCGATCCGACTAGCACTAGTAAGGTATGCAAGCTCAAGATTTCCATTTATGGGCCGAAGCAAGTATCTTGGAGTTGGAACATTCGTTTTGATGAGGTCGTCACTGGTCTCGGTTTCATCAAAAGCGAAGAGGACTCTTGTTTATACAAGAAGTTAAGTGGGAGCTCGATAGTGTTTTTGATCTTGTATGTGGATGACATATTGTTGATCGGGAACATTCGATGCTAAACTCGGTCAAAGAATCATTGAATAGAAAGTTCTCGATGAAAGACCTTGGTGAGGCAGTGTATATTTTAGGCATTAAGATCTATAGAGATAGATCGAAGAGGCTGTTTGGCTTAAGCCAGAGCACGTACATAGATAAAGTGTTGAAGCGTTTCAACATGAGTGAGGCGAAGAAAGGGTTCTTGCCGCTCTCACATGGTATAAGGCTAAGCGAGACTCAGAGTCCTTCGACATCTGATGAGCGAAGCAGGATGAGTAGGATTCTGTATGCCTCGGCAATTGGATCCATCATGTATGCCATAATATGTACAAGGCATGATGTTGCTTTTGCAATAAGCCTAACAAGTAGATACCAGGCCAACCCAAGTGAGAGTCACTGGGCAGCGGTGAAGACTATTTTGAAGTACCTGAAAAGGACTAAAGAGATGTTCCTAGTTTATGGAGGTGAGGAAGAGCTCGTCGTAAGGGGTTACGTCGATGTTAGTTTCCAAACCGACAGAGATGATTGTCGATCACAGTCTGGATTTGTGTACGTCCTGAATGGAGGAGCAGTGCACTGGATGAGTTCCAAGCAGGATACGGTGGCCGATTCTACCACAGAAGCCGAATACATTGCGGCTTGTGAAGCTGCAAAGGAAGGTGTTTGGATCCGGCATTTTCTGGATGATCTTGGTATTTTCCCAGCCTCGGTGAAACCGTTGGACCTTTATTGTGATAATTCTGGTGCCATCGCACAAGCCAAGGAGACGAGGAATCACCACAAGGTCAGACACATAGACCGGAAATATCACCTGATACGAAAGATCGTAAAGAATGGTGATGTAGAGTTATGCAAGATTCACACGGATGCAAATGTTGCAGATCCGTTGACTAAGCCGCTTCCAAAGCCCAAGCATGAGGGGCACGTTAGAGCTATGGGCATTCGGTGCCTATTTGATTGACTCTAGTGCAAGTGGGAGACTGTTGGAGATATGCCCTAGAGGCAATCATGTATGATGATATTTCCTATGTGTTTATGAATAAAGATAGTCCTTGGACATTATCAATGATGTGTATTAGCAAGTACGTGACTTGTTTGTGGGACTATGCATTATATGATGACTGTCCTAAAAGGTCCCTAGTCAAAAGGGCTGTGTGGACACGCAGCCGACTAGACTAGCATATGACACGGTCGATGGCTTGGTCTCACTAGCCATGGAGCATTGGATGCTAACCGGATAATATGGACTTGGAAAGGTCTGGTCGGATTCGACGTAGTCGGATCCTAGTCGAGATAAGGTCCGAGTCGGACAGACCCAACTATGAGACGCAGCGATATGTCATCTGTCAGTCTCTAGTACAACATATGTTCTATGTCCTAAGACCTGAGCTGACGCATGTACTCGGGATGGTGATAGACTTGCTTTGGGCCGACCAAACGCTACTCCGTGACTGGGTAGTTACAACGGTAGGTTTCGGGTTTGTCCAGTCCCATGCTGCGAGACATGGTCGAGCAAGATGGGATTTGCCCCTACGATCAGGAGAGATATACTCTGGGCCCCTCGTGTGATCCGACCAGGATAAGCATGGCCATGCGACTGGGATTATGAGATAATCCGGATAGTGGTCAGAATCACTGGAATGAGAAAGAGGTTGGGCTACCACAAGGATGACAGACTCGCCTTAAGCCCGACAACATATATCGTGAGGCAAAGGGAACAGAAGTGTGACACGTTGTACAGGTTCGCCTAACCAGCTTCGTAGTGTGCTTGGTGGTCGGCACGCCTTGCTAGAGGCCGCTACCAACCGTGCAGGTCGGGGGTGATCCAAACTATGACCAAGATGACTTGAACCTAAGGGGTCGCGCGCTTAAGGGAAGGAACCTACGAGGTCGGTTCGTAGGACACTGGTCGGATGTGATCCGAACTGGACTAGGAATGTGACCGAGTAAACATTGGGCTTTAGGGTCTGTGCGAGGCCCAAGTGTTGAGCCTGCGACTAACGCCTATATAAAGTGGAGGTGCGGCACACTCATGTAGTTGATCGCTTCGGCGTTGTGCCTAGGGTTTGCATGTGTTGCGAATAGCCACCTCCACTCGCCGCCGACTGTGTGATCGGACCTAGCAGTCCACCGCACAGTGTTCCTCTTGCACGCGCGGATACCGTTAGAGGCGATGCACTTGTGCCGCTCCGGCAAACTTGTACGTGGGATCGGACGATCGGTTGTTCGAGGGAGATCGGACGAGGAGGAGACGATCCATGCGGATGCGCTGCCTCAACTCTACTTCCGCTGCACGGCACTGTACGTCTAGTGGTAACGAACTGTGATCCATCTCCCGTAGCATGTTCCTGTTGTTCTGCGTGTAGGAAAATTTTAATTTGCAGTTGACGCACCCTACCGTAGACCCGAACAGTTACTAATGCGCTTGTCCTTTAGTCCCGGTTCTTACATGAACCGGGACAGATGGGCCTCCACGTGGCCGCTGCGGCCAACCCAGGCACGGGGGCCTTTGGTCCCGGTTGGTGACACCAACCGGGACCAATAGGCATCCATGCGTCAGCAGCTGGCTGGAGCTGAGGTTTTTTTCAAGGGCTGGTTTTGGGGTTTTGGGGGTTAATTTAGGTTGTTATTAGCTAGCTAATAGAGAGAAGTGTCCTCTCTTATATATCTCCGTGCTTGGTTTACCAATGCTACTGCTATGCCTAACGTTAACATGGCTTAGATTGAAGTGAAGGCAACATGTGGTGCATGTCGAAAGTAATACTAATCCTAACTTGATCAAGTTTGGATTGTACTATTTTCGACATGCACCGCATGCATGTTTCCTTCACTTCAATCCAATCCATATTCATTTCACCCACTCGCATCATGCATCATCATATATAATAACAAGTCCTGCTAATTAATCATCATCATACAGCTTCTACTCATTATTAATAACAAGTCATACGATCATCATCCTCATATAGTCATCGAACCAACCCTACTTAATTGTTATTAGCACATGATCATCATTATGAGGTATAAATACCCTCTTTAAGGTAAAATAGCATAAAACAGTATAGACCCTGACTCCCCATTATGGAGAATGGAGATCATCCTGTCTCCAATTCTTGCGCTTCGCTTCCTTTTGCTTCCAAGAACCTCCTTTCGACTATCCATACATTTTTACATTCTTCGATTGTCATGTCTCCACTTCTTTTAGAAATCCGGTGTGGAGAGTTGAGAATCGTAGGACGATCTGGTTGTATGTTCAAAAGATCAAGGCGACCGTGCGTATACATCAGAATGGCACACAATCATTCGGGATTATCTGTTGAAAAACATAGTAATAACTTCGTAGTTAGCAATGATGTACTAGTTTTAGAAGTATGCAAAAGATGCACGGATGTCGTAATAGTAAAAAATCTTGCCAGGGTATCTCCATGGTAGTTACCGTAGTTCAAAACGTGCACTAGTGGCACGTATTGACCATAATGTTGAGGAGTTCGATTATAGATATTGTAATTAATTCTCAAGATTATTACAAAATGCGATCAGATGATTTTTCTCCTTATAAGTTCATTCACAGCCATCGATGTAGTGGGTTTTGTCTACCATCTTCCGCACATTCTTTGAAGAATGAAAATAAGCTATCAATGGAAATAAGCTGTCAATTATTTTGAAATAAACAATATAAATTACTTAATAACTATGCTTGAGAAGCTCACATAGGGGGAGAATTGGAAGCGTATCAACAAGGACCTGCCCATATTGTCTTGCTCAGTTTCAGGATCACCAAGATCCATGGTGACAAGCATACGCTCATCAAAACCATACATCTTGCAAAGTGCTTCCCAATTTTTGCAACCAAAATGGGTTACACTCTTAGAATTGTTCAGCTTTACTTCAAAATCCACACCATGATGGGTCCTTAGGTGAATTTTCTTTTTTGCCATACTTTCATGGTCTTCAAAACCCATCCTCTCCAAGACATAGCTTCTTGCATAGCATGGGATAAGCTAGTCTAATTGGAAAAGATGAAAAGTACACGTTAAAATAGTTGAAGTCATGCTTAATTACGAAAAAAAATATTGTCGTCATTGCGTAACGTTTCAACATCGAAGGTCTCCTCGAGCTTAATGCTGAAGCGCCGATCTTCGTCCAGCTCAAGGAACCTGTCGCACATACCTCGGTCGTCGTGGCACCAATCACACTCCCCCGGGCGGTTTTCATCGTCCGAGTACGACATTTCCTATGTTCATAATTCAAATATTAAACTTGTACAATGAAATATATGTACTAAAAAACTCTCAGCTCTCATGTGGTGTACATATTCGACCGTCGGTGATGGTAGCTCCTCCTTTCATTCCCGAGTGCATTACTCCAAATTGTCTAGCACACGGGAATGAAAGAGAAGCTACCCCCATGACAACAGTCGGGATTCTTCGTCCTCTCATATATATATATATATATATATATATATATATATATATATATATATATATATATATATATATATATATATGGTTGGAGACTCTCCCTCACTAATTCCTCTATGACATTTGCAACCGTCGATTATGGTAGCTCCTCCTTTCATTCCCGAGTGCATTACACATTGTGTCTAGCACACGGGAACGAAGGACAAGCTACCCCCACGACAACAGTCAGGATTCTTCGTCCTCTCATATAGGTGGGGAATCGAAAAACTTAAAGTCAACCCGAGGACTCATATTATAGGACTCATATTGACATGGAGATTTGTCTGGTCTCACCTCGAGGTCGGAGGAGGGTCGGTGACGGGGACGACGGCACGGATGAAGGAGGGGGCTCCTAGATTTCTGCATAGTGCTCTCCAATTTTAGCATTCAAAGTAGGAGTACTTTTCCAATTTGAGCATTCAATAAGAAAAACCAAATCGTAAAATAAAGTAGTATTCAAATTAGCATGCATTCAATTATAAGCAAAAGTACATCATCTCTTGTGTCCGTACATCATCGAATATTATCACTAGTAATACTCCTTGAATACTATCATACATAGCATCGCTAATACAGCTAGAACCGTAGCGCCCGACGGGTATCGTCGCGGGAGATGGACACCAAAAGAGAAGGAACCATCACAGGATCATAGCTCCAGTGAGATCCCTGAAGAACCTGCCAGGTATTGTCAAACCTGCCCTCCAACGCAACCATGTAGCGACGGACGTGCTTGTCCTCCTCGCTGACACGGTGACGTACCACCTCCGCGGTGTCCAGAAGCCTCGGCACCATCACTGGCCCACGTGACCGCCACCAAACAAGGATCGGGTCAACAACAGGCTGGCTCCTCACCAACCTACGCCCCCGGAAGGTAGCACCTCCCAATACCAGCCCGGCGGAGCCCAGTCCCGGACATGGCCCCTCTGATCAAGCCGGCCTCCTCCGCCAAGTCGACGACAAGGATGCGGGATAGGCATCGTTGACGTCGATGCGGGATTAATTGCTTGAACTAATAAAATAAACTAGTTCTATTAATTTTCTTGCTAAAATAAAGTAGTTTTATTAAATCAACTAGTTCAACTACTAAGCACTTACTATAAATAAATAAAATAAAGTAGTTCTTACTAAAAATAAACTACTTCTACATATAGTAAAATTTAATAAAGTAGTTTTATTAATTAATCAACTAGTTCAACTACTAAGCACTTACTATGAATAAATAAAATAAAGTAGTTCTTACTAAAAATAAAATACTTATATATATAGTAAAATTTAATAAAGTAGTTTTATTAATTAATCAACTAGTTCAACTACTAAACACTTACTATAAATAAATAAAATAAAGTAGTTCTTACTAAAAATAAAGTACTTCTATATATAGTAAAATTTAAGAAAGTAGTTTAATTAAATCAACTAGTTCAACTACTAAGCACTAACCTAAAATCGATATCTACTAATAATTAACCTAAATAAAAAATTAATACATATATAAAAAGACATATATAAACAAAAAAATGCTATGAACATTATATTCATACATACATACCACATCCATACATATATATACATTATATATATATGAAAAAATTGCAATGAACAAAAAAATAATACAAATTATATGGAAAAAATGAACAGAGTCGTGGCGCAGCGACGGCTCACATCGGGCGACGGAGGGCGACGGCATGGGTGGCGAAGGCCGACGGCGACGCCGGCGGGCCGGGGGCGGAGGGCGACAGCGACGCTGACGGGCAACACATCTCGGGGGCGTGCGGGAGAGGGCGACGGCGACGGAGGCGGGGGGCGGAGGGCGACAGCGACGGGCGATGGCATGGGCTCGGGGGCACGGGCGACGACGACGGCGGCGTGGATCGAGCTCGCGGCGTCATCGGGCGAGGGGAAACTGCCGATGGAAATCTGAAAATTGGATAAGTGCTGGCTTATATAGCAGAGGCTTTGGTCCCGGTTTGTCTCACCAACCGGGACCAATGCCCCCTTTAGTCCCGGTTGGTGGCACCAACCGGGACCAAAGGCCTCTTTTCAGCAGCCCAAAGGGCGGGAAGCAGAGGGCTTTGGTCCCGGTTGGTGGCACCAACCGGGACTAAAGTGGGGGCATTGGTTCCAATTGGTGCCACCAACCAGGACCAAAGGGGTGCATTGGTTCCGGTTGGTGCCACCAACCGGGACTAAAGGCCTCGTGCCGGCGCAGTGCAGTGGGAAGTTTAGTCCCACCTTGCTAGCTGAGAGAGCTCAACACCTGTTTATAAGCTGCGTTGCAGCTCAGGTGTTGAGCTCCTCTCTAATATGCAGGCATTACTTGCCTACCCTTGTCACTGCCATGTTGGGCCTATTGGGCCTGCGGGCCTGCATCCTGGCCCATGTACAGACGGGTTTCTAGTCGTATGCAGGCTATGTGGCCCATTAGGCGGCATTTGTTTTTATATTTTCTAGTATTTTTTTGTTTTTTGAATTATTTATTTTCTATTTGTTTTTTCTTTATTTTTTTAATTTTTTTTCTTTTAGCTCAGAATAATTATGTACTTTTTGTTACTCCATTAGTTTCCAATTTTGAATAGTTTAAATTTTAATTCTTTGAAATTTGTGTGAATCACTAGTTTGTGAATAACTTCACTATAAACATATATTTTGAGTGATTCTTTTTCCTGCTATTTAATATTTGTGTGTTTTATCATTATATTCAAAAACATATTTTGTTATTTTAGTTTCTATCAAAAAAATATTTCGAAGTATGGGAAAAACTGGATACACTTCGTGTACAAAATGGACAATCTCTTTCGAAGTATCAGGGTTTCATACGGAAACTCATCTGTTACACAGGGATTTCATTTTTTACAACTTATTTAAACTCCTGACTTTTTGTGTGTTCAAAATGCACCATTCAAAATCACATCATCAATTTTCAACCCTTTCTGACTTCATAGTTATTTTTCATGCATTTACTGATTATTTTGAGCTATAAGACCCTGAAATTGAAAAGTATTTCAAATGAACTCTGAAAAAATGGATGCACTTCATGTACAAAACAGACAATCTCTTTCAAAGTATCAGGATTTCATACGGAAACTTGTCTGTTACAATAGGCATTTCAAATGAACTATGAAAAGGTTGAAAGTTGGCATGGTATCATCATAATAGTTGTGGAGAAAGTCTTCACTTTTTCTTCGCTTGTGTCATTTCCTTATTGCGCCATTACCATGGATAATCTTCATCATTTATCAGGATGCTTGGGTCAGCCTTGACTTTGAAGGGAGGAATTTCATGAAACTTTTCATAATCTTCGGACATGTCTGTCTTGCCCTCCACTCCCAAGATGTCCCTTTTTCCTGATAGAACTATGTGGCGCTTTGGCTCATCGTATGATGTATTCGCTTCCTTATCATTTCTTTTTCTCGGTTTGGTAGACATGTCCTTCACATAGATAACCTGTGCCACATCATTGGCTAGGACGAACGGTTCGTCAGTGTACCCAAGATTGCTCAGATACACTGTTCTCATTCCATACTATGGGTCTACCTGTACCCCGCCTCCTAACAGATTGACCCATTTGCACTTAAACAAAGGGACCTTAAAATCATGTCGGTAGTCAAGTTCCCATATCTCTACCATGTAACCATAATATGTGTCCTTTTCCCTCTCGGTTGCTGCATCAAAGCGAACACCGCTGTTTTGGTTGGTGCTCTTTTGATCTTGGGCGATCGTGTAAAATGTATTCCCATTTATCTCGTATCCTTTGTAAGTCAATATAGTCGAAGATGGTCCCCTGGACAACGAGTACAGCTCAACACAAACAGTGTTCTCACCTCTGAGACGTGTTTCCAATCGACTGTTGAAAGTCCTGATGTGTTCACTTGTAATCCAGTCGTTGCACCGCTCCGGGTGTTTGGAGCGTAGACTGTTCTTGTGTTCATCGACATACGGGGTCACCAAGGTAGAGTTCATTAGTACTTTGTAGTGTGCTTGAGAACAAGAATATCTGTCCCTGCATATTACTGAGTCCCCTCCAAGCATGCATTTTCCAGTCAGTCTCCCCTCATACCGCGATTCAGGGAGACCTATCTTCTTAAGGCCAGGAATGAAGTCAACACAAAACCCAATGACATCCTCTGTTTGATGGCCCATGGAGATGCTTCCTTCTGGCCTAGCGCGGTTACGGACATATTTCTTTAGGACTCCCATGAACCTCTCAAAGGGGTACATATTGTGTAGAAATACGGGGCCCAAAATGACAATCTCGTCAACTAGATGAACTAGGACGTGCGTCATGATATTGAAGAAGGATGGTGGGAACACCAGCTCGAAACTAACAAGACATTGGACCACATCACTCCTTAGCCTTGGTATGATTTCTGGATCGATCACCTTCTGAGAGATTGCATTAAGGAATGCACATAGCTTCACAATGGCTAATCAGACGTTTTCCGGTAGAAGCCCTCTCAATGCAACCGGAAGCAGTTGCGTCATAATCACGTGGCAGTCATGAGACTTTAGGTTTTGGAACTTTTTCTCTTCCATATTTATTATTCCCTTTATATTCGACAAGAAGCCAGTCGGGACCTTCATACTAAGCAGGCATTCAAAGAAGATTTCCTTCTCTTCTTTGGTAAGAGCGTAGCTGGCAGGACCTTCATACTGCTTTGGAGGCATGCCGTCTTTTTCATGCAAACATTGCAGGTCCTCCCGTGCCTCAGCTGTATCTTTTGTTTTCCCATACATGCCCAAGAAGCCTAGCAGGTTCACGCAAAGGTTCTTCGTCACGTGCATCATGTCAATCGAAGAGCGGACCTCTAGGTCTTTCTAGTAGGGTAGGTCCCAAAAAATAGACTTCTTATTCCACATGGGTGTGTGTCCCCCAGCGTCACTCAGAACAGCTAGTCCGCCGGGACCCTTTCCAAAGATTACGTGTAAATCATTGACCATAGCAAGTATGTGATCACCGGTACGCATGGCGGGCTTCTTCCGGTGATCTGCCTCGCCTTTGAAATGCTTGCCTTTCTTTCAACATTGATGGTTGGTCGGAAGAAATCGATGATGGCCCAAGTACACATTCTTCCTGCATTTGTCCAGGTATATACTTTTGGTGTCAGCTAAACAGTGCGTGCATGCGTGGTATCCCTTGTTTGTTTGTCCTGAAAGGTTACTGAGAGCGGGCCAATCATTGATGGTTACAAACAACAACGCGTGCAGGTAAAATTCCTCCTGTTTGTGCTCATCCCACACACATACACCATTTCCATTCCACAGCTGTAAAAGTTCTTCAACTAATGGCCTTAGGTACACATCAATGTCGTTGCCGGGTTGCTTAGGGCCTTGCATGAGAACTAGCATCATAATGAACTTCCACTTCATGCACATCCAGGGAAGAAGGTTGTACATACATAGAGTCATGGGCCAGGTGCTGTGATTGCTGCTCTGCTCCCCGAAAGGATAAATGCCATCCGCGGTTAAACCAAACCATACGTTCCTTGGGTGACATGCAAACTCAGCCCAGTACTCTCTCTCGATTTTCCTCCACTACGACCTGTTAGCGGGTGCTCTCAACTTCCCATCTTTCTTACGGTCCTCACTGCGCCATCGCATTAACTTGTCATTCTCTTTGTTTCTGAACAGTCGTTTCAACCATGGTATTATAGGAGCATACCAGATCACCTTCGTCGGAACCCTCTTCCCGCGGGGCTCGCCGTCAACATCACCAGGGTCATCTCGTCTGATCTTATACCGCAATGCAACGCATACCGAGCATGCGTTAAAATCCTTGTATACACCGCGGTAGAGGCTGTAGTCATTAGGGCATGCATGTATCTTCTGCACCTCCAATCCTAGAGGGCATACAACCTTCTTTGTTGTGTATGTACTGTTGGGCAATTCGTTATCCTTTGGAAGCTTCTTCTTCAATATTTTCAATAGCTTCTCAAATCCTTTGTCAGGCACACCATTCTCTACCTTCCACTGCAGCAATTCTAGTACGGTACCCAATTTTGTGTTGCCATCTTCGCAATTGGGGTACAACCCTTTTTTGTGATCATCTAACATGCGATCGAACTTCAGCTTCTCCTTTTGACTTTCGAATTGCATCTTTGCACCGCGGTAGAGGATGTAGTCATTAGGGTATGCATGTATCTTCTGCACCTCCAATCCTAGAGGGCATACAACCTTCTTTGTTGCGTATGTACTGTTGGGCAATTCATTATCCTTTGGAAGCTTCAATATTTTCAGTAGCTTCTCAAATCCTTTGTCAGGCACAGCATTCTCTACCTTCCACTGCAGCAATTCCAGTATAGTACCCAACTTTGTGTTGCCATCTTCGCAATTGGGGTACAACCCTTTTTTGTGATCGTCTAACATGCGATCGAACTTCAGCTTCTCCTCTTTCGCATTGCATCTTTGCATCGATAATGACCTGGTGGAGATCATCATCATCGGGCACATCGTCTGGTTCCTCTTGATCTTCGGTAGCTTCCCCCGTTGCAGCATCGTCGGGCACATCGTCTGGTTCCTCTTGATCTTCAGCAGCTCCCCCCGTTGCAGCATCACCGTATTCAGGGGGCACATAGTTGTCATTGTCCTCTTCTTCTTCGCCGTCTTCCATCATGACCCCTATTTCTTCGTGCCTCGTCCAAACATTATAGTGTGGCATGAAACCCTTGTAAAGCAGGTGGGTGTGAAGGATTTTCCGGTCAGAGTAAGACTTCGTATTCCCACATTTAGGGCATGGACAACACATAAAACCATTCTGCTTGTTTGCCTCAGCCACTTCGAGAAACTTATGCACGCCCTTAATGTACTCGGAGGTGTGTCTATCACCATACATCCATTGCCGGTTCATCTGCGTGCATTATATATAATTATGTGTGTCAAAAGTAAGAAAATCAGACAAGTATCTGTCTAGAGTAAGAAAATTAGACAAGTCTCTATCTAAAGTAAGAAAATCAGAAAGAAGATAAGAACAAGAGGCTTACCATGGTGGTGCCGGCGACGAGATCGGCATGGGCGATCAACAGCGGTGAAAACGGGGACGGGGCGTGACGGACCGCTAAATCTAGACAAATCTCGGGAAAAATGGAGCTCCAAGGTCGAGCTTCGAGAGGAGAAAGCTTAACTATTGTGGCTCGGGCATTTCATCGAACACCTCATGTGCATAGGAGGTGAGCTAGAGCACCCAAATGCCCTCCCCTCGCCGGCTAGAAAAAATAGAGTGCTCTACCGTGGTGATGGGTATATATAGGCAACTTATTTGTCCCGGTTTGTGGCATGAACCGGGACTAAATCCCCCCTTCTATACCGGTTCGTGGCACGAACCGGTACCAATGGCTGTGGGCCAGGAGCGTGGACCATTGGTCCCGGTTCGTGCCTAGAACCGGGACAAATGGATCCAGACGAACCGGGACCAAAGCCCACCAAGCCCCGGCCGGCCCCCTAGGCTCATGAACCGGGTCTAATGCCCCCCATTGGTCCCGGTTCGTGAAGAACCAGGACTAATGGGTTGGCCAGGCCCGAACCAAAGCCATGTTTTCTACTAGTGATCTATCCTTCCTGGTGCTAATCATCTCCCATTGCTCATCTCGGCTCCCACAAATCTGGTAGATAGTATCCTTGAGATCCTTGTGGTAAACTTCTCCAATGCGTCCCATGGCGATGTGAGCTACCATGCTCTTTCCTAGACTCCAGGTTGGTTCATCGAATGAAAAATTTATGGGCTCAGTGACTGGCATGAACGTCCTTCCTAGAATTTGAACTTGAATCATCCAACGCTCCTCTTATGGCATAGTGGCAATGTAGGTCCCGGTGAAGCTTGGTATTCCTATGCTCAGGTACCTAGTGACTTCCTTCAGGTGTTGTCCAAAAGGTGTATCTTCATCCGGTTGCGCGAACTTGTTCCTTGCATCCACCATCCTATAGAGTAAAAAAGGCAGAGGAGTCAGAAATGAGAAGAGAGTAGTGATCTAGGGCTGTAACTTAGTGGTCGTGTCTTACAGTCAGCGTGTGCTCTGATACCATATTGTAGCAACCAGACCTCAAACAGTCTGATCTCTGTGCATCGGTGTCATCCCTGGATCGGTAATGCTGACACGAACAATACTTGAAGGATTTATAACAGAGTAGCAATCACACACTTATTACATCGAATGTCTCAAGAGAGAACTTAATACAATAATATGGCTTAAGGCCATCTAATAATGATAACAACAAAAGGCTTGGAAGATAAACTGAGTCCATCAACTCCAACGGCATCACTGAGTGATAGATCACGACCTAAGGCACCTTACTCGTCGTATAAAAAGTATGCACATGAACGTTGCAGCCCGAAAACTGGTCAGCACATGGAATATGCTGGGAATGTAACACACAGAGTAATGAACAGATAATTGCTATCACTACATGCAATATGGCTGGTGGAAAGATCTATGGTTATAGTTCTGCATAAAGCCAATTTTCCCCTACAACAAAGGAATAAGTTTTATTTAACTATCATGGTGGTTGTTAAACATTGAGAAGGTTCACCCAACTCAATCCCAATTAAGCATCATCATTAAACCCAAACAAATTGTATTTAAGAGTGATGAGATCAACATGATAATCCAAGAACCAGATATTCAGGATGTCCATAACCGGGGACACGGCTAACCATGATTAGTTTGTACACTCTACAGAGGTCTGTGCACTTTTCCCCACAAGACTCGATCTCCTCCGTTGGATTTATCACACTACATGGTGTTTGAGAAATGGATGAACGAGACACAGTCTTTCGGAAGTATTAACTCCTTACTCAGGGTAGACAGCACCAACCTACATCCCCTACATCTGCTAGTCTACCACTGAAGAAGGTCACACAACTTACTCAACTGTGCAAGAGCCCATAATAGCTTGTGGCTAAACACAGAAGTTTCTAGCATGAATATTCTCATGATCCCTTTGAGCCTGGGTGGCGGTCCATAGGATAATCACACGGTAAACCCCGGGATATCCAAAAATACAGGCAACACTGGGTTCCCCAGGTGCCTCAATCCACCCAGATGTGTTTAAAGTTGCCACCTTAAGTTAACCATTAATTAAAAATACTCACATCTGTCATGGATACACTCACTCAATCCACATCTACTAGCATAGCATAGCAATATAAGCAGTACGTAGAAATAACTCCCAAAGCTTTGATAATAAACAGGTGAATAGGTACTACCTCATCTACTTCCCAAACCCACATATTAATCAGATCCTAATCATGCACTGTTTGAGGATTGATCTAATGCAAAAAAAACTGGGTAGTAAAGAGGTATGATCAAAGTGTTACTTGCCTTGCTGATGATCCGTGAAACCTAGAGACCCGTAGTAGCACGCTTCGCACTCCGGATACTCTATCGCAAACAAACAAGCATACAATAAGCAAACAACTAGAGCACGGGTAAAACTCGAATAAGACATCTAACCAAAAAGTTCAACTTAAGAACTTCGGTTTGCAAAAAGAATCAAATCAAACGAAGCAACGAAACTCAAATGGCAAAAGAAACAAGATCCGACTACTAATCTGGACTTAGGTCAAATTTTACAGTACCAAAATCTTGTTCAAGTCGTCTAAACAGAAAGAGGGCTTTGAGACGAAACTTTAGGCGCTTGAATCGCCTGATTCCGACAAACGAGTGAAAAGATAAACTAAAACTAAGATTTGGGCTGAAATCACGATCGAAAATAATCGCGAAAAAACCCTGGAAAAAGAAAAACTGACGAACAGGCTAACGAACGAACGTTCGCTGTCTGCGGCTAAATGGTGAAAACCGTCCGTTAAAACGAATGAACGAATGGGCGTTCGATAAATAACTAAACCGTAAAAAAACTAAACCCGATATATATAAAAAAACCTAGGGTTTGTGGAAAAAACCAAAACGGTTTTCTCATGAAAACCGGCGGCGGCGGTTGACTACCTCGGTGAGGCTCCGACGAGGCACGGCGGCTCCGGAGGGGCAGGGCGACGTTGGCAGTAGTGGCGCGGTGCGGCGCGAGCGGGTGGCGGCGGCTGCTGCTGCAGCTATTGCGGCTGTGGCTGCGGGGCGGGGTGGGTCGAGACGGCGGGGTCATGCGGCATATAAAAGGAGGGGGCATCTCGGCTTGGGGAGGGGGCCAGGGCGGCGGCAGCATGGCGCTCCCGAACTCCGGCGTAGTCCGGCTCGGCCACAGGGCGGGGCGCGAGCAAAGGCGGCGGCGGCTAGGCCGGCTGGGCCTTCGGCCCGGTCGGTCTGAATCGAAACTTTTAATAAAAACTAATTCCGCCAAAACTAAAATAAATCCTAGAAAATAAAAATAAAAATCTAAAAATGCCAGCACATATTTTCATTGTCTAAATAAAATATTTAGAACGAGATGAACATTTTCTTGGCCCTAAAATGCAATTTTGAAAAACGTGCAGTTTTTCTAATTCAAAAAACCTACAATAAACTCCAAATAAAATACTAATTTGATTTTAATATTAAATCTCCAATATTTCTTTGTTTTGGGAAAGTCATTTTATCCCCTCTCTTTTATTTTTATAGTAGAAATATTTGAAGAGAAAATAATTAAAATCAAGTGATCCTCTTTTCAAAATTTGAGAAACTCAAATATGAAAATAACAAAATCCCCAACTCTCCCGCAGGTCCTTGAGTTGCGTAGAATTTCTAGGATCAAGCCAAAATGCAATAAAATATGATATGCGATAATGTATAACATGCCAAATTGAAAATTTGGGATGTTACAAACCTACCCCCCTTAAGATGAATCTCGCCCTCGAGATTCTAGTTGGCTAGAAAATAGGTGAGGGTGGTCCTTCTGTAGGTCTTCCCCTCGCTCCCAGGTTGCTTCATCTTAGGTATGGTGGTGCCACTGAACTTTGTAGAATCTGATAACTTTGTTGCGCGTGACTCGGCTGGTAAACTCGAGAATCTTCACTGGTTTCTCCTTGTAGGTCAAATCGCTATCAAACTTAATCGTTTCCAGTGGCACTGTATCTCTCAGAGGAATATCCGCCATCTCTGCGTGTCACTTCTTCAACTGAGAATCATGGAACACGTCGTGAACTCCTGACAATCCTTCGGGCATCTCCAACTTGTAAGCAACTTCTCCCATAGGTTCCAAAACTTTGTATGGTCCCACAAAACGTGGTGCTAATTTTCCCTTGACTCCAAAACGCTTAACTCCTCGAAGTGGGGACACCGTAGATAAACTCTGTCTCCGACTTCGTAAACCGTCTCTTGCGTTTAGAATCGGCATAGCTCTTTTGCTTGGACTGAGCTACTTTGAGTCTATCGTGGATCAACTTAACCTTCTCTTCAGACTCTTTAATCAAATATGGTCCAAACAACTGACGGTCTCCAACTTCATCCCACAACAACGGGGTCCTGCACCTCCTTTCGTACAAGGCTTCGAAAGGGGCCATCTTCAAACTGGCTTGATAACAGTTATTGTAGGATAACTCTACATATGGCAAATTGTCGTCCCAGCTAGATCCATAGTCTAGCGCACAAGCTGTCAACATGTCCTCTAGAATCTAATTTACTCTCTTAGTCTGTCCATCTGTCTGCAGGTGGAAGGCTATGCTGAACTCTAGCATGGTACCCAAAGTCTCATACAACGGATTCCAGAACTTTGTGGTAAACTGGGTTCCTCTATCTGATACAATGATCCTCAGAACTCGATGCAGACATACGATCCTGGTCATATATATCTTTGCCAACTTAGCACTAGTGTAAGTGGCCTTCACTGGATTGATGAAATGAGCTACCTTCGTCAATCGATCGACTACAACCCATATCGAGTCATAGCCTGAACGAGTCCTGGGCAATCCCATGATAAAATCCATGCCTAGCTTATCCCACTTCCATTCGGGTATCGGCAACGGCTGCAACAATCCTGCTGGCTTCCGATGCTCTGCCTTCACTCTCTAACAAACATCACAAATTGCTACATACTCAGCAATATCCTTCTTCATACCAGTCCACTAGAAACTGTCCCTCAAATCCAAATACATCTTGGTGTTTCCTGGATGAATCGAGTATGGCGAGTCATGGGCCTCTTGCAAAATCAGCTTCCTGATCTCCGGATCATTGGGCACATAAACACAGTCCTCAAACCATTGGGTATCGTGTTCGTCCTCACAAAATCCCTTAGCTTTTCCTTTGCTCATTCTTTCCTTTATCTTGACAATTTCCTTGTCCGTCTTCTGAGCTTCTCTGATCTTAGCCATCAAAGTAGACTCAACTTCCAATGCTGCTGCATAGCCTCTTGGAACTATTTCCAAACATAGCTCTCGAAGATCCTTTGCTAACTCCTTGGGTAACTCTCCGGTTATGAGTGTATTGACGTGGCTCTTACGACTCAACGCATCGGCTATGATGTTAGCCTTCTCGGGGTGATAATGCAGCTTCATATCATAATCTTTGATGAGTTCCAACCATCTCCGTTGCCTGAGATTCAGCTCCTTCTGCGTGAAGATATACTTCAAACTCTTGTGATCCATGTACACCTCACAGTGATTTCCGATGAGAAAATGTCTCCACATCTTCAAAGCATGCACTAGGGCTGCTAACTCCAAATCGTGTGTAGCATAATTTAGCTCATGGGGTTTAAGCTGTCGTGAGGCATATGAGACAACTCTTCCATCCTGCATAAGCACTACTACAAGTCCTCGACGATAAGCGTCGCAATACACCTGATAATCCTTGCGTTGATCTGGAAGAATCAACACGGGAGCTGTGACCAAGCATTTCTTCAACTCCTGAAAACTGGCCTCACATTCCTCAGTCCAATGGAACTTGGTATCCTTCTTCAACAACTCCATCATGGGCTTTGCAATCTTGGAGAAATTTTCATTGAACCTCCTGTAGTATCTTGCGAGTCCAAGAAAACTTCGGATTTCTCCAACTGTCATGGGTGCTTCCCAATTTGTCACAGTGATAACCTTGGTGGGGTCTACTGCTATTCCTTCTCCGTATATACCATGTCCGAGGAATCCAACTTCCTTGAACAAAAATTCACACTTGCTGAACTTGGCATATAGCTCATGTTCTCTGAGCTTCCCAAGTACCAAAAGCAAATGTTCCTTATGTTCTTCTTCATTCTTCAAGTAGACAAATATGTCATCAATGAACACCACGACGAACTTGTCCAAAAACTCCATAAATGCCGTGTTCATCAGGTTCATGAAATAGGAAGGTGCGTTAGTGAGACCAAATGACATAATGGTATACTCATATAGCCCGTACCTTGTGGTAAGCTGTCTTAGGTATATCCCGCTCACGAATCTTCAGCTGGTGATATCTGATGTCAACTACACAACCTTCTTCTTGTAGATGTTGTTGGGCCTGCAAGTGCACAGGTTTGTAGGACAGTAGCAAATTTCCCTCAAGTGAATGACCTAAGGTTTATCAATCCGTAGGAGGCGTAGGATGAAGATAGTCTCTCTCAAACAACCCTGCAACCAAACAACAAAGAGTCTCTTGTGTCCCCAACACACCCAATACAATGGTAAATTATATAGGTGCACTAGTTCGGCGAAGAGATGGTGATACAAGTGCAAAATAGATAGTAGAAAAAGGTATTTGTAATCTGAAATAATAAAAACAGCAAGGTAGCGAGCGATAAAAGTGAGCGTAAACGGTATTGCAATGATAGGAAACAAGGCCTAGGCTTCATACTTTCACTAGTGCAAGTTGTCTCAACAATAATAACATAGATAGATCATATAATAATCCCTCAACATGCAACAAAGAGTCACTCCAAAGACACTAATAGCGGAGAACAAACGAAGAGATCATGGTAGGGTACGAAACCACCTCAAAGTTATTCTTTCGGATCAATCTATTCAAGAGTTCGTACTAGAACAACACCTTAAGACACAAATCAACCAAAACCCTAATGTCACCTAGATACTCCATTGTCACCTCAAGTATCCGTGGGCATGATTATACGATATGCATCACACAATCTCAGATTCATCTATTCAACCAACACAAAGTACTTCAAAGAGTGCCCCAAAGTCTCTACCGGAGAGTCAAGAACGTGTGCCAACCCCTATGCATAGGTTCATGGGTGGAACCCGCAAGTTGGTCACCAAAACATACATCAAGAGGCACATGATATCCCATTGTCACCACAGATAAGCACGGCAAGACATACATCAAGTGTTCTCATAAAAGACTCAATCCGATAAGATAACTTCAAAGGGGAAAACTCAATTCATCACAAGAGAGTAGAGGGGGAGAAACATCATAAGATCCAACTACAATAGCAAAGCTTGGGATACATCAAGATCGTGCCATAGAGGGAACATGTAACACCCCGGATACAACTTTCCATATTCGTAACTCCAACTCTTGCCTTTTTCCGGAGATGCGATATGATATTTCCTTCGTGGTTGGGTTTTTGTCTTTTGTTTTGCTTTTTGTTCATGCCATGCATCTCATCTCATGGCATCATGTGCATCGCATCCATATGTTTTCATAAAACCCGCATCCACTTGTAGTTGCCGCGTCACCCCTTGCTTTCGTTGACCGTTCTGAGACCAACCGTGTTTGCGTTTCCCTCTTGTCAAACCACCTAACCTCTCTGCACAACCACCGACCCCCTCTTGCGTGTGTCTGAAAACTTCCCTATACCCGACCCGGGCTATCGTGACCGATGAGTTCGGATCATCCCCAAACATCTATAAAACATCCCCGTTTTCTTATTTAGACCCCCTACCTATTTATTTCTTGACCATCCGATTGTGATCGAAGGGACGAGATAGCCCCTACCCAAAAATCCACTCGCTATATAAAGTAGACCAACCCTATTCTTTAGGAGGCTTGTCCCATCAGTCCAATCCCGCCACCGCCGCCCGGTCTCGATCCACCTTGGGATCCCCTTCTCCTCGTTTTCCTCCACCCACCAACAGGAGCCCGAGCTCCTTCTCTGCGACCCCGAGCATAGTCGAGCCCTGCTTCCGCTACGCGCGCTCCCTCCTGTTCGTTCAGATCGAGCAGCAACGTCTCGCTCATCCCGAGCGTTGACCGCGACCCGCGCCAGCCACAGCGCCTCAAGGCCCAGCTCGCCCGGCCTAGTGGCCCTCTGGTGAGCGCCCAAGCGCTATCCTGCGCCCCCTGCGCACTATTGTTTCATGCGTTGGCCCGTGTGGTTCGGTTTCGGCCTGTTTAGGTTTTTTTCCTGTTCAATGAATTTCCTTTTATCCAGTGAGTTAACAGATTTGCAGAAAACCCCTCATACTTCATGCATTCAATACTCCACAACCGTGCATCATATGTAAATAATTTTAATATGTAAAATGCTTAGATTTTCATCTAGTTTCGTAATCTGCGACTTTCATCCATGTTTAATATGTTTAACTTGCTGTTTATTTAATTTTGCTCAAATTCCATGTTAAAATGATTTATTTCATAACTAAATAACCGTAGCTCCGAATTTAATAAACTTTATATGTAAATGGGGTGGAAAAATGCCTAGTTTAACATGGTGCAATCATCTTGCATGTTTAAAAACTCTAAAATATGGTTTAGGGCAGAACAGTACCAAATTCGAATATTGCTCATGAGGATTTTCCGGAATTGTTGTTTGTTACTTCCGGCCTCATTTAAACTTGCCTAGATAGGTAGTTTCATTATGTTTCACCTCTTGCCATGTTTAACAAAATTTAATATTGTTGTGTGCCTAAACGAGAGTGAACTAAATAACTCGATGTGGTGTTTCGTCAATATGCAACTCATTGCATATTGAGCTCCGCTTAAATTGTAGTGTTGTTTGTTGCACTTTGCCATGCCATGCCTCATTAAACCGGACATGCATCATACTTGGTTGTGCATCATGCCATGATTATGCTTGTGTGTTTATCATGTTGTTTGCTTCTTTCCGGTTTGCTTCTATCGTTAGCTTCGGTTTCGTTCTGGAGTTTTGAGGATTCGTTCGACTACGTCCGTTCATCTTCTTCATGGACTCATTCTTATTCCTAGCGGGATTTCAGGCAAGATGGCCGCTACCCTGGATCTCACTACTATCATTGCTATGATAGTTGCTTCGTTCTATCGCTTTGCTGCGCTACCTGTCATTTGCTCTTCAAGCCTCCCAATTGCCATGTCAGCCTCTAACCTTTTCACCCTTCCTAGCAAACCATTGCTTGGATATGTTACCGCTTTGCTCAGCCCTCTTATAGAGTTGCTAGTTGCAGGTGAAGTTGAAGATTGCTCCATGGTGGACAGGATTATGTTGGGATATCACAAGATCTCTTATATTATTAATGCATCTATATACTTGGTAAAGGGTGGAAGACTCGACCTTATGCCTGGTGTTCTGTTCCACTCTTGCCGCCCTAGTTTCCGTCATACCGGTGTTATGTTCCCGGATTTTGCGTTCCTTACGCGGTTGGGTGATTTATGGGACCCCCTTGACAGTTTGCTTTGAATAAAACTCCTCCAGCAAGGCCCGACCTTGGTTTTACCATTTGCCTCACCTAGCCCTTTTTCCCTTGGGTTTCTGGAGCCCGAGGTTCATCTTTATTTTAGCCCCCCCCCCGGGCCAGTGCTCCTTCGAGTGTTGGTCCGAACCGAGCAGCCTGCGTGGCCACCACGGGGCAACTCGAGGGCTGGTTTTACTCGTAGCTTGACTTATCCGGTGTGCCCTGAGAACGAGGTACGTGCGACTCCTATCGGGATTTGTTGGCACATCGGGTGGCTTTGCTGGTCTTGTTTTACCATTGTCGAAATGTCTTGTAAACCGGGATTCCGAGTCTGATCGGGTCTTCCTGGGAGAAGGTATATCCTTCGTTGACCGTGAGAGCTTGTGATGGGCTAAGTTGGGACACCCCTGCAGGGTATAAACTTTCGAAAGCCGTGCCCGCGGTTATGGGCAGATGGGAATTTGTTAATGTCCGGTTGTAGATAACTTGACACTAGATCCGAATTAAAATGCATCAACCGCGTGTGTAGTCGTGATGGTCTCTTTTCGGCGGAGTCCGGGAAGTGAACATGGTTTTGGGTTATGTTTGACATAAGTAGGAGTTTAGGATCACTTCTTGATCATTGCTAGCTTCACGATCGTTCCACTTGCTCTCTTCTCGCTCTTATTTGCGTATGTTAGCCACCATATGTGCTTAGTCGTTGCTGCAACCTCACCACTTTACCCCTTCCTTTCCCTTTAAGCTTTGCTAGTCTTGATACCCATGGTAATGGGATTGCTGAGTCCTCGTGGCTCACAGATTACTACAACAACAGTTGTAGGTACAGGTTGTGCGATGATCTTGACGCGAGAGCGATGCTTTCTTGTTTCGGAGTTCTTCTTCTGCTTCTTCTTTGATCAGGGATAGGTTCCAGGTCGGCAGCCTGGGCTATCAGGGTGGATGTCGTTTGAGTTTCTGTTTGTGTTTCATCCATAGACGGATGATGCTCTTATGTATGATGATGTTGTATTCGTGTGGCATTGTATGCCTCTTGTATGTATCCCTATCTATTATGTAATGTTGATGTAATGATATCCACCTTGCAAAAGTGTCTTCAAGATGCGCTTCTATCCTTGGTGGGACCTTCGAGTTCCTTTAGGATAGGGTCGCATCTTGGGTGTGACAGAACACAAGATAGAACACAAGAGAGAGAGATCAAACACATAACTACTAGTACATACCCTCAGCCTCGAGGGTGAACTACTCCCTCCTCGTCATAGAGAGCGCCGGGATGATGAAGATGGCCACTGGTGATGGATCCCCGCTCCGGCAGGGTGCCGGGAAGGGCTCCCAAGAGGTTTTTGGTGGCTACAGAGGCTTGCGGCGGCGGAACTCCCGATCTATCTTCTCCATGGATGTTTTTAGGGTATGTGGGACTATATAGGCGAAAGAAGTCGGTCGGGGGGGTGCTCGAGGGGCCCACGAGACAGGGGGGCACGCCTAGTAGGGGGGGGGGCGCCCTCCTATCTCGTGGCCTCCTCGAGGCTCTTATGACGTGAACTCCAAGTCTCCTGGGTGATATTCTTCCCAAAAATAACGCTGCCGAAGGTTTCATTCCATTTGGACTCCGTTTTGTATTCCTTTTCTTCGAAATACTAAAACAGGCAATAAAACAGCAATATGGTCTGGGCCTCCGGTTAATAGGTTAGTCCCAAAAGTAATATAAAAGTGTATAATAAAGTCCATTATCATTCAAAACACATAATAATATAGCATGAATGCTTCATAAATTATAGATACGTTTGAGACGTATCAGCATCCCCAAGCTTAATTCCTACTCGTCCTCGAGTAGGTAAATGATAAAAGAAAGAAATTATGAAGTGTGAATGCTAGAAGGTGCACAAGTTTGACCAATGATAATTTCAATCACGTTTACTAGCATCATTATATGTCATAACAGTAGTTCATCTCATAAAACTTCTCACGATAAAGTAACAAGCAATTCACATGTTAAAGCATAGACCATAAACTTTCTTAAAAACTAGCAAACTTTATTATTAGTCATCAAACAATTGCAATTCATCTTACTTTCAGGAAGAGTCTATGTCAGAGCTTTGATTTAGCAAACTTCACAAACTCAACTATCATATAGTCTTCTACAATTGCTAACACTCACGCAATACTTGTGGTTATGAAGTTTTAATCAGACATAGAGAAAGACTGGGGCTTATAATGTTGCCTCCAAACGTATTCACCTTTGGGTGATGTCAACAATAATAGTTCATGCTAACGTACATCCAATTTGGATTTATATATCAGGATCACCCCACCACAAAGTGCTTGCCAAAGGATAAAATGAAAAGGGGAAAGGTGAAGATCACCTTCACTCTTGCATAAAGTAAAAGACATAAAGTAAAAGATAGGCCCTTCGCAAAGGGAAGCAGAGGTTGTCATGCACTTTTAGGGTTGGATACACAAAATCTTAATGCGAAAGAACGTCACTTTATATTGCCCCTTGTATATGGACCTTTATTATGCAGTCCGTCGCTTTTATTGCTTCCATAACAAGTTCGTACAAAGCTTATTTTCTCCACACTAATAAGTCATGCATATTTAGAGAGCAATTTTTATTGCTTGCACCGATGACAACTTACTTGAAGGATCTTACTCAATCCATAGTTAGATATGGTGGAATATCATGGCAAAACTAGGTTTAAGGATATTTGGAAGCACAAGTAGTATCTCTACTTGGTGCTAGGAATTTTTTGCTAGCATGAGGGGGAAAGGCAAGCTCAACATGTTTGAATGATCCATGACAATATACTTTAACTGAGATGCGAGAAAACATAACCCATTATGTTGTCTTCCTTGTCCAACATCAACTCTTTAGCATGTCATACTTAATGAGTGCTCACAATTATAAAAGATGTTTATGATAATATATTTATATGTAAAATCTCTCTTCCTTCAATATTCTTTCATCAATTGTTCAAATGACTAATACAATGCTTGCTAACCGTCAATAAATTTACAACCTCTACTTCTTAGATGTGAAGTCATTACTCCCCATGGGATAAGCAAATGAAACATATAATTTTTCAGATTTATGACAATCAACTCATTCAACCATTTACTCATAGGATATAAGTGAAGCACGCGAGTAAATGACAAACTACTCCAAAAAATATATAAGTGAAGATCAATGAGTAGAAAAATAATTATGTAGCTATATGAAGACTCTCTCTTATTAAAGAATTTCAGATCTTGGTATTGTATTCAAGCAGCAAGCAAAACAAAACAAAATGGCATTGCAAGGATAGCACAACTCATGTGAAGAAGCAAAAACTTAGGCTCAACCGATACTAACCGATGATTATTGAAGAAGAACGGTGGGATGCCTACCGGGGCATCCCGAAGCTTAGATGCTTGAGACTTCTTGGAATATTATCTTGGGGTGCCTTGGGCATCCCCAAGCTTGAACTTTTGTGTCTCCTTAATTCCTCTCATATCATGGTTTCTCTTTTTATATAAAACTTCATCCACAACAAACTCAACAAGAACTCGTGAGATAGGTTAGTATAAACCAATGCAAAACCATATCATCCTCTACTGTAACAAATCACTAAAATTATTATTCAACATTTCATACTAAATGCCTCTGCATATTTAATACTCCTATCCTAAAATAGAATCACTAAACAAGCAAACATATGCAAACAATGCAAACATAACAGCAATCTGCCAAAACAGTACAGTCTGTAAAGAATGCAAGAGTAACAATACTTCCCTAACTCCAAAAATTATGAACTAAAATTCCCACTGTAATAAATTTATCAGAGTTTAATATGCAAAAGGATTCAACATTATACCATTCTCTGACTTTTCCAGGGAATTTTTGCAACAGCGGTAAACTTTCTGTTTTCAAACAGCAACATGTATACTAGCAAAATAAGCATGGCAAAGGCTATCCTTGACTTTTTATTGAAACTAAAGATGCAAAACATTATTCTAACTAACAGCAAGAAAATACTAACAAGATAAAATGACGCTCCAAGCAAAACACATATCATGTGGCGAATAAAAATATAGCTCCAAGTAAAGTTACAGATGAGCGAAGACGAAAGAGGGGATGCCATCCGGGGCATCCCCAAGCTTAGGCTCTTGGTTGTCCTTGAATATTACCTTGGGGTACCTTGGGAATCCCCAAGCTTAGGCTCTTGCCACTCCTTATTCCATAGTCCATCGAATCTTTTACCCAAAACTTGAAAACTTCAACCACACAAAACTCAAAACAAAACTCGTAAGCACCGTTAGTATAAGAAAATAAAACCACCACTTAGGTACTGTAATGAACTCATTCTGAATTCATATTGGTGTAAAACCTACTGTATTCTAACTTCTCTATGGTTCATACCCTCCGCTACTACTCATAGATTCATCAAAATAAGCAAACAACACAATGAAAACAGAATCTGTCAAAATCAGAACAGTATATGTAGTAATCTGTATCAAATGTATACTTCTGGAACTCAAAAAATTCTGAAATAAATTGGTGTACCTGAGTAATTTTTTTATTAATCATCTCCAAACATAATCAACCTAAAATCACTCTCCTGTAAAACATGGCAGCTATTCTCGTGAGCACAAAAGTTTCTGTTTTTTACAGCAAGATCACATAAACTTCACCCAAGTCTTCCCAAAGGTTCTACTTGGCACTTTATTGAAACAAAAGCTATAAAACATGATTAATACAGTAGCATAATCATGTGGACACACAAAAACAGTAAGGATAAATATTGTGTTGTCTCCCAACAAGCGCTTTTCTTTAATGCCTTTCTAGCTAGGCATGATGATGACAATGATGCTCACATAAAAGATAAGAAATGAAACATAAAGAGAGCATCATGAAGCATATGACTAGCACATTTAAGTCTAACCCACTTACTATGCATAGGGATTTTTTGAGAAAACAACTTATGGGAACAATAATCAACTAGCATAGGATGGCAAAACAAGCATAACTTCAAGATTTTTCAACACATAGAGAGGAAACTTGACATTATTGCAACTCCTACAAGCATATGTTCCTCTCTCATAATAGTTTTCAGTAGCATCATGAATGAATTCAACAATATAACCAGCACCTAAAGCATTATTTTCATGATCTACTAGCATAGAAATTTTATTACTCTCCACATAAGCAAATTTCTTCTCAAGAATAGTAGTGGGAGCATCATAAAAGATTTGAACACTAAAAATTGTTTCCACATTAAAAGAGTAATGTTCAGAAAAAGGGTAATCACAATCATGACAAGTTTTATAAATATAATCATCACTACTTTTTATAGCATAAGTTTCATCACAATAATCATCATAAGTAGCAACTTTGTTCTCATCATAATCGATCGAAACCTCTCCCAAGATAGTGGAATCACTAAATAAAGTTGACACTCTTCCAAATCCACTTTCATATTCATCACAATAAAATTCAACATCCTCCAAAATAGTGGGATCACTACTTCCTAAAGTTGACACTCTTCCGAACCCACTTTCATCAATATAATCATCATAGGTAGGAGGCATGCTATCATCATAACAACTTTGCATATCAAAACTTGGGATGCTAAAAATATCATCTTCATTAAACATAGCATCCCCAAGCTTGGGCTCTTTCATATCATAAGCATAATCACTCTCATCATTAAAAATATGGATAACACCAATAGTAAAGCAAATATCATCATCACAATGAGTAGTAGGAGCAACATCATTTGGGAGGGATACCTTTTTACCTTTGCTACCCCTTATCTTCCTTTTCTTCTTCACATTATGTGTGGGTTCAACCTTCTTTATTGATGGGATTGGTTGAATAGAAAGCTCCTCCTCGGTACCTGAATCATCATAAGAAATAATAGGAGGAGGTTGGGAAGTCTCTTCCCTTTCATTAGTGTTCTCTTCATCTTCTATTTGATTTCTTTTCTTTAGGTAATTGGCAATATAAGGATTTTCAATGCAATTCACCGCACAAAACATATAAATCTTTTCTAGATCAATATCAAGGAAATGCCTAAGATTAAATTCTGGAATAGGCTTAGTTAAACGTTTCAACTCTTCACAACCCAAAAGCAATCTAAGTTCATTGTAATGATAAGGGGAGATCAAATCATCACAATTTTTGGACATGATCCGATCATGAAACAATTTTCATTGGAGGTGTAAATGATCTTGTTTATTGCAAAATTCACAACGGGAAAGATATCTTAAATTCTCTGCACTCTTATCTAGCCTTTGTTGCAACCTCTTAGTTCCTAAATACTTATGCTTCTTGCAATATATATCTTCTCTATTTGGTGTGTTCATGCAAACATGCACTCCACAAAAGTTGACATGCTCATAAGATATATTTTCATCATGACTAGAGCAATCATCATTAGTACTATGGATATTCAAGGACTTTATACTAACAGCATTGTAATCATGCTCATCATTCAAAGATTTAGTGAAAAACATTTTATAGAGGGGGAGAAACATCATAAGATCCAACTACAATAGCAAAGCTCGGGATACATCAAGATCGTGCCATAGAGGGAACACGAGAGAGAACACGAGAGAGAGATAGATCACACACATAGCTACTAGTACATACCCTCAGCCTCGAGGGTGAACTACTCCCTCCTCGGCATGGAGAGTGCCGGGATGATGAAGATGGCCACCGGTGATGGATCCCCCCTCCGGCAGGGTGCCGGGAAGGGCTCCCGAGAGGTTTTTGGTGGCTACAGAGGCTTGCGGCAGCGGAACTCCTGATCTATCTTCTCCGTGGATGTTTTTAGGGTACGTGGGACTATATAGATGAAAGAAGTCGGTCGAGGGGGGGGGGGGTGCTCGAGGGGCCCACGAGATAGGGGGGGTGCGCCCAGTAGGGGGGGAGCCCTCCTATCTCGTGGCCTCCTCGAGGCTCTTCTAACATGAACTCCAAGTCTCCTGGGTGATATTCTTCCCAAAAATAACGCTGCTGAAGGTTTCATTCCATTTGGACTCCGTTTGATATCCCTTTTCTTCGAAATACTGAAACAGGCAATAAAACTGCAATATGGGCTGGGCCTCCGGTTAATAGGTTAGTCCCAAAAGTAATATAAAAGTGTATAATAAAGCCCATAATCATTCAAAACACATAATAATATAGCATGAATGCTTCATAAATTATAGATACGTTGGAGATGTATCAATATCCTGATCGCAGATCGATCTTGGAAAATACTTTAGCTCCTTGCGACTGGTGAAACAGATCATTGATCATCGACAGCAGGTACTTGTTCTTGATCGTTACTTCATTCAATCCACGATAATCAACAACCATCCTTAATGATCCATCCTTCTTATCCACTAGTAGCACTGGTGATCTCCAAGGTGACGAACTTGGGCAAATATAACCTTTATCCAGTAACTCCTTAATCTGCTTCTTAATTTCCTCCAAATCCTTTGCGGGCATCCTGTACGGTTTCTTAGATATTGGCCCTGTGGCTGGCAAAAGTTCAATCAAAAACTCAATGTCTCTCTCCAGTGGCATGCCTGGCAACTCCTCCGGAAATACGTCAGGGAAATCCTTCACCACTGGTACTTCCTCCTCTACAACTCTTGATAAGGAATTCACTTGAGTCCTCTTCGACACATGCCGGGATACATACTTAATCCTTCTTCCTTCTGGGGTGGTGAGCAAAATCGACTTACTAGTGCAGTCAATGTTCCCTCCATACTTCGATAACCAATCCATGCCTAATATCACATCCATTCCTTGCGACTCCAATGCTATTAGGTCTGAGGGAAACATGTGGTTACCAATCCTTAATGGTAACCAATCACACCATAGATTAGCCATATACTCTGCTCCTGGTGAGGTTACTAACATGGGTGACATAAGGGCTTGGGTTGGCAGTTTAAACTTATCCACGAATCTCCTTGATATGTATGAATATGATGCACTAGTATCAAAAAGAACGATTGTAGTTATTGACTTAACCAAAAACTTACCTATTACTCCATGCTAACGTGGTTCACTTGTCCCCTGTTGAAAGGGTTGGGCTTCTTCCCATAGCTTCCATTGCCATTTCCATTCTTAGCTTCAGGACACTCATTGGCAAAATGTACAGTCTTATGGCACTTGTAGCTAGTAATGTGACTTAGATCCTTCTTGGCGAGCGTTGCTGGGCTGGAACGGTTCTGACCGTTGCTTCCTCCATTACCATTCCCATTCTTGGGGCCATTATGGTTGTGCGAACTTCCTCCATTGTGGTTGTGACCTCCATGGTTATGCTGAAGGTGTCCTCCCGAGTTCGGGGTAAAATGGGGTTTCTAATGAGCTCCCGAATTGTACTTCCCTTGTCCATACTTCCTCTTACAGTTATCTATCTACTGCTTCTTCCCTTCAATCATGAGCGCTCTATCTACCAACTCCTGGTAATTATTAAAGTTTGCCACCATCAACTGCATGCTCAGCTCATCATTCAATCCTTCCATAAACTTCTCCTGCTTAGCGGCGTTTGTAGCAACGTCATCAGGGGCATAACATGCTAACTTACTAAAGTCATCCACATACTAGCCTACTGTGCATCCTCCTTGGTGCAAGTTGCAAAACTCGCGCTTCTTCATGGCCATAGCTCTTGCTGAAACATGGGCAGTGCAGAAAGCCTGCTGAAACTGGTCCCATGTGATAGTGTCGATGGGGTAAGTGGCTGTGAAATTCTCCCACCATGATGTTGCGGGTCCATCAAGCTGGTGTGCGGCAAAACACACTCTCTCTGCATCTGTGCGTCCTGCAGTGATCATCTCCCTTCCAATCTTGCGGAGCTAATCATCTACAATAATCGACTCGGTGCTACTGGAAAACACCGACGGATTCAGCCTTAGGAAACGGGCTAAGTGATCAACAGGTGGTGGTGGTGGTGGGTTGTTGTTGTTGTTCCCTTGGTTCTGATCCTGAACTAGCAGCTGCATCAGGGTATTCTGCTACTGGATCAACTGGGTGAGCTCCGGTAGGAAAGCAAATCCATTGTCGCGTCTCGGAGGCATCTGATAGGTTTAGAAAAGATGAGAAAATAGAATAGAATGAGTTCTAGAGGGAAAACACTACCCATATGCTCATGAGAAAAACACAAAGAATATTACTTCAATGAATTCAAACAAGGGCATACAATCGGTCTAACTATCATTACAAAAGTGCTTGGATTATACTATATACATGGGGGAATACTACTACTGATATGGTGGTCAACTAGAAAGTTTGATCAGTGGAAGACTCCATGATATCTGCTCCAGCTTCATCAACATAGTCATCATCGCTATCGTCGGGATCCGAGTCGGTGTCATTGCTGATGATGTAGTTCTCCGGACAAGTGGAATTGTCGTCTTCTCCTCCTGGCACGGGGTCTCCCATGAATACTCCTAGTTTCCTTGTTAGATCATCATTCTTCTGCACGAGTATCGTCATTTCCTCCTTGTATCCATCGCATGTAGACTTGAGTTCTTCCTCCAGCTCCATGATCCTGGTCATTGCCTTCTTCAGATCTATCATGCCTGCGCACATCTGGTTCTCCTCGTGATGAATGTGCTGGTTTAACTCCTGGATGAATGCTGCAATGGATCTATCCTTCCTGGTGCTGATCATCTCCCATTGCTCATCTCGGCGCCCACAAATCTGGTAGATAGTATCCTTGACATCCTTGTGGTAAACTTCTCCAATGCGTCCCATGGCGATGTGGGCTGCCATGCTCTTTCCTAGACTCCAGGTTGGTTCATCGAAGGAAAACTCTTTGGGCTCAGTGACTGGCATGAATGTCCTTCCTGGAATTTGAACTTGAATCATCCAACGCTCCTCGTGTGGCATAGTGGCGATGTTGGTCCCAGTGAAGCTTGGTATTCCTATGCTCAGGTACCTAGTGACTTCCTTCAGGTGTCATCCCAAAGGTGTATCTTCATCCGGTTGCGCAAACTTGTTCCTTACATCCGCCATCCTATATAGTAGAAAAGGGAGAGGAGTCAGAAATGAGAAGAGAGTAGTGATCTAGGGCTGTAACTTAGTGGGCGTGTCCCTAAGTCAGCGTGTGCTCTGATACCAACTTGTAGCGACCAGACCTCAAACAGTCTGATCTCTGTGCATGAGTATCATCCCTCAATCGGTAATGCTGACATGCACAATACTTGAAGGATTTATAACAGAGTAGCAATCACACACTTCTTACATCGAATGTCTCAAGAGAGAACTTAATACAATAATATGGCTTAAGGCCATCCAATAACAATAACAACGGAAGGCTTGGAAGATAATGTGAGGCCATCAACTCCAATGACATCACTGAGTGAAAGATCACGACCTAAGGCACCTTACTCGTCGTCTGAAAAGTCTGAACATGAACATTGCAGCCCGAAAACTCTAAGGCTGGTAACACATAGAGTAATGAACAGATAATTGCTATCATTACATGCAATATGGCTGGTGGAAAGCTCTATGGTTATAGTTTTGAATAAAGCCAATTTTTCCCTACAACAAAGAAATAAGCTTTATTTAACTATCATTGTCGGGGGTTGGGTACGACATATGCCAAAGGATGGCTTATCATGGTGGGAGCGAGTAGAATGTCGCCGGTGCCCGGAAGCGGGATGAGGCGAAGACATGCACGCCGGTGGAACTTACCCAGCTTCAGGGCTCTCCGAGGAGATAACACCCCTACTGCTGCTCTGCGGGGTCTCCGCATGGTCACTATGGCAAAGTAGTTACAATGGTGCTCCGTGAGCTGTTTCTGGAGGCAGGAGAGGGCGAGGCTAGCTCTCTCCTTCCTATGTATGAGGTCTATCTCTATCTGGGTCCGAACCTTTTGCATGGGCTTCCCGGGGGGTTTATATAGGCCTACCCCCCAGGGGTACAATAGTAATCCGGCTGGGCGTGGGTCCCAGCCGTCTGTCTCTCAGGCCGTTGTCATCTCTGCCGACTACTGGGGCCCGCCGACTGGCGGGCCCCACAGACAGGCCTGATACTGTAGCGGTACTCCTGATGACGCTGGCTCGGTCATGCGGTCATGGCAACAGCGCCGCCGTCTGGTGTGCGTTCACTGTCGCCATTCCCCATCTTGTCTGGTTAATGGCGAGCGGGGCCCGTGGGAGAGGGGTCGGCCGACTCCAGGGGGCCGACTCCCACGGTCTGTCTTCAGGGCGCTCGTGCTGTCTTCTGTCTACCCACAGACATGCGGCCCTGCCGTCCTTGGGTCGTACAGGCAGGCGTCATGGGCACAGTGCGCCGCCCACTGTGGCTGAGGTCAGGACAGGCATGGCAATAGTGTCGCGCCTTGCCGGAGATCTTTAGCGATGCAGCTTACTATAGCCATGCCGGCCCCTTGTAAGCAGGGGGGACGGCCATGCCGTGGCCGTACCCCGCCTCGCCCTTCGAGACGAGGGTGGAGTCACGGGCCGACTCTCCATAGCTGGCCTCCCTGGAAGTCGCCGGCCATGAGTCGGCTTATCTTGGAGTCGCAGTCTGGGACTCGGCATAACTTGGAGTCGTCCCTGGGGCTTGGCCTAAGCGGCGCTACTGTTCCCAATGTCTTGAAAGGTTCTGGGGCTCAGGTTAGCCTACCCGTGGCCCATTACTCTGACAGTAGTCCCCGAAGCTGGTGAGGCTCCGTGGATACTGTGTCATGGGGCCTCAACAGTATCATTCTTCTAGGACTTCGCTCGCCGTCTCCCTTCAGGCCGACTGTCCGAAAGTCGGATTCGCAGAGGGCCGTCTTGCTTCATAGAGAGCTTGAAAGTCGTGGCGGGAGACCAGACGGCGTGCCTGATACGCTTCCTCGCGGCCGCCCGCCGCGGTCCTATCGCGTGGTGCCACGCGACAAGGATAGTCTGCCTACCCACGTGCGCGACGGGACGGGCCGTCAGGCGGGGCCCGCCACTATCGCGCCTCGGCACACGAACGGATCCGTTGTGGCCGTGCGGACGGTTGGGTTTCCCATGTCATTACTACGTGCAGTAACTTCGTGGGGTAAATCGTGGGGGGCATGGGGTCCTGCGCGCAGTTAATCCCACACCCGCCCCATCGTCTTCTCAACCCTCAAGGCTATAAGTAGGCGGGGGGGGGAGTGGAGCGGCAAGAACGCGCGCCCATCTTCCTTGCTCCCCTGCCTCCTCTTGCCTCCTTTCCTTCCTCAATGCGGCGCCTTCATCGCGATGCGGCGGTCAACGGCCGACAATCCTTTCTCCGCCATCGCGTTGATCAAATCGGTGAAGATGTGGCAATAGTCGTACTTCTACGTGAAGAGCGTTGCCCCCAACGGGGATTGGGTCAATCTGCCGCCTTATGAAGCCGGCGCACCGGCTGGGAGGCTTCCCAGCTGGTCTCATCGAGCCAAGACATTGACTCCCGCCGGAGCCGCCGCCGTGGCGCGGCTCCGAGTCCTGACGCAGTCGGAGGGCCTCCTCCTTTGTGGTGCGCCGAGTCCTCCCTCTTCAAGGCTGGCCTCATCTGATCAGTCAGATGAGTGACCACCGGGACCCGAGTCGGATGTGCACCAGGGAAATGCCCCGCGGAGAGGTGGCAAACATGGTGAACCACATTGCGAACTACGAGTTCGGGGAGGACTGGCAGTTCGGCAAGGAGCCGTACTCGCACGCCAACCCCCCTCCAACGGTAAGTCGCATCTCTTTATCGCTTTGTCTTCTTCATAGCCGACTCCGACTTCTGATTTTTATTGGTTTCTTTGAATTAGAACCCCCTCATGCAGCCCGCGGCCGCGTCACGAGGCCGCCCCGCGAGTTCGTCCCCGACCGAGCGGAGAGCGACGTTGACGACCCCGACTTGGGGGCGGCGGCGATGGAAGCCGACGTCGAAGGCGGGGGAGGAGGAGCGGGAGGCCGCCTCAGGTCCTCGGCCACCTTCGCCGACTGGCCGGATGACGACGCCGAAGGGAAAGTCATCCCGCGCCACCAGCCAAGGGTCGGCCCATCGGGCGCGGGTTCCTCCGCCGGCCTGGCTGGCCAAGGCGGCTTGAAGAGGCGCCAGCCTGGGCCGAGTTCATTCGGTGGCAAGCCGAAGAAGCTCAAGGGGGCGGCCGCCGCAACCAGGCGGGAGGAGGCGGCCACGATGGCCAACCGCTTCTGCAAGGAAGTGAAGAGGCCGCCGCTAGTCTCTACGTAAGTGTTTCCTCCTTTGTCCTTATTTTCCCTCGGTGAATCTCGTCCGAGTTTCTCTTTTTCATTCCCTTTTTGCTTCAGGGCTCCCCTTTCCCTTGAGAGGGTCGCCGTCCCCTCCGTCATGGGGTTGGCGGAGGCGTCAGCCAACACTCGGCGGGTTGACCCCGCCGCCGACCTCCGGGAGGTGACGGAGCGAAACACGCGGGAGCAGCCTACGAGGAGGAGGCCACCCGCTTGGAGAGAGCGGAGGCCGAGAAGGCGGCGGCCTCCACCCAGAAAAAACTGGAAGAGGCCGAAGCCGCCGCCGTAGCAAGGCGGCAAGCCGAGGAAGCCGCTCAGTGCCAATCCGCGCTACTCGTCATCCCGCTGTCCTCGGTGCCGCCGCCCCCGGAGTTCACGGGGCAGACTGGAGAAGCCGGCGCCGAGAACCCCGTCGTGGAGAAGGAAAGCAGCGAGGCCTCCATGTCGTACACGCTCATGCCGCCACCGCCGCCTCCGCCGCAGTCTGGGAGAGCGCACGGCAAACAGCCGGCGGTCCCGCCGGTGCCGCCGATTGCAGATGAGTCCGAGGCGAGGCTGCTTCTCCAAGTCGCCTCGCCAGTGCGCCGCCGTCTTGAGAGGGCGACCTTGGCGCCGTGACCCCGGGAGACCGGCGCCACCAGCTCGGCAACCCCAGACGCCAAGGTGACAAGCGCCGCGCCCATTGGGTGGTTGCGCGGAGGCGGCACAGGGCCACTGAACCAAGCGCTTCTGGACGTCCAGGCGAAGCTGCGAGCTGAAGGCGACGCCCTTCAAACTTGCACCAGGGCGCATCTGGCAGCGCGAACGGCCGTCCGAGTATGTTCCCCTCTTTCTTTTTGATTCTTGTTTTTTTCTCTGTGGGGGCGCGCCAGCGCACCCACTGGGTGTAGTCCCCGAGTTTCGGGCCGGCTGCTGAGCAGGCGGTTCGGAACTCCCTCTGGCGAGTTCCAAATATTAACTTTGTCTGAAATGCTTTATTGCAGGAGTATCACAACCTCCGCGCTACCGCCTTCAACCGCAATGTTGAGGAGCTAGGCAGGCGGATTGCCGACTTGTCGGAGAGCCGGGGTGAGTCCTTCTTATTTTTCACGGGGGCGCGCTGGCGCACCCGCGGGCTGTAGTCCCCGAGATTCAGGCCGACTGTTGAGCAGCCGGGCCGGATCTTCTCAGCGACTTTCTTTGTTGAAGACTTATCGTCTTTCGTCTTTTTTCTTCTTCAGAGGCCAAAGCCACCCTGCAGCAGCAGCTGGGCGAGGCCAACACCGCCTTGCACGCCAAGGAAGAGGAGTGCAGCAAACTCGCCACAGAGCGCGACCTGCTAGCCGCGCAGCTGGCCGAGCAGAAGGAGCTGCTCAAGAAGGCGCAGGACGAGGCCGAGAAGAAGGAGGCTGCTCTCCTGGCCGAGTTCGAGAGCGAGCACTCCTCCTGAACTGACAGAGAGGCGATGCTGACCTCCGGCGTCCACGAGATCGAGGACATCGTCGATGGTGAGTTTCTTTCTCCCTTTCTTCTTCGAGATTCCAACTATAGGTCGGGCCGATTTCTGGTTCTTTCGACTCACTTCTTTTTTGTCTTGGCAGACTTCTTCCCAGGCCACTCGCAGGCGGTCACTCAGGCCATCGAAGCTGATCGCGAGATGCGAAGGGCAAGCGGTGCGGAGATCGCCTCCAACGCCCCCCGAACCGTCGATGAGCAGCTTCTGAGCATCGAGGCCCGTCTTCATCCTGCTCATCGGCTGATGCGCCGGCTTTAGCGTGCCGGCGCCCAGGCGGTTGCTGCTCTATGGCCAGACATGCCGGCCCTGCGCACCGCCAGTCGGACCGCCGACTGGCTGGAGGTCGCAGCTGGCCGTCTTGAAGCTTGGAAGGGTTCCTCGGCCCAGGCCGGAGCGCGCCGGGCCTTGGAATTCGTCAAGGCGTGGTATCCAGGGCTGGACCTGGACCGGCTGGTCGCGTTCCGGTCAGAGGCCCAGGCAGAGCTGGTGGCAGTGGAGGGTGCCCTTGTCGAGCGTGCGGCGGCGATTGCCGACTACATGGACACCAGTGTCTTCATCCCCGAGCGGGCTGCAGGCGGCGATGAGGTGCCGCCAGAGTGGTTCGGGATGAACCCGGACTTCGGCGAAGACTCGGCGGAGGTGATTGACTCCAGCACCGTAGAGGAAGGCGAGGCGGAGGACGAAGGCGAGACAGAGGTGCCAGAAGTCGGAGCGGGCGACCAGCCTCAGCTCGACCACGCCTCCAGCAACGAGCCGCGTCCAGAGAAGGCGACTGCCGCCGGAGGCGATCAAACCGAGACCGCCCAGCCGGCTGCCCCGGCGCCTGACACCGCCATCTCCTCCGATCCTCCGATCCCAGATGCCGCCTCCTAGGCTGCCGTTTTCGCCTCTGCTTTATCTGTCTTAGTAATCTTTTGGAAAACTTTGTTAAATTCGAACAGTTCCACCCGCGGGGTGTATCTTGAACTTCTACTTGAACATTCGGCCAAGGGCCTATGGAAATATTCATCCGAATTCTATCTTTCCTTGCTTATTTCTCTTTAGGCTTTTCCCTTTGCCGCCTTCCTTTAGTTGCTGCCTTGCCAGTCGGACAACCGCTCTGTGGACTGTCGCTGGCTCAAATGCTTGGCTACTTTGGGAAGGCAAGTACTCGGCCATTTTACACTCTTCTTTAACAAGTTGGATAGAAGGCGGCGAGCCGACTACTAAAGAGTCGGTTGTCTTTAATAGAAGCTAGTATAAAGCGGCAAGCCGACTACTCATGAGTCGGCCTTTTACCTCAGAGATGCTGGAGGCCGTCTTACGCTATGTTCGTGCTTTGGGTCCTTAGCCATTTTTCGTGTGGGCGCCCGTTCTTCCTCACTCCTGTCCACCACACAGTCGCTCTGCGAGCTGTGGCTTTGCCAGGAGACGGATTAGGCACCGCACACTACTTGTCTGACTGCGGGAAGCTCCTCATAGCGTGAGACGGCGAGTCCCCGGGCCGACTAGTCGGGCCCGGTGCCAAGCGGCATTTTAACAAAGAGTAATATACTCGAAGGCATAATTCTTATCATACAGATAACAAAAAGAGCAGTCCCCGAGCTCGTCTCGGGGGGCCCAAAGTCTTAGTACTTTAATACAAAGGGGTAGTGTGATACATACTGCATCAACTGTAAAATCTTCGAAGAAGATTTGCATTCCACGGGTGTTCTGTCTCTTTGCCGGAATCGTCCCTCTTGCGCGCTCGGGGATTCTGAGCATCGATCAGGTAGTAGGAGTCGTTTCCCAGCACCTTGCTGATGATGAAGGGGCCTTCCCAAGGCGCCGACAGCTTGTGCTGGCCGGCTGTTCGCTGGATCAGTCGGAGCACAAGGTCGCCCTCTTGGAAAGATCTTGGCCTGACCTTCCTGTTGTAGTATCAACGCAGAGTCTGCTGGTAGATGCTGGACCGGCTGAGTGCCAACAGCCGGCCCTCTTCCAGCAGATCGACGCCGTCTTGACGTGCTTCTTCTGCTTCTTCCTCGGTGTACATAGTGACTCGCGGGGAGTCGAACTCTATGTCCGTCGGGATGACGGCTTCGGCACCGTAGACGAGGAAGAAGGGTGTGAAGCCGGTTGACTTGTTTGGAGTTGTGCGTAGACTCCAGAGGACGGCCGGCAGTTCCTCAAGCCAGCAGCCGGCCGATCGCTCTAGCGGCACGACCAGTCGAGGCTTGATGCCGGATAAGATGAGGCCGTTTGCCCGCTCCACCTGTCCGTTTGACTGCGGATGGGCAACGGACGCTAAGTCCAGTCGGATGCCCTGCGTCCCGCAGAAACGGGCCAAGGCGCCTTTGGCAAAATTTGTGCCATTGTCGGTGATGATGCTATGCGGGATGCCGTACCGAGTCGTGATGTCAGCGATGAAATTCACTGCAGTCGGACCATTCAACTTCTTGATGGGTTTCACTTCTATCCACTTGGTGAACTTGTCCACTGCGACAAGTAGATGAGTCAAGCCGCCTCGTGCCGTCTTGAATGGTCCCACCATGTTCAGGCCCCAGACTGCAAAGGGCCAGGCGATGGTGATAGTCTTGAGTGCGGAAGCTGGCTGAAGTGGCTTGGAACGGAAAATCTGGCACCCTTTGCACTTTTGGACTAACTCTTTGGCCTTTTCCAAGGAAGTTGGCCAGAAGAAACCGTGCTGGAAGGCTTTGGCGACGAGTGCCCTTGCGGCCGCGTGGTGGCCGCACTCGCCTTCGTGGACGTCTCTGAGAATTGCTTGGCCTTGTTCTGCCTCAACGCACCGTTGGTAGACGCCCGTGAAGCTGTGCCTGACCAGCTCTCTATTGACTATGGTATAAGCTGCTGCTCGGTGTTGCACTTGCTGAGCCAAGATTTCATCAGTTGACAGCTCTCTGTTTACTAGGAACTTGAGGATGGGATGGGCCCATGAGGGTGCTGCTATTTCTTCAACTGCCACCAGTGCGACTTGGACAAGGGTGGCTTGGCTGGGAGGCAGCGGGTTGGAGTCCGCAGCCGCTTGCTGACTTGACGAAGTCCCCGGGCCGACTGGAGCAGTCCCCGGGCCGAGTTCTGGAGTCTTTGGTCTTGTCACCGCAGTCCCCGGGCCGGGTTCTGAAGTCCCCGGGACGGCTTTGACTGTGGCTTTTTTGGAGTCGGATTCGACTTCTTCGGGTGGAGCCGGCACAAAGATTGAGTCTGATTCTGGTGACGGCTTGATAGACGGCTTGAGGAGGCGCCGAAGGGCGATGCCCGATGGTATTGCTTGGCGGGTGGAGCCGATTCGTGCCAAGGCGTCTGCTTGGTCGTTGTCGTTCCTTGGCACGTGGAGGAACTCGCACCCCTCGAAGTATCCGTTGAGTTGCTGCACAAGGAATCGGTAGCTCGCCATGTTCGCATCCTTGGCGTCCCAATCGCCAGATCATTGCTGGACCACCAAGTCAGAGTCGCCATACACAGGATCCGGTGAATGCCGAGTTCTTTGGCAAGCCGGAGCCCGTGGATGAGCGCCTCGTACTCGGCCACGTTGTTGGAGGCGGCGAAATGGATCTGCAACGCATATCTGAGCTTGTCACCCTTGGGGAAAGTGAGGACGATGCTGGCTCCCAGGCTGGTGCACATCTTGGAGCCATCGAAGTGCATCCGCCAATGGGTGGAGTCGGGCGCTGGTGGCAGATACTGGGTCTCGGCCCAATCGACGAGGAAGTCGGCCAGTGCTTGCGACTTGTTGGTGGTGCGGGGCTCGTAGTAGTTGGTGTAGGGAGCCAAGTCGATGGCCCATTTGGCCACTCGGCCAGAAGCATCTCGGCTTCCGATGATCTCGGCTAGTGGGGCTGTGCAGACCACAGTGATTGGATGCTCTTGGAAGTAAGGCTTCAATTTCTTGGCGGCAAAATGCACACCATAGCACATCTTCTGGTAGTGGGGGTAGTTCTGCTTGGAGGCTGACAGTACCTCACTCAGGTAATATACCGGTCTCTGGACAGGTAGCGCCTTGCCTTCCTCCTTGCGCTCGACTACAATGACCGTGCTGACTACCCGGCTGGTGGCGGCAATGTATAGGAGCATGGGCTCTTTGGGAGTTGGAGCCGCCGGCACAGGGGGAGTAGTCAACATCTTCTTCAGTTGGAGAAAGGCCTCGTCCGCCTTGGGAGTCCACTCAAAAAAGGTTGTCTTCTTCATGAGCTGGTATAAGGGGAGAGCCTTCTCACCCAGCCGACTGATGAATTGGCTGATGGACGCCAAACAGCCGGTGAACTTTTGCACATCTAACAGTCGTCTGGGTGCTTCCATCCTCTCGATGGCCTTGATCTTCACAGGGTTGTACTCTATGCCGCGTTCGGAGACCAGGAAACCAAGGAGCTGGCCGGCTGGTACTCCGAAGACGCATTTCTCGGGGTTGAGCTTGATCTGGAATCAGCATAGGTTCTCAAAGGTTTCCTTGAGGTCTTCCAACAGAGTTCCACGCTTTTCCGTCTTCACCACCACATCATCCACGTAGACGTGGGCATTTCTGCCGAGTTGCTTGAGGAGGCACTTCTGCATGCAACGCTGAAAGGTGGCGCCGGCATTCCTCAAGCCGAACGTCATGGTCAGGTAGCAGAAGGCACCAAACGGCATGATGAAGGCGGTCTTCAGTCGGTCAGCCGGGTTTAGCTTGATCTGGTGATATCCTGAATATGCATCTAAGAAACTCAACAGCTCGCATCCGGCTATGGAGTCTATCACCTGATCAATTCTTGGCATATCGAATGGGTCCTTGGGACAGGCTTTATTGAGACTTGTGTAGTCAATACACATTCTCCACTGCTTGTTCTTCTTCAGCACCAGTACTGGGTTTGCTAGCCACTCTGGGAAAAACACTTCCATGATGAAGCCGGCTGCCAGGAGCCGGGCTATTTCTTCTCCAACAACTCTTCTCTTTTCTTCTGACAGGCGGCGCAAGGGCTGCCTGACGGGCTTCATATCAGATCAGACATGTAATTTGTGCTCGGCGAATTCCGTCGGTACACCAGGCCTGTCCTTGGGGGACCATGCGAAGATGTCTCGATTCTCACGGAGGAAATCGACGCGCTCGCCTTCCTATTTGCTGTCAAGATTTGTGCCCATGACAGCATACCTCTCTGGTTGCTCCGGGTCCAAAGGTATCTTCTTTGTTTCTATGGCCGGCTTGAATGATCCTTCTGCTTCCGACTCCTTGGGGTCGGGCGACAACTCAGGCTGCTTGCCGGCCATCGCCATGACCCGATCAAGAAGCCGTTTCTCAGCTGCGATCACCAAGGACTCGGCCAGCCGACTACTTTCGGCCGCGCAAGCGGACGACTTTCTGTAGTCGCCGGCCACGGTCAGAATTCCCTTGGAACTCGGCATCTTCATCTTGAGGTAGGCGTAGTGGGGGACTGCCATGAACTTGGCCAATGCAGGTCGGCAAAGCAACGCATGGTACGGGCTTTCAAGGTCCACCACCTCAAACCAAATTGGCTCTCGGCGGAAATGATCTTTGTCCCCAAAGAGGACGTCTATCAGAATCTTGCCGATTGGTGAGCAGGAAAGGCCAGGAACAATGCCGTGGAACACAGTCCGGCTGCTCTGAAGCTATCTTCGCTTGATTCCTAACTTCTCCATCGTATCCTTGTACAGGATGTGGATACTGCTGCCTCCGTCTATCAGCACTCGCGAGAAGCGAGCGGCCCACCTATCTGTGGCGAGTGTGGTGCCTAAGACCAAGGCGTAGGAGCCTGGACTCGGCATCACCTCTGGGTGATCGGCTCTGCTCCAACTTATGGGCCTCTCGGACCAGTGCATGAATTCTGGAGTGCCTGACGCGACTGCATTCACCTCTTGCTGCTGTTGGCGCCTGCTGTGCCGGTCGTCTGCCACACTGGTGAACACCACATAGGCTCCGTGCTCATCTGGGAACTCGTCTTGTATCGCGCCGACTGGCCTGACAGCCGGCTGCTGGGGCGGCTCTGGTGGAGGCGGCCCAGCAGGTGGGGGAGGGAGTAGGCCGTCTCCCTTGGCGATTCTGGTCAGCCAGTGGCATTTCTGGGTGGTGTGGTTTGACGGCTTCGTGCCGCTGTGGAACTTGCAGGGGCCATCCAGGGTCTGCTCGTAGGAGAAAGCCGGCAACCAGTTGGACTTGCCGCCCTTCTGCCGCTTCGCCGGAGGTGGTCCCTCCGGCGGTTGGTCTTCGACTGTCGCCACTTGCCGACTGTTGGAAGCCGGCTGCGGGGCCTTGCGCTTTTGGTCGTTCTACTATTGCCGCCGACTGATGTCCCTAGCCGGAATTCTTGGAGCCTGAGGAGCGACTTTGCCAGTCGCGCTGACTTGAATCTCCGCCTTCATGGAGGAGTCGGCCGTGGCGTACTTGTCTGCCATGATCAGCAATTCATCGAGGGTCTCTAGCTCGTCGCAGAGAAGCTTGTGCTTGAGGAGGGTGCCTTCTCTGCACCCGGCAGTAAAGTACTCAATGGCCTGCACCTCGTGCACGCCCTCGCAGGTGTTCCGGAGCTCGCCCTAGCGCGTGAGGTAGTCGCGAGTGGATTCGCTGGGGCCTTGCACGCACAAGGAGAGTTGGTGAGGCTTGGGAGGTCGCTTGTACGTGATCGTGAAGTTGCGGACGAAGGCCTCGGTGAAGTCGACCCGGCTGTTGATGCTGCGAGGCTTTACACTGTTCAACCATGTCCGGGCCGAGCCCTGGAGCATGAGCAGGACATATCTCACGGCAACACGCTTGTTGCCGTTTGCTATATTGACGGTTGTGGAGTAATCGATCAGCCAGTCCTCCGGCTTCACGGTGCCGGTGTATTTGGGCGTGTCTCAGGGGAGCGTGAACCCTTTGGGGAAGGGCTCATCTCGGATGCAAGGTCCAAAACAGGGAGGACCAACTCGTCTTCTTCTTCCAGTGCCAGGGATCGGTGGAGTCGGTCGATCCGGTGGCGGGCGTCGTTCTCTCCGACTCCCTCTCGGCGGCCAAGACGGTCGCCGAGAGTCGGATGTTCCACGGGCGGCGGGGAGACTCGCCTTTCTCTGTCAGGAGGGGGAGGCAGATAGTCGTCCCGCCGTTCCACTGCTTTGGGGCGGCCGTCTGGGTCACGCTCGATGGTGATGCGAGTCCGACTGTGGCTGACAGCCGGCTCCTTGTCCTTCTTTCTGCGGGCCCCGCCAGTCGGCATCCGAAACGTCGCTCCTTGGTCTCGGTGCGGCGGCGGGTCGTCATTTTTTCACTGCGGCGCCCCTGTGCGGCAGCCGGCTTCATTCTGCGCGGCAGCCGCATCGAGGAGCTGCTGAACTCGCTCCGTCATCATGCGGCGCTCTTCGCCCTCGAAGTTGTCGAGCTCGTCTGCCGCCGCCTGGGCGGCGCGGATGTTCTCCGGGGGCGTGGCATACACAGGGCGATCAGCCCCGAATAGATTGGCGATTGCCAAGCCGCGTTGTCGGACTGCGCCTAGGCGGCTAGGCCTAGTCGGAGTCGGCGAGCCGCCCACGGCGCGATCCATCTCGCGCTGGTAGGCTTCTGACAAGCGCCTCATGCTTGCCAACTTCTTCGCGCCCTCGATAAGCTGAAGGCGGCGTGCCTCTAGCGTCTCGGCGTCTGCGTCTCCTGGAATCGGCGCGGTGAGGTCTCGCAGAGCCGCGTTGAGCGGGTCGTGCGCTCCCTCGTCGGAACACTCACCGTGATCGAGGACAAGAACCTCCGTCATGGTGCTTCCGCCGCTGCCCGGGCAAGGGAGCGGCTCGTCGTAGACCACCATGTTGGTGGGAAACGCGTTTAGCGACGCGGTGTCGGAGTCGACCAGCATCGGGTCGGTGGATCCTATGGACTCCAGGTCCACGGCAGGCTCGCCGGCGACGTGGAGTTGGTCGAGGACACCCGCGAGGAGGCTCTCGGGGCCGCTCGTGCCTGCGTCGGATGCAGGTTCTTCGGAGAGGCGAACCTCACCGATAAGCTCGGCGAGGCAACTGGCCGCGCAGGCGATCTCAGCGCCGTGCAGCGCATCGGCGCAAACTCCATCTGGCATGCCGGGCTGGCTGTGCTCACCAGGGAGGAAAAGGGTTCCCATCCAGAGCAGGTCTCCAGACGACGGTGCACCTCGCCCCAGGGTGGGCGCCAAATGTCGGGGGTTGGGTACGACATATGCCAAAGGATGGCTTATCATGGTGGGAGCAAGTAGAACGTCGCCAGTGCCCGGAAGCGGGATGAGGCGAAGACATGCACGCCGGCGGAACTTACCTAGCTTCAGGACTCTCCGAGGAGATAACACCCCTAGTGCTGCTCTGCGGGGTCTCCGCATGGTCACTATGGCAAAGTGGTTACAATGGTGGTCCTGGAGCTGTTTCTGGAGGCAGGAGAGGGCGAGGCTAGCTCTCTCCTTCCTATGTATGAGGTCTATGTCTATCTGGGTCCGAACCCTTTGCATGGGCTTCCCGGGGGGTTTATATAGGCCTACCCCCCAGGGGTACAATAGTAATCCGGCTGGGCATGGGTCCCAGCCGTCTGTCTCTCAGGCCGTTGTCCTCTCTGCCGACTACTGGGGCCCGCCGACTGGCGGGCCCCACGGACAGGCCTGATACTGTAGCGGTACTCCTGATGACGCTAGCTCGGTCATGCGGTCATGGCAACAGCGCCGCCGTCTGGCGTGCGTTCATTGTCGCCATTCCCCATCTTGTCTGGTTAATGGCAGGCGGGGCCCGTGGGAGAGGGGTCGGCCGACTCCAGGGGGTCGACTCCCACGGTCCGTCTTCAGGGCGCTCGTGTTGTCTTCTGTCTACCCACTGACAGGCGGCCCCGCCGTCCTTGGATCGTACAGGCAGGCGTCGTGGGCACAGTGCGTCGCCCACTGTGGCTGAGGTCAGGGCAGGCATGGCAATAGTGTCGTGCCTCGCCGGAGATCTTCAGCGATACGGCTTACTGTAGCCATGCCGGCCCCTTGTAAGCAGGGGGACGGCCATGCCGTGGCCGTACCCCGCCTCGCCCTTCGAGACGAGGGTGGAGTCACGGGCCGACTCTCCATAGCCGGCCTCCCTGGAAGTCGCCGGCCATGAGTTGGCTTATCTTGGAGTCGCCGTCTGGGACTCGGCATAACTTGGAGTCGTCCCTGGGGCTTGGCCTAAGTGGCTCTACTGATCCCAATGTCTTGAAAGGTTCTGGGGCTCGGGTTAGCCTACCCGTGGCCCATTACTCCGACAATCATGGTGGTTGTTAAACATTGAGAAGGTTCACCCAACTCAATCCCAATTAAGCATCATCATTAAACCCAAACAAATTATATTTAAGAGTGATGAGCTCAACATGATAATCCAAGAACCAGATACTCAAGATGTCCATAACCGGGGACATGGCTAACCATGATTACATTGTACACTCTGCAGAGGTTTGTGCACTTTTCCCTACAAGACTCGATCTCCTCCGTTGGATTTCTCGCACTAGTGGTGTTTGAGAAACGGATGACCGAGACACAGTCTTTCAGAAGTATTAACTCCTTATCTGGGTAGACAATACCAACCTACATCCCCTACATCTGCTAGTCTACCACTGCAGAAGGTCACACAACTTACTCAACTATGCTAGAGCCCATAATAGCTTGTGGCTGCACACGGAAGTTTCTAGCATGAATAGTCTTATGATCCCTTTGAGCCTGGGTGGCGGTCCATAGGATAATCACATGGTAAACCCTGGGATATACAAAAATACATGCAACACTGGGTTCCCCAGGTGCCTCAATCCACCCAGATGTGTAATAAAGTTGCCACCTTAAGTTAACCATTAATTAACAATACTCACATCTATCATGGATACACTCACCCAATCCACGTCTACTAGCATAGCATAGCAATATAAGTAATACGTAGAAGTAACTCCCAAAGGTTTGATAATAAACAGGTGAATAGGTACTACCTTATCTACTTCCCAAGCCCACATATTCATCAGATCCTAATCATGCATTGTTTGAGGATTGATCTAATGCAATAAAACTGGGTAGTAAAGAGGTATGATCAAAGTGTTACTTGCCTTGCTGATGATCTGTGAAACCTAGAGACTCGTAGTAGCACGCTTCGCACTCCGGGTACTCTATCGCAAACAAACAAGCATACAATAAGCAATCAACTAGAGTACGGGTAAAACTCGAATAAGAGATCGAACCAAAAAGTTCAACTTAAGAACTGCGGTTTGCAAAAAGAATCAAATCAAACGAAGCAACGAAACTCAACTTGCGAAAGAAACAAGATCCGATTACTAATCTGGACTTAGGTCCAATTTTACAGTACCAAAATCTTGTTCAAGTTCGCTAAACAGAAAGAGGGCTTCGAGACGAAACTCGAGGCGCTTGAATCGCTTGATTCCGACAAACGAGCGAAAAGATAAACTAAAACTAAGATTCAGGCTGAAATCACGATCGAAAATAATCGCGGAAAAACCTGGAAAAAGAAAAACTGATGAACAGGTTAACGAACGAATGTTCGCTGTCTGTGGCTAAATGGTGAAAACCGTCTGTTAAACCAAACAAACGAACGGGCGTTCATTAAATAACTAAACCGTAAAAAAAACTAAAACCGATCTATATAAAAAACCTAGGGTTTTTAGAAAAAAACCAAAACGGTTTTCTCATGAAAACCGGATGCGGCGGTTGACTACCTCGGCGAGGCTCCGGCGAGGCACGACGGCTCCGGTGGGGCAGGGCGGCATTGGCGGCGGTGGCGGGGTGCGGCGCGAGCGGGCGGCAGCAGCGCTGGCAAGCGGCGGCGGCACGGCAAGTGGCGGTTGCTGCGGGGCGGGGACGGGCGGCATATAAAGGGAGGGGGCAGCTCGGCTTGGGAAGGGTGCCAGGGCGGCGGCGGCGTGGCGCTCCCGGACTCCGACGGAGTCCGGCTCGGCCACGGGGCGGGGTGCGAGCGAAGGCGGCGGCGGCTGGGCTTTCGGCCCGGTCGGTCCGAAGCGAAACTTAAAAAAAAATTAATTTCGCCGAAACTAAAATAAATCCAAGAAAATAAACATAAAAATCTAAAAATGCCAAAACAAATTTTCTTTGTCTAAATAAAATACATAGAACAAGATGACCTTTTTCTTGGCCCTAAAATGCAATTTTGAAAAATGTGCAATTTTTCTAATTCGAAAAAAAATGCAATAAACTCCAAATAAAATACTAATTTGATTTCAATATTAAATCTCCAATATTTCTTTATTTTGGGAAATTCATTTTATCCCCTCTCTTTTATTTTTATAGTAGAAATATTTGAAGAGAAAATAATTAAAATCAAATGATCCTCTTTTCAAAATTTGAGAAACTCAAATATGAAAATAAGGAAGTCCCGAACTCTTTCCGCAGGTCCTTGAGTTGCGTAGAATTTCTAGGATCAAGCCAAAATGCAATAAAATATGATATGCAATGATGATCTAATATATAACATGCCAAATTGAAAATTTGGGATGTTACAGCTCAGTGGACAATATATATAACATGTAGAGTAAAAAAGAGTTGCAACAAGTGTACAACCTCTTTGGCGAAGCCATGTCAATCTCAGCATGATTGGGTTGGCAGGTGAGGATGCTCTGGCTGACTTGGCTGTCGGAGGAGGGGAAGAAGATCTTAGGTGTCTGGAGATGGAGCCCGAGGTACTGCTCCGCTATGATGGAGGGTTTCATCGTTGGAGCAGCTTCGTTGAGTTGTACGACACCGAGGCTGAAGCAGGACAAGAGCGGCAACGTTAACCTGAGTGGAATTCTAATAGCATCTCCAATAGATGACGTAAAATACATAACCACAAAGTGCTAGATGTAAAATACATCAGCCGCTCATCTCTGAACTTAACTGTCGAAACTGAATTTAACTGCCGAAACTGAACTTAACCGTCGAAACTGAATTTTGCTGTCAAAACTGAACGCACTAGAGGTGAGGCTACACGTCAGTCGACTGAATTTTTCATCTCTGGTCAGTCGATTTTGCAGCAATTGGATACGAAATTAAGGGCCTGCAGTTCACCTTCAACCTCCACCCACCTGAGACGCCAGCCACCACCAACCAAACAGCTGCCCCCCGCCGCCCGCGGCTGGTGGTGCACCGCCCCGCCCGCCTCGAAAACACTCCCCACCGCCAGTCCGCCGCCGCCACGTCCATCCCTCTAGGCCCTCCGTGCTAAGCTTTTTCTCCGGTGATCCCCATGCCACCGCCCAACCACCGCCGGCGACCACCGCACCCATCCTGAACCCTAAGATAGATAGTGGGGTACCTCTCCGGTGAGCCCCCCTCCCCGCTGCGGCTGGTTCTTCCTTAACTCCAGCGAGCCCCCCCCCTGAAAATCGACTGACCCAAAAGTTGATTCAGTCGACTGAAGTGTAGCTAAATCGGAGCAGCATCGCAAGCAAGAGCAAGAGCGAGAGCAGCAGCGCGAGCAAGAGCAATAGGAAGACCAGACCAGGCAGAGGACCGAGAGCAAGAGCAGAGTAGCAACGCGAGAGAGAGTTAAAGCAGCAGCAGCTCCTACTGATGTGGACGTCACCGCCGAGGGAGCGACGGCGTGGAGGAAGTGGCTGGCGACGCAGCCGTGGATGGAGCCGCGCCGTGTCGGCTCAGGACCGAGCGCCGGCAGCACCGTGAGATCGAATCAAGAAGAAAATGCGGCGATTAGTGTACCACCTTTTTGGTGGCGGCAATTAGGTCGCAGCTTCATCCGAGGAAACGGTGACGATACTGCTCTTCCGGTGGTGTAGGTGAAGACGAAGGTGTGGGAATGGAGGTGGCGCGAAAGACGAGGGGAACATCGGGGCAGCTCCTTGGAGGTGGAGGACGGGGTCGCTGTACCGGCGGGACGACGAGATCAATGACGAATCCTCATCCGGTACGGTGGATGAGGGACGTCGAGGTGTTGTTGTGGACGACATCCTCGCGGAGGAGGCTCCGGCTGGGTCGCGGACGGAGGAGGGTGTGGGGCTTCGCGGGTTTTTGCGGCCTCGGTGTACGAATGGGCGGGCGAATGGGATGGGAGTGGGGAACCATGGATTAGGGACGCGCTTGTCCGAAATGTCTAGTAAGTTACGAAAGTACCCCCACCGATTTGAGGCGGTTCTTTAGGTTTAGGGGTACAATAGGCATTTCGTGTGTCGAGATTTCACAGGAGGTGGGAGTTTTCATGCGCGTTGTAATTTTGGAATAGCAAGGCGCGGGTTGAGATGGAGGAAGCTATCGGAGCACAACAAGACAAAGATATATCTTAAATATTTCGTGCTAACAAGGCGGGAGTTTCGCAGCATGATATACAGAGACGGTAGCTTGAAATTTCGGCATAACAAGGGGCGGCTTGAAATTTCGGGAGAACAAGCTTAACGTGTACCAAAAAAGGCAATTCACACCTCAACACGCACAACACACACACAAGCACCATTTAAACTAGTAAGGTACATGTGCGTTGCACGCATGAGATTTGTTAACCAAATTATGAATAAATACCACATTATAGCATGTATGTTTTGAGTCATATATGCATGATGTAGATGTTCGTTTAATTCTTATAGTTCATTTCATTCAAAATCATCTAGTTTTTATCAGAAAGCTAATCTATTTTAAGATTCATGGAATTGTGCGTTGTAAGACATAAAGTAAAAACAAATAATGGCAAATCATGTAGAAAAACATTTGGGCAATTCTGACACGAAAGATTTTCGAACAAAGAAGAAGTGCTTGTGTTTTGAGGTTTGTGCATTATGCTTAAGTTCTACCATGGAGTCTTCTAGATTGTACATGTGGCGAAATCTGGTGGAATCTAGATGATATCCAACGGCCAGTAGTGCTCAAATTTGCCATCTCTGCACCATCGGATTCGCCTAATCCAACGACCATCTTTCAAAGTTAAAGTTACCCGCACACAATATAGAAAATATAAAATATAATATATATATATATATATATATATATAGGGGTATAGATATAGATATGTGATGCTAAAGCCACCCATCATCTCCAATTAGAATAGTGTGTCAATGCACGGATGCAATGTGGCCAAACGATGTCTGCCATCGGTATCTCAAATTCAAATTAGTCTGACCTTGTTCAATGTGTATACATTACAACATGCTCGTTTCCTAACCACACCGCGCAGATCTCTGTTATATTCATGCATGCATGGGTTTCAAACATCATGATATCTTATTCAAATATTTGAATTCAACTTTAGATTGATTATGACCTCACCTAGTCTTTTACACCCACACAGTCGTCTTCTCTTTATAATTGTACCACTAACTTTCTCTCGTGCATGCATGCACACACACTACTAGTTGGCATTATCCATCACACACATGCAATATTTTTCTTCAGGCCGGTCTCCCATGAAGGTACACACACACACACACACATCACCCTCTCCATCATATTGGGTATTCTTTATCTGTCACGTGTGCATGCGCAACGATCGATGTTTCCTCTATGTGTGTGTGTATATAGCTAGGTCTTTCATAGTTTTCCACACAAACCGATCAATCTATATATCTAGTGAGGTCTCACCCTCTTTCCCACGTCCACATCTCGATCAATCTATACCTCTCTATATAGGATTAGGCGTTGTTTGGTGTGAGACTAATTTTGCCAAAGCTTGACACACCTAAGGTTAGGCAAATTTGACCAACTTAGGTGTGTGTTTGGTTCAAGCCACATCTTAGGCAAGCCACACTATGGTTGTGACGCCCGGGTAATTAAGCTACAACAACCATCTACTAATGATGCCACGTCACCTTGATAACTGATGCTAATCTCGTGTTAGTTCGAAACCGATTCAAATTCAAATGCAAAATCAAGCAAACAATAAAAGTTTTCAAATACTAAAACTAAAATGTTCGGAGTGAGCCAAATAATGCATAGGTAAGTTTGGTGGAGAAACCACATTTTTAGAAAAGGTTTAATACTCTAAAAATATTTTAAACAATAGCAAAAACAATTAGTTAAATGCCTTTAACAATTAATAAAATATTAAACTATTTTATTTTTGTCACCAAACTCTTTTGTGGCATTGGGGTATGTTGAAACACTAAAGTAGATGCTAATTATATATTTTTATATACAAAATTAAAACAAGTTGTAAATTAAAAGAAAATAAATATAAAGAAAAGGGAATAATGAAAAACAAAACCTAAAAGAAAAAAAAGGAAAAGGGCCTTCCCCAGCTGGGCCGACCCAGCTGGCCACCAGGCCAAGCCCAGGCGGCCTCCCCCACTGGCCCAACCTGCCGCCCCATTCCCCTTATCTCCCCCGAAACCCTAACCCAGCCCCACGACCCCCCACTCCCTCGTTCCCTCCCCCGCCCGATCCGATCTGGATCGGGGGGACGACCCCGCCGCCCGGAATGAACCACGTCTCCACGCCCCACCCTCGTCGCCGTTGCCCCCTTCATCCCCGTCGTCTAGCTCCGTGGCCGGATCGACCAAGGCCGCCCCGACCCCGCGCCTCGACCCCATCGCCACCACCACGACGACGTCGTGCACCGCCGCCTCACCGAAGGCCACGTCGCCGGAACGCTTCCTCGCCGGCGTGCACCTCATCACCGCGTCGCCGTCGTCTCCGTCTCCTCCTCGACAACCGCTGCCTTGACCCTACGGCCCGCGGTGAGGCTCCGGCCTTATCTCCTCCCTCTCCCCCATCGACGACCGCACCGGAGCTCTGCTCTCCCTCGTGCTCCAGCCACCCCCCACTGCTACCGCTTGCCCTGTTGGATGCGCACGAGCGCCAGCGCTTGATCACCCTCTTTAGCGCGCCAATCCATCACCGGACGGCGAGTCCCGACCCCATCTGCCCGCTCACCGCCGACCCCTGCCGCTGCTCCCTGCTGCCGTCACCGTGCCCAGCCACCACTGCCACAGCCCCACGGCGTGGTTCCCCCTGTAGCTCGCCGCACTTCTGGCACCCTCATGCCGGCGCACCCGCGCCCCATCTCCGGCCGCCACGGCCGGCCTTCCCGCGCGCTCGTGCCCCGGCCATCCTCGGTTGCGTGCACCCGCCCGGCGCTCCTCCTGACCCCCCCCTCACAGGCTACCACGCCCTGCCAGTGGCTCTGGCTGCCGGCGCTGGTGTGCGTCGTCCGTGCCCAGCGCCCTCTCGGGCTCGGGCCCGTTCGGGCGCTCACGCCACTACCCGCTAGTGTCCGCCCCGCTTGGCCCCGATGGGCCACTGCCAGGGGGCCCCATGCCCCTTTTGATTAAAACGAAAATGGAAATTAATAATAATAATAATAATAAAATAAATGAATAATAATTTAATTAATTAATTAATTAATTAATTTTGATTAATTAAACTAAAGAACTAATTAAACTAATTAATCATGATTAGTTAGTCTAGTCAATGACGAACGGGGCCCACTAGTCAGGTTGACCAGTCAACCCCTGTTGGCTGATAACGTCAGCATGACATCATGCTGATGTCATAAATAAAATTTCAAATTAATTTAAATAATTAATTAAATTCTAGAAATTAATAAATTCTTTTGAAAATCATATCTTTTAATCCGTAGCTCGGATGGAAAATTTGTGTACATGAAAGTTGCTCAGAACGACGAGACAAATCCGGATACACAGTCCGTTCGCCCGCCACACATCCCTAGCATAGAAAACCTGCAACATTTCACCTCCGGTTCATCTGTCCGAAAATGCGAAACACCGGGAATACTTTCCCGGAAGTTCCTCCCTTCGTTGGTATCACCTCCTACCGCGTTAGGGCACACCTAGCACCGCGCATTGTCTTATCATGCACTGTCATGCTTATATTTGCATTATATTTATTGTTTCTTCCCCCTCTTCTCTCGTTAGACACCGAGACCGATGCCACTGCTACCCAGTACGACTACGGTGTTGACGACCCCTCCTTCTCGGCTGAGCTTCCAGGCAAGCCCCCCCCCCCCCTTGATCACTAGATATCGCCTATTCTTCTATATACTGCTTGCATTAGAGTAGTGTAGCATATTACTGTTTGGTTACTCCTATTCTGTTGCATAGCCTGTCACTGTTGCTACAGTCATTGATACCTTACCCGCAGTCCTACATGCTTAGTATAGGATGCTAGTTTGTCATTATTGGTCCTACATTCTTGTCAGTCTGCCTTGCTATACTATTGGGCCGTGATCACTTGGGAGGTGATCACAGGTATATACTACATATATACATATATACAGATGGTGAGTAAAGTCGGGTCAGCTTGTTGAGTACCCACAAGTGATTCCGATGTGGGGGCGGGAAGGACAGGTGGCTCCATCCTGGTAGAGGTGGGCCTGGGCTCCGGACGACAGGGCAGGTTGAGACCACCTAGGCGAGAGGTGGGCCTGGCCCTGGTCGGCGTCCGCGGTTACTTCATAATAACACGCTTAACGAGATATTGGTATTTGATCTGAGTCTGCCCACTGGCCTATACGCACTAACCAACTACGCGAGAAAGATAAGGGCACTCGACGTCGTGGTATCAGCCGAAGCCTTCTTGACGTTAGCAACGGAGCGGCGCGCGCTGGGTTGGACTGCATTAACGCAACTTCCTTTGTAATGGAGGTTGCTAGGTCTGCTTCCGGCCGCCCTCGCAACATGCAGGTGTGCAATGGGCGATGGGCCCAGACCCCTGCGCGCATAGGTTTAGACCGGCGTGTTGACCTCTCTGTTGTGCCTAGGTGGGGCTGCGACGTGTTGATCTTCCGAGGCCGGGCATGACCCAGGAAAGTGTGTCCGGGCAAATGGGATCGAGCGTGTTGGGTTATGTGGTGCACCCCTGCAGGGAAGTTTATCTATTCGAATAGCCATGTCCCTCGGTAAAAGGACGACCCGGAGTTGTACCTTGTCCTTATGACAACTAGAACCGGACACTTAATAAAATGCACCCAGACAAGTTCCACAGACAATCCGGTGATCGCTTTTCCACAGGGCAACGAGGGGAGGATCGCCGGGTAGGATTATGCTATGCGATGCTACTTGGAGGACTTCAATCTACTCTCTTCTACATGCTGCAAGATGGAGGCTGCCAGAAGCGTAGTCTTCGATAGGACTAGCTATCCCCCCCCCTTATTCTGGCATTCTGCAGTCCAGTCCACCGATATTGCCTCTTTACACATATACTCATGCATATGTAGTGTAGCTCCTTGCTTGCGAGTACTTTGGATGAGTACTCACGGTTGCTTTTCTCCCCCCTTTCCCCCTTCCCTTCTACCTGGTTGTCGCAACCAGATGTCGGAGCCCAGGAGCCAGACGCCACCATCGACGACAACTCCTACTACACCGAAGGTGCCTACTACTACGTGCAGCCTGCTGACGATGACCAGGAGTAATTTAGGAGGATCCCAGGCAGGAGGCCTGCGCCTCTTTCGATCTGTATCCCAGTTTGTGCTAGCCATCTTATGGCAACTTGTTTAACTTATGTCTGTACTCAGATATTGTTGTTTCCGCTGACTCGTCTATGATCGAGCACTTGTATTCGAGCCCTCGAGGCCCTTGGCTTGTAATATGATGCTTGTATGACTTTTTTATGTTTTTAGAGTTGTGTTGTGATATCTTCCCGTGAGTCCCTGATCTTGATCATACACGTTTGTGTGCATGATTAGTGTAGGATTGAATCAGGGGCGTCACAAGTTGGTATCAGAGCTGACCGCCTGTAGGCCCCCTTTCCAACTCCTTGGCCGAAGTCGAGTCTAGTCATTGAAAAACTTTTACTAACACGGCTGTGCGGCTTACGGGCCCACGTCGCCATTGGGTGGTAGTAGGATCTTTTACTCCTCGTCTATACTCTAGGGCTCTGATCTCTCTTCTATTCGGGTTAAATGATTTTGCTAAAAAGACTAACTTTAGGTTCTCGAAAATACTTTCTCCCAGAGAGCCCCTCACTCCATACGATCGCTTGCCGCACCAAAAGATTCCGAAGATACTCTTTGAGGTTTTTCCGAGACCCTTGTGCCCATCGACTTTACAATCCCCTACCACCGATATACCCTTATGGATAACTACCTACAATTGTCGTTCATACCTTCATCCTCAGTTGCTCTTGTTATTACAAGATGTCTTAAGTTGCTCTCCGTTGTTCCGAAAATCTTTTAAGCTTACTGTGTTGTAGTTCTTTACCACATGAATACATCTATTGAAAATTCCTCGCACTTATTGAGTATCCGTTCATCCCCGGTTGTTCATATGCTTCATAAGATACTCTGAAATACTATCCGACCTTCTGAGCATCCTCTTCAAACTATTGCTCTGCAAATACTTGTATGCTTACATTATGGATGCTCCCATATCACTAGCAATATTCACTAGTATCTTTTGACACTGTCATTTTGATCCTATTGATTCAACATGTGTGAGAATGCACACAATCATCAATCGACCCTTCTAAATTATCTTTCCGGCTCAGACGTCATTCTGAACATGAGCTAGTTCTGGACCAAACTATTTGTCGTCAATTGTGCCTCTGGTCTATCCAACTTATCCATCCTTGATCAGAGCGTCTGCTTCTGATCCCTTGTTTTGGAAATCATAATTCCTTTGTTATCTAAGCATCGAATTATTTAGATGTTCTATAATCTGATGCCCGTGCATTCTTTCTTCCTCTGATTGAGTACCAATACTCACATCAGCTCCGTTGTGGATCACCCGATCCATTGTTGGATTTCATCCGACATCGTTCTTCATATTCAATAACCTTGTGAGACTTTCCACGGGTATATAATGCCTTTGGTAAATTGTATCCTTTGCTTGGCCAACCATGCTCTGCTTTCGAGCTTGTGTATTTACTTTTGAAACTTGTGGTATATGTTACTAAGATGCCCGATGGGTTGAACCTATGCATTCCCCTAATCCGTGAGAACCCGAAAGTTTTCACAAGTCATACTCTTCTGGTGTTTTACCAGATAAAATTCCAACACTACAGTTATATCAAAGCGAGAGGTGAATGAAATGGTATGCATTAAATAAGTGGGAGTCGACTTTGAACTTTGTGTTCATGCCCATGGAAATGATGTAGACCATCTCGGAAGCTTCTTGCAAAATGATTATCCAGCTGTATGATTCTTTCGGTATTCTTGAATTGATTCCTTACAGTTATGGTTCCGACCATGCGGTCCTAATCTGATATATCTGATGGGAATTCATTCCAGTGCCTCGTCTATTTTTGGCGAGGTTAAAGTATCTACTGTCACAGATCAATGACCCGGTTCTACTTCTATCATGTTCTACCTTCGATTATTACCCCTGGTATCTCGAAGATATCTTGCCATTGCACCACATCTTACTAACTTTGTTGAAGTAATGTCTTTCCTTGTCGTAATCACTCCACGGGTTCTGGGTTGTTGTCAACCGAGGACACCGACTAGTGAAATTATTCTGCACTACAAATCAAATACCCCTAGTATTTTTACTAGGAAATTTTGAACTCAATCTGGTCATTCCTAGAGTATCGGCTGCATCCTGGTCTTGCTACCTTTGACTGTGCTACCTCGTCCTTCTCTAGTGCACGAATTCTTCATTGTGTGAGCATGACTTACGTCGAGCTTTCAACATCATGTTGCTTGTCTTGAAAGGCAACTTTGGTTCCGAGCTTGCATCTTATATATTGATCCTATAACTTGCCACTTCGTAATTTCCTTGCTTGTTGCCATTCTTGTTCGATTGCATCCTCTTGAAACCTCCCGGCAAATGTGTCGGATCACCTTCAACACTTTGACTTCTTTCGAGATGTCAACTGTGTTCATCATGAGAAATACCCTCCTTGCCCTCGATGATTTTTAGTATCATCGACAACACCCTTGACTTCCTTTCATCGCGAACTTGTCCACATTATGAATACAACTTGCTTTCCAGCTTGTATTATGTTCTACCTTGAAGTATTACTCTGTTTTATGTCAAGGATGTTTGGAGTATTGCTCCACCTCTTGAGAGTTCCTAGTATAGTGATACTTCTCACCATCACCATTAATTCTTGGTCCCTATGTCAATTCTAACCGGGACACCGACAAGTGAAGGGTACTCTTTGGACTATGCCCTTCTAGCAACCCTATTGCTTTGAAGTTAATGGTCGATAGTTTCATTCTGAGTCTATTGCTTATTGAATCATCATTCAAACAATGAACATGCTACCTAGTCCAGATTTCCGGGTGCACCCTTCTATCATCGTTATATTGTGTATGTTTTCCTCGAGCATACATCATTATATCATTTGATCTAACAAATGTTATCTCCTTGTTCACATAATTGTGGAAATCTTGATGAATTGTCGTTGAGTTCGTCAACCGCCTCCTCATCCCCTCCTTGGTTTAATGATGAACTATATTTTTGGGAACCCGCTCCCATAGTTCATTTCCCGAGAATCTTGCAATGTCATTTCGTCGATTCGTGTTGCACCTTTTCTTCTTGGGCATCCTCAGTCTGAGGTATCATGACACCAATCGGATCTGAATCTCGGTCAGATATGATGGTTGGGACAACTTTCCAGGAGTTATGATGTTGGTCCTTTGATGACCCGGTAATATGATGTCTTGCCTACCACCCCTGGCTGGAGGACCTATCATTATAATTTCTTTTGCAAGGATAACCATTCTCCCTGGAGGAAAATGTAAGACTTATTTTATAAGTTGCTCCTGATGGATCATTTGTGTATCCAAAGTCCGTCCCTTGATTGAAACACCATGTCATTGCTACCTAGAAGCATGACTATGATACCCCGCTCATCAACAAGAAAATTGGAGGCGCGATGCTAAATGTTTCTTGGTCAGTTATCCAAACACCGTTGTATGGGTAACATCTTGATTAATACTTGCCTCTTATCTGAATGGTTGGGTACTTGCTCTCCTACCCGGATGCCATGTTCTGCTTGTACATGGGAAGGATATACTCCTAATAATTGTGTGTAAACACAATTTTCCTTTCCATTGTTCTGTTTAATCTGATAATCTGTCACATCCCTAGCTTCTGGTGCTGCCTAGTGTTTGCATCATGTTTAAATTTTTGAACTTGAACTGGGGAAATTTGGAAGCCTCAAAACCCTAAATAAAAGAAGGGCAAAAACCCTAAAATCTCATTCATTGTTCCAAAATGCTCTTCTTAAATGTTTGATAATTTTGGCAAAGGGTTCTGGTCCCAACCAAAATATTGAACATTTTTAAGGACTTAATCTTGGGACTTTGAATTTAAATCATTAGCTATTTGAATTTGAATTATATTCATATAACTAGAATATAATTTGAAATACCCCTAAAATATTTTATGAGCTTTTGGAAAAGTCCAGCAAAATAAAAATATTCAGAGGAGTTTTTGGCATTGTTTGAATTATTTTAAATTAAAAACAGTGGCAGAATAAATTTAAAAAAAACAAACAGAAAATAATACAGAGCACATACCTGGCCACTTACCTGGCCTTACCTGGTAGCCCACCAGCAGCCCAGTCCACCAGAGCCGGCCCAGCCCAACCTAGCGAGGGCAAGTCGTGGCAGAGCGCGCGTCGCCGGTCGCCACCTCCTGCTTCGACGTGTCCCAGCCGCCCCCGACCTCTCCAGCGCACCGTTGGAACGCCCTCGACCCCCTCGACCGCTATCCCTTCTCTCTGCTCGCTCTAGCTCTCTCCCTCTCTCGAATTGGAGCACCACCGAGAGCCACCGGAGGGCGCCGCCGTCGCATCCATAGCCACCGTCCACCCCTCGCCCTTCCGCTGAGCTCAGGAGCTCCGCCTCGACCCCCTCTTCCTCCCCACCGAGCCAAGCTCCTCGGGAAGCTCTGCATCGCCTCCACGCCATCGTCTTCGTCCTCGACCGTTGCCGATGGTCGCTGTCGATTCGCCGTCACCCGTGCGTTCCCGAGCTCGTCGATGACACCACCCGATGCGCTGTGAGATCCTCCGTCTTTCCCCCTCCTCCCCGAGCTCGTTCCTGTCCTCTAGCTATGCCAGCCGCCATACCCGAGCGCCGCCATCCGCCATGGTCGTTGCTCTCGCAGCCACCGTGCGTCTCCGCTCGAGCTTGAGCCTTCGGCGTGCTCCTGGAGCAACGGCGAGTCCAACGGAACCCCTAACTAGCTCCCCCATGCACTGGAACCACGCGGCCGCCCATGCCCGAACTCCGGCCACGGCATCACTCGATGCCGTGCTAAACTCCGGCCACCCCAGCCTCTGCCACCGCCACCGTTGGATGCGCCACTCCACCCTCTCCCCGTAGCTGCTCCCTGCGCGCCAAAAGAGCCCATGTAGGTGGATTCCGCAGCGCACCGCCGCATCTGGCCTCGCCGGCATCATGACGCTGGCGGGTTTGACCGTTGACCTTGACCGAGTGGGCCCAGGTTGACTCCCCCTGGGTCTATCACAAGTGGGGCCCCTTCTGCTAATTAACTCAGGTTAGCACTAACTAATATTAGTTAGTTGAACTAACTACTGACACCAGGGCCCACAGGTCAGTTTGACCTGGACCAGGCCGTTGACCTGCTGACGTCACTATGAGGTCATGCTGACGCAATAATTCCTTTCTAGAATTTAAATAAATCTTAAATGATTTATTAATTCTAGAAAATATTCAAAACTTCTAAAATTTATAGAAAATCAACCGTAACTCCAAATGAAATAATTTATATATGAAAAATGATCAGAAAAATCCAATCTATCCATCTGTACCATTTTCATGCATGTTAGAACAAATTATGACTACTGTTTAGGACAATTCAATTAAATGGCATGTAATAAATCACATATGGAGTTTGAATTTGAATCTTGGATTCAAACCAAATTCATTTAATCTGGTTGCTAGTTGCATTAGCACAAACCACAACATATTGTCATGTCATGATCATGCATCATATTGTTGCATTGCATTGATTGTGTTCTTCCTTGTTTGCCGGTATTTGTCCCCTCTCAGTAGACGTGGTTCCGATGATGAGTTCGATGACACCGATGAAGAACTATACTATCTTCAGAAGTGCCAGGCAAGCAAAAACCCCTTGTTCATTCCGATACAATCCCACTCTCTCGCTCCTGCTCTATTTTACTGCATTAGGACAACAACGATTCATCTGTTACTTGTTGCGGTAGCTGAACCCCTTTATCCTCTGCATGACCTGTCATTGCCACAGTAAATAGATGAAACCCACTAGCATGAGTAGGAGTTGTTTGAGCCCTGATGTGCCTACTCATTCATGCTTGTTTGTCATGCCTGCTACTGCTTAGAGTTGAGTCAGGTCTGATTCATCGGCGGTGAATCAGAGGTGTGTGAACATGTCCTACTGTTGAGAGCTAAGTGTGTGAACACGATTTGGTAAAGGTAGCGGTGAAAGGCCATGTGGGAGTACATGGTGGGTTGTCTCATTGCAGCCGTCCTCAGGAACTGAGTTTTGTGTTTATGATCCATGATCAGTTACTACCACACATTGGGCTCCGGGCGCTCCAAGCCCTCTCGACTTATTAATCAACTTGATCTCTGTCCAGGAGTTGCAACTAGTTTCTGGTGTTTGTAGGTAGTGTTAGTAGTCTACCAAGTGGCACCCGGTACAGGTGGGCTTGGGACAGACTAGGCACAGTGGCACAGTGTACCAGCGTAGATCCACCCGTCGAGGTGGGCTTGGGAACCCTGCATACATCGTTTGGGGCCGTGAGCGACACCCCGGCCGGATCTCCTTGCGTATGGAACCCGAATAGGCGATAAACCTGGACAAGAGACTTGTGTGGTTAGTCAGGTCGTGGCCGACTCCCTCGCCAGGCTTCCACTTGAAGGTTGCCGAGATACACGAGGTGTACATCGCGGTAAGTGGCGAGAGCGTGTGTGAAGAAGTACACCCCTACAGGGTTAATATGATCTATTCGAATAGCCGTGTCCGCGGTAAAGGACTTCTGGGTTGCCTGTATAGTTCATAGACAAGTGAAAGTGGATACTCTAAAATACGCAAGATAAGCGTGAGTGCTATGGATGGCGTTCTCGTAGGGAGACGGGAGCGGATCCATAGTGGTGTATTGATATGGTGAATATGTGGACTCGTGTGTGCCACCTCAAAGCTGGCTTGCTGCAGTTAAACTCCACCACCCCCTTTGTTGATAATGATGCATATGTAGATAGATCTGATGTAAGTCTTGCTGGGTACATTTGTACTCACGTTGCTTAATTTATGTTTTTGCAGAGAGACTTCAGTCTCGCTAGTAGTACCGCGTGGACTCCGACGTTTAGCTTGTTACCTCAGCTACGATCTTGTGCCCTCGGCAGGATCTGGTAGATAGTCAGGCTTCTCAGCCTTTTTCGTTTATAGTTGTCTGTACTCAGACATGTTAAGCTTCCGCATGTGCTTTGACTTGTATGCTCTGATTGTTGGGTCATGAGACCCATGTTTGTAATATCTCGCTCCTCGGAGCCTATTGAATAAATACTTGAGTCGTAGAGTCATGTTGTGATGCCAGGTTGTATTTGCACATATCGAGCATATTGTGTGTATGTTATTGAAATGCTTGGTATGTGTGGGATCTGACTCTCTAGTTGTTTATCCTTAGTAGCCTCTCTTACCGTGAAATGTCTCCTAGTGTTTCCACCGAGCCATGGTAGCTTGCTACTGCTCCGGAACACTTAGGCTGGCCGGCATGTGTCCTTCTTCGTTCCTGTGTCTGTCCCTTCGGGGAAATGTCATGCGATGAATACCAGAGTCCTGTTAGCCCGCTACAGCCCGGTTCACCGGAGTCCTGCTAGCCCAGTGCTACAGCCTGGATTCACTCGCTTATGACCGACACGTTCGATGCTGGGTCATGGATGCCTATCCCTGTAAGTCTGTGCCACTTTGGGTTTACGACTAGCCATGTCAGCCCGGGCTCCTTATCATATGGATGCTAGCGACACTGTCATATACGTGTGCCAAAAGGCGCAAACGGTCCCGGGCAAAGGTAAGGCGACACCCGTGGGAATACCGTGCATGAGGCCGCAAAGTGATATGAGGTGTTACATGCTAGATCGATGTGGCATTGAGTCGGGGTCCTGACAGCTTTGGTATCAGAGCTTGACTGCCTGTAGGATTACCAAGCCAAAATGGTCGAAGTTGAGTCTAGAAATTCTTTAGTTATATAAGGGAATTGATTGTGGGATGGAACGTAAGGCTCTTTTTACTCCTTATACCTTATGCCTTCTGATCTGAGTCATATTATCTTTCCTACGGGGTTAAGAACTAGGCCTTCTCTTCTTTCTATTAGGATCACGTGTTACTAATCCGTAGACTTATAAGATTGTTGATTCAAGCCTCAGTTCAGTTCCTACTATCTTATGTATGTTAACTGTTGATCTCGAAACCTTGGAATTGTGCCTCTGAGTGGTTATGCCACCATTTTTGTGAATGTCTCAAATCTTTTCTAAGCATTTATAGCCGTTATGCCGTCCGAGTCATCCCAGGTTTCTAAATAATCTGATGCATTTGCAAAATCCCTTCCTCATGTTCCTGATGTTCCTTGGGCCAGGTTAATCACACTAATTGCTGAGTTGAGGTACTCTATTGCCTCGACATATATGTTGGAATTATTATTATGACCCTGGGTATCTAGAGTATCACCTAGTAATCCAGCCATGCTTTGTGTTCCCAGTGTGATGATTCTGGCCATCATTCTCGAAAGCATCCCGTGATGCCATTTAGTTAGTAGGCATTCTACTCCTGGGTTCTTGAACCCAAGATTTACCCTACTTACCTCATGTTGATAGTAATTGCTAGCTCCCTTAGGTTATTAGTAACCTTTGCGATAGTCCTCGAGATTCGTGGTGTATCCTTCTTCCAAATACCATGAACTGTTTATGGCAGAAGATCTTGACCAAAAGATCACAATAAGAGTGCTCTTGACGAGTTCTCGATTCTATGTTGTGATTCTGCCAGTTCCACCTTTCTGCACGGGTTATCCGGAAGAAATATGTTGAACTCGTTCGACATGCTAATCTATGCATCCACAACTCATAAAATCATATGTTCTTTTGAGTTGTCCCATTTTAGTTGTCTTCCGACCCTCGTCTATCAATTGATAGTCAAGAGTATGCGTGCATTCGTTCATTGATGCCTATTATTCTTGTGTTCCGTCAAGCCATTCTATCCCAGAATGACTAGGAGAAATGAACTCCAGTACCTCATCCATATCTAGGATTGGGTCAAAGTAGTCATACTCCGCAGATCAAATACTAATCCAGTTTTTGTTCTGTTCTACCCTGAAGTATTACCCTCTTTATGTCAAGAAAGTCATAGGAATTACACATCATCTTATGAATTCTTGGTGCAGTGATACTTCTCGCCATCATTATTCATTTCTCGGTCCCCGTGTTGTTGAACCGGAATGCCGACAAGTGAATCGTGATGTGTGAAATCAATACTGCTAGCAACCCCGTTGCTTGGTAGTTAAAGGACAATAATTTCATTCTTAGCATGTTGGTTATTGAATCATCGTTCTAAGATTGATCGTGCTACCTAGTCCATTCTCCTGGTTCACTCCTCGATCGATGAGTTAGGATTATTTCAAATCCTTGCTCTATTGATCATATCGTCTTGCCCTGAAAAGCAGGATTGTCCTCGATCTTAGTAACATATCGGTGGTTCATGATGTTCTGAATATCTTCTTGGAAGTATTACCAGATTGTCACCTGACCGCTATGTTGAGTTCGTGATCAAGTTGGTTTATTCCTGTAAACCACCCCTTCTCCAAGAGTCTGTGTTGGATACCCCTGAGCTAGATGGTTAAGCTGAACAACAACTTGGAGAGTTGGAAGATAAAAGCTTGCCTAACTTAGTTCATTTCCCAAAAGGGATGTCTTGTGTTTGTGTGTGTTGAAGAAAGATGATATTTTCATTGATTGATCCTCGTGGTCAATTGTTGGATCTATTGTCTTACCCCAAACCTTTGATTTGAGTATGGGCTATCATCAAATCAAATCAGAACCAACGATGTTCATAATGTTGTCTTACTCGTGGTTGATCCCCCGAGCATACATCATTATATATTTTTTTGGTCTAACCAATACTATCACCGTGTTCACATGATGGCGGAAGTCCAGTGATATGGAAATTCCGATGAGTTACTGTTGAGCCCATCAGCAGCATTTTGTCTCCCCCATGATTCATGTTGAACATCAACCTAGTGTTGGAAACTTTTATAAGCATTATCTTCATGTCCCATTCGTGAATAATATGTTGGATGAAACAAGTGACTTTCTCTGATTCACGTGCATTTGGAGCAAGTTGCCGCCGTGAGTTCGAGAAAGATTGTTTTTTTTCCTGGTACCATCCCAAGTCAGTCATGCATGTGCGAAGTATGCTATGGTTTGACAGGCTCACAACCTTCATTCCATATGTGTCCCTAGCACACCAAGCCACTGATTGAATTGTTCAAGGAGAAGAAGTTTCTTCATAAGAGCTAATCATATGACTTATGTAAGGACTTCGTTAACCGCAATGATGGTTTCCCAACCTGAACTCGGTAGTGTTTTATTATAAGATTACTACGTGGTCATGCTTGTCTGGGACAGCGTGTTCACATGTGTGTAGCAGAACCAGCTCATGTTTTGGAGCTCGCTATCGTACTTCATTTCCCGAGAATCTCGCAACGTCATCTCGTCGATTTGTGTTGCAAACTTTCATTTTTCTTCCTAGGCTCGATGAGTCTGGATTATTCTGACACCAACCAGATCTGAATCTCAGGCAGATATGATGGTTGGAACATTTCCCAAGAACTATAATAATGGTCTCTCTGTAACCGGTAAAGTGGATGTCGTGGCTAACACACCCAGCCGGAAGACCTATTATTGTAGTATCTTGATTGAGGAAGTTGGCCACCTCCCCATGAGGATTTCTTATGGATTTACTTCCGTAGTTATTCCTTATGATTTTTGTGTTCCTGAAGTCTGACCTTTTACTTGATGTTCTAGATATCAAACCGTCTCTATGAATGGGTTACGCTAGCACATCAAGGAGAACATTAGAAGCGGAGTGCTAAATTTCTCTCGGTCGATCATCCAGATTTTGTCCCCTTGGCCCGCCAAGGTGAAATCTAAGAAGCTGTTATCTTCCTATGCATCTGCATCGTCCATCACTATCCATCAGGGTAGCATGTTGTGTTGCCAGGATCCTTGACACGGATATTGGTAATACCTTGATGAATATGGAAATGCTCAAGTTCTTGAGAGCACGCTCAAGCGCTAGGTGTTATCACCGGCACCAACTGGGTTTGCTCTCAGCTTCCTCGGTTACGCTATAAATTTTCAAATAGTAGACTCACTCTCTACTGTTGAGCTTCTTCCCAGTTACTAAAATCATTCCTTGTGTTGTTTTCAACAAGGTAATCCACATCATCCATTCTAATCTGGGTATGCCATTCTACCAAACCCCTACTAACGATCGCTCGAGAATTGCCTTAGGCTGGTATAAAGATTTTCGATGATCTCTGAATCAAAGGTAATTCTTTCTGCCACTTAAGGTAATAATCTACGAATCATCCTCCTCCAGGATGTCCCGCTGTGGCACTATGGCAACTCAACTCCTTGCTACATTGACAACCGTTCACCACCCTTTTCAGCGTGGAATTGTTGTCTACCTAGTGAACCCTCGTCATTTGTTCCACTCCATCCCTCTAGATGTGTGTTTTGTGTCTCAGCTCGAGTGGTGTTACTATGCCTCATTCTGCGAGTTGATCCTAAGTTGTTCGATCTTCGAGAAGATCGATCCTTCTAGAGTCTCCTTCTCCTCTCGTGGTCGTGTTGGCTGGAGTTCTCAGAGCAAGACGACAAGAAAAAGATGGTGATTGAATCAACATTCATTTGAAGTGCAACCTGGATCGTGAATATTGTGTTAGTTTGCATTCCCCCTTCATCTTACCCTACGCTTGAATCTCGGGACGAGATTTTTGCTTAGTGGGGGTGAGTTGTCACATCCCTAGCTTCTGGTGCTGCCTAGTGTTTGCATCATGTTTAAATTTTTGAACTTGAACTGGGGAAATTTGGAAGCCTCAAAACCCTAAATAAAAGAAGGGCAAAAACCCTAAAATCGCATTCATTGTTCCAAAATGCTCTTCTTAAATGTTTGATAATTTTGGCAAAGGGTTCTGGTCCCAACCAAAATATTGAACATCTTTAAGGACTTAATCTTGGGACTTTGAATTTAAATCATTAGCTATTTGAATTTGAATTATATTCATATAACTAGAATATAATTTGAAATACCCCTGAAATATTTTATGAGCTTTTGGAAAAGTCCATCTAGCAAAATAAAAATATTCAGAGGAGTTTTTGGCATTGTTTGAATTATTTTAAATTCAAAACAGTGGCAAAATAAATTTAAAAAAATAAAACAAACAGAAAATAAAACAGAGCACATACCTGGCCACTTACCTGGCCTTACCTGGTAGCCCACCAGCAGCCCAGTCCACCAGAGCCGGCCCAGCCCAACCTAGCGAGGGGCAGGTTTGTCTTCAACCCCTCGCCAGGAGGACAAGTCGTGGCAGAGCGCGCGTCGCCGGTCGCCACCTCCTACTTCGACGTGTCCCAGCCGCCCCCGACCTCTCCAGCGCACCGTTGGAACGCCCTCGACCCCCTCGACCGCTATCCCTTCTCTCTGCTCGCTCTAGCTCTCTCCCTCTCTCGATTTGGAGCACCACCGAGAGCCACCGGAGGGCGCCGTCGTCGCATCCATAGCCACCGGCCACCCCTCGCCCTTCCGCTGAGCTCAGGAGCTCCGCCTCGACCCCCTCTTCCTCCCCACCGAGCCAAGCTCCTCGGGAAGCTCTGCATCGCCTCCACACCATCGTCTTCGTCCTCGACCGTTGCCGATGGTCGCCGTCAATTCGCCGTCACCCGTGCGTTCCCGAGCTCGTCGATGACCCCACCTGATGCGTTGTGAGATCCTCCATCTTTCCCCCTCCTCCCCGAGCTCGTTCCTGTCCTCTAGCTATGCCAGCCGCCGTACCCGAGCACCGCCGTCCGCCATGGTCGTTGCTCTCGCAGCCACCGTGCGTCTCCGCTCGAGCTTGAGCCTTCGGCGTGCTCCTGGAGCAACGGCGAGTCCAACGGAACCCCTAACTAGCTCCCCCATGCACTGGAACCACGCGGCCGCCCATGCCCGAACTCCGGCCACCGCATCACTCGATGCCGTGCTCAACTCCGGCCACCCCAGCCTCTGCCACCGCCACCGTTGGATGCGCCACTCCACCCTCTCCCCGTAGCTGCTCCCTGCGCGCCAAAAGAGCCCCTGTAGGTGGATTCCGCAGCGCACCGCCGCATCTGGACTCACCGGCATCATGACGCCGGCGGTTTTGACCGTTGACCTTGACCGAGTGGGCCCAGGTTGACTCCCCCTAGGTCTATGACAAGTGGGGCCCGCTCTGCTAATTAACTCAGGTTAGCACTAACTAATATTAGTTAGTTGAACTAACTACTGACACGCAGGGCCCACAGGTCAGTTTGACCTGGACCAGGCCGTTGACCTGCTGACATCACTATGAGGTCATGCTGACGTAATAATTCCTTTCTAGAATTTAAATAAATCTTAAATTATTTATTAATTCCAGAAAATATTCAAAACTTCTAAAATTCATAGAAAATCAACCGTAACTCCAAATGAAATAATTTATATATGCAAAATGATCAGAAAAATCCAATCTATCCATCTGTACCATTTTCATACATGTTAGAACAACTTATGACTACTGTTTAGGACAATTCAATTAAATGGCATGTAATAAATCACATATGGAGTTTGAATTTGAATCTTGGATTCAAACCAACTTCATTTAATCTGGTTGCTAGTTGCATTAGCACAAACCACAGCATATTGTCATGTCATGATCATGCATCATATTGTTGCATTGCATTGATTGTGTTCTTCCTTGTTTGCCGGTATTTGTCCCCTCTCAGTAGACGTGGTTCCGACGATGAGTTCGATGACACCGATGAAGAACTATACTATCTTCAGAAGTGCCAGGCAAGCAAAACCCCCTTGTTCATTCCGATACAATCCCACTCTCTCGCTCCTGCTCTATTTTACTGCATTAGGACAACAACGATTCATCTGTTACTTGTTGCGGTAGCTGAACCCCTTTATCCTTTGCATGACCTATCATTGCCACAGTAAATAGATGAAACCCACTAGCATGAGTAGGAGTTGTTTGAGCCCTGATGTGCCTACTCATTCATGCTTGTTTGTCGTGCCTGCTACTGCTTAGAGTTGAGTCAGGTCTGATTCATCGGGGGTGAATCAGAGGTGTGTGAACATGTCCTACTGTTGAGAGCTAAGTGTGTGAACACCATTTGGTAAAGGTAGCGGTGAGAGGCCATGTAGGAGTACATGGTGGGTTGTCTCATTGCAGTCGTCCTCAGGAACTGAGTTCTGTGTTTGTGATCCATGATCAGTTACTACCACACATTGGGCTCCGGGCGCTCCAAGCCCTCTCGACTTATTAATCAACTTGATCTCTGTCCAGGAGTTGCAACTAGTTTTGGTGTTTGTAGGTAGTGTTAGTAGTCTACCAAGTGGCACCCGGTACAGGTGGGCTTGGGACAGACTAGGCACAGTGGCACGGTGTACCAGCGTAGATCCACCCGTCGAGGTGGGCTTGGGAACCCTACACACATCGTTTGGGGCCGTGAGCGACACCCCGGACGGATCTCCTTGCGGATGGAACCCGAATAGGCGATAAACGTGGACAAGAGACTTGTGTGGTTAGTCAGGTCGTGGCCGACTCCCTCGCCAGGCTTCCGCTTGAAGGTTGCCGAGATACACGAGGTGTACATGGCGGTAAGTGGCGAGAGCGTGTGTGAAGAAGTACACCCCTGCAGGGTTAATATGATCTATTTGAATAGCCGTGTCCGCGGTAAAGGACTTCTGGGTTGCCTGTACAGTTCATAGACAAGTGAAAGTGGATACTCTAAAATACGCAAGATAAGCGTGAGTGCTATGGATGGCGTTCTCGTAGGGAGACGGGAGCGGATCCATAGTGGTGTATTGATATGGTGAATATGTGGACTCGTGTGCGCCACCTCGAAAGAGTTACTTGCTGTCGTAGTTCAGGATAGCCACCGAGTCAAAGCTGGCTTGCTGCAGTTAAACTCCACCACCCCCTTTGTTGATAATGATGCATATGTTGATAGATCTGATGTAAGTCTTGCTGGGTACATTTGTACTCACGTTGCTTAATTTATGTTTTTGCAGAGAGACTTCAGTCTCGCAAGTAGTACCGCGTGGACTCCTACGTTTAGCTTGTTACCTCAGCTACGATCTTGTGCCCTCGGCAGGATCTGGTAGATAGTCAGGCTTCTCAGCCTTTTTCGTTTATAGTTGTCTGTACTAAGACATGTTAAGCTTCCGCATGTGCTTTGACTTGTATGCTCTGATTGTTGGGTCATGAGACCCATGTTTGTAATATCTCGCTCCTCGGAGCCTATTGAATAAATACTTGAGTCGTAGAGTCATGTTGTGATGCCATGTTGTATTTGCACATATCGAGCATATTGTGTGTATGTTATTGAAATGCTTGGTATGTGTGGGATCTGACTATCTAGTTGTTTATCCTTAGTAGCCTCTCTTACCGGGAAATGTCTCCTAGTGTTTCCACCGAGCCATGGTAGCTTGCTACTGCTCCGGAACACTTAGGCTGGCCGGCATGTGTCCTTCTTCGTTCCTGTGTCTGTCCCTTCGGGGAAATGTCACGCGATGAATATCGGAGTCCTGTTAGCCCGCTACAGCCCGGTTCACCGGAGTCCTGCTAGCTCAGTGCTACAGCCTGGATTCACTCGCTGATGACCGACACGTTCGATGCTGGGTCATGGATGCCTGTCCCTGTAAGTCTGTGCCACTTTGGGTTTACGACTAGCCATGTCAGCCCGGGCTCCTTATCATATGGATGCTAGCGACACTGTCATATACGTGTGCCAAAAGGCGCAAACGGTCCCGGGCAAAGGTAAGGCGACACCCGTGGGAATACCGTGCGTGAGGCCGCAAAGTGATATGAGGTGTTACATGCTAGATCGATGTGGCATTGAGTCGGGGTCCTGACATAATCATGTTTTCCTTTCCATTCTTTTGTTTAGCCCTTCCTGAATCTGACTTAACTGAGCAGAGATAATTCCCTGCTTAGGTAGGCACCTTGTTGTACCACTCTGTCTGTAAGACCCTGTTACTATTGTTGATGACATTTTGTTAACCACCGATGGGTGATAACTTTTCCAATTGGTTCGCCTCGTTCAACAAGGAGGAAAATTTCTCTCTTCGTTCCCCGTCCTTGGTACCGACATTGTTCCCAGCATAGCTAACAAGCTATTCATTGACATGCCTCCCTGTCGCAGTTGTGCAAGATGTCACCACCCTTCCTACTTTCAACTCACATGGTGGGCCCATAACCCACAGGTCCACTGGATCTAAACCTGACTCTTCTTTACAACCCGGATTCTAATGTATCCTGTGCACCTGACTTCGTATGTGATTCACGAGCTAAATGATATACCATTATTCATCCTGGAATCAAACACCATGTTATTCTCGTTGTTCAAACCCCCATTCCAGCTTCTGTCTAGTCATCGAATGATTGCCTGCCCGTTTGAAACTTTGGTACCATGGTATATTGCACACAACGAATTCACAGAAATACAACTCGTGGGGTACCTTGTCTATTTTCCATTGAGTCACCGTCAGATGCCCAGCTTTGTGGAGATGCGTTCTTCCGCAGCTTTTCCCCTGGGTCGGGTTCGTAGGATGGTGGAGATACCGAAGAAAGGATGACGACTTGATCATGGTGATTTGAACCAGAGAAATGAAGACATCAACGAAAGGGATCAACCTCTTCCAAAGGGCAACCAAGACCGAGAGGACTTGTTAGGTTTTTCGCTACCAGCACCTTCCCCCCCTTACTCCACCGCTTAAATCTCGGGGCGAGATTTCTTGTAGTGGAGGAGAATTGTGACGCCCGGGTAATTAAGCTACAGTAACCATCTACTAATGATGCCACGTCACCTCGATTACTTACACTAAAGTAGATGCTAATTATATATATATATATACAAAATTAAAACAAATTGTAAATTAAAAGAAAATAAATATAAAGAAAAGGGAATAACGAAAAACAAAACCTAAAAGAAAAAAAAAGGAAAAGGGCCTTCCCCAGCTGGGCCGACCCAGCTGGCCACCAGGCCAAGCCCTCCCGGCCTCCCCCACTGGCCCAACCGGCCGCCCCCATTCTCCTTATCTCCCCCGAAACCCTAACCCACCCCCACGACCCCCACTCCCTCGTTCCCTCCCCCTCCCGATCCGATCTGGATCGGGGAGACGACCCCACCGCCCGGAATGAACCACGTCGCCACGCCCCACCCTCGTCGTCGTTGCCCCCTTCATCCCTGTCATCTAGCTCCGTGGCCGGATCGACCAAGGCCGCCCCGACGCCGCGCCCCGACCCCGTCGCCACCACCACGACACCGCCGTGCACCACCGCCTCGCCGAAGGCCACGTCGCCGGAACGCTTCCTCGCCGGCCTCCACCTCGCCACCGCGTCGCCGTCGTCTCCGTCTCCTCCTCGACAACCACTGCCTTGACCCTACGGCCCGCGGTGAGGCTCCGGCCTTATCTCCTCCCTCTCCCCCATCGACGACCGCACCGGAGCTCTGCTCCCCCTCGTGCTCCGGCCACCCCCCACTGCTACCACTTACCCTGTTGGATGCGTGTGAGCGCCAGCGCTTGAACACCCTCTTCAGCGCGCCAATCCATCACCGGACAGCGAGTCCCGACCCCATCCGCCCGCTCACCGCCGACCCCTGCCGCTACTCCCTGCTGCCGTCGCCGTGCCCAGCCACCACTGCCACAGCCCCGTGGCGCGGTTCCCCCTGTAGCTCACCGCACTTCTGGCACCCTCCTGCCGGCGCACCCGCACCCCATCTCCGGCTGCCACGGCCGGCCGTCCCGCCCGCTCGTGCCCCGGCCATCCTCGGTTGCGTGCACCCGTCCGGCGCTCCACCCGAGCCCCCCCCCCTCACTTGCTGCCACTCCGCCGCTCCCTGCCAGTGGCTCTGGCTGCCGGCGCTGGTGTGCGTCGTGCGTGCCCAGCGCCCTCTCGAGCTCGTGCCCGTTTGGGCGCTCACGCCACTACCCGCTAGTGTCCGCCCCGCTTGGCCCCGATGGGCCACTGCCAGGGGGCCCCACGCCCCTTTTGATTAAAACGAAAATGGAAATTAAAAATAATAATAATAATAAAATAAATGAATAATAATTTAATTAATTAATTAATTAATTAATTAATTTTGATTAATTAAACTAGACAACTAATTAAACTAATTAATCATGATTAGTTAGTCTAGTCAATGTCGAACGGGACCCACTGGTCAGGTTGACCAGTCAACCCCTGTTGGCTGCTGACGTTAGCATGACATCATGCTGATGTCATAAATAAAATTTCGAATTAATTTAAATAATTAATTAAATTCTAGAAATTAATAAATTCTTTTGAAAATCATATCTTTTAATCCGTAGCTCGGATGGAAGAACTTTGTACATGAAAATTGCTCAGAACGACGAGACGAATCTGGATACGCAGTCCGTTCGCCCGCCACGCATCCCTAGCATAGCAAACCTGCAACATTTCACCTCCGGTTCATTTGTCCGAAAACGCGAAACACCGGGAATACTTTCCCGGATGTTTCCTCCCTTTGTCGGTATCACCTCCTACCACGTTAGGGCACACCTAGTACCGCGCATTGTCTTGTCATGCACCATCATGCTTATGTTTGCATTATATTTATTGTTTCTTCCGCCTCTTCTCTGGTTAGACACCGAGACCGATGCCACTGCTACCCAGTACGACTATGGTGTTGACGACCCCTCCTTCTCGGCTGAGCTTCCAGGCAAGCCCCCCCCCCTTGATCACCAGATATCGCCTATTCTTCTCCATACTACTTGAATTAGAGTAGTGTAGCATGTTACTGTTCGGTTACTCCTATTCTGTTGCATAGCCTGTCATTGTTGCTACAGTCATTGATACCTTACCCGCAGTCCTACATGCTTAGTATAGGATGCTAGTTTGTCATTATTGGCCCTACATTCTTGTCAGTCTGCCTTGCTATACTATTGGGTCGTGATCACTTGGGAGGTGATCGCGAGTATATACTACATATATACATACTATACAGATGGTGACTAAAGTCGGGTCAGCTTGTTGAGTACCCACAAGTGATTCCGATGTGGGGGCTGGAAGGACAGGTGGCTCCATCCCGGTAGAGGTGGGACTGGGCTCCCGACGTCCCCCGACTATTACTTTGTGGCGGAGCGACAGGGCAGGTTGAGACCACCTAGGCGAGAGGTGGGCCTGGCCCTGGTCGGCGTTCGCGGTTACTTCATAATAACAGATTTAACGAGATCTTGGTATCTGATCTGAGTCTGGCCACTGGCCTATATGCACTAACCAACTACGCGGGAAAGATATGGGCACTCGACATTGTGGTATCAGCCGAAGCCTTCTTGACGTCAGAGACGGAGCGACGCGCGCCGGGTTCGACTGCGTTAACGCAACTTCCTTTGTAATGGAGGTTGCTATGTCTGCTTCCGGCCGCCCTCGCAACGTGCAGGTGTGCAATGGGCGATGGGCCCAAACCCCTGCGCGCATAGGATTTAGACCGGCATGCTGACCTATCTGTTGTGCCTAGGTGGGGCTGCGACATGTTGATCTTCCGAGGCCGGGCATGACCCAGGAAAGTGTGTCCGGCCAAATGGGATCGAGCGTGTTGGGTTATGTGGTGCACCCCTGCAGGGAAGTTTATCTATTCGAATAGCCATGTCCCTCGGTAAAAGGACGACCCGGAGTTGTACCTTGACCTTATGACAACTAGAACCGGATACTTAATAAAACACACCCAGACAAGTTCCACAGACAACCCGGTGATCGCTTTTCCACAGGGCAACAAGGAGAGGATCGCCGGATACTATGCGATGCTCCTTGGAGGACTTCAATCTACTATCTTCTACATGCTGTAAGACGGAGGCTGCCAGAAGCGTAGTCTTCGATAGGACTAGCTATCCCCCCCTTATTCTGGCATTCTGCAGTTCAGTCCACCGATATTGCCTCTTTACACATATACCCATGCATATGTAGTGTAGCTCCTTGCTTGCGAGTACTTTGGATGAGTACTCATGGTTGCTTTTCTCCCCCCTTCCCCCTTCCCTTCTACCTGGTTGTCGCAACCAGATGTCGGAGCCCAAGAGCTAGACGCCACCGTCGACGACAACTCCTACTACACCGGAGGTGCCTACTACTACGTGCAGCCTGTTGACGACGACCAGGAGTAGTTTAGGAGGATCCCAGGCAGGAGGCCTGCGCCTCTTTCGATCTGTATCCCAGTTTGTGCTAGCCATCTTATGGCAACTTGTTTAACTTATGTGTGTACTCAGATATTTTTGTTTCCGCTGACTCATCTATGATCGAGCCCTTGTATTCGAGCCCTCGAGGCCCTTGGCATGTAATATGATGCTTGTATGACTTATTTATGTTTTTAGAGTTGTGTTTTGATATCTTCCCGTGAGTCCCTGGTCTTGATCATACATGTTTGCGTGCATGATTAGTGTACGATTGAATCGGGGGCGTCACAATGGTCCCACATCACATACACACAACAAGTGTGGCAAGATTCCCTTAGGCTTGCCAACTTGTGGCTCTCATTTTGAAGAACTAACCTTAGGAATGTTTGGCAACATTGTATGGCAAAGTGTGGCACTCCTAGGCCTAGAACCAAAAAAACCTATATATATAGCTAATACACCCACATTAATTATATATCCAATATCGCCCTCTCATCATCTATGCCTTCTGCTTCATCTCTCAGACGCGCGCACAATGGCGAAGACAGGGGCAGGAAGGGCCCTGCCCCCCCTAACATCACTATATATTGAGGCTAATATGAATGTGATCATTAGACAATTGCTGATAAAAATGGTTTAAGTTCATGAATTGGCCCTCCTCTTGAAGGATTAGCAATGCTTGCCCCCTAGCTCATTTATTTTTCATGGCTCCGCCACTGCACGCAACAGTGCACGTTCTCGCTCCACTCTCTCTAAATATCGATCTCGCACTTGTGCACTCCTTCATACTCTCCCTCCACTCGGCCCCTCGCACCATCTTCTAGCCCCCCACCGGATTTTGCCACATGTACAATCTAGCCGACTCCATGGTTGAACTTAAGCATAATGCACAAACCTCAAAACAACAGTGGTTCTTCTTTGTTCTAGAATCTTTCGTATCATAATTGCCCAAACTTTTTTCTAGTTTAATTGCCATTATTTGTTTTTTACTTTATGCATTACAATGCACAATTCCATGAATCATAAAATAGATTAAGGGCTTCTTTGATTCAAAGGATTTTCAACGGAATTTTGGAGGATTCTAATCCTTAGGAATTTTTCCTATCTTGGTTGTTTGATTCGTAGGATTGTACCATAGGAATTTTTTCATATGCTTCATTTGCACTAGATTTCATAGGAAACATCCCATCCACTCAAACCTCTTTGAAAGAATTCTGCATTTTTTCTATGCACAATCAAACACTTGTACAATCCTGTAGGATTCAAGATGACATTCCACTATAATCCCATGTTTTCATATTCCCGTGTTTTGGAAATCCTACGAATCCAAGAGGCCCTAGCTTTTTTATAAAAACTAATTGATTTTGAATGATATGAACTGTAAGAATTAAACGAAGGTCTACATCAGGAATATATGACTTAGAGCTTACATGCTATACTGTGGTATTTATTCATAATTTGATTGCAAAATCTGATGCGTGCAATGCACATGTACCTTACTAGTACTTCGAGTGTGTGCAAAACACGTAAATTAGAATTCCAATGGCACGCTACACAGTGTCTCTCTTACAGTTCATGAAGCCAGGTGGCACATGTGGAGGCGTTGCCGCGCCTCCTTGTGTGGATTGATCACAGTGATGTGCTAGTGGTTCTAGAAGAATGTACTCGTCCTCCCTGAGCCATACTGGCGGTACATGCACGAAGCAAAGATGTGCACGCATGCCACACACACACTCATTCCCTCGCACGCACACGCGGGTACACGGGCGGACGCAATTTTGTACCAAGATCCACCCCATGTGATAATTTGATGCATGTAAAGTCGTTCAATTCATTGATGGTCAATTAATACAGCGCATGCAAATTGAGTGGACCTAAGGGCGGAAGAAAGACATTACTACTCCACTGCGCGCGTGCGAGTAGTTAAATCATGGGTTGCTAGTAGTACTTCCATTGGTCTCCTTCATATTTTACACATTTGAGCAGTGTAGTCTACTTGAAATTTATGTTCCACTAAACTCATCGGGGGCCGTTTCGGGCCTCGAAACCAAAACCATCAATTAATCTTTACCTTGTTCCCATCACATTCGAAAGTACTAGTGCTACAATTAAGTGCAAGCCTGCTCACACCTACTAGTACATACCAAACCTGAACGGGTTCCCACTATGCAGGTATTAGTACTAGTGCTAGTACTTAGGTTATTAAAAGGGGAACTACCTAACAGAAAAATACTCTACCTTTCCTCCTCATAAGTGCTTCTTCTTCGTCCGTCCTTGCCATGGCCGGTGAGCAGAGCTCTAGGTCGAGAACTACTCGTAACAAGGGAGCGGTAACCAAGGCTGTGGAAAAAAAGAGGGCTCACCGCCACGCAGAGACCTTGAAAGATCTCTCACGGGCAGGCGATGGCTCCCAGGAGCGCCCTAGCCGCGGAGGCGAACATGCTGAGCCGGTGGCGCTGGATTGTTATCCCTCCACGGCATGCCCGATCAGCTCAATAAGCAACTCAATAAGCATAAGGAGTTCATCCATGGCTTGGTGGAGCTGCTGAAGGAGAGCCTCGACGACATGCCCGCTGAGCTCAATAAGTAGGGGGAGTTGACCGCCAGCTTGGTGATGCTGCTGAAGAAGAGCATTGCCTCGGAGAAGAAGGCGACCGGAGAAATCCTGCAACTTCAGGAGGACAAGGCGGAGCTCTGCCACGAGCTCGACCTGTTGAAGGAGAAGAACGCCGGCTGGAAGAAGCTTCATGAGAATAGTAGTTCCTCAATGAAGATGCTACAGGCCCTCGTCATGGAACAAAAGGAGGAGTTGGCGAAGCTCCGCATCGAACACCGGACTGCTGTCAAGGTACGTAATGCGGCCATGGAATAGATGATGAAGGCTCACGTCGAGAAATCCCGCGTCATGGATAGAATGAAAGAAGATGGCGGAGGTGACGCACAAGGAGATGGAGGTCGTGGAGGCAATGAAGAAGCAGTTACGAATCCGCGGCGAATTAGATCATTTGGGGTGATAATCTTCCTTCTTCTTTTGCTCTTGTGTTTCATCTTTTGCTTCGGGTGTTTGCCGCACGTGTCACGTTCTCTGCGAGCCATGAATAGAACAATGCTAACAATGAGATGACTAGAAAATTAGATAATTTTTATTGCCATATGGCACTGGGATGCCATGTTTCGTGCTCCTCCGTCGTAGTAGTACTACTCCAGTGGAAAACTTGAGTATACTGCACGGTTCTTTGCTCCTCCTCAGGTCGTCTGCACATCTATACGAGCAGTCAAATCACAAGGCCCCGCCTTCCAGCAGTAATGAGCCATCAAATCACAAAGGCCCTCGCCTCTCATGAAACCGACCAAGCTAGACTGCCCCGCCCTATAGCCTTTTAAAGAATGTATACTTTTGTACAATAGTAGTATTGATGGATTGCGCCATGGAGCAAAACTTGAAATTAAGAAAAGGCGGTACATATAGAGAGTGCTTGTCGCCAAATTATGCATATAGTACTATTAAAAAAGCTAGTCACAATAATGGTGTCCAGCACAACCCACCCCTCAAATAAAACTAAGCACCCTGGAATTCTTTGACAAAACTAAGCACCCTGAAATTCTTTGACAACTAAACTGCTGGCTATATGATGTTGGCCATATATATTGTACGTATATAATGTGAAAAAATGAGTGGTAGTACTATACCAACTAAAAGATGAAATGTAAGAAATACTAGTATGTACGTACTAAAGAGTTAATGTAACGAGAAAAAACATAACATAGTTCTGCCGGGGGCACAGCACAACACACCCCTCAAATTAAACTAAGCACACCTGAAATTAAACTATGCAACTAATCCAGTAGACACTGCATTAGAACCACCATGAGCAACGACACTGCCACCTTACTCGGAGTCCTCATCGATGTCCTCCACTTCGTCCTTGCCCCTCTTCCTCTTGGCCGATACTTCTTTGCTTGTACCACACACTTAGCTCTTGCTATTCATCCAACCCTTGTAGATATTGAAACAAAGGTAGCCATACATTGTAGCATAGTGGATGTGGTCTATATCTAGTACATTCCACTGCCATGCATGATGATGAAACATGTACGGAGGTTTCTCCAGTTTATTGTACAAAGGATGAACCATGGCTCCTGCCAGGGTCAGCATTGAAGGATGACCACTGGAGGGCAGCAACCGATTCTTTTGGAGGTCAAAGGGGTTGCCTACAACGAGGCCTATCTGACCTAGGACTCTTTCATCATTCATAAAGTCTACAGTAACGAATTTAACTGGGACGCTCTTGAGGAAGTTCTTAAAATCCTGGCATTCAACGTCGGCATGGCATATGTGGTAGACCAAGCATAAGTCATGCACGCAAACCTGGATCATGGTGGGCTTCTTCTTCTCTTCCTCCTTTAGATCCTTCTCTCGTCCCAGGACTGCGGTGTACTCAACATCTAGCCCAGCGACCCACTCGTCATTTGAGTTTTCGAACATGCGTCTGAAACGAGCAAGGCATCCTTTCATCATCGCGGAAGAACGGGTGTAGATGACGTCGAACTCATCGCTGGTGATGGTTATAACCTTGTACTCACCGCCGATCATGGAGATTTGGGTCGCCATGGATTTGGGAGGAGGGTTAGGATTAGTGGTACTGTCGTAATGTGAAAGGACGGGACGACTAGGAGCGAACTTCCATAATTAATGTTAAAGGACGTGCGGGGACGAGTAGGAGCGAACTGCCAGCGTGCGAACGGCAGGGTAGTGGCTTTCCATTCTCCCATGATACGGGCTTCTGAGAGCCCATCTGAGATTGAACGGTTGCATGGCATGATTCTAGACCTATGGGTGGATATCCTATCCTGGAGGGTTATTCTGCAAATTTTCAGCAACTTAGCATGCGACCGTTCGATCTCAGATCCAAGGGCTGCCAGCAGCCCGTATCATGGTCGCACCTACCACGATCGTCGCCTCACTCACGTGGTCTCTCCCTTGGAGATTTAACAAGGTGCGTTAGGCTATCTGATGTTGGCATGTCATACATAGTCATCACTTAGTCACTCATACTACAACAAGGTTAGCTATAAGGTTGGCTATAAGTGTTTTTTTACTTCTCTCTGTCTCTTTCTTCGTAGTACTTATTGCATTTGCCAAGGAGTGAGCTCTTCCATTGAAATGGTGTTCAGATGAGGTGCTAAGGGCATTAAATGGCTTAGCAATCAAGTGCCCAATGCATAGGTGCTTAGTTTTTTGTTACTAAGTTTGCTTCATTTAATTAGCTATAGACCCAAAATTGTCTTTTCACCTAGACATGCGCTTAGCACCGTTTCTTCCTTGGGTCACCAAACTAGTCTCTCTCTTCTCAATTAACTTGCCACATCGGACTTTATGCCTATGTGGCAAGCTTAGCACCTGTAGGAGCAAGTAAGTACAATAGTGGGCTATAAGCCCGCTTTACACGGCATTTTTGCATATGTGGAGGAAAGAGGCAAGGAAAAAGTGGAGAAGTGGGCTCTCATGCAAGAGCCAGCCTCTACATGGTGGAGCATTGGGAGAGGCACCTGTATGGAGGTGGTCAGGAATCCCGAGACTAACACGGTCGTAGTGCCGCAGATAAAATGATAATGGCAAGTCAGATCATGGAGCCCCACCTGTCCAGCAGTAACTCGCTGTCAAATCACATAGCCCTACGTTTGCAGCAGCCTACTCCCTCATCTTCTCGCGTCTCTGTTGAACCGACTAGGTGGAACTGCCCCACCTACCGCACAGGAAAAGCCCTGCCCTCGACTTTTAAATAGTACAGTATACTAATTTTGTATCCAGGGATTGCGCCATGGAGCAAAGCCTCAAGAAAATGGCGGTACACATGTACGGAGTATATAGCATGCCCGTCGTGTTCGCATCACACCCCAGACGGTCGGTCGGTCTGGCACGCTGCTCTCCTAATGGAGCACGTGTCATATTGCATTTGCACACACATGTGGGACCGCAATTGAGAACTGACCATAGGCATACTCCCCGGCCCCGCAAGTCCGGTGACTTAATAGAAGAGAGAGACGAGCGATAGTACTAGAGAAGTGTTGTACTACATTGGTGCCTGGACAATCCCTGCAAGACATGGAAGATCAGTTCATCCATGCATGTGACGAGACTCCAACAGACACGCTTGGATTGGCTATCGTCTACATATCGTGCAGGCTGTGTTGTACAGGGATGTAGTTCTGGTGAGAAATCTAAAAAAAGGTTTCTTGTCATCTCGCAAAATTAGGTGTCATGTGCTTCGGATCACTGCGAGGGTTAAACAACGACAACTAAGTTGGGCTAGTCATTGGGGGCACATGCACGAAGACTAATCGCCTGCCATCTAGGTCAAGCCGGCTATGTTAATTAGGACATCTATCGACGCACCCCTTTTCTACGAGTTTATCTTTAATTTGAGCTTTGATCCTCGTCTAGTTTGTCCGTCAGGATTCATGTTGTCTCCTTTGGGCAGCGAGGTTATGATTTCTTGTCATGTGGAATTTTTTCGTGTTATATGCTATAATCAGATCAAAATGACTTCAACTGTGCCTCCGGGGCACATGCATGAAGACTTAGTACAACACTTCTCTAGTACTATCGCAATGGAGAAGAGGGAGAGGCGATACGGTGGTTTTGGAATGGAGATGATGGAGAGGAGAGGAGGTGTTTCTGCAATGGAGAAGAGGGAGAGGAGCGTGCGACAGCGATTTAGGATTGGAGGAGAGGGCCGGCGCGCTGTGAGTGGATCAAAATAAAAATCAATTTACCCTTCAATTAAGAAAGCGACCCCACATTAACTAGTCTCCCTTTTATTCCGGGTCATAATTGACCATGATTTTCGCAAATAAAATATATGTTATACATTGCAAAAATAATATAATTTGGAAGTACATTCAGATACGAACCAATTGATACAATTTTTGGTGACATTCATTCACATTTTTCTTGTCAAATACAGTACATTGTCAAACTTTGGCCCAAAATACCCAAAACAAAAAAATACTTCCAAGACCAGCGCCGCTCTTCCGCTCTTCTCCTCTTAAACCACCGCCGCTCCTCTCATGTTCCAATATAAATCCAGTGCCGCTCCTCTCCTCTTCCATTTCAAAACCACCGCCCCTCCTCTCATGTTCCAATCCAAACCAGCGTCGCTCCTCTCCCATTCTAATCCAAAACCAGCGTTGCTCCTCTCCTCTTCCATTCAAAAATCACCACCGGCGAGTGAAGATGCTGTGGAGAAGTAGATCGATGGAGGAGTACAACTGATATGTGAGGATCGCAGACGGCGACCCTGTGAAGCTAGCTAGGATGTTGGAGATACAGTCTTGGTTTGACAACAAGGACCAACTAGCGGCGACGGCAACATCCATGGCCAAATATCTGCAAGAAAGCAAAAAGGCGACGATACTCCCGGACGGAGTCGCGCGGGAGTACATAGAGCTGCTGCTCTGGGCCATGGAGCAAACAGATTCACCGAATCCGATCATGAGGGAGCGATGGTGGGAGTATCGATCCCATATGGAGCATCCACCAGAGATTGAAAGATCGAGCATCTATAGGGTGTCGTTTGTGAGGGTGTCGTGCCAGAGCGAGCCGGTGGAGTCTTCGTCGACCGAAACCAACTGCAAGAGGAGAAAAGCAGTTGGCCCGATGATGCTTCCCTGCCATCCTCTCCCTCGTTGTTCACATCGTCTCCCGGGGCGGCTGTCTGCCGCCGAGGAATAGGAGGGGACTGCCACCCCCCCCCCCCTAGCCCAATAGTCGGGCAGGTTGTGAATTGTCAGGAGGAGCTTAGGGTTGTCAGTATTTGCATGTTGTGAATGTTTTGTGTTGTGTACTTTGAGAGTACTTTCAGATATGAATGTCTTTTGAATTTCAGATTTGCAGTATTGAGCATATGAAGTATTTTATGAATTCTAGAGATCTATTCTTATCACTTAAAAAAATGTAGTTTCATAGGAGTATAAAAGTGCAGACAATGTGATTCTCAGAGAAGAAACTGCAAGTTTCAGTTTCAGATAACAAACTACAAGTTTAGTTTCAGATAAGAAACTGCAACTTTCAGAGGCAGAGCATTTATATTAACATGGCCTGTTCAAATAGGGTTAACATCATGTTGGAAATTTTATTCATGGTCGAAAATGGAAATGGAACTACCAGCCAGTTAACATCATGTTGATCAACATTCATGCATAGCACATCTTCATATGATGCACAGTCAAAAAGATATGCTATTTTCAAAATGCCCACACAATGTCGAGTGTGTGAAACATAGAGAAAACGAGGGACGAAGTTTTGGCAAGTGTTGGACGTGGTGTGCGTTGATGACAATGAGGACCCACATGTCAATAAAGGCAGAAGGAAAATATTTGGAGGTATTTTCCCTGCACAGGTGATTCTCAGAGAAGAAACTGCAAGTTTCAGTTTCAGATAAGAAACTACAAGTTCAGTTTCAGATAAGAAACTACAACTTTCAGAGGCAGAGCATTTATATTAACACGACCTTTTCAAACAGGGTTAACATCATTTTGGAAGTTTTATTCATGGTCGAAAATGGAACTACCAACCAGTTAACATTTGTCACATCCCCAGTTCAGGCCTTGCTTGTCTTTGCTTTAGCTTCCATGCATCATGTTTAAATTCTTTTGAAAACTTGAAATAGGGATTGCTTAAACCCTAGCATCAAAGGAATTCACCAGGTTCACCTAAAATATTTTCAGTAAGTCCAAATGTCGTTCAAAAATGTTCATCATTTCTGGAAATGCTGGAAACAGTAACCAGAGGTGTTGCACATTTTTCCATGACATATTTGGGATCTGAATTAAATCATATAGTATTTGCAATTGGGCATTTAAATGCTATATATTATTTTAAGTGCTCAATTAATTCTGAACTTAAGTGTGGGCTGCTAGGAATAATCCTAACAGAGCCCACAACTATTTTCAGGATTTTTGGAAACGTTTTTGTATTTTTAATAAAGCCGCAAAGATTACAAAAGAATAAAATAGAAAACTGAAACAAAATAAAGGAGAGAGAGAGAGAGAGAGAACCCCACCTGCGCCTCACCTGTGCTGGCCCAGCCCACCTGGCCAGTCCACTTGGCGGCCTAGCCCACCAGGGGCACCGCTGTCCTCAACCTCTGCCTACTGGCAGAGGCGTGTCGACGCGCCCGTGCCCGAGCCTCCACCTCCTGCTTCGTGCTGGCGGCCTCTCCTTCGGGCCTATCCGCGCCTGGAGACGCCCAGCACCCCCTCGCCCACTCCCCTGCCTCTCTAACCTCTCCCCACCGCTCTGGCTCTCTCTCCCACTGGCCTCCCCTCGCCTCCCCACTTGTCTGGAAGCTCCGCACTCGTCGCGTACATCGTCTCCGTCAACACACACGACGCCGGGAGCCCTGCAGTGACGCCATCGTCGTCGTCTTCACCGACGGGCACCAAAGATCGCCGGCTCCAATTCACTGTCTCCAAGTCGTCCCCGAGCTCGTTGACCATCTCCTCTGCCTCCCTGTGAGCTCCTGCACCTCTCACCCCTCTCCCCGTCGGCATTTTTCTCCTCTAGCCACCGCCCTGTGAGCAACCGTGGCCGCCATCCGCCATGGCCGGCGAGCCCGCACTCCCGAGCTTCCCCTGCTTGCCCCGTGGCATAGGTGTGATTATGCCGCCCCTAGATGCCTCTTGTGCCACCCCGTTCACCGTACGCGAGCTGCAGCCCTGCGCCCACTAGAACCCGAGCCCCGCCGCCGCTTGACCTCATCGCCGAGCCCAACTCCGGTAACCCTAGGGCCTCCTCCACCTCCGTTGGATGCGTTCGAGTGCCAGCTTTCCAACGGTACCGCCCACGGCCCAAACGGTCTCCTGTAGGTGAAACCCGAGCCACTCCGGTGAACATCCGCCGCGCTCTTGGTCGCCGCCGGCTGAACTCCGGCGACTGCCGACGTGGCCGTGATTAGGGCCTAAACATACCGCTAACCAACCCACTGGGCCACTGAGGCGTGGGCCCCACGCCCTAACTAATCCCACTTTTGTTTTTGTTTAGGTTAGTTTAAAACCAAGCGGGACCCACATGCCTGAGTTGACCCGGCTGACGTGGCCGTTGACTGGTCCCACACGTCAGCGACCCTAACCAGCACTGTGACACTGACTAGTGGGACCCCTGGTCAGGTTTGACCTGGATCAGCCCCTTTGACCTGCTGACGTCATGCTTACACATTGCTGATGCAGTTAAGGAATTTCTGGATTAAATATAATTCAGTAAATTCCAGAAAATGCCCAAAACTTCTAAAATTCATATAAATTCAACCGTAACTCCAAATGAGATAAATTATATATGAAAAATGATCAGAAAAATCCAAACTATCCATCTGTAGTGTTTTCATGCATGTTAGAACAACTTATGACTACTGTTTAGGACAATTCTATTAAATGGCATTTTAGAAATCACATATGGAGTTTGGATTTGAACTTAGGGTTCAAACCAACTTCATTTAACTTTGTTGCTAGCTGCATTAGCTCAAAACACCAGCATGTTGCCATGTCATGATCATGCATCATAATGTGCATTGCATTGATTGTGTTTCCTCTCTGTTGCCGGTAATTGTTCCCTCTCGATAGACGTGGTTCCGACGTTGAGTTCGATGACACCGATGAAGAACTATACTATCTTCGGAAGTGCCAGGCAAGCAAAATCCCCTTGTTCATTCCGATAAAATCCCACTCTCTCGCTCCTGCTCTCTTTTACTGCATTAGGACAACAACGATTCATCTGTTACTTGCTGCGGTAGCTGAACCCCTTATCCTCTGCATGACCTGTCATTGCCACAGTAAATAGATGAAACCCACTAGCATGAGTAGGAGTTGTTTGAGCCCTGATGTGCCTACCCATTCATGTTTTGTTTGTCATGCCTGCTACTGCTTAGAGTTGAGTCAGGTCTGATTCATCGGGGATGAATTGGAATGTGGTGAACATGTCCTACTGTTGAGAGCTAAGTGTGTGAACACGATTTGGTAAAGGTAGCGGTGAGAGGCCATGTAGGAGTACATGGTGGGTTGTCTCATTGCAGCCGTCTTCAGGAACTGAGTTCTGTGTTTGTGATCCATGAATAGTTACTACCACACATTGGGTTCCGGTAACTCGACCCCTCTCGGCTTATTAATCAACTCGATCTCTGTCCAGGAGTTGCAACTAGTTTCTGGTTTTTGTAGGTAGTGTTAGTAGTCTACCAAGTGGCACCCAGTACAGGTGGGCTTGGGACAGACTAGGCACCATGGCATGGTGTACCAAGCGTAGATCCACCCGTCGAGGTGGGCTTGGGAACCCTGCACACATCATTTGGGGCCGTGAGCGACACCCCGACCGTATCTCCTTGCGGATGGAACCCGAATAGGCGATAAACCTGGACAAGAGACTTGTGTGGTTAGTCAGGTCGTGGCCGACACCCTCGTTGGGCTTCCGCTTGAAGGTTGCCGAGTACATGTCGTGTAAACGGCGGTAAGTGGTGAGAGCGTGTGTGAAGAAGTACACCCCTGCAGGGTTAATATGATCTATTCGAATAGCCGTGTCCGCGGTAAAGGACTTCTGGGTTGCCTGTACAGTTCATAGACAAGTGAAAGTGGATACTCTAAAATACGCAAGATAAGCGTGAGTGCTATGGATGGCGTTCTCGTAGGGAGACGGGAGCGGATCCATAGTGGTGTATTGATATGGTGAATATGTGGACTCGTGTGCGCCACCTCAAAAGAGTTACTTGCTGTCATAGTTCAGGATAGCCACCGAGTCAAAGCTGGCTTGCTGCAGTTAAACTCCACCACCCCTTTGTTGATAATGATGCATATGTAGTTAGTTCTGATGTAAGTCTTGCTGGGTACATTTGTACTCACGTTGCTTAATTTATGTTTTTGCAGAGAGACTTCAGTCTCGCTAGTTGTACCGCGTGGACTTCGACGTTTAGCTTGCTACCTCAACTACGATCTTGTGCCTTCGGCAGGATCTGGTAGATAGACAGGCTTCTCAGCCTTTTTCATTTGTAGATGTCTGTACTCAGACATGTTAAGCTTCCGCATGTGCTTTGACTTGTATGCTCTGATTGTTGGGTCATGAGACCCATGTTTGTAATATCTCGCTCCTCGGAGCCTATTGAATAAATACTTGAGTTGTAGAGTCATGTTGTGATGCCATGTTGTATTTGCACATATTGAGCATATTGTGTGTATGTTATTGAAATGCTTGGTATGTGTGGGATCTGACTATCTAGTTGTTTATCCTTAGTAGCCTCTCTTACCAGGAAATGTCTCCTAGTGTTTCCACTGAGCCATGGTAGCTTGCTACTGCTCCGGAACACATAAGCTGGCCGGCATGTGTCCTTCTTCGTTCCTGTGTCTGTCCCCTCGGGGAAATGTCACGCGATGAATTCCGGAGTCCTGTTAGCCCGCTACAGCCCGGTTCACCGGAGTCCTGCTAGCACAGTGCTACAGCCTGGATTCACTCGCTGATGACCGACACGTTCGTTGTTGGGTCATGTATGCCTGTCCCTGTAAGTTAGTGCCACTTTGGGTTCACGACTAGCCATGTCAGCCTGGGTTCTTTGTCATATGGATGCTAGCGGCACTATCATATACGTGAGCCAAAAGACGCAAACGGTCCTGGGCCAGGTAAGGTGGCACCCGTGGGAATACCGTGCGTGAGGCCGCAAAGTGATATGATGTGTTACATGCTAGATCGGTGTGACTTAGGATCGGGGTCCTGACAGCTTTGGTATCCGGCGACTGCCATCGTGGCCGTGATTAGGGCCTAAACACACCGCTAACCAACCCACTGGGCCACTGACGCGTGGGCCCCAGGCCCTAACTAATCCCAGTTTTATTCTATTTAGGTTAGTTTAAAACCAAGCGGGACCCACATGCCTGAGTTGACCCGACTGACGTGGCCGTTGACTGGTCCCACACGTCAGCGACCCTAACCAGCACTGTGACACTGACCAGTGGGACCCCTGGTCAGGTTTGACCTGGATCAGCCCCTTTGACCTGCTGACGTCATGCTTACACATTGCTGATGCAGTTAAGGAATTTCTGGATTAAATATAATTCAGTAAATTCCAGAAAATGCCCAAAACTTCTAAAACTCATATAAATTCAACCGTAACTCCAAATGAGATAAATTATATATGAAAAATGATCAGAAAAATCCAATCTATCCATCTGTAGTGTTTTCATGCATGTTAGAACAACTTATGACTACTGTTTAGGACAATTCAATTAAATGGCATTTAAGAAATCACATATGGAGTTTGGATTTGAACTTAGGGTTCAAACCAACTTCATTTAACTTTGTTGCTAGCTACATTAGCTCAAAACACCATCATGTTGCCATGTCATGATAATGCATCATAATGTGCATTGCATTGATTGTGTTTCCTCTCTGTTGCCGGTAATTGTTCCCTCTCGATAGACGTGGTTCCGACGTTGAGTTCGATGACACCGATGAAGAACTATACAATCTTCGGAAGTACCAGGCAAGCAAAATCCCCTTGTTCATTCCGATAAAATCCCACTCTCTCGCTCCTGCTCTCTTTTACTGCATTAGGACAACAATGATTCATCTGTTACTTGCTGCGGTAGCTGAACCCCTTATCCTCTGCATGACCTGTCATTGCCATAGTGAATAGATGAAACCCACTAGCATGAGTAGGAGTTGTTTGAGCCCTGATGTGCCTACTCATTCATGTTTTGTTTGTCATGCCTGCTACTGCTTAGAGTTGAGTCAGGTCTGATTCATCGGGGATGAATTGGAATGTGGTGAACATGTCCTACTGTTGAGAGCTAAGTGTGTGAACACGATTTGGTAAAGGTAGCGGTGAGAGGCTATGTAGGAGTATATGGTGGGTTGTCTCATCGCAGCCGTCCTCAGGAACTGAGTTCTGTGTTTGTGATCCATGAACAGTTACTACCACACATTGGGTTCCGGTAACTCGACCCCTCTCGGCTTATTAATCAACTCGATCTCTGTCCAGGAGTTGCAACTAGTTTCTGGTGTTTGTAGGTAGTGTTAGTAGTCTACCAAGTGGCACCCGATACAGGTGGGCTTGGGACAGACTAGGCACCATGGCACGGTGTACCAAGCATAGATCCACCTGTCGAGGTGGGCTTGGGAACCCTGCAGACATCGTTTGGGGCCTTGAGCGACACCCCGGCTGGATCTCCTTGCGGATGGAACCCGAATAGGCGATAAACCTAGACAAGAGACTTGTGTGGTTAGTCAGGTCGTGGCCGACACCCTCGCTGGGCTTCCGCTTGAAGGTTGCCGAGTACATGTCGTGTAAACGGCGGTAAGTGGTGAGAGCATGTGTGAAGAAGTACACCCCTGCAGGGTTAATATGATCTATTCGAATAGCCGTGTCCGCGGTAAAGGACTTCTGGGTTGCCTGTACAGTTCATATACAAGTGAAAGTGGATACTCTAAAATACGCAAGATAAGCGTGAGTGCTATGGATGGCGTTCTCGTAGGGAGACGGGAGCGGATCCATAGTGGTGTATTGATATGGTGAATATGTGGACTCGTGTGCGCCACCTCAAAAGAGTTACTTGCTGTCGTAGTTCAGGATAGCCACCGAGTCAAAGCTGGCTTGCTGCAGTTAAACTCCACCACCCCTTTGTTGATAATGATGCATATGTAGTTAGTTCTGATGTAAGTCTTGCTGGGTACATTTGTACTCACGTTGCTTAATTTATGTTTTTGCATAGAGACTTCAGTCTCGCTAGTAGTACCGTGTGGACTTCGACGTTTAGCTTGTTACCTCAGCTACGATCTTGTGCCTTCGGCAGGATCTGGTAGATAGACAGGCTTCTCAGCCTTTTTCATTTGTAGATGTCTGTACTCAAACATGTTAAGCTTCCGCATGTGCTTTGACTTGTATGCTCTGATTGTTGGGTCATGAGACCCATGTTTGTAATATCTCGCTCCTCGGAGCCTATTGAATAAATACTTGAGTTGTAGAGTCATGTTGTGATGCCATGTTGTATTTGCACATATCGAGCATATTGTGTGTATGTTATTGAAATGCTTGGTATGTGTGGGATATGACTATCTAGTTGTTTATCCTTAGTAGCCTCTCTTACCGGAAAATGTCTCCTAGTGTTTCCCCTGAGCTATGGTAGCTTGCTACTGCTCCGGAACACTTAGGCTAGCCGGCATGTGTCCTTCTTTGTTCCTGTGTCTGACCCCTCGGGGAAATGTCACGCGATGAATTCCGGAGTCCTGTTAGCCCGCTACAGCCCGGTTCACCGGAGTCCTGCTAGCCCAGTGCTACAGCCTGGATTCACTCGTTGATGACCGACCCGTTCGTTGTTGGGTCATGTATGCCTGTCCCTGTAAGTTAGTGCCACTTTGGGTTCACGACTAGCCATGTCAGCCTGGGTTCTTTGTCATATGGATGCTAGCGGCACTATAATATACGTGAGCCAAAAGACGCAAACGGTCCCGGGCCAGGTAAGGTGGAACCCGTGGGAATACTGTGCGTGAGGCCGCAAAGTGATATGATGTGTTACATGCTAGATCGTTGTGACTTAGGATCAGGGTCCTGACAGCTTTGGTATCCGGCGACTGCCGACGTGGCCGTGATTAGGGCCTAAACACACCGCTAACCAACCCACTGGGCCACTGCCGCGTGGGCCCCACGCCCTAACTAGTCCCAGTTTTGTTTCTGTTTAGGTTAGTTTAAAACCAAGCGGGACCCACATGCCTGAGTTGACCCGGCTGATGTGGCCGTTGACTGGTCCCACACGTCAGCGACCCTAACCAGCACTGTGACACTGACCAGTGGGACCCCTGGTCAGGTTTGACCTGGATCAGCCCCTTTGACCTGCTGACGTCATGCTTACACATTGTTGATGCAGTTAAGGAATTTCTGGATTAAATATAATTCAGTAAATTCCAGAAAATGCCCAAAACTTCTAAAATTCATATAAATTCAACCGTAACTCCAAATGAGATAAATTATATATGAAAAATGATCAGAAAAATCCAATCTATCCATCTATAGTGTTTTCATGCATGTTAGAACAACTTATGACTACTGTTTAGGACAATTCAATTAAATGGCATTTAAGAAATCACATATGGAGTTTGGATTTGAACTTAGGGTTCAAACCAACTTCATTTAACTTTGTTGCTTGCTGCATTAGCTCAAAACACCAGCATGTTGCCATGTCATGATCATGCATCATAATGTGCATTGCATTGATTGTGTTTCCTCTCTGTTGCCGGTAATTGTTCCCTCTCGACAGACGTGGTTCCCACATTGAGTTCGATGACACCGATGAAGAACTATACTATCTTCGGAAGTGCCAGGCAAGCAAAATCCCCATGTTCATTCCGATAAAATCCCACTCTCTCGCTCCTGCTCTCTTTTACTGCATTAGGACAAAAACGATTCATCTGTTACTTGTTGCGGTAGCTGAACCCCTTATCCTCTGCATGACCTGTCATTGCCACAGTAAATAGATGAAACCCACTAGCATGAGTCGGAGTTGTTTGAGCCCTGATGTGCCTACACATTCATGTTTTGTTTGTCATGCCTACTACTGCTTAGAGTTGAGTCAGGTCTGATTCATTGGGGATGAATTGGAATGTGGTGAACATGTCCTACTGTTCAGAGCTAAGTGTGTGAACACAATTTGGTAAAGGTAGTGGTGAGAGGCCATGTAGGAGTACATGGTGGGTTGTCTCATTGCAGCCGTCCTCAGGAACTGAGTTCTGTGTTTGTGATCCATGAACAGTTACTACCACACATTGGGTTCCGGTAACTCGACCCCTCTCGGCTTATTAATCAACTCGATCTCTGTCCAGGAGTTGCAACTAGTTTCTGGTTTTTGTAGGTAGTGTTAGTAGTCTACCAAGTGGCACCCGGTACAGGTGGGCAGTGGACAGACTAGGCACCGTGGCACGGTGTACCAAGCGTAGATTCACCCGTCGAGGTGGGCTTGGGAACCCTGCACACATCGCTTGGGGCCGTGAGCGACACCCCGGCCGGATCTCCTTGCGGATGGAAATCGAATAGGCGATAAACCTCGACAAGAGACTTGTGTGGTTAGTCAGGTCGTGGCCGACACACTCGCTGGGCTTCCGCTTGAAGGTTGCCGAGTACATGTCGTGTAAACGGCGGTAAGTGGTGAGAGCGTGTGTGAAGAAGTACACCCCTGCAGGGTTAATATGATCTATTCGAATAGCCGTGTCCGCGGTAAAGGACTTCTGGGTTTCCTGTACAGTTCATAGACAAGTGAAAGTGGATACTCTAAAATACGCAAGATAAGCGTGAGTGCTATGGATGGCGTTCTCGTAGGGAGACGGGAGCGGATCCATAGTGGTGTATTGATATGGTGAATATGTGGACTCGTGTGCGCCACCTCAAAAGAGTTACTTGCTGTCGTAGTTCAGGATAGCCACCGAGTCAAAGCTGGCTTGCTGCAGTTAAACTCCACCACCCCTTTGTTGATAATGATGCATATGTAGTTAGTTCTGATGTAAGTCTTGCTGGGTACATTTGTACTCACGTTGCTTAATTTATGTTTTTGCAAAGAGACTTCAGTCTCGCTAGTAGTACCGCGTGGACTTCGATGTTTAGCTTGTTACCTCAGCTACGATCTAGTGCCTTCGGCAGGATCTGGTAGATAGACAGGCTTCTCAGCCTTTTCCATTTGTAGATGTCTGTACTTAGACATGTTAAGCTTCCGCATGTGCTTTGACTTGTATGCTCTGATTGTTGGGTCATGAGACCCATGTTTGTAATATCTCGCTCCTCGGAGCCTATTGAATAAATACTTGAGTTGTAGAGTCATGTTGTGATGCCATGTTGTATTTGCACATATCGAGCATATTGTGTGTATGTTATTGAAATGCTTGGTATGTGTGGGATCTGACTATCTAGTTGTTTATCCTTAGTAGCCTCTCTTACCGGGAAATGTCTCCTAGTGTTTCCACTGAGCCATGGTAGCTTGCTACTGCTCCGGAACACTTAGGCTTGCCGGCATGTGTCCTTCTTCGTTCCTGTGTCTGTCCCCTCGGGGAAATGTCACGCGATGAATTCTGGAGTCCTGTTAGCCCGCTACAGCCCGGTTCACCAGAGTCCTGCTAGCCCAGCGCTACAGCCTGGATTCACTCGCTGATGACCGACACGTTCGTTGTTGGGTCATGTATGTCTGTCCCTGTAAGTTAGTGCCACTTTGGTTTCACGACTAGCCATGTCAGCCTGGGTTCTTTGTCATATGGATGCTAGCGGCACTATCATATACGTGAGCCAAAAGACGCAAACGGTCCCGGGCCAGGTAAGGTGGCACCCGTGGGAATACCGTGCATGAGGCCGCAAAGTGATATGATGTGTTACATGCTAGATCGGTGTGACTTAGGATTGGGGTCTTGACAGCTTTGGTATCAGAGCCTGGCTGCCTGTAGGATTACCAAGCCAAACTGGTCGAAGTTGAGTCTAGAAATTCTTTAGTTATATAAGGGAATTGATTGTGGGTTGGAACGTAAGGCTCTTTTTACTCCTTATACCTTATGCCCTTCTGATCCGAGTCATCTTATCTTTCCTACGGGGTTAAGGAACTAGGCTTTCTCTTATGTCTATTAGGATCACGTGTTACTAATCCGTAGACCTATAGGATTGATGGTTCTAAGCTTGAGTTCAGTTCCTACTATCTTATGTATGTTAACTGTTGATCTCGAAACCTTGATATTGTGCTTCTGAGTGGCTATGCCACCATTTTTGTAGCATGTCTCAAATCTTTTGAGCATTTACAGCCGTTATGTTGTCCGAGTCATCCCAGGTTTCTACAATATTCTGATGCATTTGCAAATCCCTTCCTTCTGTTTCTGATGTCTCTTTGGGCCAGTTTGACCACATTAATCGGTGAGTTGAGGTACTCTGTTGCCTTGACATATATGTTGGAGCTAGTATTATGACCCTAGGTGTCTAGAGTATCACCTAGTAACTTAGCCATGTTTTGTGTTCCCAGTGTGATGATTCTGGCCATCATTCTCAAAAGCATCCCGTGATGCCACTTAGTTAGTAGGCAATCTATTCCTGGGTTCTTGACCCGAGATTCACCCTACTTTCCTCGTGTTGATAGTGTTTGCTAGTTCCTTTAGGATATTAGTAACCTTGCGATAGTCCTCGAGGTCCGTGGTTTTTCCTTCTTCCAATACCATGAACTATTTATGGCAGAAGTTCCTTGTTGAACCAAAAGATCACAACCAAAGTGCTCTTGATGAGTTCTCCATTCTATATCGTGACTCTGCCAGTTCTACCTTTCTGCATGGGTTATTCGGAAGAAACCTGTTGAACTTGGTTCGACATGCTAATCCATGCATCCACAACTCAGAAAGATATATGTTCCTTTGAGTTGTCTCTCTTCAGTCGTATTCCGATCTTCGTCTATCTATTGATAGTTAGGAGTAATTGTGCATTCGTGTATCGATGCTTATTATTCTTGTGGTCCGTCAAGCCATTCTAGTTCAGAATGACTAGGAGAAACAAACTCCAGAACCTCATCCATATCTAGGATTGGGTCAAAGCAATTGTATTCCGCAGATCAAAATGCCAATCCAGCTTCTGCTCTGCTCTACCTTGGAGTGTTACCATCTTTATGTCAAGAGTGTCATGAGAATTGCACCACCTCTTATGAATTCTTGACGCAGTAATACTTCTTGCCATCATCGTTAATTCCTCGGTTCCGTGTTATTGTAACCGAAATGCCGACAAGTGAATTGTGATGTGTGAAATCAATACTGCTAGCAATCCCGTTGCTTGGCAGTTAATGGACAACAATTTCATTCTTAGCGTGTTCATTCTTGAATTACCATTCTAATATTAATGGTGCAACCTAGTCCTTATTCCCTGGTGCACTCTTCGATTGATGAGTTAGGATTGTGCCAATCCCTCGCTCTTGTGATCATATCGTCTTGCCCTGAAAATCAAGATTGTTCTCGATCTTACTAACGTATCGGTGGTTCGTGATTTTTCGAATATCTTCTCGGAAGTATCACCAGGTAGTCACCTGACCGCTATGTTAAGCTTGTGATCAAGTTAGTTTCTTGTAACCACCCCTTCTCCAAGAATCTCTGCTGGATACCCCTGAGCTAGTTGGTTAAGATGGACAACAACTTGGAGAGTTGGAAGATAAAATCTTGTCCGACTTAGTTCATTTTAAGGGATATCTTCTATGTATGTTGAAGAAAGATGATATGTTCATTGATTGGTCCCTGTGATCAGTTGTTGGACCTATTGTCTTATCAAAACTTTGATTTGAGTGTGGGCTATCATCAAATCAAATCAGAACCAACAATACTCGTAATGTTGTCTTACTCTTGGTTGTTTCCTCGAGCATACACCATTATATTGTTTGGTTCTGACCAATGCTATCACCTTGTTCACATAATTGTGGTATTCCACTTATATGGAAACCTAGATGAATTGTTGTTGAGCCCATCAGCAGCATTTTATCTCCTCCATAATTCATGTTGAACATCAACCTAGTGTTGGAAACTTTTATAAGCATTATCTTCATGTCCCATTCATGAAGAATATGTTGGATGAAACAAGTGACTTTCTCTGATTCACATGCATTTGGAGCAAGTTGCCGCCGTGAGTTCGAGAAAGATTGTTTTTGTTTCCCTGGTACCATCCCAAGTCAGTCATGCATGTGCGAAGTATGCTATGGTTTGACAGGCTCGCAACCTTCATTCCGTATGTATCCCTAGCACACCAAGTCACTGATTGAATTGTTCAAGGAAAAGGAGTTGATGTGTGAATACTAGTTCATGCACAAGACTTCGATATCCTTGTTGACGGTTCCCCACCGGAACTCGGTAGTGTTTTATTGTAAGACTACCATGTGATCATGTTTGTCTGGGACAACGTGTTCACATGTTGTAGCAGAACCAGCTCATGTTTTGGAGCTTGCTATTGTAGTTCATTCCCCGAGAATCTCGCAACGTCATCTCGTCGATTTATGTTGCAAACTTTCATTTTTCTTCCTAGACTCGATGAGTCTGGATTATTCTGACACCAACCAGATCCGAATCTCAGGCAGATATGATGGTTGGACCTTTTTCCCAAGAACTATAATAATGGTCTCTCTGTAACCCGGTAAAGTGGATGTCGTGGCCGACACACCTAGCCGGAAGACCTATTATTGTAGTATCTTGTTTGAGGAAGTTGGCCACCTCCCCATAAGGTTTTCGTAGGATTTACTCCCTAGCTGTTCCTTATGGATTCTTGAGCTCCCGAAGTTCGACCTTTACTTGATGTTCTAGATATCAAACCATATCTATGAATGGATTATGCTAGCACATCAAGGAGAACATTAGAAGCGGAGTGCTAAATGTCTCTCGGTCGATCATCCAGATTTTGTTTCCTTGGCCTCGCTAAGGTGAAATTAGAGAAGGTGTTATCTTCCTTTGCATCTGCATCGTCCACCACTATTCATCATGGTAGTATGATGTGTCACCAGGATCCTCGGCATGGATGTTGGTAAAACCTTGATGAATATGGAAATGCTCAAGTTCTTGAAAGCACGCGCAAGCGCTAGGTGTTATCATCGGCACTAACTGGGTTTGCTCTCAGCTCCCTCGGTTATGCTATAACTTCTCAAATAGTGGACTCACTCTCTACAGTTGAGCTTCTCCTCAGTTACTAAAATCATCCCTTGTGTCGTTTTCAACAAGGTAATCCACATCATCCATTTTAATCCAAGCATGCCATTCTACCGACCCCCTCCAAACGATCGCTCGAGAATTGCCTTAGGCTGGTATAAAGAGTTTCAATGATCTTTAAATCAAAGGTAATTCTTTTTGCCACCTAAGGGGATATTTCTACAAGTCACCTTCCCTGAGGTGCCCAGTTATGGTATCATGGCAACTCAATTCCTCGCTACGTTGACAATCATTTACCACCTTCTTAAGTGTGGAATTGTTGTCTACCTAGTGAACCCTCGTCTTCTGTTCCACCCCATCTCTCTGAATGTGTGTCTCGTGTCTCACCTCAAGAGATGTTTATATCTCACCCCATGAGCTGATCCTGAGTTGTTCGGTCTTCGAGAAGATCGATTCATCTAGAGTTTTCCTTTCCTCTTCTTGTCATGTTAGTTGGAGTTCTCAGAGGAAGACTTCGAGACAATGATGGTGATCGAATCAACGTTATTTTGAAGTGCAACTTGGATCGTGAAGATTGTACTAGTTTGCGTTCCCCCTTCATCTTACCCTATGCCTGAATCTCGGGACGAGATTTTTGTTTAGTGGGGATGAGTTGTCACATCCCCAGTTCATGCCTTGCTTGTCTTTGCTTTAGCTTCCATGCATCATGTTTAAATTCTTTTGAAAACTTGAAATAGGGATTGCTTAAACCCTAGCATCAAAGGAATTCACCAGGTTCACCTAAAATATTTTCAGTAAGTCCAAATGTCGTTCAAAAATGTTCATCATTTCTGGAAATGCTGGAAACAGTAACCAGAGGTGTTGCACATTTTTCCATGACATATTTGGGATCTGAATTAAATCATATAGTATTTGCAATTGGGCATTTAAATGTTATATATTATTTTAAGTGCTTAATTAATTCTGAACTTAAGTGTGGGCTGCTAGGAATAATCCTAACAGAGCCCACAACTATTTTTAGGATTTTTGGAAACGTTTTTGTATTTTTAATAAAGCCGCAAAGATTACAGAAGAATAAAATAGAAAACTGAAACAAAATAAAGGAGAGAGAGAGAGAACCCCACCTGCGCCTCACCTGTGCTGGCCCAGCCCACCTGGCCAGTCCACTTGGCGGCCCAGCCCACCAGGGGCACCGCTGTCCTCAACCTCTGCCTACTGGTAGAGGCGTGTCGACGCGCCCGTGCCCGAGCCTCCACCTCCTGCTTCGTGCTGGTGGCCTCTCCTTTGGGACTATCCGCGCCTGGAGACGCCCAGCACCCCCTCGCCCACTCCCCCGCCTCTCTGGCCTCTCCCCACCGCTCCGGCTCTATCTCCCGCAGCCGCCCGAACACACCCGCAGCGCGCAGCTCACCGCCGCCGTGCCCACTGGCCTCCCCTCGCCTCCCCACTTGTCTGGAAGCTCCGCACTCGTCGCGTACATCGTCTCCGTCAACACACACGACGCCGGGAGCCCTGCAGTGATGTTATCGTCATCATCTTCACCGACGGGCACCAAAGATCGCCGGCTCCGATTCACAGTCTCGAAGTCGTCCCCGAGCTCGCTGACCATCTCCTCTGCCTCCCTGTGAGCTCCTGCACCTCTCACCCCTCTCCCCGTCGGTGTTTTTCTCCTCTAGCCACCGCCCTGTGAGCAACCGTGGCCGCCATCCGCCATGGCCGGCGAGCCCGCACTCCCGAGCTTCCCCTGCTTGCCCCCGTGGCACAGGTGTGATTATGCCGCCCCTAGATGCCTCTTGTGCCACCCCGTTCACCGTACGCGAGCTGCAGCCCTGCGCCCACTAGAACCCGAGCCCCGCCGCCGCTTGACCTCATCGCCGAGCCCAACTCCGGTAACCCTAGGGCCTCCTCCACCTCCGTTGGATGCGTCGAGTGCCAGCTTTCCAACGGTACCGCCCACGGCCCAAACGGTCTCCTGTAGGTGAAACCCGAGCCACTCCGGTGAACATCCGCCGCGCTCTTGGTCGCCGCCGGCTGAACTCCGGCGACTGCCGACGTGGCCGTGATTAGGGCCTAAACATACCACTAACCAACCCACTGGGCCACTGAGGCGTGGGCCCCACGCCCTAACTAATCCCAGTTTTGTTTTTGTTTAGGTTAGTTTAAAACCAAGCGGGACCCACATGCCTGAGTTGACCCGGCTGACGTGGCCGTTGACTGGTCCCACACGTCAGCGACCCTAACCAGCACTGTGACACTGACTAGTGGGACCCCTGGTCAGGTTTGACCTGGATCAGCCCCTTTGACCTGCTGACGTCATGCTTACACATTGCTGATGCAGTTAAGGAATTTCTGGATTAAATATAATTCAGTAAATTCCAGAAAATGCCCAAAACTTCTAAAACTCATATAAATTGAACCGTAACTCCAAATGAGATAAATTATATATGAAAAATGATCAGAAAAATCCAATCTATCCATCTGTAGTGTTTACATGCATGTTAGAACAACTTATGAGTACTGTTTAGGACAATTCAATTAAATGGCATTTAAGAAATCACATTGGAGTTTGGATTTGAACTTAGGGTTCAAACCAACTTCATTTAACTTTGTTGCTAGCTGCATTAGCTCAAAACACCAGCATGTTGCCATGTCATGATCATGCATCATAATGTGCATTGCATTGATTGTGTTTCCTCTCTGTTGCCGGTAATTGTTCCCTCTCAATAGACGTGGTTCCGACGTTGAGTTCGATGACACCGATGAAGAACTATACTATCTTTGGAAGTGCCAGGCAAGCAAAATCCCCTTGTTCATTCCGATAAAATCCCACTCTCTTTCTCCTGCTCTCTTTTACTGCATTAGGACAACAACGATTCATCTGTTACTTGCTGCGGTAGCTAAACCCCTTATCCTCTGCATGACCTGTCATTGCCACAGTAAATAGATGAAACCCACTAGCATGAGTAGGAGTTGTTTGAGCCCTGATGTGCCTACTCATTCATGTTTGTTTGTCATGCCTGCTACTGCTTAGAGTTGAGTCAGGTCTGATTCATCGGGGATGAATTGGAGTGTGGTGAACATGTCCTACTGTTGAGAGCTAAGTGTGTGAACACGATTTGGTAAAGGTAGCGGTGAGAGGCCATGTAGGAGTACATGGTGGGTTGTCTCATTGCAGCCGTCCTCAGGAACTGAGTTCTGTGTTTGTGATCCATGAACAGTTACTACCACACATTGGGTTCCGGTAACTCGACCCCTCTCGACTTATTAATCAACTCGATCTCTGTCCAGGAGTTGCAACTAGTTTCTGGTGTTTGTAGGTAGTGTTAGTAGTCTACCAAGTGGCACCCGGTACAGGTGGGCTTGGGACAGACTAGGCACAGTGGCACGGTGTACCAAGTGGCACCCGTCGAGGTGGGCTTGGGAACCCTGCACACATCGTTTGGGGCCGTGAGCGACACCCCGGCCGGATCTCCTTGCGGATGGAACCCGAATAGGCGATAAACCTGGACAAGAGACTTGTGTGGTTAGTCAGGTCGTGGCCGACACCCTCGCTGGGCTTCCGCTTGAAGGTTGCCGAGTACATGTCGTGTAAACGGCGGTAAGTGGTGAGAGCGTGTGTGAAGAAGTACACCCCTGCAGGGTTAATATGATCTTTTCGAATAGACGTGTCCGCGGTAAAGGACTTATGGGTTGCCTGTACAGTTCATAGACAAGTGAAAGTGCATACTCCAAAATACGCAAGATAAGCGTGAGTGCTATGGATGGCATTCTCATAGGGAGACGGGAGCGGATCCATAGTGGTGTATTGATATGGTGAATATGTGGACTCGTGTGCGCCACCTCAAAAGAGTTACTTGCTGTCGTAGTTCATGATAGCCACCGAGTCAAAGCTGGCTTGCTGCAGTTAAACTCCACCACCCCTTTGTTGATAATGATGCATATGTAGTTAGTTCTGATGTAAGTCTTGCTGGGTACATTTGTACTCACGTTGCTTAATTTATGTTTTTGCAGAGAGACTTCAGTCTCGCTAGTAGTACCGCCTGGACTTCAACGTTTAGCTTGTTACCTCAGCTACGATCTTGTGCCTTCAGCAGGATCTGGTAGATAAACAGGCTTCTCAACCTTTTTCATTTGTAGATGTCTGTACTCAGACATGTTAAGCTTCCGCATGTGCTTTGACTTGTATGCTCTGATTGTTGGGTCATGAGACCCATGTTTGTAATATCTCGCTCCTCGGAGCCTATTGAATACATACTTGAGTTGTAGAGTCATGTTGTGATGCCATGTTGTATTTGCACATATCGAGCATATTGTGTGTATGTTATTGAAATGCTTGGTATGTGTGGGATCTGACTATCTAGTTGTTTATCCTTAGTAGCCTCTCTTACCGGGAAATGTCTCCTAGTGTTTCCACTGAGCCATGGTAGCTTGCTACTGCTCCGGAACACTTAGGCTGGCTGGCATGTGTCCTTCTTCGTTCCTGTGTCTGTCCCCTCGGGGAAATGTCACGCGATGAATTTCGGAGTCCTGTTAGCCCGCTACAGCCTGGTTCACCGGAGTCCTGCTAGCCCAGTGCTACAGCCTGGATTCACTCGCTGATGACCGACACGTTCGTTGTTGGGTCATGTATGCCTGTCCCTGTAAGTTAGTGCCACTTTGGGTTCACGACTAGCCATGTCAGCCTGGGTTCTTTGTCATATGGATGCTAGCGGCACTATCATATACGTGAGCCAAAAGACGCAAACCGTCCCGGGCCAGGTAAGGTGGCACCCGTGGGAATACCGTGTGTGAGGCCGCAAAGTGATATGATGTGTTACATGATAGATCGGTGTCACTTAGGATCGGGGTCCTGACAACATCATGCTAATCAACATTCATGCATAGCACATCTTCATATGATGCACAGTCAAAAAGATATGCTATTTTCAGAATGCCCACACAATGTCGAGTGTGAAACACAGAGAAAACGAGGGACAAAGTTTTGGCAAGTGTTGGACGTGGTGTGGCAGATGACAATGGGGACCCACATGTCAATAATGGCAGAGGAAAAATTTAGAGATATTTTCCCTGCACAGGTGATTCTCATAGTGTGATTCTCAGAGAAGAAACTACAAGCTTCAGTTTCAGATAAGAAACTTCAACTTTCATAGGCAGAGCATTTATATTAACACGGCCTTTTCAAATAGGGTTAACATCATGTTGAATGTTTTATTCATGGTCGAAAATGGAACTACCAGCTAGTTAACATCATGTTGATCAACATTCATGCATAGCACATCTTCATATGAAGCACATTCAAAAATATATGTTATTTTCAAAATGCCCACACAATGTCGAGTGTGCGAAACATAGAAAAGATGAGGGACGAAGTTTTGGCAAGTGTTGTACGTGGTGTCCATAGATGACAATGGGGACACACATGTCAATAAAGGCAGAGGCAAAAAAATTGGAGATAATTTCCCTGCACAGGTGGAATCGAACCCGGGCGGAACAGCTGTTGGGTAGTGTCACTTGGCCACTAGTCTAGTTCAGTAGTTTCGTTACTAATAAGGCACTTCCTCAGGTGGTCGAATCCCCTCCTGCGTCTTTGTGCGCTCGCCGTGACGCTGATGTCTGCCATTGTGAACATGCTGAACAAACGAGAGGAATCTGGAGAGGACTATACGTGGACAGGCGGACAGTTGGGACCCACCAGGTCTATGGCCGTACGCAAGCAAGTGCCTCATCGAAAAAAATACTACCTCCTAATACTATACTGACATTGGGTCCCACGGGTTTGTCAACATAGTTACATTTTTTTAGGTGCTTCAACGTAGTTACTATAGGAGATAAATTCACAACAAAGTCGGGGAGCTGGCAGGTATCATTTATTATCACTGGGGCAGCAAGTATCAGCTGGGTTTTGGGCTGCCCAGTCTAGGCTTTCTTTTTTAACATGCGCAGCCCACGACATGCTGGTTTGTATTTTCTTGAGGCCCGTCATGTATCGGCCGGCCTATGGACCTCCCATCCGAGGTTTTATTTTTCCAGAAACATCGGCAGCCCAATTTATGTTTTTTTTGAAGAAAACGCACAGGTCTGTTCTATTTTTCCATATAAGAATAGGAACGCCTGGTCCAATTTATGTTTCCCTTCTAACAATATTATATATATTTAAATTATTTTATATGTTATTATATATTATTTTTATTGTCATCATATATTTAATAGATACTTACATATGTAAGAAAACAATATCCCACATCTTATTAACTTATAAAAACAATTTCTTAACAATAAAATCTTGGAATTTTTTGGCACGAAAATCCTACTGATTGTGTACAAAAGCTTGGTAAGATTTAAGAACGAATGTAATAATAAATCACTTATTATTTAAATATATTTATAACAAAATGCTCCTGCCGTGTTTATTTTTTGATAACATTGCTGGCCCAACCCAACATTATAATTAGAATCAGCCCAGCAAAATCGTGTATTTCGAGAAAGTGCAAATGGCCTATAATTTTTTATGACAAAAATAAATGGGCCGCATGGATGCTACGTTATTTGTTCACCCAGCCCAACTAATGGACTATAATTCAAAAAAAGGATCAAACTGACTGTAAATTCTACCCCGCAAAAAAGACTGTAAATTCTGAAAAATGGGTTGAATACGTGCCACATTTTTGGAGGCTGAAATATGGGCCAATAGGTTGTAGCCAACGCAAGTTGTTGTCAACTTATTTAACAAATGATTCTGATATCGCTAGCCGTTGGATTTATATCCAACGACTGGCATCCATCTTCAATCTCTCGTCTTCTTCCTCCAGCACAGTCGGGACCATCTCCCGCCTCCTGCTGCTAGCAGCTCTGCTTAGCACGCTTCCCTGTGAAGCGCTACTCCACCATTGGCCAGACCATCCCTCCACCCCTCCACACCTCCTGTTCTTCTCCATCGACTGCCGAACCACACCGCACCAGAACCAGTTAACCCTCGTACACCTCTTCGTCCGTGACTCTACTCCCGCGTCTTCCCATCTTCGGCTCATTGTTGTCCGGGGCCTCGCCGTTGTCCACCACCTTGGATGCGCTCGGCGCGGCGTGGTCAACATGGTCAACGAACGACACCATCGGAAGTAGACTGTGCGTGGAGAGGCTGACAGCTGGGTCCATGGCCGCACGCAAGGAAATGCCTCCTTATTACGCGCAAAATAATGATTCCTCCACCTGATAGCTGGGACCCACCGGAAGGACCTCTGTATTTCATGAAAAAAATGATCCCCCCGCTTACAGGTCGGACCCACCAGCTATATATTCGCACGCAAGGAAGTGCCTCTTTATTACGCACAAAAAAATGACTACCCCCCTGCTAGCTAGGACCCACCATAGTGGGAGGCTGACTTGTGGGCCAACTAAGTTGACAGGGATGGAGGGCTTTGTCAACTTAGTCAATATGAACGATTCTAGCTCCAATGACTGTACGATGTCCATCCAACGGTCGTAGCGCTTCTTCAACCTCTGGTCTTCTTGCTCCAGCCGCCCAAACCAGTGCCGGTTGTGTCGCGTGCTCCTGCCTCCCGTGGTCGGTTGTGATGTCGCGGAGGCCTCACCGCCCCCTACTACTCCAACCGCTGGCCAGGCCATCCCTCTACTGACCCACACCCCCTGTTATTCTGTGGCGACGGCAGCCTCACACCGCAGCCAAACCAGTGAACCCACATACTCCTCTACGCATGGGCATCCACTGCCGCGTCTTCCCCGGCTCCGTGTCGTCCCCTTCCTAGGCCTCGCCGTTGTCCACCGCCCTGGTACTCTCGGCGCGGCATAGTCAACGTGGTCAAGGAATGACTTCCATCGGAAGAGTACTGTATGTTGATAGGCTGACAGTTGTGTCCTGGGCAACCGCAAGGAATTGGCTCCTTATTACGCGCAAAATAATCATTCCTCCACATGACAGCAGGGACCCACTGGATGGGCCACTGTATTCTGTGAAAAAAAAACATTCCCCCTGACTGCTGGGACCCACCAGCTACATCTTCGCACGCAAGGAAGTGCGTCCGGGCAAAAAAAACAATTCGCCCCCCTGACTGCTGGGACCCACCAGCTACATCTTCGCACACAAGGAAGTGCCTGACAGTCGGGACCCACCTGGTCGAAGCATACGTAGCATTGTCATTCTGGTCGCGAACGTGTACGTACATAGTGGTCGATGTAGATGCGCACGTGTCGTAGTAGAGGCGCGCACGTAGCATGTACACGTAGGTACGGCAGCTAGGGTGCAAGAAAGTAAATGCGGCCACGTACGTACATACGGGCGGGGTCTAGAACGCCTACTCGCGCATACGTACAGCCAAGGCTCGTGTACATGGTTGGGTCAGAATGGAGAACCTGCGTCGTCGTCGTGTTCATGGGGAGCCAACCGGCTGGGTCGGAATGGAATGCGTCATCGTGTTCATCGGGAGGGCTAGGATGGAACAGCTGATGGAAACGAGGCCTAGCGTATCGCAGAACAGAGGAAATGGCCTTGTGTTCGACTGGCCATGGTCGAAATGGGATCCTGTTCATCGCGAAGGGTCTGGCGTACCGCAGAACGGAGGAAACGGACTTGTCTTGGACCTCCTACGGTCATAACGGGGTCCTGTTGATCGGAAGGGGCGTGGCATACCACAAAGCGGAGGAAATGAACTTGTGTTGGAGCGCTACGGTCGAAATGGGGGTCCTGTTCATCGGGAGGGGTGTGGCGTACCGCAAAACATGACTCCACGAGATATTGTTCATCTCCACCGTCGACCTCCTCCAGCCTCCACGGGCTACTGTTCATCCACCGTCGACCTCCACCTGTGACTGTTCATCCACGGGGTCCTGTTCATCCAGCCTCCACCGCGTGCTACTCCACAGGCTACTGTTCAACCAGCCCTCTCCACGGGCTCCTATTCAACCACCCCTCCACGGGCTACTGTTCATCCATCCACTACTAGGAAAAGGCCTACTAATGGCACACCGGTTTTGCCTACTAATGGCGCACTACCGATGCGCCATTAGTACGACACCACTAGTATCTTTTACTAATGGCGCACCTGTGGTGCACCATTAGTATCTTGTATACTAATGGCGCACCGCTGGTGCGCCATTAGAATAGCCCACGGTGCGCCATTAGTATCTGCTATACTAATGGCGCACCACATAGAAGTGCGCCATTAGTAACAATATTTTTTCAAAAAAAACAGAATTTAAAAAAAAACAGTTTTGTTTTCAAAAAAAAAATTCGTTTTTTTTCTTAATCTCGGTTCACTATGGCTTAATCTTGGGTCAATATGCTTAATCTCAGGTCAAATCACACTCCGTGGTCAAACTTCCCGAAAGGTCACCCATCCCTCCATGGGGTCATCCTGTTCATCCATCTATCCATGGGGTCCTGTTCATCCAGCCCCAACCGGCTCGATCGATCGGGGTCCTGTTCATCCAGAGGCAACACCACGGGGTCCTGTTCATCCACCCCCACCGGGAACTGTTCATCCAAACCCCCCAGCAACTCTCATTGTTCATCCAGAGGCAGCATCGATCGGCTTCAGTTAGCAGCAGTAGCGAAGGAATCACTCGATTGCTTGGGTTCAGTAACGCGTAGCCTACAGTGCAATCACTCGGGTTCAGTTAGGTGACACCTTGCTTGGGTTCAGTTAGAGCCCAACACCTCGCACCCACGCGCGTACGGTACGAGAGAAACGTGCATCGCTCGGCCCCCGACCACCCACCGTAACCGGGAACTCCCCGAAATTTTCCTCGCCCTCGCTTCTACCATGGTTTTTCCCATCATGGACGGCCCAAAGAATGTCATGCAGCTGCGTCTTCGTCCCGCCCAGGACGAAAATCCCATTTTTTGTCATGATTTTTTGTCATAGAAGTACGAGCCCACAACATCTATGATGATACCAGGTTTTGTCACAATTATCGTCATAGAAGTGTCATAAGTACGACAGAAAAAAATCCGTTCGGCCCAAAATGTCACGGATGTGTCTTTTTTTTGTAGTGGTACTAGGCGCCGGAAACAAGACCAAGAAGAAGGGAAAGGAGGCCAAAGACGGCCCCTGCAGAAATGGTCCCTCAGATACTATGTCCGGGGAGTCCAAAGCTCTCTCCTCCCACGAGGGAGATGAAGATGAGAAGGAGGAGCAGGAGGAAGAGAGCAACTCTCCCCCTAAGGGGTGGAGGAAGAAAAGGGCGGCCTTCGTAGACCCAGAAGCGGAGACGTCAAAAAGGGGGAGAGTATCCTGCATGGATGACTTGGATTCGGATGCCGAAGTCATCCCCGAGTACCGCCCCGGGTCGAGGCCTTTGGCCGAATCATAAGTTTCTCTAGATGCTTTACATACCTTGGCATTTACAATTATCATTTTTAACATGTTGTACTGTGCATTTCAGTCGGGCCCGCGACCTCCCTCAAACATCATCTCCGGGAAATTTGCTGGAGCCGAGGATGGTGGAGAGTGAGACGCCTCCGCGAGCCTCCCCGCCTACTACTCTAGAGGACAACGAAGTCGTGTCCCGGAGGGCCCCTCTAGGTAATGAAGAGGTGCAGAAGGTCGTCAGGATGTAGCCAGAGTGTAATGCCTCGGGTGTCAAAGATATGGGGGGCCAACCCCCATGGAGACTGGGGACGGAGGCCATGACCAATCCGGCCCCTAGCCACACACTATTCCAGAAACCCATATGGTTCCGGAATCGAGCGATCCCCTTTGAAGGAGGGGGGAGGCGGGTTGACCCCACCGGTGACCTCCGTGAATCCGAAAGCGCCAGATAATTTTACGGAAGTGCTTCGTCGTGCTTCCGTCGTGGAGGAGCACCGCAACTTCATGGGTGTGGTGGCTGAGAAGATTGAGTTCGCCAAAAGCAGGCTGAACGGAGCCTTTGCCAGCCTGTTAACGGGCTTCAAGGTATGGATGTAATTTTCTAATCGATTTCAATAAAGAGATATACCTGTGTGCAGATAGTAGCCCCTGAGACTCTGTCCGATTTCGAAGAAGCCAGACAAAGGATCACATAGTGTTCGGGAGAGGTGACATCCTATTATCCAACAGGCTTCCCTGCTGGCGGGGAGTGCCCAGTTCGGTGAAGTTGCCAAGCTCACTCGAAAGCTGCGGCTAGCTGATGAAGAGGTTGTCTGCATCAATAAGCGGTTTGTGGAGATGCAAGGTATGCGTACATTGAGTATAAGTCCCCAAGCATAGATATTGTGATCGTTTGATGATGGACGAAGAAATGTTTTTACTGTGCTTGCAGTTAGCGTCGATGAGGTTGAGTCCTTCAAACGTGACCCTACCGAAGCCAAGAAGGAGGCAGAGGCAAGCAAGGCTGCTGCAGATAAGGCGGTCGAAAGCTTGGAGGAGGAGAGGACCACCCGCCAACAACATGAGGCGCGGGTGGGTGAGGTTGAAAAAGAGCTCAAGGACGCCATTGCTAGATGCGAGTCCTTGGAGCAAACGAGCTCAAAACAGGCCTCTGAGCTCGCCAAAGCCCGTGAGAGCGTGAAGGAATCCCGGGCTAATGCCCAGGACGCTCGCCAGGAAATCCAAGAGGCGAGGCGTATTGCGGATGGTAAGGCCTTTATTATGCAGATTAGGTATACCAATAGAAGATATATTTTACTAACCCGGGTTCGGAGTTCTCCGGGCGCCTTTGCCGATCTGCCAAGAAGCATTGTAGACGCCGCCGCATTCTTTCGAGCTGAAGAGGGCAGCTCCATGGAGAAACTTTTTTGGTCGCAGTACCTAGCACCGGAGCTTCCTGTGTCCCTGAGCGACCAAATGAAGCAGTTGTCTGAGCTGCATAGGATGGTTGTTCTGGCCATGAAGGACGTGATAGTCCATCTGTGGCTAGCCGAAGTTGTACCCAGCATAGACTTCGGGCTCGTGAAGAAGCTGGTGGAAGCGCTCCCTCAGATTGATGCCCTTAAGCGGTCATCCTATATTGAGGCTGCTTGGATGGCCTTTACCCACATGAAGGTTCAGTGGGCGAAGATGAAAGCCACCGAGGTTGCAACCGCAAGGCCACCTGAGGGCAAGGAGCACCGTTGGCCGGAGAGGTACTTTGATGAGGTCCTTGACGGAGCCTGTATTTTAGAGGGCCAGTGCTCCAAGGACATAATGTTTGAGTAGTTGTGTCCGGTTTGTAAGAGCAATGTAATGAACTCGTAATGTATGACAAATATGATTTATGCTTTATTATCAGTTTATCCTCCTATGAGCTGTTGATATGTCTGAAAGTTTACCAGTGGTCGGCTTCAGCCCCCAGGTAGATGCTACAGGGGTGTTCGGGAACACATGACTGCACTTTATCCAACGTCTTGGTCCAATGTAGGAGGCGTTTTGCGAAATGAACCAGGAAATCAGACTATACGGTTTTAGCACTTTCATTTTAGCCATAAGAGTCCATTGGTGGCGCTAATTACTTAGCCCCTCGTTGCATGATCGGCAATCCGGAGTGCGGTGCCTTGGCAACGTGGCTGTTCAAAAACCCAGCCCCTCGTATAACATGGCATAAATCATGAACGATTCGTAGTATAACACTAAGTCACTGGATCGCTGATCCGCTTATCATGACAATCAGTTTTCGGCTTTCTCTACTAAGGTACTTGACTAGACGAACCGGAAATACAATCGCAGCAATTCTCCCTTTACTACCTTAGCCGAACTTGCGGAACGTAAGGTGGCAAACATAGGAGCCAGGCAACCCAACTATAGACCAAAGACATGATTCAGAGCAGATTCATATAATGCAATATCCAGGACGCCGAAGAGTTCCCTATGGGTGTTCGTACTAAAGGATTGAGTGGGGCCGATTATAACCCCTGGTATGAAGACCGAGTCGAACCACGTGTGTGAGTCGAACAGAAGGAATAGCGTAGATGACAAAGTAAAAAATATAACCCCCAACCAAGAATGTGGTATCCATATGTGCCCTTTATATCTTTATTGATATTGAGATGACGGACAACGTCGTTCAATACTAAGGTCATACTACATGCCCGGAAAGAGAGAAAATGTTACATAAGGGGAAGTCTAACACAGGGCCTAAAGAACCTCAGTTCGGAAAAGAAACTCCAACGATGCCCTGTTGCACGTCTACGCCTTTCCTCCTTAGTAGTGAGTCCTTTGAGATGATCGTGTGGTGCTTCGGAGATACTAGCCTTAAAAGGATCTCCTGTGACAACCATCTTGCGAGTAGGGCTCTTGAAGAACCTGTGATAAAATGAAAATATATATATATATATAAACATAAACACTATTCTGATCACGGGATCAGAATAATATTCTGATCACAACCTAAACTGCCTAAGTAACGCGCCTGAACTTCCCTCTGTACGAACCTGACCTTCGGGCTATCTTCGCAACCGTGGCTTTCCCCACGAATTATTCTGGTTAGTCGTGTTATATATGATGTTAGTATAATCTAGAAATGTTTTTAGCAGCTAAATGCCCGTTTTAAAGAGGAATCTTGCTCGTTGGCGGATTTTGCTCACCGGCAGTAATGAAATTGCGTTTTTTGCAATTTTACTCCCTGAGTTGTTCGACCTGAACTTCTCACAGTGTTAGGTTGAACTTCAGCCAACATTGCCAAAATGTGGCTTGCGATATACCGTTGGAAAGCTATGGACACCAGTATCATGACCCAAATTAAATTTTTGGCAAAATGTAAGCGGTTGAAGAGAAGTTTTGAAAACCGTTTTTCTTCACACAAAAAACGTGAATTGTATTTTCGATCGCATATCTTAACTGTTTATCGGAATGAGGCATATAATCTGGCGTTGGAAAGCTGCTGCAAAACTGCTACTTCCACATGTTGAAAGTTTTCTCTAATTCTCTATGGTTAAAGAGTAATTTGAAAAAACCGAACAACCGAATTCGTATTTTCGACGTCATTTCTAAACGGCTAATTCAATTGAGGCATATGATATAGCGTTGGAAATCTTATGAAAATGCGATACTCTTTCATTTTGAAAGTTTTTTTAATTTTAAACGGTTTAAAAGTATTTTAGAAAACGGTACAATTCCTACCGAGTTCGTATTTTTCGAGCTAATTTTTAACCGTGCGTCCGAATGCAACAAATGATATGGCGTTGGAAAGCTTGAATAAATGCAAAACTGTTTGGTATGTATTATTTCTCCCAATTCTTTACGGTTTTAAGTCAGTTTTGAAAATGGCGAAAAAGGTATTTTCGCCGTATGTTCTACAAACTTTATCAGAATGGCGCAAATAATATACCATTGAAAAGCTATGGAAAATGTGAAACTTTTTTATGTTGACTATTTTCTCTGATTCCTAGCCGTGTTCAAGTAATTTCAAAAATGGCGAGATCATTCGTTCTGCCTTTATCGAGAAACAGATTTGCCAAAAATGCATCGCGTGAAGTACCTGAACTTCTCGGTATGAAACATTGAACGTCACTCTGTTTTTCACGTGCTTTTTTTGCCCGTAGCTCTCCATCCACGCACCGTAACACTCACCGGAATTGAGCAAGTGATATACCAATGGAAAGCTGTTGTAGACACGCAACTTTCCCGTGTTGATCATTTTTTCATACTCGCAACGGTTTTGAAAGTTTTTCATCTGAAATTCATTCAGTGAAGTAGTTGAACCTCCAGCTGTTTAAACTTTGAACTTCCGTGACGTATTTTCGTTTATAATTTTCTCATACATTCATCAATGTCACACAAATGATATTTCTTTTGTACAAACCTCTCTCGCAATAAATTTTTTAACTTTCTTCTATCGAAGACTTGAACTTACACAAATGATTTCCTACTGTTTTGAAGTAAATTAGAAAATGACGAGATCATGATTTCTGCCTCATCGTGAATGGAAATACACTGCGTGAAGTAGTTGAACTTCTCGTGCATGTCTCTTTGAACTTCACACTGTTTTTAACCTGTTGTTTTTTGCACTACGTGAAGTAGTTGAACTTCTTGGACGTGTCTGTTTGAACTTCACTCTGTTTTGGACGTGCTGATTTTTTATGTGGTGTTTTTTGCACCGCGTGAAGTAGTTGAACTTTTGGGGCATCTCTGTTTGAACTTCACCCTGTTTCACTTTATTTGTATTTTTTATACGAAATACACACCATGTAGTAGGTGAACTTCCGGTTGTTATCACTTTGAATTTCTCTTTGGTTTGAGAGAATTATTTTAAAACATAAAAATAACATATTTTTTATGTATTTGGACATCTAAATACACGATGAACCTCTCTCAGAAGATTTTTTTCAACTTTTCCTCGCTGAGACAGTTGAACTTCTAGCAACCATTTTTTTCATTTATGAGTTGTTTTTAAAAGTGCAAAAAATGGTGTTGTCTTTTTTATTTTTTGATCAGGTAAATCCTATGTTTTAATAAACTCTGAATTTCTCTGTTATTTCAATTTGAACTTCACCTTTTTGTATTTTGAGTAAAGAATTGTATTCAATTTTTATACAGAAAAAATTGAACATGGAAATACAAGGTGAACCTCTCTCGCAAAAAATTTTGAACTTCCGTGGAAAGATCTCTTTAACTTCTTTCAACAAACCTTTTAAGCTTTAATTTTCTATACTTTTTATTCTCACCTGAAATGCATTCCTTGCAGTAGTTGAACTTCTCGTTGTTTTCACCTTGAACTTCTGTCACGTATTTTTCTTCAACCTCTCTCAAAAGAATTTTTGAACTTTCTCGGGAAGAGCACTTGAACTTCTAGCAACGGTTTTTTGGACTTTGCCTGCCTATTCTATTTTTTTCACATACGAAACGCACACAATGCATTACATGAACTTCTGGATTTTATCCATTTGAACTTCTCTCTATTTTGCTTTAGTAACGGAAAAAATTTGAGATTTTTATAGACATTGAACCTCTCTAATTTTTTTAATTTGAACTTCTTTATGTATTTCGGGAAATGTGAAAATTGAAGTTTTGTTAGAAACATCGAACTTCTTTGTTATTTCAAACTGAACTTATTTGTTTTTTTTATTTTGAAAAGTGAACTTTCAATTTTTAACTTCAAACTACACCGTTATTTTAATTTGAAATTCTATATTTTTTAGAAATGGGGAAATTCTTTTTTATAATAGTTTTGAACTACTCCACTTTTTAAATTCAAACTTCTTGGTTTTATTCGAACTCTCCAATTAATCAAATACAAACTTCGAGAGTCAACATTTTCTAGGTGAAGATTGTGTTCTTCTCGGTATATAAACATCGAACTACTCTATTTTTTAAATTTGAACTTCTTGGTTTTATTCATTAGTATTGAGGAAAATATGAGTTTTTTATTTTGGACTTCTAGGTGTTACTCGTTAGTAGCAAGAAATGATGTAGCTTTATAATAGACACTGAACCGCTTCAATATTTAAATTTGAACTTCAAGGGTTTTTTAAGAAATGGGAAAATCCTTTTTTCCTAAACTTTTTAAACTGCTCTGTTTTTGTAATTTAACCTTCTTGGATTTGCAATAAATATTGAACTTCTTCATTATTTAAATTTGAACCTCTACATCTTTTTCAAAACATGGAAAATCCATTTAAAACAAGTGTATTGCTCTATTTTTTTCAATTTGAACTTCTTGGGTCATTATTTACTAAGAGGGAAATCCTAATTTTGTAATAAAAATTGAACCACTCTGTTATTTATATTTGAACTTGTAGGTTTGTTTTAGAAACAGAGACAATCTATTTTATTTAAATGTGAAACTTCTTGTTTTTTAGATACAAGAAAAAACAATTTTTTTATAAAAGTGAGGATATTTTCTAGAAACATTGAACTCCTCAATTATTTTATTTTGAACTTCTACGGTTCTTTTTTCTAAATCAAGGAAAAATTGAGCATCTTCTTTGCGCCCTTGTTTTTTAAATTTTTTAGTTCTATGACCTTTTATTCGGGTGGTGGATATTCTTTTTTTCTATCTTTTATTCTCTTTTACTATCTTCTCCTTCAAATTTCCTTGGGTTTTAGTTTACATTATATTACAAAATGGAACATTCTGTACTTCTTCGGATTTCACGATTCACGCATTAGTAGTTTTTTTTATGTTCGGTTCTTTATATTCGCACACCCAAGATGTGTGTTTTTATAGCGAACATTTTGAACTCTCTGCGGCACAAACTATGAACTTCTCATCGACTGTTATTTTGTGTGTGTATCCACATCTATTTCCAGAGAACACATATACCAGGATTTGTAATTTATATTTATGGAGAAGCATTTTGATCTCTGTCAAGAACAACACACATAAGCAATGTTCAGGCCAAAGTGGAAACCAATCAGCAATAGACACCAAATGCTAACATATATACATATTGCTGCTCGGTGGCCTTCATGCAAAAACAGTACTCCATGTGCATTCCCATACACTTTACAAATGATACGCCTGAACTTCCTAATGCAGACCGGAAACGAGCACAAGAAACAAGCTCCCACATAGTTAGCGCGCGCACACACACGAGACACCAGACCCAGCACGCACACCCCAGGACATGATGCTCTTTTTATTTATTTTTGGGTCTTCCTTGAACTTCTGAATATTGTTTTTACAAGCTTGAGGCCATCACGTTTCAGTGTCCGAACAGTTAGTTATCTGAGCTCTGAGGAATACTACTTCAGTTATAGAGGAACTTCTCTCATTCATCCCTACGTATATTTTTGCAGCCAAAATACAATGATGAAACTGGAGAGCAGACCAAATGCCATGCCAGGAACACCTTTCCATTGAATAGCTATTTTTTGCATATTGAACTTCTAACAGAGTTTCAGATGAGATCATATTTTGTGTATATGTGTGCGTTTTCCGTTGAATACAAATGAGATCATATTTTGTGTTCTAGCTTGCCTAGGATTCTGGTACTGAACAATTTATTGTATTTGTTTTCTAGTTTGCCTTCTCCATTTAAAATGAGATCATATTTTTCAAATTCAAGTAATAACAGCAAACAACAAAAAGACGCAGCAGCACACATGTACTCTATGTTTCTAATAACCACCAGCAGCAGCTCTTGGTTAAGTGTGTGCAAACTAAGATAACCAACTTGCAGTGAGAAACCAAGATCACTGGTGCTTAGGTTTTGGAAAACACACACATGTATACAATACACACTTGACCTTCTACAACACAACATCTTGACCTTCACAAAAACAAAATTTTAAGCCAAATTAATCGCGCATTAGTACATGCACAACAGAACTGCAGGTGCCAGGGAAGGCGCCAAGCGTGGCTGCCGGAAAGGCTAGGCGGAAGGTCAGAGAGAGGAGCCGGGGAAGGTCGCACGTGGAGAAAGAATATGGAAGCTTGTAGCACTAACAGGCAGTAGCACCTCCGCGCGCTAACGAGCATGACTGCCCGAGACGTTGCTAGACACAACCGCAGGTGTGCGGCAGGTCACGGCGGCGTCATGTATGCAGCTGCATAAATCTGAATTTGTTCAGAGAAGTGAGAACTCTGAACCTGTAGCTTGATATAATCTGAACTTCTACTTTTTTGAAAAAACTTTGTTGTCGTGGCTGGAGGATGGAGGACCCAGATGGGGGTAGCGCTGGTCAGCCCATGGGCGTCCGGGACAGCGTCGACGTGTGCGGCCTTGGGTGGTGGCAGCGACAGAGGTAGGGGAAAGCCGGCGTGTGGAGGAGGAGGTGCTAGAGCAAAGTTACAGCGACAGGTGGAGGAGGGCCGTGGAGGTCGCTTGCTGTTGTGGGAGGCCGGCGGCCGTAGTGTGAAGCTCCTCGTCCACCCGAGATGCTCGATGAGAACTGCGGTGGATGGGGCCAGAATGGTGATCCACAGGAAGGTCAAGACAACCGTCACTAGTAGGTCAACAGTCCCTGTAGATCCACCAGAGCCGTGCCTTCACTAGAGAAAAGAGAGGGAGGAGCGGCGCATGGCTAGGAGGCGACCGGAGGAGCTGCGAGGGCCGCTGACACTGGCGGAAGGATGGGCCGGAGGAGCTATGGTGGCGGTGGATCCGGTGATGCAACGGTGATTGGGGCGGGGCGAGGGCGGCGGCACCAGTTGTGGGCACAACGGCGGCGGTGGTGCCGCTTGGCTGAGCGGCCGGCGGCGGGAGGTGCGCTGTGGTTGGAGGCAGCGACGGGGCCAAGCGGCCGACGGTGGCAGGCGCATCGGGATTGGGGGGCGGGGGGGGGGGGGGGCGGGGCCGGGGTGGCCGGTGGCGGGAGGTGCACCGGCACCAGGTCCAGGGGCCCGCGGCGATTGTGAAGGGGGCGGGGCAGGTGGAATCGGGCGGGCACGGGGATCGTGGGGAGTGGTCGGGGTGTGGGTGACCTTTTTTCCGTCCACTGTACCGATTCAGGAGTTCGGGAAGATCCCATCGGGCCCTTATAGGGCTGACCCTGATCCGAATAACTATTTTGATCCTGGGATCAGAATAGTGTTGTCCCATATATATACTAAGAAGACTAGGCCTGTAAGGGTTCGATTTATCTGGTTTTTTGAAAAAAAATTACTGCCTTTGTTTGAGCGACACGTGTGCACGGTGGTTTCTTAGAGTGGATTGATTTTATTTTTTGCTTGGTGGGGTTATTTTAGCATGTTTGGTTATGTGTGTGGTTGCCACCTCCGGTGCCCTTGTGTCGTTGGCTGCCATTCCATCGATGGACATGTTGCCTTCTGGGCTTTTCTGGTGGGCTTCGTTTCCAGGATCTTCTCTTCTTGTCGATTGTCTCACGTTACCTTAAGCGGCGGTCTTTCAGATATTTTATCGGGTCTCCTCTCATGAAGACTCAAGACGAGTGTGGTGCCACCGGTTGGCCGTCGTATATGCCTATAAAAGGGGTCTTCTCCTTCCTGACGGTTGCTGCCTCGCCTCCTCTCCCTACCGTCCCATCTACCCCACCCTTCCAACCTCGATCTTCTCTCCGTGTGGAGCTGGTGGCAGACGTACGGCCAAGGAGATGAAGCAACGGCGGCGTGCCACTGCCACCTCCAATGCACAGCGGCCACGGCACCATTGGCACAAGATTCGCGTGGGGAGCCTAGCCGTCGAGCAAGAGAGGCCTACCAACGCCGACCAGATCAGAGGTGAGGTGGATTCTGCTAGCAAGGCCCTCTCCCCTCTCTCATATTCTGCATGATCTGAGGCGGGAGGCGCTGAATCCTTCCCGATTTGGCCTTCTTCCTCCCCGATTTGGCCTTCTTTCCAGCCTCCACTCATCTCCGGTCCGTCATCATTCAGTTCCCGTGACCCGTGCACCGACGAAAGACCCTGGCCCCGCCTCCTCTGAACGTCGCAGTTCTCAACGAAGATTGTGCCCTTCATAGTCTGACGGGGCGGTCGCTGTTGTCAACTTCTTCGTGCTCTTCCTTCACGAGGAAAATAGCAGATGGTGTCGTCCATGGCGTCGTCCCCAGCTCTAGCACGTCGAAGATGACGGGCCACCAGTCAACACGAGCTCTACCATGGTGGATCGCTCTGCACTTCTGCCTGCTTGCTTGGCCCTTTTTATTCAGATGTCCAATTCTTATTTTCTGATGTATTGTGTGAAGGTTTATGGCGAGGAGAGGAGAAGTCGTCGTTCGGGTTCTGCGAGAATGACAAGTGCAGGTAACTTGGAAATTCCGGATTTCGGTCTTCATATTTACATCCCAGAGGAAAAGAAGTGTTGCACGGTCATATTTTATTTCAGAGTTAATATTCCATAATTGTATGATGAACTGAACCTGGACATTGAAAGTGGCACTTGCAATACACTAATTTTCAGTTTTGCTTGATACTTTATGAAAGAATATGTTGGCGGACATGGCAATACAATTTCATGTCGACAACCACTCCAACTGGAGTATCCGTGGAAGTAAGAATATAGTAAACTGTCTGGGCCTCTGGTTGTAGTTAGTGTCATCTGTAATATGTTTATGCTTCATATATCAAGTTATCAACTAATTAAATGTTGCACTGTTGATCTAAAAAAAAGTAGCACTACTGATATACTGTATGTAAGTATGGCAGGTTCAACACTATTGTTTGATAAATTGGTGGCAAATAGCTGTGTGAGCTTCATTTGGTCAGGTATTTTTTTTATATCCTACTTTCATCTGGTATAATTGCATGGGATGTAATTGGTTACTGCATTTTTGCATGACATACTTTATTAATGTATATATTACTTGTATTTTTTTCCTTATTGCTTCTGTGCTATTGATTCCGCTACAGCAAATTTTATTTTGTTCTCTGGTGCAAAACCTTAACTTGACCTCTTGATTTATCAAGCTATCCAGCTAATGTCTTATATATTATCACACAAAATTTCATCAGACCCCGATGGTTTTAGTTTGTCATGATGGTTGGCGAAGTAGCTTCTCACCAAGCTATACTATGATGAGAGTAAAGTCAACATTTTTGTTGTTGCAAGGATCACAGAGAAAGGAATCACTATTCAATAGACAGTAGATTGATCTTTTGTAGAATCTTTCTTATAAATTAGTTTGGTTCATAATCAGTTCCTCTTTCCAGGTTCTTTCGACTGCATGATACATGAGACATGGATTCCTATGGATTGTTCAAGTGCGTTCAGTGTTAACGGATGGAATACAGAATAGCCTGGGCCACAATGAGCAGGTCAGTCTTATCATCTTGCATCTTCGTTACATCTCATGCATTTCATATTGATATGGTACAAAACATGCAACAGAAGTGCTGCTATCTTTTTATTTCCTTGTCTCCTCTGATTTATTATCAAAGAAAAGAACCACATGTTGCTACTTGAAAGAGGCAAAAGTCTCAAAGATCTCAAAGTTCCTTCTTCATTTTTTATGCTTGCAGTTTCAAACTTCACACAAGTATCTTCCCTTGTACACAGAAGAAGTACAATATGGGCGACTGCAGGTACCTCCCCAGGGACACAGCTACTACCGTCACTGTTGAAAGAATCACAGTTGTGCTGGAAGGTCCTTCCTGCTTGCTGTGTCTGCCTTCTCATCTTATTTATGATCGTTTATGTGAAGAAGCAGCAGCAACTTGATTTGTTTTCTTGTGTAGTAATATGTGAGTTGCATTTGCAGACATATATGGTTCAAGTCACTCTATGTTAGTTAGATGTTATTAGTGTTTTTCTATCAGACATGGTTCTGCAATGGGCTTGACTGCCTAAGTATCACTCAGATTTTAGACTTGATTAATAACTGCTTCCTTCCATTAAGATGTGAGGTCCTGATCCCAATGACAGAGCATCATCGCTGAACTAATGTTCATGAGAGTTTACTATTTGATTTTGTTGAACCGTCCAAGTTCAAAATTTGATGAAGCCATGCAACTGGTAGATGCTTCAACAAGGCATATATTTGCAGTGTTCGGTAAGTATCATGTTCCTTCTGGACTCGATAAATTAGTGTTGTATTTGCCTGGTATGAGGAAGATAGTGCAATGCCGACAGATATAGTTGTATTTGTCGGGTATTAGTTTACAAGTGTTGTGTCGAAAGCAGGTTGAGGAGAACACAGATGCACGGCCAGCTGCGTGGATTAGGCGATGGAACCAATAACAGGAGAAAGGACGGAAAATAGGAAGGAGATGGTGAGTTTGGCATTGGCCGTCGTCTGCAAATGCGTCATGGTCGGATTAGGCCCAGCTAATCAATTCTTTTTGGGCAGCACTAGAGAATTGACGAATGCATGTTGTACAATTTTCTATGATCTTCTCTGATTTTCTAACAAATGTGAAATGTTGATGAACTAATATTTGAGATGTAAATTGATATTCAATTGTAGAAATTGATATATGTACTTTCTTCATTCTCTGCTATTTTTTTATAGTATGTGTTCATGCCTTCAAGTCCAGATAGACAACTTCATAACAATTGTTCTTGCAATTTAGATATATTTAGTATTTTTTTCTACAAAAACATTGAAAACTAACTTGAAAAGATTGCATGAATAGCATAAACACACTATTATTTCTATGTCTGTTCATGCTTTCAAATTTAAAGAGAACATTATAGCAATCCTGGTCATCAGGCCTCAATTTGTAATTTACTTTACAAGTACTATATGAGGGATTTAACTCGACCAGACTGCGCATACACAATATGATCTCTTCCGCTGTCATGTTGAAACAAATCAACATATATATCATATATGCAAAATTATAATACCCCCGGACACCCGTAATCAACTTGTGTATATATGAAAAATCACAATACCCTGAAGACCAGTAGGGAAGAGCTACATCACCGAGACAAACAAGCTGTCTCTGCCCTCTGTGACTGAGAGAAACCAGCAAGCATCAACTTCTACCCTCTTGTCACAATATCACTGAGACAACCCAACAGGAAATTCCACCTCAGCTCTAAATATTGCGTTATAAAGATGAATAACTCAACCGGTATATCTAATCGTACTTCCCAGTTTCTTTGTATCCACGTTCGTATTATGTACAATTTTCAATAACAAACAACTAATAAACAACCAGGGTACAATCGTCTCTCTTGTACAAGGCTACTCAGCCACACAAGAATGGAGTAATCAGCTCCACAGGAATGGAGTAAGATCAAGGAAAAAGAATTAGAAATACAGAAACGGTAAAAAGAAAGCCTTGTCAAGGCGAACAAGAACCCTTAAAAAAGTTTGTCTCCAATTTTGAAATATTTTGCCAATCTGTCAAGAGTCAGAACATGCATATAACAACAACTGTAACATTGTCTGCACATGAAACAAACCACCAAAAACAAGAGCAGAAGAACTAGCTTCAACTCTCTATCACTACATCATAGAAATAAACCCAGCTGGAGGATCAGCATCTCAGGTCTAAGAAAAGAACAAGAGCTTTTGCAACTCTGCATCCAGTTATCACTATCACTATGGTTTGTAGATCACTTATGTGCATGTATCAACTAAATGTACCCTTTCCTTGTATGATCTACTGTGTCACGAATCAATTCTTGAATCGGTTTATCAAATATTACAACAAAACTAAATTGCTTCTCAATCCATGTGGCGTGGCGTGCCGCCGCGCACTACCCGCTAGTATATATATATATGGTCAAGCCATGTAATGGACCTGTTCCACCGTGTGCCTCCATTGCCGCCCAAGGTATTTTTAGTGCGTAATTATGTACACGCGGTACGTAAGCCGCGACCTGGTGGGGCAGTCGGTGGAGGCCGAGCTACTAGTCGAGGGCCAGATCCGTTGACTTATCGCTATTAGGCGCAGACCGGACTCGTTTGGATGTGTCGTTGGCTTTATTGGCCAGCGAGTTGTTCGGCTTGATAAGGCCATTGTACACTTCGGTTGCAAGGTCCGCGGCGTGCTCTTCAGTATGGAGTGAGCGCTCCATATTACCATTGACTGTAATAACGCCACGGGTTCCAGGCATTTAGATCTTTAGGTAAGCATAGTGCGGAGCTATGTTAAAGCGGGCGAAGGTAGTTCGTCCGAGCAGTGCATGGTAGCCACTTCGGAAAGGGACGATGTCGAAGATTAACTCCTCGCTGCGAAAGTTATCTTGGGAGCCGAATACTACCTCCAGAATGATTGAGCCCGTACAACGGGTCTCCACTCCTGGTGTCACAACTTTAAAGGTAGTGGTACTAGGCTTGATTCGTGATGGGTCAATCCCCATCTTTCGGACAGTATCTTGATAGATCAAGTTGAGACTGCTTCCTCCATCCATAAGGACTCTAGTGAGGTGGTATCCATTGATGATTGGATCGAGAACCAAGGTGGCCGAACCCCCGTGAAGGATACTAGTTGGGTGGTCCCTGTGGTCAAAAGTGATTGGACATGCTGACCACGAATTAAACTTGGGGGGCGACAGGCTCTACGGCGTAGACGTCCCTTAATGCGCGTTTGCACTCCCTTTTAGGGATGTCAGTGAAATATATCATATTCACTGTCCTCACCTCGGGGGAAACTGTTTTTGACCCTCGATATTCGCCTTACGGGGCTCATCCTCGTCTTCGCTTGGAGGCCCTTTTCCCTTATGTTCGGTATTGATCTTACCGACCTGCTTGAAGACCCAACAGTCCCTATTTGTATGGTTTGCAGGTTTATCGGGTGTGCCATGAATCTGGTAGGGCCTCTCGAGAATTTTGTCTAACCTGGATGGCCCATCCTTGCTACCTTTAAAAGGTTTCTTCCGCTGACCGGACTTAGGACCGCAGAATCTAGCATTTACGGTCGTGTGGTCTGCGTTGTCGGTACTATTGTTCTGACGTTTGTTTTTATTGTGGCGAGGTTTGCCGTTGCCATCCCGTACCTCAGAGGTGTCGGGTTCACCTGAGTTGTTGCTTCTACGAGCCAGCCAGCTGTCTTCGCCCGCAAAGAAGTCATAAGTGTCGTTAATGTTGCCATGGTCTTTGGCTTTTCCTGCCCAAGGTGTAGGGCGAGCAATTCGTCGGAGACGTTGTGCTTAAAGGCCGCTAAGGCTTCGGCGTTCAGACAGTCTACAATTTGGTTCTTTTTAGTTAAGAACCAATTCCAGAGCTTGCGGGCTGATTCACTTGGCTGCTGAATTATGTGACTCAAGTCGTCCACAACCGGTGGTCGGACATAAGTGCCCTGGAAGTTAGCCCTAAAGGCGTCTTCCAAGTCTTCCCAGGTTCCAATGGAGTTCTCTGGGAGGTTGTTTAGGCAATGTTGTGCTGGTCCCTTCAGCTTCAGAGAGAGATATTTAATGGCGTGGAGGTCATCTCCTCGAGCCATGTGAATGTGGAGAAGGAAGTCTTCAATCTAGACGGCCGGATCCGTCGTTCCATTGTATGGCTCGATGTTCATGGGTTTAAACCCTTCCGGAAACTTATATTCCATAACCTCATTAGTGAAGCATAAGGGGTGTGCCGCTCCTCTGTATCTGGCGATGTCATGGCAGAGATCGGCTGGCATCTGGGTTTGGTACTAATCCCGAACATGGTAGCGGTCATCACGCAGGGCTTCATCGCCATTATCTCTTGACGGGGCACGTCCCCTGGATCCATAGATTAACCGGGTCTGACCAGCTTTATAGGCTAGGTCGTGTTGCAAGTCGAGTGTATAGCCCGCGGCTGCAGTCTCCCTGCCTCTTTAGTCCCCCTGGCGCAGGTTGGTATTCGGCTTGATATGTCGCTTTATCTCGTTCACATGGTGGTCGTTCTGGTTGGTCTGCATGATTGTATTTTGATGGTATTGGTTCAAGGACTTTGTCGTCGAATTGAGGCAGCAGCTTGCGCCTGGGGTAGCTCTTGATAGGTCGCTCTAGGCCGTATTCCTTAGTGGCCAAGACCTAAGTCCACCTTTCATTCAACGTGTCTTGCTCTTCTCTGAGCTGGTACTGATTCCTCTTTAGGCTCCGAGCTATAGCAATGAGCTGCCGCTTGAAGCGTTCTTGGTCAAGGGGTCTTCTGGGACGATGAAGTCTTCGTCACTGAGACTGGCCTCCTCTTCGGATTCTGGCATGTAGTTGTTGTCATCCTCATCTTCGTTGTCGGCACATTCGGGACTGTGCTCACCTTCTTCCTGCTCATGTTGTTCATATGTGGGCTCGATAAGGTTTTCGGCATCTTCGGCGCCATCCGGAGTCTCGTTGTCTCTGGTGCTGGTATTACTATCCCTCGCTCGACACAATCGTGAGCGGCGCCACTGACGTCGGCACTTTGGTGGTTAATCGATGGGTCTATCCTCATCTGGGCTTGTGTTCTCCTCGTCGTTCTTCGGAGTGTCCACCATGTACACATCGTTGGTTGAGGTGCCCGTCCAACGCCCCATGGCGGGTGGGACTTGGCTTGGTTCCACATCGGCATCGTCGTCCATACCGTCGATGTCTTCGGATGCATAATCGAGCATGTCTGTTAAGTCCTCGACAGTGGCTATCAAGTGGGTGGTGGGTGGGGCGTAAAATTCCCCTCTCTCAGCCCCCGGTCCGAGTTGGGTGAAGTTCGCAGGTAAAGCCTCCATAATGGTGAGAGACCGCATCAGATCCAAAGCTTCATCTAAGAGCGGGAGCGGGGACTACGGGTCTGACGCGATATGTTTGGTTTGGAGCGCCTGATCGGATTTGCTAATTGCAGACCTCGGCAGTTCAGAGCGGTTTCCCAGAGACAGGTTTAAGCCTGCGTGTGGATCTTTAGAAAGAAGTTCGATAAGGGGAGGAAGTCCGGCGGGGTTTACGCCCCCGTCTTCGGACGATGAGACCTGCCACGGATCTAAGGCCGAGGTGGGTGTTGACCCTTGTACGGGGTCTGACAAGGGATCCGAAAATTCTTCTTGGATGGGACACAGAGTGGCGGTGGAGGCCGCAAACCCATCAAAAACAACATCTCCTCGGATGTCAGCAACGTAATTCAGGTTTCCAAACCTGATCTGATGGCCGGGGGCGTAACTGCCGACCTGCTCAAGGCGGTCGATCGAGTTGGCTCGAAGCACAAAGCCACCGAACACAAAAACCTGCCCGGGAAGAAAAGTCTCCTTGGGCACAGCGTCATCGTTGACGAAGAGGTGAGACATTGATCCTTTTGTCGATGATACAGCGAAGCTCTCAATGAAATCACCAATGTCGGTGTCAAAACCGGCGGATCTCGGGTAGGGGGCCCAAGCCGTGCGTCTGAAGATAAATGGTAACAATGGAGAAGGGACAGGATGTTTACCCTGGTTCGGGCCCTCTTAATGGAGGTAAAACCCTACTCCTGCTAGATTATATTCTAGGGTATAGGGGTTACAAGAGTTGATCTACCACGAGATCGATTCGGCTAACCCTAGATAGCTAGCCCAGCAATGTTGTGATCCTGCCTTCACTCTACCCTCCGGTTTATATAGACACCAGAGGGGCTTAGGGTTGTACAAAGTCGGTTTTACAGAAAGGAATAATATATTCGGACACCTATACTTGCTGTCCACGCATGTAAGAGTCCCCACCGGACACGAGGGATAATCTTCCATCTTGTATCTTGACGGCCCACCAGTCCGGTCCACATCAATAGACTGGACGCCCGAGGACCCCCTAATCCAGGACTCCCACAGGCGCGCCCTGGTGTCTTGTGATCACCAGGTGCCCCCCTCCAGTAGTTATTTGCACTAGTATTTCTTATTTATTCCATAAAAATTCCTCATGAAGTTTCAGCTCATTTGGAGTTGTGCAGAATAGGTGGCTTGATGTAGCTTTTCCAAGTCCAGATTTCCAGCTGCCGGAATTCTCCCTCTTTGTGTTAACCTTGCATGTTATGAGAGAAAAGGCATTAGAATTACTCCAAAAAGCATTATTATGCATAAAAACATTATAAATAACACTAGGTAAACATGATGCAAAATGGACGTATCAACTCCCCCAAGCTTAGACCTCGCTTAGAGAGAGGGGTGTCGATAAAAACAAAATACAAACATAGAAGCATCATGTAAATTATTAACAGTAACAAACTTTAACATAAAACTTTTATCATAGCACTTTATCACAGGCTCCTCATGAATAATTAACAATTCATCACAACATCAAAGTATAAAGCATAAACTCTATTGGAAACCAACAAACTATGTTCTCAGTCAACTTTGCAACTACAATTCATCATCTTTTCAGGAAGGGTCATGTATCGGAGCCTTTGGACAAGTCCACATACTCAACCATCATATAGTCTTCGATGATTGCTAACACTCACCGCATATAGATGAGCAAAACGTTTCAACCGGACACATAGAAAGACATGGGCTTATAATTTCGCCTCCCAACGCATTCACCTCAAGGGTGATCTCAACAATAATAACTCATGTTACCCACATCCAACTGGATATATTTGCCTACATCTTTCCTCACCACGTGATGTTTGCCAAAAGAGAAAATAAAAAGGGTAAAAGATAGGCCCTTCGCAGAGGGTAACAGAGGTTGCCATGCGCTTTTTGTTTCTATGCTCAACCCCTTAGTGCAAAAGAATGTCATGTTATATTGCCCCTTATGATAGTAACCTTTATTATGCAGTCTGTCGCTTTTATTCTTTGCTATCACAAGTTCGTACAACGCTTAATTTTCTCTTACACTAAATGATCTAACACTTTTAGAAGCAATTTTTATTGCCTTATCACACCGATGACAACTTACTTGAAGGATCTTACTCAATCCTTAGGTAGGTATGGTGGAATCTTGAAAATAAGATTTGGGTTTAAAGGTTTTTGGATGCACAGGTAGTATCTCTACTTGGTGCGGAATTTTTGGCTAGCAAAGATGGGGGGAAAGCACCACATGTTGAAGGATCTATGACAATATAACTTCTATGTGAATATGAACAAACATAAATCATTACATTGTCTTCCTTGTCCAACGTCAACAATTTTGGCATATAATATTTTGATGGGGCTCATAATCACAAAAGATTTCCAAGATAATGTATTTGCATGTGAATCTTCTCTTACTTTATTAATTCTTTCATGAATTGCATCATTGACCAATGCTATGTTTGTCAATCTCTAATATAATTTTCTACTTATACTTTTCCTTATGTGATGTCATTACTTACTATAAGATTAGTATATGATATTTTTATTTATTTCCTATCTTTTTGTTGGAACATGAAAGTAAAGAAAGCAAAACCCAAACTAAACTTTATTATATATCTCGCACACGATTACAAAGATAGATCACTAAGAAAGCTCTCGAAAAGAAAGGATCAAACTAATCTTTTATTCATCTAAAGCAAAAGATAACTATGGATTGAACTAAGATAATTAAAGGAAAAATATAGTGGAGGTGATACGATACTGGGGCGCCTCCCCCAAGCTTGGCGGAAGCCAAGGGGAGTGCCCATACCCGATACTCAATTTTCTTTTGGTGATGAAGAAGGAAGGTGGTGTTGAGGAAGTAGCGATCTTGTCCTTGATGATCAAGAGATTCTCCAATCAACGGACGACGCTCCGGAGGAAGGTGATATGCTCTTGTAACAGAATATTTTCATGAGTGAGATATTTATTTTGCACACGAACCATTTCACTGATCCGAAAGGCTTCAATCCTCGTGGGGGTAAGATAATCATAATAGGGTTTAAGGATATCGTCTTCTTCCTCCTCGGCAGGAAGGGCTTGCTCAACCACCGGCGTCTGATTCCCGATGGCCTCCTTGCTCTTGCCCCCTTTGAGAGGTTCTTAGGGCCCCTATCTCTTTAGCTCGATCTTCATCAACCAAGCATCCTCTTCTACTTTGTTGGAGGAGGGAGAAGACATGATGCCTGGCTTAACAGATCTGACCGAAAACAACAAGAAAAGAAAACAGAAGATTTCTCCATGATACGGTGGTCAATAGGTTCGGGGGGGTATATAAATATATTTTTATCATGGGAAATAGGCAAACGGAAGAAAAACGGAGTCTAGAAGGTACCCGAGGTGGGCACAACCCACCTGGGCGCGCCTGGCTCGCCCTGGTGTCTTGTGACCATCAGGGTCACCTTCCTGCTAGTTTCTTATTTTCCTAATTTTTGTTATATTGCAAAATGGACAGAAAAGATTTTTGCATATTTTTCGGCCTCCGTATACTTACCGTATAACGTACCTCCTCTTTTTCAGGATTCTGGAGTGTCTTGTAAGGTTTCTTTTATGTGTTCTTCTGGTGTCATAGTTTGGATAATATTTCTTTGAACACTAATGGACGTACCTGAGATATAATGTTTAGTTCGTTGCCCATTAACAACCTTCGGGTTAGTATCTTCGGCATTATTTATTTTGATAGCTCCAGATCGATAAACCTCCTAGATAACATAGGGTCCTTCCCATTTGGAGAGGATTTTTCCTGCAAAGAATTTGAAACGAGAGTTGTACAAAAGAACATATACTCCAGCTTTGAACTCACGCTTTTGGATTCTTTTCTCATGCCATCTTTTAACGTTTTCTTTAAATAATTTGGCATTTTCATAAGCTTGGGTTCTCCATTCATGTAATAAGATAATATCAAATAACCTATTCTCACCAGCAAGTTTGAAATCATAGTTGAGTTCTTTAATTTCCCAATAAGCTTTATGTTCTAACTCAAGAGGCAAATGACAAGCTTTTCCATAAACCATCTTATAAGGAGACATACTCATAGGATTTTTATATGCTGTTCTATAAGCCCAAAGTGCATCATCTAATTTCTTAGACCGGTTCTTCCAGGATCTATTGACAGTCTTTTGCAAAATTAATTTTATTTCTCTATTGCTAAGTTCAACTTGACCACTAGACTGAGGATGATAGGGTGATGCAACTCTATGGTTAACATCATACTTGGAAAGCATTTTACAGAAATCACCATGAATAAAGTGTGAACCACCATCAGTCATTAAATATCTAGGGACTCCAAAGCTTGGGAAAATAACTTCCTTAAGCATTTTAATAGACATGTTGTGATCAGCACTACTAGTTGGAATAGCTTCTACCCACTTAGTAACAAAATCAACAACAACCAAAATATGAGTATACCCATTAGAGGAAGGAAAAGGTCCCATGTAATCAAATCCCCAAACAACAAATGGTTCAACAGCAAGTGAACAATTCATAGGCATTTCTTGACGCTTACCGATATTACCTATTCTTTGACATTCATCACAAGATAAGATGAACTTACGAGCATCCTTGAAGAGAGTAGGCCAATAAAATCCAGATTGCAATACCTTGTGAGTAGTTCTGTCTCTCGAATGATATCCTCCATAAGCTTCGGAGTGACATTTCCGTAGGATTTGTCCCTATTCATGCTCAGGTACACAACGTCTAATAATACCATCTACTCCTTCTTTATAAAGATGTAGGTCGTCCCAAAAGTAATGTCTTAAATCATAGAAGAATTTTTTTCGTTTGTTGGTATGTGAAACTAGGTGGTAAATATTTAGCAACTTTGTAATTAGCATAGTCAGCATACCAAGGAGTGTTATTAGAAAGGTTTATTGTAGCTAACTGCTCATCAGGAAAACTATTACCAATAGGTAGTGGGTCATCATGGACACACTACTGGAATCAGGCACTTTGCCGTCAGCCATGCACTAGTAGAAAACGACTTTTAGTACCGGTTCGTAAGGACCTTTAGTACCGGTTCTGAAAACCGGCACTAAAGGGTGGGGACTAAAGGTCCCCCCCCTTTAGTCTCGGTTCAAAACGAACCGGGACCAAAGGCCCACCACATGGCACGAGGCGCGCCGTGGTCTGGGGGACCTTTAGTCCCGGTTGGTATGATTTTTTTAAAAAAATTGAAATAAAGCAAAAACAGCCCGCCTACTGGGCCGGCACGGCCTGTATACGACTAGAAGCCCAACCTCTAGTTGGGCCGGGATGCAGGCCCGTACGGCCCAGTAGGCCCCACAGGGCAGAAGACTTGCAATAGGCCCACAAAGGCCTGCTTAGAGAGGAGCTCGACACGGTGCTTATAAACCGGTGCGAGCTCCTCTCAACTAGCGAGATGGGACTAAACATTGTGCATTGCGGGTGGCAGTGCACCACCTTTAGTACCAGTTGAGCCACCAAACCGTACTAAAGGGGTGGTCTTTAGTATCGGTTGGAGCCACCAACCCGTACTAAAGGCCACGGCCCCTTTAGTACCAGTTAGAGCTACCAACCGGTAATATATGTCACAAATGAACCGGGACTAATGCATAGCCGTTCGAACCGGGACTAATGGTACCATTAGTGCTGGTTCATTTACAAACCGGGACTAATGTGCCTCACGTAAAGTAGTTTTTCTACTAGTGATGGCTGACGACAAAGGCATGGATGGCTGAAGGCAAAGACCTTTGCCGTCAGCCAGCAGACATCAACAGGTCCGACTAAATAGGCTACGGCAGAGGCCTCTTTGCGGTCTGTTGGCGGACGGCAAAGATGCAAAGGGCTTTGCCATCCGCTGACAGACGACAAAGATCCTGGACGGCACACGTGGCAGTTCAGGTCCGTTAAGTGGTTAACGGCGTGCATTGCCGTCAGCCAGCGGACGACAAAGATTGAAAGGCCTTTGTCGTCTGCTGGCTGACAGCAAATCTGACAAATAGGCCAGCCCCCTAAACTCCAGGTTGCATAGGTAGCTGCCACATGGCAGCTTTGCCATCCGCTGGCAGACGGCAAAGTGTCTGTATAAGCCCGATTTTTCTGCTTTTTCTTAAATTCATTCAATTTTGACAGAATTTCACACACACACACACACACACACACATGTCAAAATAATTTCAATAGTCATACCAACAATAAGTTTCCAACAACATATACATGTTTCCAACAACAAGAACATATACAAGTTTCCAACAACATATCCACATATACAAGTTTGCAACAAGATATCCAACAAGTTTCCAACAACATATCCAACAAGTTTGCAACAAGTTTCCATAAATAAAAAGGAAGCACAACCACAAGTAAAAGTTTGCAACAAGTTTCCATCAATGCTAGCTTCCTCATCTCAAGAAAATCTGCAAATAAGGAAAGATGAAAGTTTGAAGAAGAAGAAGACTAGCTAGAAGAAAAAGAAGAAGAAGAAGAAAAAGAAATAGAAGAAGAAGAAGAAGAAGATTTTCTTCTTCTTCTTCTTCATTCTTCTTCTTCTAACTAAGGTAGGTAAAAATGCCCTTTTTATCTAATTAAGGTAGGTAAAAATGCTAAGTGTGTAGGTCATTTTAGAGCTAAGCTAGATAAATAGGTCATTTTGGAGCTAACATACGTAGTTATGCAATTTTAGCTAACTAAGCATATTTATTCATTTTGTAGGACAAAATGGTAAGTGTAGGTCATTTTAGAGCTATCCTAGTTAAAAATCGGTCATTTTGGAGCAAGGTAAGCTTATTTTGTCATTTTGGAGGAAAATAAATTATTATATGATAGTTTGGAGCTAAACCAAGGTTATTATGCCATTTTTACCTAAATGCGCTAATTATGTCATAAAGAGTTGCTAAACTAATTATAGATCATTATTAAGCTATCCTAGGTTGTTATGACATTTTGTACCTAAGTGAGCTAATTATGTCATAAATGGAGTAGCTAAGCTAACACTAGTAGAAAAAGGGCCATTTGTCCCGGTTCGTAAGGGCCTTCTGTCCCGGTTCGTAAGGGCCTTCTGTCCCGGTTTAGGAACCGGGACTAAAAGGTCGTTACTAATGCCCTTGGCCTTTAGTCCCGCTTCTTACACGAACCGGGACAGATGGGCCTCCACGTGGCCACTGCGACCAACCTAGGCAGGGGCCCTTTGGTCCTGGTTGGTGACACCAACCGGGACCAATAGGCATCCACGCGTCAGCATTTCGGGCTGGGGTTTTTGTTTTTTTAAAGGGGGGGGGCGTCGGGGGGTTAATTTAGGTGTTTCATATATTGTGTTAGCTAGCTATTTAATAGAGAGAAGTGTCCTCTCTTATCTCCGTGCTTGGTTGACGCTACGTACTATACGTATAGAGAGGACTAGACACGCTAGCTAGTAAGCAAATGGAGGAAACAGAAGATCGTCATGAACATATGCATACAGAGAGAAGTGATATCGACCACCTCTCCTTCTCTGAGAGATTGGTCGAACAACAAGTTCTACATATATACAATATAATTATCTCTTACAATATAATCTCCTAATTATATATGAACTCAGGGTCCACATGGTATTCTCCGTCTTTATCGATCACATGGTCAAGAAAGAATGCCGCCAATTCCTCTTGAATTGATCGCAATCGACCTGGTGGTAGGAGTTCATCCCGCATCCGAAATATCTAATTTGAAGAAGGGGGTCAATACATATATATATGAAGAAATGAAACTCAACACAAATGATGGTAATAAAATAAAATTGTGAATATTATTATTTACGCACATTTCATATTGTTTGTCAGAGTAGCCCCGCTCACAGGTCATGTGGTGGATGGACTCGCAAATGTAGTATCCACAGTAATCATTCCCTTGTTCCTGCCACTACCACTTTACAAGAAATAGAGGTCAATCAAACTAATAAGAAAGCATGCTAAATGGTATTGATAAAACTAGCGCTTGAATCACTAGGAGATGCGCGGAACATGCTACTATAGTACTTACTTTCGGGTGTTTAAATTGCAGCTTCTTCGGCAGTCCCGGAGTTTTTGAGGTGAATTTTTGCCAAACCCTGCCAGACAAAGAAAACAATTGCTTGATATCAGGAAATGAACAAAGTTTCCTATATGGTGTGATAATGATCTATTTAACTTACTTCTCTGGAATTTCAGTCATGTCCGCATACTCCTTGGGATCTTTTCATTTTGAGTCTAAGACGGTTACTAGTCCCTGCTCAAGCTTAATCTCTAGGAGAATATAGTGGAACCTGCGCACGCATGCATAACTCATCAATTACATTACTATAACCTCGACTAATAAGGGAAACCAAATATGCACAAGACAGTAACACTCACTTGAAGTTGTAAGGAAAGAGTATTATAGCTTTGTTTTGATTTAATACAAACGATTGTAGCATCTTGGCCTCGGTATCTCTGGTCTAAAATTCAACCATATATGCATCTATGAGATTTGTGTTAATGAACCCTATATCACCGATTTGTCTTTTCTTCAACTAACAAAGTGGCCCTCGCAAATGCGAGGGCACATCATTAACATGACCTAAGTGATACTCATATTGCACTGTTCAGAATAGTATGGTTCTATAGACAGACGAAATTTTATATTAAATGATATATAACCATAGAAATAATATCTTTAATCAGTTTTGACATGTGGATAAATAATGTATTAATTATAGAAACACACCATATCGTGACCATATGCGTCATTTGCATGTCATATATCCAGGTGACCAACTTCCAAATGATGTTTATGCAAAATTATAAATGCCAATCGGTTATCGTCAAATATAATAAGGGTCACTCAGGATGAATGACCACATGATCTCATGCACAATTAAGAAGATGCATCAAATTGTCTTGTTAGTCCAAAACCTAATAATTATTGGTTGTAAAGATCAGTTGTGGTATGTGGTATGTTTGGAGATTGGTTGTTTGTTTCCAAGTTAATCGGCTTGTGGGTAGACTTACGATTACTATCAACCACACTAAGGTTTATGCTCAAAGACCTGACAGTACATACTTTTTGTAGTAAAGTAGTATGATCCATGTATCAGGAGCATGTTCAATAGTCAAGACGACTATATACATACCCTTGTAGTCTCCATGTTTCTAAAAAGGACAAAATTAAGTTGTTATATAGTTCGTTAGTGTCTTGCCAAGTATTAGAACCTTATATATAAAATGACGCAGCATCTGGAAGACATAGCGTGTGCACAAAAAGCATCTCGTGTGGCGCTGTAATAAGGAACGCTTGTAAAGTCTAGATGGCATGCAATGTAGAAAACATAGTAGGGAACTAAAAAATGTACCTCATATTCAACTGGTATGGTGTATTCAACGGCCTTCCAATATAAGCCTATACAGATGTACTATCAATATAATCACACACTATATTTATTAGACAGAGACAAAAAAAAGAATATGAGATAACTATTAAATAATTGATAGACTACACATAGATCTGCACTTGTGTGAAAATTATGACCCGTTCTGCAAAAGGAGGCAAGAGAAAACCTAAATCATTCACTAAACAGCAGCTAGCATAATATCCACAATTTAGAACCATACATCATACATTATGTCAAGAAGTTGGTACAGAATATGATATCCAAGTTACTGAATCATTATTGTTTTTTTGGATTCACGTTATCTCTAGCTTATTATTTTTGTTAGCCCATGGGGTTGGTCCGGAAAATATTTTGCTCAAGAGTTGAGGAAATCAAACCAAAAGAAGTTCAGAAACCTGCCTTGATATTTTTGAGATTTTTTCGTGACAGTAATTCTAGGCAATGAAGAGGAGTGTGGTATGCATATAAATAAAACCACGGGTGAAATTCTTTGAGATCCTTTTACACATGCGACTCTATGCAGGGAAGAGAAAGGCTAGTGAAAACATATAAATAATGTGAGACCCACATATATTGTAGTTTCTCCTTGAAATCTGCCTCTCCTGTCTCTTTCTAAACACACTAAAACCACACCACACCACCAATTAGATAGCCGGAACAGCTGTGCGTATGCCAATTTTTGCGTGATACTTACTTCTGGACCATATAGATTAAAAGGAGTTGAGGATGCAATGGTCCAGACAAATAGATCGTGCTGAAATTGGATGAAATCCGTCTTATAGATAGCACCGACCTGTGATGGTCACCGATTATGTTAAAAACGATGTATGGTTTATCAGAAACTATTATAATTCTGATTATACAAGCACTGCGATGCTACCTGTACTGAAACACATGTAACTACAGTTGAAGGATCTCAACAGTATGGTCCAACAACGCACGGTAAATCTGTTTATTTTCTACCACAACAATGTGAAGAAAGTGTACCTTCCAACTGCTTTGCTATACCATGCTGAGGGCAAAGAGGCTGAGTCGACCTATTGTCACCAGCCCGTTTATGGCAATACAAACATGAACACACTTATCAAGTCGAGGATGCAAACATTCATGAAGTTGTAAAACCATGTGTGCAAGGTGCGGCTAAATGTTAAGGGTAGGAATTAGGCTTGGAAAAATATTTGAGAAAATAATCATACAATAACTGTCGTGACAATAGTCAGTTCTCATTAGCAATAACGTGATCCTCAATATGATGTCTGCACAAAGTTCGGAAATGGCAAAAGCAAGCATTTAATCCAAAGATTAAGCATATAAACTTAGAAATCAAAAATTTGTTGGTAGTGTAGGCAGTTCCAAATTTTGGAGAGATCATCCGATAACCATAAACTCATGGTAGGCTAAATCTTAATTAATAATTGTACGTTTGCTGTAGAATATAAACATAAAAGCAACAGAAAGTATGAAACTTGTGAAGGCTAAACCGTATTGCTCTTAAATAAATCATACTTAAAAATAAATCTTTCAGAAGTTTATATATTTTAATAGAATATTATTTTTAATAACATCATAGCCAGACCTACAAAGGCTAATTTCGTGTGCCCAAAAAGTCATTATTTTTCAGGTTACGTTAAGGGAAACTAATACTATATTGCACTATCGTGATGCACATTGCTTGGGTATGAGGAAGTTTGTCCTACTCTGCTGGCTCCGAAAACAAATTATAAGATCAATTTTGAGTAGTATATCTCACCTTAATAATGAAGGTAGCGCTCATGGCAAATTTGTTATCTGGCCCCAATGACATCACAGTTGTAGAATACTTGGTGGGGTCTGTTGTTGGTCTTCTACGCCCATCTACAGTGCACATGTCACCGTAATATCTAGCAGTATGTTTTGCTCTCAAGGATGCGTTGTGACATGATCTGCAGACTGCCAACTGCACAAACTTAGACCGCTCCATTGCGATCGATTAGCAGCATGCCCTCACACACAAAGCTTCTCAATAGCAATATAGGCACGTACGGAGCATGGAAAGTTAGTCACGCAGGCTAATCAACATGCGGCCGGCCGGAAAGGCAAATTACCCACGCACCAATTGGACACAGCAATAGTCGATTTGATAAATCTTGAAACGCCACTACCTATGTGTTGGCAACGGGTTCATCAATCAAAGGGAAGCTGCATGGTGCTGCATCCGGACGCTAGCCGGACGGTGCCGAGGAGAGAATCCAGAGGGAGAGGATTTTTCTGCTGTTGTCTTCCCGATCGAGAAGGACGTAGATCGTACCAGCGTCCACCTCCTCAAGATATCCCTTGATGTTTTTTTTTTAGCAAATCCCTTATCGGCTGGAAGGCTGCGCCAACAAACCCACGATCTGTGCGTGCGGAGGCCCTTCACCAGATTAATCTTTTTTTCCTTCTCAAACGCTAGATCTAACCCGTTAATTATTTAACTACAGATAGAGGTCCACCAAATCAATGGTTAGATATTTCTGATTATTGTGTGATTTTCTAGTTAATTTATCTTTTTCTGGTTAACTCATTAAGTACTTTTTATATATAAATAGATTCGGCGATCTTCAATCTGCATAATATAGTGAGGATAATTAAAAATACATGCAATGAAAGAGCTGACCTATATATAGAGACTTAATGACAGAAGTAGTACTATTTAGAGACAGTAGCAAGTGACCGTTAATTTATCGAGGGCCTTTTGATTGAAAAACTGGATCATTATTGAGCTACCCTAGGTTGTTATGCCATTTTGTACCTAAGTGAGCTAAGTATGTCATAAATGAAGTAGCTAAGCTAATTATAGATCATTATTGAGCTATCCTAGGTTGTTATGCCATTTTATACTTAAGTGAGCTACTTATGTCATAAATGAACTAGCTAAGCTAATTATAGATCATTATTGAGCTATCCTAGGTTGTTATGTCATTTTGTACCTAAGTGAGCTAATTATGTCATAAATGAACTAGCTAAGCTAGCTATAGACCATTATTGAGCTATCCTAGGTCGTTATGCCTTTCTAGCTAACAAAGCATTTGTTAAGCAAAACACTTAGGAAAACTTACCATAATCCGGGAGGTGAAGGGCCGGTCGGGGTTGCGCCACCGTGAGACGGAGAAGGATCGGTCGATCCTTTGTGGGAGGTGTGCTGCACGAAAGATCATTTGCAATATTTAGTTAGCATGATGCAACTAAAATGTGAATACTATTAACTAATGATCATTCAAATGAAACTCACCGTGTCCGCTATAGCAATCTGGGGCATCGGCGAAGGGGTCTGGCCGGTTTTCTCGCACACGGACTGCACATTTTATTTTCACGAGTCAGTCATATTAGTTAGTAATGAAACGAACATTGTGTGCATGATGTGGCTATTATGCGGGAGAAACTTACCACGAGGATCTCGTATAGGGCACTGTGACTAACTTTCTTCCGATTCCTCTCCGCCTCCAACAGATTAGCCGTCCTCTCCTCCATGTCCCTCACCTTCTCCTCCGTCTGCCTAGTTGCCTCCGCCACAAGCTCCTAGTCCCTAGCCTCGATTGCCAGATCCATTGGCCGTGGTCGAGGCCTCATCTCGGGAAGAGACTTCGTCTGCCGCTTCTTGATCTCTGGGAGACTTCTAGGACAAGGTATGAGTCCATCCTCAATGGCTACGTGGCAATGTTTCCTCCCATCACCAGATAGCATCACGAGCTCGGGATCAAAAGGACTCTGGCTCGGGTTGAAGTCCTCACCTTTCATCTCCTTCCCCCAGTCTCTGTACCTCACAATCTTGTCGTAGGAGGAGATGTTGGTGAAGCTATTTGGATGATTGAGGTCATCCTCCGAGAATGCCTTGGCCTTCTTGTACGGGGCACTATGGGCCATGGCATAGAGGTCGTACAACGGCGGCACCTCCTTCTTGTTGTGTCGCGCCTGAAAGAGAGGAACAGGGTAAATTAGTAATTAAAGCTAGCATGCAGAATGAATATGCATGAATCGAACCACATACCCAGTGATCCCCGTACTCAAACGGTTGGAGCTCCCTTGATGGTGCGGCACACCTTGCATCTGGGCACGCTTGTCCCTGGCCTTGTTGTGGACGGCCAGCCATTGGGGAGAGCACCACTCATCCACCAACCTTTCCCAACAGTCCATCTTATCCGCACACCATCTCGGCGGCACCTAAGTTAGACAAAAAGAAATTTCAGCTTACGCCTACGAATCAAATCGAGGAAACTGGTACAAGGCCTTAAGAATAGGTAATTACCTTCATGTACTTGTCCTTACTCAGATAATTGAGGCGGCACTTCTTCTTCTGCCTCCTGATGTTAGTCAAGGTGTAGTAGTCTCGGACAGCCTGCACCAGAGCCTCGTGCCGTGTGTTCTGAAGTAGGCGCTTGCACTCGGCTTCGAGAACCATAGTTGCGTCCGCCTCGTATTCCTCAAGACAACTATAGAAGGTCTGCAATCAAACAAGACAACACTGATCATTAGTACAATCACTAGGTACTGTTGATTTTTAATTCTGTAAAGGAGAAATTGCCCAAAACTGCCGTCTCGCAATGTCGGCCACCGTCTCGCACACGACACCGTCGGCCATCTCCCTAGGCGGGGCCGGGGCAGCCTCGTACAGCTCCCAGGTCAGTGCTACCTGTGGAAGCTCACCCTCACCGGGCAACGTGACCCATCCCGGGAAGTGGTGTCGGACTAGAGTACCAAGGACCTGGTTGGGCTTGCGGACACCATCTGCGTGTATGCAACCCCTGCAGTATGACAATGCCAACAAATTAGATATTAATTTGAACAAACATGAAGGTAAAAGGTTAAAAATGAGTAAATGCATGCACTTACTTCTCCTCGTTAGGCTGAATCAACCACCTCTGGTCGCGGGTCGCCGGCACGGACGGTAGCTTAGTACCACCATGCTGGTAGACCTTCTTGCCCTCCTCAACCCGCTCACTCTCGTTGAAGCTATCCTCAGATAAGGTCTCCTTGACGCCATCATCATGGTCGCTAGTCTCCGGAGTCACGTGTGACGAAGACTCTGGGACCCTAGTCTCCTGGGAGGAAGACTGTGGGACCCGAGTCTCTTGGGAGGAAGACACTCGGACCCGAGGCTCGGCAACCAGAGGCTCGTCGACCTGAGGCTCGGCGACCAGAGGCTCGTTGACCCGAGGCTCGTGGACCAGAGTCCGACACGGGTCCAGGTCAGATGGGTCCACCTGAGACGGAGCACTCCGATGGTCCGAAGACTCAGCGAGGGGTGGCGGCGAGGAAGGAAGAACAACCTTCCTACCTCTCCCAGCGCCCCGTCCACCTCTACCTACACCCCTCTTCTTCCCTCGACCTCCTCTCCTGGCCGAAGAAGAAGCGCCCACCAAAGGTGCTCGGGTGTCTGCATGTTGTCTACCAGCACCCTCCGAAGGTTCTGGGGTGCAATAACAACACCCCTACCACGCGCCAAGGTAGGTGGCTCGAAGCGCTCTCGACCCAAGCCCACCATCTGTCAACACCTGCAATGACAAAGAGTAAATGAAATTAGTACAACATAAACATAATAAAAAAATTAGTGTGTATCATCATCATGAACATAATAAAAATTGAATACCTAATAACATAAACTAATTAATATCGGGGTGTCGGTCTCGGGGGTGCCGTGTCGGGATCTTGGGGTGTCGTGTCGGGGGTCGGGGTGTCGGTGGTGTCGTGTCGGGGTGTTGTGTCGGGTTCGGGGTACCTCTCGGCAACCCTCGGGGGTCGGGGTGTCGGTGGTGTCGTGTCGAGAGTCGACGGGTCGGGATGTCAGGGTGTCGTGTCGAGGGTCGAGGGGTCAGAGTGTCAGGGTGTCGTGTCGAGGGTCGAGGGGTCGGGGTGTCGTGTACAGGGTCAAGGGGTCGACCCCGACACCCCGACCCCTCGACCCTCAACACGACACCCCGACACCTCGACCCCTCAACCCTCGACACGACACCCTGACCCCTCGACCCTCGACCCTCGACACGACACCCACGACACCCCGACCCCTCGACCCTCGGGTGTCAGGTCTTCTTTTTTTCATCTTTCTTGTTTATTCTTAAAAAATAGAAAAAAAAACTACCTAAACTAATTAAACTAAATAACCTAGACTAATTAAACCTAAACTAACTAAACTAAAAAACCTAAACTAATTAAACTAAATAACCTAGACCAATTAAACCTAAACTATCTAAACTACAATACGTAAACCAATTAAACCTAAACTAAACAGCCTAAACTAATTAAACCTAAACTAATTAAACTAAATAACCTAAACTAATTAAACTAAATAATCTAAACAAATTAAACCTAAACTAAATAACCTAAACTAATTAAACCTAAACTAACTAAACTAGAAAACCTAAACTAATTAAACTAAATAGCCTAAAAAATTAAACCTAAACCTTAACTAAAAAACCTTAATTAATTGAACCAAAAAATTAACTAAGCTAAAAAACAGAAGCAAAAAAATAGAAAAAAAGTAGGGTGGCAGGGGCTCACCGTGGGGGCGGCGACGGGGCATGGTGGCGACGGGGCGGGGAGGGGGCGGCAACGGGCGATGCTCCTGGAGGGCGGTCCACCGGTGGCTGCGGCGGGGAGGCGGCGACGGGGAAGCTCGGGAGGGGGTGGGGAGGCAGGAAGGGGGTGGCAACCGGGTGGGGGGAGGGAGACGGGGCGGCGACGGAGAGGTGGTGGGCCGGTGAGGGCGGCGGGGCGGTGGGGCAACGGGGTGGCAGTAGTGCTTGTTGGGCGGAAAGGAGAGGAGAAAGAGAGAGAGCGACGGCGGGGACGCGGGTCGTTATCCTATTTTAAAGCTTTGTCGTCCGTGTCACCTTTGCCGTCCACAAGCTGAAGGCACAAACTCTTTGCCGTCTGCTAGCGGACGGCAAAGAAGCTTTGTCGTCTGCTAGCGGACGGCAAAATACTAGCTAATGGCAAAGCATTCCTTTGTCGTCCGCTGCCTCTTTGTCGTCTGCTTTCTTGTGGCTGATGGCAAAGACATTCTTTGTCGTCCGCTAGCAGATGGAAAAGGGGGGCAGATGGCAAATCTTCTAATTCCAGTAGTGACATTCTCCAACCTAGACAAGTTATCAGCTACGGGGTTCTCCGCTCCCTTTCTATCAGTGATGTGCAGATCAAATTCTTGTAGCAAGAGAACCCATCGAATAAGCCTAGGTTTAGCATCTTTCTTTTTCATAAGATATTTTATAGCATCATGATCGATGTGAATAATAACTTTAGAATCAACAATGTAAGATCTAAATTTATCACAAGCAAACACCACTGCCAGAAATTCTTTTTCAGTAGTAGCATAATTTCGTTGTGCACTATCTAGAGTTTTACTAGCATAATGAATAACATTGAGTTTTTTTATCAACTCTTTGTCCTAAAACAACACCAACAGCATAATCACTAGCATCACACATAATTTCAAAAGGCAAGTTTCAATCAGGTGGTTGAACAATATGTGCAGAAATTAAGGCTTTCTTGAGTGTTTCGAAGGCTTCTAAACAATCATCACCAAAAACAAAAGAATATCCTTTTGCAAAAGATTTGTAAGGGGCCTAGAAATTTTAGAAAAGTATTTTATAAATCTCCTATAGAAACCAGCCTGGCCTAGGAAACTACGAATACCTTTGATATCTTTAGGACATGGCATTTTCGCAATTGCATCAACCTTAGTTTTGTCCACCTCAATACCCCTTTCAGAAATTTTATGGCCCAAAACAATACCTTCATTAACCATAAAGTGGCACTTCTCCTAGTTCAAGACAAGATTTGTTTGCTCACATCTCTGCAAAACTCGATCAAGATTGCCTAAACAATCATCAAAAGACTTCCCATAAATAGAGAAGTCGTCCATGAAAAACTCAACATTCTTTTCACAAAAGTCAGAGAATATAGCAGTCATACATCTTTGAAAGGTAGCAGGTGCATTGCATAAACCAAATGGCATACGTCTATAAGCATACGTTCCAAAAGGACATGTAAAAGTGGTATTTTGTTGATCAGGTTGAGAAATAGGTAATTGTGAAAAACCAGAATATCCATCAAGAAAGAAAAAATGTGTGTGCTTAGATAATATTTCTAGATTTGATTAATAAAAGGCAGAGGGTAATGATATTTTCTAGTTGCTTTCTTTAATTTTCTAAAATCAATTACCATTCTATATCCTTTAACAATTCTTTGTGGAATAAGTTCATTCTTATCATTAGGAACAACAGTAATACCTCCCTTCTTAGGGACACAATGAATAGGACTTACCCATATACTATCAGCTATAGGATAGATTATACCTGTTTCTAGAAGTTTTAATATTTCCGTCTTATCACTTCTTTCATCTCCGAATTTAACCGACGTTGGTGATCAACAACGGGTTTAGCATCAGGTTCCATATTAATCTTGTGCTGACATAGAGTGGGATTAATTCCCTTAAGATCATCAAGAGTACACCCAATAGCAGCTCGGTGCTTCCTTAGAACTTTCACTAATCTTTCTTCTTCATATTTTGAAAGGTTAGCACTAATAATAACAGGATATATCTTCTTCTCATCAAGATAAACATATTTCAAAGTGACTGGCAATTGTTTTAATTCATACACAAGATCAGCTTTAGGTGCAGGAGGACCTCCTAGAGTTTCAATAGGAAAATTTTGTTTAAGCAGAGGACGTTGTTCAAAGAAAATCTTATCTATTTCATTTCTTTCATGCATATGTAAATCATTTTCATGGTTTAGCAAATATTGTTCTAAAGGATCAGTAGGAGGTACATCAATAGAAGCAAGACCAATTATTTCATCCTTACTAGTCAATTCTTTTTTATGAGGTTTTCTACTAAACTTAGAAAAATTAAACTCATGAGACTCATCACCAAAACTAACACTGACAGTTTGTTTCTCACAATCTATTTTAGCACTAACTGTGTTCAAGAAAGATCAACCAAAGATAATGGGACAAAAGTCATCTTGTGGTGAACCAAGAACAAGAAAATCAGTAGGTTATTTTATTTTCCCACACAAAACTTCAACATCTCTAACAATCCCAAGTGGTGTGATGGTGTTTTTATTAGCAAGTTTAATAGTAGCATCTATGTCTTCTATCTCTGTGGGTGTTATGTCATTCATAATTTCTTCATATAAAGTAAAGGGAATAACACTCACGCTAGCACCTATGTCACATAAACCATGATAAAAGTGAGCTCCTATTTTCACTGAGACAACACGCATGCCAACAACGGGTCTATGTTTATCCTTTTTATCGGGTTTGGCAATTCTAGCAACTTCATCAGAGAAGTAAATAACATGTCCGTCTATATTATCGACCAAGAGATCCTTAACCATAGCAAGACCAAGTTCTACCTTCATTTGTTCAGCCAGTTTAGGTGTTCTAATGTAACTTCTGTTGACCACAGTTGAAACTTTAGCATGTTCCTTCATCCTAACAAGGAAAGGTGGTTTTTTTATATAAGCAGTAGGAACAACTGGATCAACATTATAAATAATAGTTTCATCTTTAACTATTACCGGTTCTTTAATTTCTTCTTTGATAGGTGGGTGATATTTAAACTACTTCTCTTTAGGGAGATAAACATGAGTAGCAAAAGATTCACAAAAGGAGGCTACTATCTCAGAGTCAAGTCCATATTTAGTGCTAAATTTTTGAAAGCATCGTATTCATAAAAGATTTAACACAATCAAACTCAAGCTTAATACCTGACTCTTTACCTTCGTCGAGTTACCAATATTCAGAGTTGCGTTTAATTCTTTCTATGTGATCCCACCGGAATTCAATGGTCTTCTTCATAAAAGAACCAGCACAAGAAATATCAAGCATGGATCGATCATTATGAGAAAGTCGAGCATAAATATTCTGAATAATAATTTCTCTTGAGAGCTCATGGTTGGGGCTTGAATATAACATTCACTTAAGCCTCCCCCAAGTTAGTGCAATACTTTCTCCTTCATGATGCCAAAAATTATATATATAATTCCGATCATGATGAACTAGATACATAGGATAATTTTTTTGGTGAAACTCCAATTTCAATCGATTCCAGTTCCAAGATCCAATATCATCGCATAGCCTATACCATGCCAATGCTTTTCCCTTCAAAGATAAAGGGAAAACCTTCTTCTTAGTTTCATCTCTGGATAACCTGCAAGCTTAAACAATCCACAAATTTCATCCACATATATCAAGTGCATATCAGGATGTTCGGTTCCATCTCCTGCATAAGGATTAGCTAGCAGTTTTTCTATCATACCCGAAGAAATTTCATATTCAATATTTTCAGTAGGTGTAGTAGGTTGAGGGGTAACTAATTGTGGTTCCGTTCGAGGTGAAGATATCCCGAACAAACCCCTCAAAGGATTGTTCTCCATAGTAACTAATTGTGACAATAAATTTCAGCACATAGTAATAATTTTTCCTTACCGATTTCCCAAGAGCGCTTCACTCCCCGGCGTCGGTGCCAGAAAATAGCCTTGATGACCCACAAGTATATGGGATCAATTTTAGCCTTTTCGATAAGCAAGAGTGTCGAACCCAACGAGAAGTAGAAGTAAATGACAAGTGGTTTTCAGCAAGGTAATGTCTACAAGCGCTGAAATTGTAAGTAACAGAGTAATTTGATAGCAAGATAATTTGTAACGAGCAAGTAACAATAATAGTAACAAAATTGCAGAAAGGTAGCCCAATCCTTTTGAGGCAAAGGACATGCCAAAATGGTCTCTTATAATAAGCAAAGCGTTCTTGAGGGTACATGGGAATTTCATCTAGTCACTTTCATCATATTGGTTCGATTTGTGTTCGCTACTTTGATAATTTGATATGTGGGTGGACCGGTGCTTAGGTGTTGTTCTTACTTGAACAAACCTCCTACTTATGATTAACCCCCTGGCAGGCATCTGCAACTACGAGAAAAGTATTAAGAGTAAATTCTAACCATAGCATTAAACTTTTGGATCCAATTGGTCCCTTACGGAATAGCGCATAAACTAGGGTTTAAGCTTTTGTCACTCTCGCAACCCATCATCTAATTACTACTCCACAATGGATTCCCTTAGGCCCAAATATGGTGAAGTGTCATGTAGTCAACGTTCACATGACACCACTAAGGGAATCACAACATACATACTATCAAAATATCGAACACATATCAAATTCACATGATTACTTGCAACAAGATTTCTCCCGTGACCTCAAGAACAAAAGTAACTACTCAAAAATGATAATCATGCTCAAGATAGAGGGTTACTAAATAGCATATTGGATCTGAACATATAACCTTCCACCAAATAAACCATATAGTAATCAACTACAAGATGTACTCAACACTACTAGTCACCCACAAGCACCAATCGATAGTTCCGGTACAAAAATTGAACACAAGAGATGACCTAGGATTTGAGAGGAGACGGTGTTGATGAAGATGTTGATGGAGATTTCCCTCCCCAAGATGGGATAGTTGTTGGTGATGATGATGACGATGATTCCCCCCCCCCCGGAGGGAAGTCCCCCGGCGGAAACGCTCCACCGGAGAGCAAAAGTGCTCCTGCCCAAGTTTCGCCTCGAGACGGTGGCACTTCGTCCTGAAAGTCCTCTCCTTTTTTCTAGGTCAAAATGACTTATATACCAGAAGAGGGTCACCGGAGGTGGGCTGGGCTGAGCACAACCCACCAAGGCGCGCCTGGGGGGCCAGGCGTGCCCTCGTGTCTTGTGCTCACCAACTGGCCCCCCTCCGGTAGTTATTTGCTCCAGTATTTCTTATTTATTCCATAAAAATTCCTTGTAAAGTTTCAGCTCATTTGCAGTTGTGCAGAATAGGTGGCCTGACATAGCTTTTCCAGGTCCAGATTTCCAGCTGCCGAAATTCTCCCTCTTTTGTGTGAACCTTGCATATTATGAGAGAAAAGGCATTAGAATTACTCCAAAAAGCATTATTATGCATAAAAACATTATAAATAACAGTAGGTAAACATGATGCAAAATGGACGTATCAGGGACACACAATTGCGGTCGGATAGCAACATGTTGGAAATATGCCTTATGGGCAATAATATTTGTATTATTTATTTCCATGTTTATATTATATGCTATAACTGCCATGGTTCTTGAATATGTGATTCAGAGGAAGACAAATAAGCACTTGTAGAATATTAAACAGAGTGTTGCATGATGGTTATGATTTCATGATCATGGGCTTACATTAGAAGTAACAAGGATGCTGGCAACTTTGAGTGTATGATGTTAGAAGAATGATATATTGAATTGATGTAACTTGTTTGTTATACTTATATGTCATTATCACAAGTCAAAAGGTCATGGCATGGAGAGTTAACTGTGCTTAGTTCTTAATTAGACCATGAGAGTATCAGGTAACTTCATATCGGACAATACACTTTTGGTTGCTCCAAAGTCATCAATAACACAGTGGTCTTAACAATAACTTATAGGTTTATAGAAAAGTCTGACAAGGGACAAGATAGTTCAAGAGTGGGATTTGCTCCTCCGACAATGGAGACATATTCTTAGGGACCTCTCAGTGTGATGACATCTACCATCGTTTGGCTAGACACAGGTGACTTAGTCATAGGGATGCCAGGACATGATAACGAGAGAGAAGAACCAAACTGGTAACAAGGAGACTGGTATATATAGTGAGCATGAGAATAACTTAAGAGGATACCGACATATCTCACCTCGGGTTTTCTGAAGTATAGCGAAGCAAAGGGAACATTATATGGTAACCAAAGGTTCACTCGAATATCATTCGTGTGAGTATAGGAGTCAACCGGATGTCCATGGTTCTGGTTTTGATCATTGAACAAAAGAAAGTTTTGTTCATGTCTATATTTCACTAAACCTGCAGGGTCACACACTTAAGATGAATTTGATATGTTGAGTAGTACATGAGTTCGGTGTACTAGAGAATGTCACTAGAATAGTTTTATTGACAATGGAAATCATTTCGAGAGAGAACCGGAAGTGGTTCGGGAACGTCTGAAGTGTTGTGGAGAAAACCGGATAGATAAAAAAAAGTTTCGGAGGACTTAAGAGATATTTGGGAGGGCTCCCAAGAGAAATATTTAGGTGCCATGGGCTGGCCCAAATAGGCTAGGCCTATAGGGGGCATCCACATGGGCCATGAGTAGGGCTGGAAAAAAAGCTCGAAGCTCGCGAGCTAAACAAGTAGCTCGTGACTCGGCACGAATCGACTCGAAGTCGAAGAATAACGAGCCGAGTCGAGCTTTAGTTTAAGATCGTTTACAGACCAAGTTAAACGAGTCAATCTCACGAGTACTCGTGTAACTCGCTAAACTCGGTAAAAAGATCAGTGTTTTTTAGGGGTAGTAAAAAGCAGCCACTAAACACCTTGCATCCCAGCACAAAGGCTCAACCGCTCAAGGTCGAGCCACCCAGGAGACTCACACGTACATGTGAAGGAAATATGCCCTAGAGGCAATAATAAAGTTATTATTTATTTCCTTATATCATGATAAATGTTTATTATTCATGCTAGAATTGTATTAACCGGAAACATAATACATGTGTGAATACATAGACAAACAGAGTGTCACTAGTATGCCTCTACTTGACTAGCTCGTTAATCGAAGATGGTTATGTTTCCTAACCATAGACATGAGTTGTCATTTGATTAACGGGATCACATCATTAGGAGAATGATGTGATTGACATGACCCATTCCGTTAGCCTAGCACTTGATCGTTTAGTATGTTGATATTGCTTTCTTCATGACTTATACATGTTCCTGTAACTATGAGATTATGCAACTCCCGTTTACCGGAGGAACACTTTGGGTGCTACCAAACGTCACAACGTAACTGGGTGATTATAAAGGAGTACTACAGGTGTCTCCAAAGGTACATGTTAAGTTGGCATAATTCGAGATTAGGTTTTGTCACTCCGATTGTCGGAGAGGTATCTTTGGGCCCTCTCAGTAATACTCATCACCTAAGCCTTGCAAGCATTGTAACTAATGAGTTAGTTATGAAATGATGTATTACGGAACAAGTAAAGAGACTTACCGGTAACGATATTGAACTAGGTATTGGATACCGACGATCGAATCTCGGGCAAGTAACATACCGATGACAAAGGGAACAACGTATGTTGTTATGCGGTTTGACCGATAAAGATCTTCGTAGAATATGTAGGAACCAATATGAACATCCAGGTTCCGCTATTGGTTATTGACCGAGAATAGTTCTAGGTCATGTCTACATAGTTCTCGAACCCGTAGGGTCTGCACGCTTAACGTTACGATGACAGTTTTATTATGAGTTTATGAGTTTTGATGTACCGAAGGAGTTCGGAGTCCCGGATGAGATCGGGGACATGACGAGGAGTCTCGAAATGATCGAGCACAAAGATCGATATATTGGACAACTATATTCGGAGTTCGGAAAGGTTCCGAGTGATTCGGGTATTTTCGGGGGTACTGGGGAGTTACGGGAATACGAGGAAGAAGCAATGGGCCTCATGGGCCAAGTGGTGGAAGAGAGGAGGAAGGGCGCGCGGCCCACCTAGCCCAAACCGAATTGGACTAGGGGGCTGGCCCCCCTTTCCTCCTTTTCCTCCCTCTCCTTCCTTCTCCTTCTCCTTCCCTTCCTTCCCCTCTCCTACTTGGACTAGGAAAGAGGGGGAATCCTACTTGGAGTAGGATTCTCCCCCTTGGGCGCGCCTCCTCCCCTTGGCCGGCCCCCTCCCACTTGCTCCTTTATATACGGGGGCAGGGGGGCACCCCATGACACACAAGTTGATCTACGGATCGTTCCTTAGCCGTGTGCGGTGCCCCCCTCCACCATATTCCACCTCGGTCATATTGTCGCGGAGTTTAGGCGAAGCCCTGCGCCGGTAGAACATCATCATCGTCACCACGCCGTCGTGCTGACGGAACTCATCCCCGACGCTTTGCTGGATTGGAGCCCGGGGAACGTCATCGAGCTGAACGTGTGCTGAACACGGAGGTGTCGTACGTTCGGTGCTTGGATCGGTCGAATCGTGAAGACGTACGACTACATCAACCGCGTTATCATAACGCTTCCGCTTACTGTCTACGAGGGTACGTGGACAACACTCTCCCCTCGCGTTGCTATGCCATCACCATGATCTTGCATGTGCGTAGGAAAAATTTTGAAATTACTACGTTCCCCAACAGTGGCATCCGAGCCTAGGTTTTATGCGTTGATGTTATATGCACGAGTAGAACACAAGTGAGTTGTGGGCGATACAAGTCATACTGCTTACCAGCATGTCATACTTTGGTTCGGCGGTATTGTTGGATGAAGCGGCCCGGACCGACATTACGCGTACGCTTACGCGAGACTGGTTCTACCGATGTGCTTTGCACACAGGTGGCTGGCGGGTGTCAGTTTCTCCAACTTTATTTGAACTGAGTGTGGCTACGCCCGGTCCTTGCGAAGGTTAAAACAACACCAACTTGACAAACTATCGTTGTGGTTTTGATGCGTAGGTGAGATTGGTTCTTGCTTAAGCCCGTAGCAGCCACGTAAAACTTGCAACAACAAAGTAGAGGACGTCTAACTTGTTTTTGCAGGGCATGTTGTGATGTGATATGGTCAAGACATGGTGCTAAATTTTATTGTATGAGATGATCATGTTTTGTAACCGAGTTATCGGCAACTGGCAGGAGCCATATGGTTGTCGCATTATTGTATGCAATGCAATCGCCCTGTAATGCTTTACTTTATCACTAAGCGGTAGCGATAGTCGTAGAAGCATAAGATTGGCGAGACGACAACGATGCTACGATGGAGATCAAGGTGTCGCACCGGTGACGATGGTGATCATGACGGTGCTTCGAAGATGGAGATCACAAGCACAAGATGATGATGGCCATATCATATCACTTATATTGATTGCATGTGATGTTTATATTTTATGCATCTTATCTTGCTTTGATTGACGGTAGCATTTTAAGATGATCTCTCACTAATTATCAAGAAGTGTTCTCCCTGAGTATGCACCGTTGCCAAAGTTCGTCGTGCCCAGACACCACGTGATGATCGGGTGTGATAAGCTCTACGTCCATCTACAACGGGTGCAAGCCAGTTTTGCACACGCGGAATACTCAGGTTAAACTTGACGAGCCTAGCATATGCAAAATATGGCCTCGGAACACGGAGACCGAAAGGTCGAGGGTGAATCATATAGTAGATATGATCAACATAGTGATGTTCACCATTGAAAACTACTCCATCTCACGTGATGATCGGTTATGGTTTAGTTGATTTGGATCACGTGATCACTTAGATGACTCGAGAGATGTCTGTCTAAGTGGGAGTTCTTAAGTAATATGATTAATTGAACTTAAATTTATCATGAACTTAGTCCTGGTAGTATTTTGCAAATTATGTTGTAGATCAATAGCTCGCGTTGTTGCTTTCATATGTTTATTTTGATATGTTCCTAGAGAAAATTGTGTTGAAAGATGTTAGTAGCAATGATGCGGATTGGATCCGTGATCTGAGGTTTATCCTCATTGCTGCACAGAAGAATTATGTCCTGGATGCACTGCTAGGTGACAGACCTATTGCAGGAGCAGATGCAGACATTATAAACGTTTGGCTAGCTCAATATGATGACTACTTGATAGTTTAAGTGCACCATGCTTAACGGCTTAGAATCGGGACTTCAAAGACGTTTTGAACGTCATGGACCATATGAGATGTTCCAGGAGTTGAAGTTAATATTTCAAGCAAATACCCGAGTTAAGAGATATGAAGTCTCCAACAAGTTCTATAGCTAAAAGATGGAGGAGAATCGCTCAACTAGTGAGCATGTGCTCAGATTGTCTGGGTACTACAATCGCTTGAATTAAGTGGAGTTAATCTTCCAGATAAGATAGTGATTGACAGAATTCTCTAGCCACCATCACCAAGTTAGTAGAACTTTGTGATGAACTATAGTATGCAAGGGATGACGAAAACGATTCCCATGCTCTTCGTGATGTTGAAATCAACGAAGGTAGAAATCAAGAAAGAGCATCAAGTGTTGATGGTTGACAAGATCACTAGTTTCAAGAAAAGGGCAAAGGGAAAGAAAGGGAACTTCAAGCAGAATGGCAAGCAAGTTGTCACTCCCGTGAAGAAGACCAAAGCTGGACCAAAGCCTGAAACTGAGTGCTTACACTGCAAAGGAAATGGTCACTGGAAGCGGAAATGCCCTGAATATTTGGTGGATAAGAAGGATGGCAAAGTGAACAACGGTATATTTGATATACAGGTTATTGATGTGTGCCTTACTAGTGTTTATAGTAGCCCCTAAGTATTTGATACTTGTTCGGTTACTAAGGTTAGTAACTCGAAACAGGAGTTACAGAATAAACAGAGACTAGTTGAGATGAAGTGACGATGAGTGTTGGAAGTAGTTCCAAGATCGATATGATCATCATCGCACACTCCCTATACTTTCGGGATTAGTGTTAAACCTAAATAAATGTTATTTGGTGTTTGCGTTGAGTATGAATATGATTTGATCATGTTTATTGCGATACGGTTATTCATTTGAAGTTTAAGAATAATTGTTATTTTGTTTACATGAATAAGACCTTCGATGGTTACACACCCAATGAAAATAGTTTGTTGGATCTCGATCGTAGTGATACACATATTCATAATATTGATGCCAAAAGATGCAAAGTTAATAATGATAGTGCAACTTATTTGTGGCACTGCCGTTTGGGTCATATCGGTGTAAAGCGCATGAAGAAACTCCATAAAGATGGATTTTCGGAATCACTTGGTTATGAATCATTTGATGCTTGCGAACCATGCCTTTTGGGCAAGATGACTAAAACTCCGTTCTCTGGAACAATGGAACGAGCTATTGACTTATTGGAAATAATACATACCGATGTATGTGGTCCAATGAGTGTTGATGCTCGTGGCGGGTATCGTTATTTTCTGACCTTCACAAGATGAATTGGGCAGATATGAATATATCTACTTGATGAAACATAAGTCTGAAATAATTGAAAGGTTCAAAGAATTTCAGAGTGAAGTGGAAAAATCATCGTAACAAGAAAATAAAGTTTCTACGATCTGATCGCGGAGACGAATATTTGAGTTACGAGTTTGGTCTTCAATTAAAACAATGTGGAATAGTTTCACAGCTCACGCCACCTGGAACACCACAATGTTATGGTGTGTCCGAACGTCGTAACTGCACTTTATGGGATATGGTGCGATCTATGATGTCTCTTATCGGTTTTACCACTATCGTTTTGGGGTTGCGCATTAGAGATAGCTGCATTCACGTTTAAAAGGGCACCATCTAAATCTGTTGAGACGACACCGTATGAACTATGGTTTAGCAGTAAACCTAAGCTGTCGTTTCTTAAAGTTTAGAGTTGCGATGCTTATATGAAAAAGTTTCAACCTGATAAGCTCGAACCCAAATCGGAGAAGTGCGTCTTCATAGAGTACCCGAAGGAAACTGTTGGGTACTCCTTCTACCAAAATCCAAAGGCAAAACATTCGTTGCTAAGAATGGATCCTTTTTAGAGAAGGAGTTTCTCTCGAAAGAAGTGAGTGGGAGGAAAGTAGAACTTGATGAGGTAACTGTACCTGCTCCCTTATTTGAAAGTAGTTCATCACAGAAATCTGTTCCTGTGACTACTACACCAATTAGTGAGGAAGTTAATGATGATGATCATGAAACTTCAGATTAAGTTACTACAGAACCTCGTAGGTCTTCCAGAGTAAGATCCGCACCAGAGTGGTACGGTAATCCTGTTCTGGAAGTTATGTTACTAGACCATGACGAACCTATGAACTATGAAGAAGCGATGGTGAGCCCAGATTCCGCAAAATGTCTTGAGGCCATGAGATCTGAGATAAGATCCATGTATGAAAACAAAGTATGGACTTTGATTGACTTGCCCAATGATCGGCGAGACATTGAGATTAAATGGATCTTCAAGAGGAAGACGGACGTTGATAGTAGTGTTACTATCTACAAAGCTAGACTTGTCGAAAAAGGTTCTTGACAAAGTTCAAGGTGTTGACTATGATGAAATTTTCTCACTCGTAGCGATGCTTAAGTCTGTCCAAATTATGTTAGCAATTGCCGCATTTTTATGAAATCTGGCAAATGGATAAACAAAACTACATTCCTTAATGGATTTAAAGAAGAGTTGTATATGATGCAACTAGAAGGTTTTGTCAATCCTAAAGGTGCTGACAAAATACGCAAGCTCCAGCGATCCATCTATGGACTGGTGCAAGCATCTCGGAGTTGGAATATACGCTTTGATAAGTTGATCAAAGCATATAGTTTTATATAGACTTGCGGTGAAGCCTGTATTTACTAGAAAGTGAGTGAGAGCACTACAGCATTTCTGATAAGTATATGTGAATGACATATTGTAGATCGGAAATAATGTAGAATTATTCTGCAAAGCATAAAGGAGTGTTTGAAAGGAGTTTTTCAAAGAAAGACCTCGGTGAAGCTGCTTACATATTGAGCATCAAGATCTATAGAGATAGATCAAGATGCTTGATAAGTTTTTTTCAATGAGTACATACCTTGACAAGATTTTGAAGTAGTTCAAACTGGAACAGTCAAAGAAAGAGTTCTTGCCTGTGTTACAAGGTGTGAAATTGAGTAAAGACTCAAAACCCGACCACGGCAGAAGATAGAAAGAGAATGAAAGTCATTCCCTATGCCTTGGCCATAGGTTCTATAAAGTATGCCATGCTGTGTACCAGATCTGTTGTATACCCTACACTGAGTTTGGCAAGGGAGTACAATAGTGATCTAGGAGTAGATCACTGGACAGCAGTCAAAATTATCCTTAGTGGAATAAGGATATGTTTCTCGATTATGGAAGTGACAAAAGGTTCGTCGTAAAGGGTTACGTCGATGCAAGTTTTGACACCGATCTAGATGACTCTAAGTCTCGATCTAGATACATATTGAAAGTGGGAGCAATTAGCTAGAGTAGCTCCGTGTAGAGCATTGTAGACATAGAAAATTGCAAAATACATAACGGATCTAAATGTGAAAGACCCGTTGACTAAGATTCTCTCGCAAGCAAAACATGATCACACCTTAGTACTCTTTGGGTGTTAATCACATAGCGATGTGAACTAGGTTACTGACTCTAGTAAACCCTTTGGGTGTTGGTCACATGTCGATGTGAACTATGGGTGTTAACCACATATAGATGTGAACTATTGATGTTAAATCACATGGCGATGTGAACTAGATTATTGACTCTAGTGCAAGTGGGAGACTGAAGGAAATATGCCCTAGAGGCAATAATAAAGTTATTATTTATTTCCTTATATCATGATAAATGTTTATTATTCATGCTAGAATTGTATTAACCGGAAACATAATACATGTGTGAATACATAGACAAACAGAGTGTCACTAGTATGCCTCTACTTGACTAGCTCGTTAATCGAAGATGGTTATGTTTCCTAACCATAGACATGAGTTGTCATTTGATTAACGGGATCACATCATTAGGAGAATGATGTGATTGACATGACCCATTCCGTTAGCCTAGCACTTGATCGTTTAGTATGTTGATATTGCTTTCTTCATGACTTATACATGTTCCTGTAACTATGAGATTATGCAACTCCCGTTTACCGGAGGAACACTTTGGGTGCTACCAAACGTCACAACGTAACTGGGTGATTATAAAGGAGTACTACAGGTGTCTCCAAAGGTACATGTTGAGTTGGCATAATTCGAGATTAGGTTTTGTCACTCCGATTGTCGGAGAGGTATCTTTGGGCCCTCTCAGTAATACTCATCACATAAGCCTTGCAAGCATTATAACTAATGAGTTAGTTATGAAATTATGTATTACGGAACGATTAAAGAGACTTACCGGTAATGAGATTGAACTAGGTATTGGATACCGACGATCGAATCTCGGGCAAGTAACATACTGATGACAAACGGAACAACGTATGTTGTTATGCGGTTTGACCGATAAAGATCTTCGTAGAATATGTAGGAACCAATATGAACATCCAGGTTCCGCTATTGGTTATTGATCGAGAATAGTTCTAGGTCATGTCTACATAGTTCTCGAACCCGTAGGGTCCGCACGCTTAACGTTACGATGACAGTTTTATTATGAGGTTATGAGTTTTGATGTACCGAAGGAGTTCGGAGTCCCGGATGAGATCGGAGACATGACGAGGAGTCTCGAAATGGTCGAGACGTAAAGATCGATATATTGGACGACTATATTCGGAGTTCGGAAAGGTTCCGAGTGATTCGGGTATTTTCGGGGGTACCGGGGAGTTACGGGAATACGAGGAAGAAGCAATGGGCCTCATGGTCCAAGTGGTGGAAGAGAGGAGGCAGGGCGCGCGGCCCCCCTAGCCCAAACCGAATTGGACTAGGGGGGCGGCCCCCCTTTCCTCCTTTTCCTCCCTCTCCTTCCTTCTCCTTCTCCTTCCCTTCCTTCCCCTCTCCTACTTGGACTAGGAAAGAGGGGGAATCCTACTTGGAGTAGGATTCTCCCCCTTGGGCGCGCCTCCTCCCTAGCCGGCCCCCTCCCCCTTGCTCCTTTATATACAGGGGCAGGGAGGCACCCCATGACACACAAGTTGATCTACGGATCGTTCCTTAGCCGTGTGCGGTGCCCCCCTCCACCATATTCCACCTCGGTCATATCTTCGCGGAGTTTAGGCGAAGCCCTGCGCCGGTAGAACATCATCATCGTCACCACGCCGTCGTGCTGACGGAACTCATCCCCGACGCTTTGCTGGATTGGAGCCCGGGGAACGTCATCGAGCTGAACTTGTGCTGAACACGGAGGTGCCGTACGTTCGGTGCTTGGATCGGTCGAATCGTGAAGACGTGCGACTACATCAACCGCGTTGTCATAACGCTTCCACTTACGGTCTACGAGGGTACGTGGACAACACTCTCCCCTCTCGTTGCTATGCCATCACCATGATCTTGCGTGTGCATAGGAATTTTTTTTGAAATTACTACGTTCCCCAACAACATGACCATATATGCACATGCTAAATTCTAAGTTAATCGTTTAATCGTATTTGTAAGGTCTTATGTTCCTATCTTTAACGAGCTTAACAAGCTAAACGAGCCAGCTCGCGAGTTATACGAGTCAAGCCAATCTTGGATTTGAGCTCGTTATAGTAACGAGTCGAGTCAAGCTAGTTCGTTAATGAAACGATCTTTAGCGAGTCGAGTCGAGCTGACTCGACTCGGCTCGAATTCCACCCCTAGCCATTTGGCCCATGTAGGTGGTGCCTCCCCCTAGCCTTGTTCCCCAAGATAGGGGAGCAACTAGGGTTGGAGTGACGGGGTGCCACCCACTTGTCCACTACCCTAGGGCAAGCCCCTTCTCAAAGTTGGCCTCCCCCTCCTACCTATATACCCAAGTGGGGTGCCCCTCCTTTGTACACACAAATCCCATGAAGGTTCGCCCCCCCCCCTCCCCCCTCTCTCTAGTTCTCCACCATTACCCTTCTTGAAGGGCTGCTCCTCCCTCTACTTCTTCTCCAGCACAACATAGCACAACATAGCTCTGGATGGCGAAACCCTACTGGATCAAAGGATTCGTATGTGTGCAATCCAACAAAGGAAGCATATGTTCGGTTCTAGTTTGAGAGATCGCTACATGGGACATCGAGAATGTTTTTGAGAGATTGGTACATCGGCGAAACTCTACTGCATCTATGGAATACCGCTGCAGACGGGGAGTGACCTAAAAGTACCATACAACTTTTTGAGCAGCTTTCTTTCCAGCCTTCTTATATCGAGAAGCATTGCACACTGGAATTTTCTTCGCATGATAGTTCCGATAAATGACGCAATCATTGACACATGTGTTGTATCTAATGTGCGGTAAATGAAGAGGGCGCATGATTTTCTTGGCCGCCTCAACACTTGTAGGACACACATTCCTCGCAGAAGAACTTTCTATATATACTTCAAATGCACATCGAGGCTTGCGTCGCACCATTTGTTTTTTATCCTTGTCTTTAGAGCATTAAATGTGAAACTCAAGAGGGTCTACTGAGGATCGCAACCATCATACAATGGAGTCTTCAGTCTAACTCCAGTTGCGCCAGCTTGGCTTCCTCTCTAGAAGCAGCTCTGTCGCTAGTCGTCTTCTGGTGAAGTAGGTCTCTAACATGAGGGTCCTGCATGACTGAACTTAGTAGCGACAAAGACTACGGCGTGTCCGCTTCTTATCTATGTCCGGCCTCTTCATGTTCGGCCTCTTCTTCATGACTGGCGTTTTCTTCATGTCCGTCGGTCGTCTCTTCGTCTGGCCCCATGTCGTTACTCTCTGCCCCATCGACGTCCTCATAATCTTCACTTATCCACCAAGTATAGCCATCAATGAAACCATGCGTGAGTTGGTGCACCTTTAAATGGCCAAATAAAAAGGGGTCGATCCAGACTCCTTTGCATCTTTGATATGGACATTTTATATCAGTGCCTTTATTTTGATACATGTCGGCCACCGCGGATTGCAAGTATATATCCACGATCCTTCCATTGAACATCATCATCTGCGTGGTTTAACCAAAAGAATTATAACCATGCATCAAAATCATACAAAAAACCGGCAAGACCTTCCATAAAAATGGGACATATTGAGTTTACCCAAAATTCACTGAAATGGAAATACGTTGACATTTCGGTAAAACGTAGGAAACTCATGTCACACACAATTACTCAATTTCATCACGGTCACGCACAGTTCGGTCATATCGCGCACACACAAATTCCATTCTTGCACAATAATATTATTTACTCACCTATCTCGAGAGAGCATGGTGATACTTGTCTATCCATAGTGGTAGCACAGGGTTGTCCCACCTGCGCTACAGTATTCATTTAGTAGTAGCATAGATTTTACACTCTGCGCTACTACTATGGCCAGTCTGGGGGCAAGGTGGGGACCACTTAGTAGTAGTGCATGCTTGCTATGCCCGCGCTACTACTACGCCCCTACCAGTAGCTTGGGGTTTCCACCCATGCTACTACTAAATAGCAATAGTGAATGTCAAATTATTAAGGCGCGCCACTACAAAGTGGTGACCTATAGGGGTTTTCCATGTAGTGGTGAATGAACCAGAAGTGATTCCAGAAGTTATCCCTACAACGGAATCGAAAGTTACTACACCAGTTGTAGAAACTCCAGTTAAGCATGTGACTGAGCGTCGTAGGTCAGGAAGACTTAGTGAACCTCCTGACCGGTTTCATAAAGAAATATTCATCTTAGAAGAAGATGAACCTGCGCACTACAGAATAGTAATGGCGGTGCTCAACTCAAAAGAATGTTACAACATCATGATAAATTACCCATGCTGCCACCGCATAATCTCCGTTGTTTCTCCCGTATCCATCTGTCGTCCACAAAATCACACTTCTCCACTTTGCCTGCCCCGACAGTTGCCGCTGCTCCCTACACACATCCCTTTAGCACCGTTCCTCATTCTTCCACCCCTCCGGCCATCCTGCTCGCCTCTCCTCCGCTCCCCGCGCCTCTCCTAAGGTGTCCACCTTCCGTGAGTGGAATATGTTCATCGTTGGCTCACTACATTCTTCCACTTTGGGCTGTTGGTGAGGGTATGAGATCTGGCCGGATCGAGGCGAGAAGGCTGTTGCGGGGAAGACGCTCTCGATTGCTAAGGATGATGTTGCACTTTCTAGAAGAAGTCCCTTGCTATCAAGGGAATATATGAGGACACCAACATTTTTCCTTTTTGACAGCTGGAGGGTGCTGGCAACCCAGGGAACTACGGCTTGTACAAAATATGAAGCAATCGGAAGATGCACTGGTCAGCAGAGTTGTCCCCTCTTCCTCCTCGCACGGTTCCTCCAACCTAACTGCCTCCTCATCAGGTGATGCCTCATACTTGCAGCGACCGTCGGGGGCTTGGAAAGCCTTCTCTTCTGACGTTCACCTATGGTCCCATGGATCAATGTAGGATCTCTAGGTAACTCCTTGCACCCTTGTGATGTTAATGAAAATAAAACTGAGCCCTCTGAGTGATTTTCATTTCTGGTCGTTCATTTTTGCAATCTAGACGTTTCTTTGCGTCTGATCTCATCAGTACAACTCCCTCTTCCGCATGTGTTAGGTTCTAGCCCAACTGTCCTAATGGGCTACTGCTACAGAGGCCAAAACGAAGTAATCTGGTAAAATAGGCATGTTCAGCCGACCCATGGCAACCCATAAGCATAGGGGATAGAGTGACGCGAGATACAAAGGAGTGGGATCGACGAAATCCAATTTAGCCCGATAGTCACCGCACAAGTACCCCTGGCTTCCCTCTGCGTACATCTGGGCCGACCCAACTAGCTCGTTTCTAATTTGGGAAGGTTCCAGAACCTTCCAAACCGTTTTTTCTTTCTCTTTTAATTTTCAGTTTTTCTTTTTTCCTTTTCCTATTTTTCATTTTTTTTTCAAATACAAAACCATGTTACGAAATCAGGGATTTTTTTTGAAATTGGAGAACATTTTTTGAATTCAAACATTTTTTAAATCAGCCAACATTTTTTCAAATTCAAAATGTGTTCATTGAATTCGAAAAATGTCCATCATATTAAAATATATTCATGAATGTTTTAAAAAATGATCATCATATTCAAAATTTTCTATCAAATGCAAATTATGTTCTTGAAATTAAAATTTGTTCATAAAATTTAGAAAAATGCTCCTTCCATTTAAATTTATTCATCAAATTCAGAAAAAGATCACCAAATTAAAATGTTCATGAAAACTGAAATTTTGGTCATCAAATACTGTTTGAAATATTGTATGGCTTTTTTTGAAATGACAAATGTTTTTCTAAATTTTTGAACGATGTTTTTCCATTAGTAAATACCTTTTGAAATTCTAAACAATTTTTGAAACCCTAAACTTTTTTCAAGAAGAAAAAAGCTAAAACGTAAAATAAAACAAAAGGCAAAAAAAAAAGGATAGCCCCGTCCCACACTTGGGCCAGACCAAGGTCGCGCGTGGGGGGCGATGGGGTGAATGCTGCCCTCTCTTTCCCAGCACGTAGGTTGTGGTGGTATAGGAGGGAATATCCTATTTGCCGCTCTTTGCGTCAAACTGCCGGCGCTTCGCACACGCGAGCGACCGAGCAGCGACGCGATGGGCCGGCCCAGTTAGGTAGACCTGCACGTACAACCACATTAACCAGCCAGCCGGTTTTTGGAACCTTCTAGAAGGTTCCCTGAACCGGTTTGTGGGTTCTTTTCCGGTTTTCTGTTTCTTTTTATTTCTGTTTCAGTTTCTTTTCTTTTTTTTCCGTTCTGTTTCTTTTTTCTTCTTTTTTCGTTTTTCTTTTTCATGTTTAATTTATATTATAAAAAAATCTTGTTCGGAAATTGTTCTTAACTTTGAAAATTGTGAACATTTTTTGAATTTCTGAACATTTTTTGGAAAACAACCATTTGTGGAAATTTTGAACGTTTTTCAAAAGAAAGAACATTTTTCAAAAATTGTTCATCTATTCAAAAAATGTTCACATTTTCAAAAATTGTTTGGGAATTTCAAAAAAGGTTATTTTTTTCATATTTTGTTCACACATTCAAAAATTGTTCATGTTTCCAAATTTTGTTCTAAAAATTCAAAATATATATGTCATTTTCAAAAAGTGTTCCTGTTTTGAAATTTTCTTTTCAAAAATTGTTCATATTTTGAAAATTTATTCGCAAATTCATAAAAATATATTTTATTTTTGTTCACAAGTTCAAAATTGTTCATGTTTTCAATTTTTGTTTGCAAATACAAGAAAATTGATTAGGATTTTCAGAATTGTTCTCCATTTTTAAATTTGTTCTAAAAATCAAAATAAGTTCGTGATTTGAAAATTTTGTTCACAAATTCGGAAAGTGTTCATGTTTACATAAAAATTCGAAAATTCATGTTTTTTTATTTTGTTCAAAACCCAATATTTTATTTCAAAAAAAGTTCCCATTTCACAGATTAAAAAAATGTTCACGTGATTAAATTTTGTTCACAAATTGGAATATGTTTGGGAATTTCAAAAAAAAATTCCTGTCCACAAATTAAAAAATATTTTCCTTTCCAAAATTTGTTGACATATTTACAAAATATTCATGTTTCTAATTTTTTTTTACAAATTGAAAAAATGTTCTTAGTTATATTTTTTGTTCAGAATTTCATGAATTGTTCCATTTTTCCAGATATTAGTTCAAAAATTCAAAAAAGGTTTGTGGTTTCAATTTTTTTTTCAGAATTTCATAGTTTGTTACATATTTGAAAAAATATTCCTGTTGTTGAAAATGTGTTCATAAAATGCTTGCACATTTTCAACATATACACTTTCAAGAAGTACACTTTTTTCAAATCACCTTTACAAATTTTGTTCTTGTTTTCCGAAATGTTCACCAAATTTTCGAAATCCGTTTGCAAATTGAAATTTTGTTCACATTTCCCCAAAATATATTTTTGTGTTTTCCAAATGCGTTCAATTTTCAAAAATCTATATGCTACACTACACGTACAGAAAATAACATTCAAGGGGGAATAACTGTTTTCAGAAACTGTGAGTTTCCTAAAAAGAATTCACGGATTTGAAAAGTAGTTGAGTTCATAAAACTATTCCCGTTCTAAAAAAATGTTTGAGTTCGAAATTTAAAATATTTCGGATTTGCCGGTAGCTGTTTGTTCTTATAAATTGGCACTGATATATCAACCAGAAACCATGCCAGCTCACTTGGCTAGCAACACTAGCATATGTGTAGGAGATCCTGTGTTCGAATCCAGCCGAATGCAGTAGTCTGCTCGCGATACCACTAATGGGCCTGCCCAGTCGCGCGTGCCCTTATGCGTCGCGGAACTGTTTGACGCAAAACGCGTCGAATAGGAGGTCCCGTATAGGAGGGGAAAACCTATTTGACGCATACTGCGTCAAAACGTTGAGAAAATGCGACTAGCGAGAGCAATTCAGGCGGGCCCATCTGTGGCCTATGTATAGTTCCGCTTTTGGGAACCTTCTAGAGCGTTTCCAGCCGGTTCTTACTGGTTTTGGGAACAGTATAGAAGCTTCCTGAACCATTTTTTTATTTTATTTTTTCCTTTTCTTTTTCTTTTTTCACTCTTTCTTTTTCTTTTCTTTTCGTTACTTTTTTCTTTTCTTTCAGTTTTCCTTTTCAAGTTAATTTCTCTTTTCAACAAATTTTCTTCCTTTGCTTTTTTATTTTCATTTGTGTTCTTCTTTTTTTCAACTTTTTTCAAAATATTCAAAAAAAATCGTGGTTCCAAAAAATGTTCTCAAAATTCAAACAAAAATCTTGTTACACAAAAAAGTTCAAAACTTTCTAAATTCTGAAAATGGACGGGATCTCAAATTTTTTGCATGTATTATATAAATTCACGCTACCAAATTTGTTCGGGATTTTTCAAAATTGTTCTTCGTTTCAAAATTTGTCCTCACCATTCAAAAAATGTTTGTGCTTCGAATTTTTTTTCTCCTTTTCGGAATATGTTCTCAAGATACAAAAAATGTTTGTGCTTTAAATTTTTCATAAATTCCAAAAAGTTCTTATTTTCAAAAAATGATTGGTAAATACTCAATTTGTTCGTTTCCATAATTGTTTTTGCATTTGTGTAAAAAATTGTACGTTAAAAAGTTTACTCAAAAGTTTTGTTTTAGACATCTTAAAAAATTACTCAATGTTTGTGTTTTGAAAAAATGTTCGTAATTTCAAAAAATGTTCCGATTGTAATTTTTTTGTTCCTGTTTTAAAAGTAAATATTTTGCATTTCCAAAAAATTGTTCATAATTTAAAGTTTTGTTCTCCCTTTCAAATTTGTTCCTTTTTTCAAATAATGTTTTGGGTTCACAAAATGGTCAAATTTTTAAAAACTTTTTTCAAAATTAGAAAATGTTCGCATGTCAAAGAATATTTACTCTTTTCAAAAAGAAAATCACGTTTAAAATTTAGAAATAAGTTTATTTGTTTGTGGCTTATAGTTGACACACACTTGCTGCTATTTTAGACAGCTAATCTCAGTATTTATGCTGGCTAGTGACGTTGTTAACGAGCAAGAGCTTAGATCTCTTTGGTTTGATCCCCTACACATTTATGTTTTGCCGTGGCCGTTTAGTTCTTGAGGAGTCTTGAATCCAATCCAACACAAGGACATGTCTGGCGCAGCGGTGAGGACAGAGCGCAACTCAATCCGTGGTCACGCGTTCGATTCCCACCGGCAGGCGACCTCTTGCCGCAGTTAGCAGCATATAGGAGGTCCCGTAAAGGAGGTCATGAGGGATCGAGCCAAGGCAATGTGGTTACAAATTTATTTTTTGAGACCTGCGCTCTAGAAAAGAGGGAAGCGCACAGCCCCTCGCTCTCCACATGCGACCTTGGGCCGGCCCAGGTGCGGGGGCTCCTGTGTGTGGTTTCTCATTTGTTTTTTGTTTTCATTTTCCTTGTTTATAAAAATTCCAGGATTTTTTAAAAAAGTTTATCGTTTAATACAATTTTCATTAATGCAAAACAAATGTTCACTAATGCAAAAAGAAACGTTCCCAAATTTAGAGAAATGCTTATAATTTCTAAAATTGAACATTTTTTGAATTTGTTTGAAAATTTTCTGTATTTTAATTAAAAATTATTTTTACAAACATTTTCTGAATTTTGATGGAAAATTTTATATTTGATGAACAATATTTAAATTCAATGAAGATTGTTTTTGACTTTGATGTAATGTTTTTTGAATCGGGGAACATTTTTGAATGAATATTGAAAAATATTCATGAACATGATCAACAATTTGTTTTATTTTGATGAACAAATTTTGTATTCGCTTAACATATTTGAATTTAGAAAAAACTTGACCGGTTTGAAAAAAATGGTCGCCAATTTGAAAAAAAGGTCGCCAGATTTTGTAAAATGTTTGTTAATTTTAAAAAAAAAGAAAAGTTAGAAAGGGAATTGAAAAAATAAACGAAAATTATAGGTAAACAAAAAACGAAAAATAAAAGGAGAATAAACAAAGAAAAAAACTAGTTTGGAAATGTTCTAGAACCTTACAAAACCGAAAACGAACTAGTTGGTCGGCCAAAACGTACGCAGTTGGAAGCAGGGGGTGCGCGCGTGGTGGCTAACCAGTGACCTGCGCGCCAAATAGGATGCCTGGTTATAAAGGACAGGGATCATCGGCTCGGCCGGCAGTGGCGGTGAAGCGCCCCTACCCAAGTGAGATCTGCATGACCGACCGACTGTCCTTCGTAGGCGACGCCGCGGGCTAGTGCCGGGGCTAGCGAACCGTCCGCTGCCGGCTCGACTCCGGCGATTCAGTAATTAAATAACGGTTGCAAGAGGCCATTAATGGCAATCGATACGGCGGATAATTGCATGTCAGCTGCACTCACGATTCATATTCCTCCCTTTTACTCGTGCGTCCATATAATCTCCATGATCCAGCATCTCCTTCTCCATTCCTCCGATCAAAAAAAAAATCTCCTTCTCCATTCCAATCTTTGCTTCAGCAAAACATTATCCAGCAGCCATGGTTGACACTCGGGATGCTAATTCGTCTTCCTTTTTCTCTCCTGCCAGAGTCTCCTCCTTGCTACCTCCACTTTGTCCCCAATTCTGCATCGGGTTACAGATTTTATTACTGGCATTGTTCTTTTTTGCTCTGGCTCGATCGATTGAACCTCGGTTCCGTGTGGTTGGCTGATTCTACTGCTTCCACCTCCGATGATTTCTTTCCTGAGAGTAATATTCTTTCACAAAGTGCGGACTGCGGAGTTGACTTAATAACCGACTGTGCAGACCATAGTCTTCTCCCTGGAAGTAGTCTTTACACAGATCAATTCCTTTTTATTCTACTAGCAAATAAACCCGTGCATTGCAATGGAAGAACAAATCGCATACTCCTACCTAATACAATGAGCATGACTCAAGAGCCCTTCACGGGTCCATGTTATCTATTTGAACATAGCGTCTCGTCAGTGTTGTGGCTTATCCTCCTTTCGACCATGGTCGCGGTGTCCACCTGAGCGTAATGCGTCCGAACATGGTTAATCCCAAAGTGATGATCTCGGCCACCGCAATCACACATGTCATTGAACTATGTCATGGAAAGTGAATGTCTAATAGATTTGAAACTAATGTCGTCGAACTGGGCATGACACCTGTCATTCCCGATCTACTGCCTACTCCTAGTCCATACACCATCCCGGTTACGCCGACTCACCTTAAAATTTTATATTTGTTTTTTAAAATGCATTAACGTTCTTTTTTTAAAAAGAAACACTTTTTTAATTCCATGGAATTTTTTAAGAGCATGGATATTTTAAAATTTTGAATATATTTTAAAGCATGTGAACCCTTTTTTAGAATTACATGATTTTTTTAGAAAAGGGTGAATATTTTAAATTACATAAACATTATTTTAATACATGAACATTTTTCTTAGTACTACACAAATATTTTAAGATGCATGAATGATTTCAAAAAAATTATAACATTTTCAAAAGGCAGATGACCTTTTAAGTGACACTAAAAAATTTAAAACTTTTTCACGTCCAGTCTTTTTGTGAATACTAAATGGATTTGGAGTGCAAGTGACCAAGAGGTATGCATGTCCAAGCTTCATATATTAGCGGACTCACCAACAATATAATAGAAGGTATCACACCCACATATATTTATCATCTCTTTGTAGTGTAATTCTGATCGTACATGCCCCCATGACTACTCGGTTCTTCTTTTAATTCCTTTTCTTTCTGAGGCAAGTTCATTTAATTCCTCTTTAATTTCCTTTCCTTGCAAAGGCAAGGCGAACTTTATTTCTTCTTTTAATTCTTTTCCTTCTCCTGAGGCAAAATTATAAATTTACTCCTTCTTTTATTTTCTTTCCTTCCCAAGGCAATGCCGGATTTCCTTCTTTTATTCCTTCCTAGGGGCTTTTGCTATGATTGTTGAGGCGTCTTATTGATTTTGGATCACAAAACATATATAAATGGGTGGAATGATATGCAAGGAGGCGAGGTGGGACTATTTAATAGAAGAACAAATCTTTTATTTTACATAAAACCATGTTGTAGTTTGGTGGATCGTAGCTTTTGAAACACCCACAGGCTCTGCCCTAGTTTTCATGGATTTACTTGGGCCATAGAGCAGCGGGCTCAGGCCCAAGCGGGTAGAACGTTTGACATATTTATGATATAAAGTATGTATCTTGTCTTTTTACAACAACATGTGCTAGGTGAGCTGGTTGTGAATAGCGATTGTTGAGGTTGTGGCCTGGGTTCGAATCGTGACTTCCTCAATTTATTGTTGGAATTCTTCATCAGATCTGAAGTACAAGCCTAGATTTCAAAATAAGGGAACAGAGAAGCCATAGAGTAAATCCCCTGTTAATGATATTATATTGGTAAATTTGTACAACATAATTTCCCCTTTGTACATGTTCAACGGAATTCACTGACCTGATCTGTGGTCTTGGAGCCTGGTTCTGCTGGATTGATTTGGGGATTTGCAATGGCCATCGACCAGGTTAGTACTTATCCACTGTAAGCGTCCTACTTCAAGAACAATCTATTGCGAGATCTCAACTCTGATTGCTACTCCCTCCGTTCCAAAATTATTGTCTTTGGTTTTAGTTCAAAGCCCGACAATAATTTTGGAATGAAGGGAGTATCTCTCAAAGATGTTGCGATGTGGCTGGAGCATGTAATTGGTTTCCTTTGGTGTGTTTGTAGGCAAGCTTCTCCGTACGTGTGTGTGAGAGTGTGTTTCAGTTTTAGTACCTTGATTTGATTAAATTGTGTAGGCATTCCACAACATCACTTCAATAAAATATTACAAACTTTTATCATATATTTAATAATTAAGATATAGAAAAGGCCAAGGTTGTTCATGCAGCGAAAAGACTCAACAGGTTGGTTCTAATATCTTCTGTTGTATATGGTCATTTGTCTTAGATGGCTATCTTTCCTTTCTCTTTTTACCATTTCTCGGGTCTTGGATATTATAAATGAAACACATGTTTTCTTTTCTCTTTAAATACACTCTGAAGTGAAACCCATAATTGAACTAATGGTGTGCCCACATGTACGTGTTAGGATCTTCCACATATGCTCCTATTTATCATATTTATTCCATGCATTAGGCCATGACAACATGTTTTAATTCATACATCTAGAAAGATCTAATTGAAGGTGAGGCACTGCTTTCAGTTTCAATGATTTGTTGCCAAAGAGTATAATGTTCCAATGCCCACATCTTCCAATTGATCAAAGTGCTACTGGTTACAGTATGAAATTATTTTGGTATGGAAGCAGTAAATAGGAAATTGTTGATGTAGTAAGTTTCTACACTACTTATGTTACTCACTAAATGGTCTGCTCCAGTATTTTTCATAGTAGTATTCTTCTACACTACTTTTGATGAGGTGTATAGTGCACTTATAGTCGATAATTCATCCTGGAGCCCGGGCTCATCTGCTCCCGCTCAGCAAAAAATTCAAAAAAAATACAAAAAAATTCAAAAAATTCCAAATTGTTTTGTGGTGGTAGATAATTTGACGCGTGAGGTGCGCCCCAAAATTCAACTTATTTAGACATCTGAGTAGCTCTCGGCAAAAAAGACAAATCGGGTCAAAATAGTGCGTGAACAGTATATATTTTTACAGACCCTGATTTTGTCTTTTTTGCCGAGAGCTGCTCAGGTGCTCAAATGAGTTGAATTTTGGGGCGCACCTCACGCGTCAAATTATCTACCACCACAAAAAAATTGGAATTTTTTGAATTTTTTTAGTATTTTTTTTTGAATTTTTTGCTGAGCGTGGGTGCAGATGAGCCCGGGAGCCAAAACTCCGCGTCCACTTATAGTAGCCATGTTATTTTTCATAATAAGGTACAATGCTATGGCATCTGTACTTCAAACTCTCAAATTCATATGTCATTCGCTGGGAAAATGCACAAGATACTTAGCGAAATATTCTCTCTTTAGCTCTTATCTTCAGTAACCTCTACTTTCATTTCTGCTCTATAAGACACATTTGTAACAGAACAATCTGGATATTGGTTTTGACAGTCTGGACTCATGATTATACAAGTGTCAATGAGGAAAAGATATGTTCTGTACTACAGTTAAAATTTTGATCTAAACATGAAATGACATTCATGAAAAAAGTAATGCTTCAAAGAAAGATGTGCTTTATATAGTGACACAATTAGCAGATTTGTTGTCCTATTTCTTGAATGGTGACATAATTTGTACACCAAATTTTAACGTTGATGTAATGTGAAAATATGCAGTCTTTTGTGTTAACGTTTTATTTGTTTTAGTCTAGTTCTGCTTTTCCTATATCTTGAAATTTGTTTATTTCTTACCAGCCTAATTCCAAATAATTAACTAGATCTTGTTAGCTCTTTATTCTATATAAATTTATAAAATAAGATATTTACTCAAACTTGTAATTATTATTGTCTAGGAGTTGTGAGAAATAAGCGTACATCATAAATAGCTAAACAAATTAGCATTGCAAACATCATTGTCAAGTATGCTAAAATGGTCTCATTGCTGATGTCGTGTTAAATGAGCATCACAAGGATGAACACGAGTTTCAAGCACCTTCTTTCAGGGGATCTTCTGAGCACTTGATTTTATGAATGATATTACCTAGTGGTCCTATAAACATGTTGCATACTTGTCTTGAATAACTGTGTATTTGTGATTTGCCTTTAATTGGTATGAGCGGATGTGCTTTCCTTTGCTATTAGGATGTAAGTCGCACTATAAATAAAGTTTTGGCATCCTTCCAAGAGCAAATGCATTGTAATTCCTGTTGGAGATCATTGTAGAAAATAAAAAAATTCTACACATCACCAAGATCAATCTATGGAGTTATCTAGCAACGAGAGAGAGAGGGGTGCATCTACATACCCTTGTAGATCGCGAGCGGAAGCGTTCAAGAGAACGAGGTTGATGGAGTCGTACTCGCCGTGATCCAAATCACCGATGATCCTAGCGCCGAACGGACGGCACCTCCGCGTTCAACAGACGTACGGAGCAGAGATGTCTCCCGCGCCTTGATCCAGCAAAGAGGAGGGAGAGGTTGAGGAAGAGAGCTCCAACAGCAGCACGACGACGTGGTGGTGATGGAGAGGCAGTACTCCGACAGGGCTTCGCCAAGCTCTTACGGAGGAGGAGAGGTGTTGGGGAGGGGAGGGGCTGCGCCTTGGAGGTGTGTGTGCAGCCCTCCCCTCGCCCCTCTATTTATAGGGGGAGGAGGAAGGGGGCCGGCCCCCTCTAGACGAGATCTAGAGGGGGGCAAGGGGGGGGGGACTTGCCCCCCAAGCAAGGGGCGCCCCCTTTAGGGTTTTCCCCCAACCCTAGGCGCATGGGCCCAAGGGGGGATGCGCCCAGCCCTCTAAGGGCTGGTTCCCTTCCCGCTACGGCCCATGAGGCCCTCCGGGAGAGGTGGCCCCTCCCGGTGGACCCCTAGAACCCTTCCAGTTGCCCCGGTACAATACCGGTATGCCCCCGAACTTTTCCGGTGATCGTATGTCAAGTTCCCATATATAAATCTTCACCTCCGGACCATTCCGGAACTCCTCGTGATGTTCAGGATCTCATTCGGGACTCCAAACAACATTCGGTAATCACATACAAGTCTTCCTAATAACTCTAGCATCATCGAACCTTAAGTGTGTAGACCCTACGGGTTCAAGAATAACGTAGACATGACCGAGACAGCTCTCCGGCCAATAACCAACAGCGGGATCTGGATACCCATGTTACCTCCCACATGTTCCACGATGATCTCATCGGATGAACCATGATGTCGAGGATTCAAGTAATCCCGTATACAATTCCCTTTGTCAATCGGTACGTTACTTGCCCGAGATTCGATCATCGGTATCCCAATACCTCGTTCAATCTCGTTACCGGCAAGTCACTTTACTCGTTATGTAATGCATGATCCCGTGACCAACCACTTGGTCACATTGAGCTCATTATGATGATGCATTACTATGTGGGCCCAGAGATACCTCTCCGTCATACGGAGTGACAAATCCCAGTCTCGATTCGTGCCAACCCAACAGACACTTTCGGAGATACCTGTAGTGCACCTTTATAGTCACCCAGTTACGTTGTGACGTTTGGTACACCCAAAGCACTCCTACGGTATCCGGGAGTTACACAATCTCATGGTCTAAGAAACTGATACTTGACATTAGAAAAGCTTTAGCAAACGAACTACATGATCTTGTGCTATGCTTAGGATTGGGCCTTGTCCATCACATCATTCTCCTAATGATGTGATCCCGTTATCAATGACATCCAATGTCCATAGTCAGGAAACCATGACTATCTGTTGATCAACGAGCTAGTCAACTAGAGGCTCACCAGGGACATGTTGTGGTCTATGTATTCACACATGTATCACTATTTCCGGTTAATACAATTATAGCATGAACAATAGACAATTATCATGAACAAGGAAATATAATAATAATCATTTTATTATTGCCTCTAGGGCATATTTCCAACAGTCTCCCACTTGCACTAGAGTCAATAATCTATTTACACTGTGATGAATCGAACACCCATAGAGTTCTGGTGTTGATCATGTTTTGCTCGCGGAAGAGGTTTAGTCAATGGATCTGCGACATTCAGATCCGTATGCACTTTGCAAATATCTATGTCTCCATCTTGAACATTTTCATGAATGGAGTTGAAGCGACGCTTGATGTGCCTGGTCTTCTTGTGAAACCTGGGCTCCTTGGCAAGGGCAATAGCTCCAGTGTTGTCACAAAAGAGAGTGATCGGTCCCGACGCATTGGAAATAACTCCTAGGTCGGTGATGAACTCCTTCATTCAGATTGCTTCATGCGCTGCCTCCGAGGCTGCCATGTACTCCGCTTTACATGTAGATCCCGCCACAACGCTCTGCTTGCTGCTGCACCGGCTTACTGCCACACCATTCAAAATATACACGTATTCGGTTTGTGACTTGGAGTCATCCAGATCTGTGTTGAAGCTAGCATCGGCGTAACCCTTTACGACGAGCTCTTCGTCACCTCCATAAACGAGAAACATATCCTTAGTCCTTTTTAGGTACTTCAGGATATTCTTGACCGCTGTCCAGTGTTCCATGCCGGGATTACTTTGGTGTCTTGCAACCAAACTTACTGCAAGGTTTACATCAGGTCTGGTACACAACATGACATACATAATAGACCCTATGGCCGAGGCATAGGGGATGACACTCATCTTTTCTTTATCTTCTGTCGTGGTCGGGGATTGAGCCGAGCTCAATTTCACACCTTGCAACACAGGCAAGAACCCCTTCTTGGACTGATCCATATTGAACTTCTTCAATATCTTATCAAGGTATGTGCTTTGTGAAAGAGCTATGAGGCATCTCGATCTATCTCTATAGATCTTGATGCCTAATATATAAGCAGCTTCTCCAAGGTCCTTCATTGAAAAACACTTATTCAAGTAGGCCTTTATGCTGTCCAAAAGTTCTATAACATTTCCCATCAAAAGTATGTCATCCACATATAATATGAGAAATGCTACAGAGCTCCCACTCACTTTCTTGCAAACGCAGGCTTCTCCATAAGTCTGCATAAACCCAAACGCTTTGATCATCTCATCAAAGCGAATGTTCCAACTCCGAGATGCTTGCACCAGCCCATAAATGGATCGCTAGAGCTTGCATACCTTGTTAGCATTCTTAGGATCGACAAAACCTTCCAGCTGCATCATATACAACTCTTCCTTAAGATAGCCGTTAAGGAATTCTGTTTTGACGTCCATTTGCCATATCTCATAATCATAGTATGCGGCAATTGCTAACATGATTCGGACGGACTTCAGCTTCGCTACGGGAGAGAAAGTCTCATCGTAGTCAACCCCTTGAACTTGTCGATAACCTTTAGCGACAAGTCGAGCTTTATAGATGGTAATATTACCATCCGCGTCCGTCTTCTTCTTAAAGATCCATTTATTTTCTATCGCTCGCCGATCATCGGGCAAGTCAGTCAAAGTCCATACTTTGTTTTCATACATGGATCCTATCTCGGATTGCATGGCTTCAAGCCATTTGTTGGAATCTGGGCCCGCCATCGCTTCTTCATAGTTCGAAGGTTCACCGTTGTCTAACAACATGATTTCCAGGACAGGGTTGCCATACCATTCTGGTGTGGAACGTGTCCTTCTGGACCTACGAAGTTCAGTAGTAACATGATCCGAAGTACCTTCATCATCATCATTAACTTCCTCTCTAGTCGGTGTAGGCACCACAAGAACATCTTCCTGAGCTGCGCTACTTACCGGTTCAAGAGGTAGTACTTCATCAAGTTCCACTTTCCTCCCACTTACTTCTTTCGAGAGAAACTCTTTCTCCAGAAAGGGCCCGTTCTTGGCAACAAAAATCTTGCCTTCGGATCTAAGGTAGAAGGTATACCCAATGGTTTCCTTAGGGTATCCTATGAAGACGCATTTTTCCGACTTGGGTTCGAGCTTTTCAGGTTGAAGTTTCTTAACATAAGCATCGCATCCCCAAACTTTTAGAAACGACAGCTTAGGTTTCTTTCCAAACCATAATTCATACGGTGTCATCTCAACGGATTTAGACGGTGCCCTCTTTAAAGTGAATGTAGCTGTCTCTAAAGCGTATCCCCAAAATGATAGCGGTAAATCGGTAAGAGACATCATAGACCGCACCATATCCAATAGAGTGCGATTATGACGTTCGGACACACCGTTACGCTGAGGTGTTTGATACGTCTCCAACGTATCTATAATTTTTGATTGATCCATGCTACTTTTTCTACTGTTTTAGGCAATATTGGGCTTTATTATCCACTTTTATATTATTTTTGGGACTAACCTATTAACCGGAGGCCCAGCCCAGATATGCTGTTTTATGCCTATTTCAGTGTTTCGAGGAAAAGGAATATCAGACGGAGTCAAAACGGAACGAAATCAACTAGAGAAGTTATTTTTGGAAGGAAAGCAACCCAGGGAACTTGGAGTGCACGTCAGGGGAGATACGGGCTGCCCACGAGGGTGGGGGGCGCCCCCTGGGCGCGCCCCCCTGGGTGCGCCCCCCTGCCTCGTGGGCCCCCCGTAGCTCCTCCGATGTACCCCCTGCACCCATATATACTCTTGTACCCTAAAACTTCCAGAACAGAAGATAGATCAGGAGTTCCACCGCCGCAAGCCTCTGTAGCCACCAAAAACCTCTCGGGAGCCCGTTCCGGCACCCTGCCGGAGGGGGAACCCATCACCGGTGGCCATCTTCATCATCCCGGCGCTATCCATGACGAGGAGAGAGTAGTTCACCCTCGGGGCTGAGGGTATGTACTAGTAGCTATGTGTTTGATCTCTCTCTCTCGTGTTCTCTCTCGTGTTCCCTCTATGGCACGATCTTGATGTATCCCAAGCTTTGCTATTGTAGTTGGATCTTATGGTGTTTCTCCCCCTCTACTCTCTTGTAATGAATTGAGTTTCCCCTTTGAAGGTATCTTATCGGATTGAGTCTTTTATGAGAACACTTGATGTATGTCTTGCGATCCACTTGATGTATGTTTAGGTGATCAACTTGCGGGTTTCGTGACATTGGGAACCTATGCATAGGGGTTGGCACACGTTCTTGACTCTCCGGTAGTAGCTTTGGGGCACCTTTGAAGTACTTTTATGTTGGTTGGATGAATCTGAGATTGTGTGATGCATATCGTATAATCATGCCCACGGATACTTGAGGTGACAATGGAGTATCTAGGTGACATTAGGGTTTTGGTTGATTTGTGTCATAAGGTGTTATTCTAGTACGAACTCTTTTATAGATTGATCCAAAAGAATAACTTTGAGGTGGTTTCGTACCCTACCATAATATCTATGTTTGTTCTCCGCTATTAGTGGATTTGGAGTGACTCTTTGTTGCATGTTGAGGGCTTGTTATATGATCTATCTATGTTATTATTGTTGAGAGAACTTGCACTAGTGAAAGTATGAACCATAGGCCTTGTTTCATATCATTGCAATATCGTTTACTCTCACTTTTATCACTTGTTACCTTGCTGTTTTTATTATTTCAGATTACAAAAACCTATATCTACTATCTATTTTGCACTTGTATCTTCATCTCTTCGCCGAACTAGTGCACCTTTACAATTTACCATTGTATAGGGTGTGTTGGGGACACAAGAGACTCTTTGTTATTTGGTTGCAGGGTTGTTTGAGAGAGACCATCTTCATCCTACGCCTCCTACAGATTGATAAACCTTAGGTCATCCACTTGAGGAAATTTGCTATTGTCCTACAAACTTGTGCACTTGCAGGCCCAACAACGTCTACAAGAAGAAGGTTGTGTAGTAGACATCAAGCTCTTTTCTGGCGCCGTTGCCGGGGAGGCTAGGTAAAGGGTACTCACACTCCGTCAACTAAGCTCTTTTTTTGGCGCGGTGAGTGCTTGAAGGTATATCTTTAGATCTTGCAATCGAATCTTTTTGTTTCTTGTTTTATCACTAGTTTAGTTTCTAAAAGAAAACTAAAAAAATGGAGTTAAGTTTGTCTCATACGCTTCATCTTTTTAATATCTTTTGTGAGTATGATGGAAAGGAAAATTGTGCTCAAGTGCTAGAAGAAGAATTACATAGAATTCTTGGCATAAAATATGTGAATGATGAGCATGATTGCAATGTTGTTAGTACGAATTCTTTGAATATCCATGATGCTAATGATATGCAAAGCCACAAGCTTGGGGAAGCTATGTTTGATGAATATGATATTTTTAGTCCCCCAAGTTTTGATGAGCAAATTTACTATGATGAAAGCATGCCTCCTATCTATGATGATTATTGTGATGACATGTATGCTTTAAAGAATAATGATAACCATGAAACATGTCATCTTGATCTTAATTTTCAATCACATGATAGTTATTTTGTTGAGTTTGCTCCCACTACTATTCATGAGAAGAATTTTGTTTATGTGGAGAGTAGTAAATTTTCTATGCTAGTAGATCATGAAAAGAATGTCTTAGGTGCTGGTTATAATGTTGAATTCATTCATGATGCTACTGAAAATTATTGTGAGGGAGGAATATATGCTTGTAGGAATTGCAATAATGTCAAGTTTCCTCTCTATGTGCTTAAATTCTTGAAGCTATGCTTGTTTTGCCATCCTATGCTAGTTGATTATTGTTCCCATAAGTTGTTTGCTCACAAAATCCCTATGCATAGGAAGTGGGTTAGGCTTAAATGTTCTAGTCATATGCTTCATGATGCTCCCGTTATGTTTCAATCCTTATCTTTTATGTGAGCATCATTGTCATCATCATGCCTAGCTAGAAAGGCATTAAAGAAAAGCGCTTGTTGGGAGACAACTCAATATTTATCCTTACTGTTTTTGCGTGTCCACATGATTATGCTACTGTAGTAATCATGTTTTATAGCTTTTGTTTCAATAAAGTGCCAAGTAGAACCTTTGGGAAGACTTGTGTGAAGTTTATGTGATCTTGCTGTGAAAAACAGAAACTTTAGCGCTCACGAGATTAGCTGCCATGTTTTACTGGAGAGTGATTTTAGGTTGATTCTTTTTTCAGATGATTAATAGACAAATTTCTCAGGTCCATAAATTTATTTCATAATTTTTGGGCTTCAAGAAGTATACGTTTGATACATATTACTACAGACTGTTCTGTTTTTGACAGATTCTGTTTTCATTGTGTTGTTTGCTTATTTTGATGCATCTATGGCTAGTATTAAGTGGTATGAACCATAGATAAGTTGGAGTACAGTAGATATTACACCAATATGAATTTATAATGAGTTAATTACAGTACCTAAGTGGTGGTTTTATTTTCTTATACTAACGGAGCTTACGAGTTTTGTTTTGAGTTTTGTGTGGTTGAAGTTTTAAAGTTTTGGGTAAAGATTCGATGGACTATAGAATAAGGAGTGGCAAGAGCCTAAGCTTGGGGATGCCCAAGGAACCCCAAGATAATATTCAAGGAAAACCAAGAGCCTAAGCTTGGGGATGCCCCGGAAGGCATCCCCTCTTTCGTCTTCGTTCATCGGTAACTTTACTTGGAGCTATATTTTTATTCACCACATGATATGTGTTTTGCTTGGAGTGTCATTTTATTTTGTTAGTTTTTGCTTGCTGTAGTTAGAATAATGTTTTGCATCTTTAGTTTCAATAAAAAAAGTCAAGGATAGCCTTTGCCATGCTTATTTTACTAGTATATATGTTGCTGTTTGAAAACAGAAAGTTTACCGCTGTTTCAAAAATTCCCTAGAAAAGTCAGAGAATGGTATAACGTAGAATCTTTTTGCATATTAAGCTCTGATAAAATTTTTACAGTGTAAATTTTAGTTCATAATTTTTGGAGTCAGGGAAGTATTGATACTCTTGCATTCTTTACAGACTGTACTGTTTTGGCAGAATGCTGTTATGGTTGCATTGTTTGCATATGTTTGCTGGTTTAATGATTCTATTTGAGGATAGGAGTATTAAATATGAAGAGGCATTTAGTATTCAATATTGAATAATAATGTTAGTGATTTGTTATAGTAAAATATGATAAGGTTTTGCATTGGTTTATACTAACCTATCTCACGAGTTCTTGTTGAGTTTGTTGTGAATGAAGCTTTTGATAAAAAGAAGAGAAACCATGATATGAGAGGAATTAAGGAGACATAAAAGCTCAAGCTTGGGGATGCCAAAGGCACCCCAAGATAATATTTCAAGAAGTCTCAAGCATCTAAGCTTGGGGATGCCCCGGTAGGCATCCCACCTTTCTTCTTCAACAACTATCAGTTAGTATCGGTTGAGCCTAAGTTTGTGCTTCTTCACATGAGTTGTGCTATCCTTGCAATGTAGTTTTCTTTAGCTTTGCTTGCTGTTTGAATAAAGTATCAAGATCTGAAATTATTAAATGGGAGAGTCTTCACATAGTTGCATAATTATTCGACTACTCATTGATCCTCACTTATATCTTTAGGAGTAGTTTTTGTTATTGCTCATAGTGCTTCACTTATATCTTTTGAGCGTGATAATTTTTGCTCTAGTACTTCACTTATATCTTTTAGAGAACGGTGGTAGATTTGTTTCAAAGAAACTATTGATCTCTCATGCTTCACTTAGATTATTTTGAGAGTCATTAATAGCATGGTAATTTACTTAACATTAATATACTTGGTATTCAAGATATGTGAAACTTTCTTTTGAGTGCGTTGAATACTAAGATAAGTTTGATGCTTGATAATTGTTTTGAGATATGGAGGTGATAATATCAAAGCAATGCTAGTTGGGGTGATTATGAATTTAAAGAATGCTTGTGTTGAAGTTTGTGATTCCCGTAGCATGCACATATGGTGAACCGCTTTGTGATGAAGTCGGAGCACAATTTTATTTATTGATTGTCTTCCTTATGAGTGGCAGTCGGGGACGAGCGATGGTCTTTTCCTACCAATCTATCCCCCTAGGAGTATGCGTTTAGTGCTTTGGTTTTTGATGACTTCTAAATTTTTGCAACAAGTGCATGAGTTCTTTTGATTAATGTTGAGTCCATGGATTATACGCACTCTCACCCTTCCACCATTGCTAGCCTCTCTAATACCGCGCACTTTTCGCCGGTATCATACACCCACCATATACCTTCCTCAAAACAGCCACCATACCTACCTATCATGGCATTTCCATAGCCATTCCGAGATATATTGCCATGCAACTTTCCACCGTTCCGTTCATATGACACACATTACTTTTGTCATATTGCTTTTTGCATGAACATGTAGTTGACATTGTATTTGTGGCAAAGCCACCGTTCATAATTCTTTCATACATGTCACTCTTGATTCATTGCATATCCCGGTACACCGCCGGAGGCATTCATATAGAGTCATATTTTGTTCTAAGTATCGAGTTGTAATTGTTGAGTTGTAAGAAAAATAAAAGTGTGATGATCATCATTATTAGAGCATTGTCCCAGTGAGGAAAGGATGATGGAGACTATGATTCCCCCATAAGTCGGGATGAGACTCCGGACTTTCAAAAAATAAAAGATGCCAAAGAAGCCCAAATAAAAAAAAGAGGCCAAAGAAGCCCACCAAAATAAAAAAATATGAGAGAAAAAGAGAGAAGGGACAATGCTACTATCCTTTTTCCACACTTGTGCTTCAAAGTAGCACCATGATCTTCATGATAGAGAGTCTCATATGTTGTCACTTTCATATACTAGTGGGAATTTTTCATTATAGAACTTGGCTTGTATATTCCAATGATGGGCTTCCTCAAAAGTGCCCTAGGTCTTTGTGAGCAAGCAAGTTGGACGCACACCCACTTAGTTTCTTTTGTTGAGCTTTCATATACTTATAGCTCTAGTGCATCTGTTGCATAGCAATCCCTACTCACTCACATTGATATCTATTGATGGGCATCTCCATAGCCCATTCATACTCCTAGTTGATGTGATACTATCTTCTCTTTTTTGTCTTCTCCACAACCACCATTCTATTCCACCTATAGTGCTTTGTCCATGGCTCACGCTCATGTATTGCGTGAAAGTTGAAAAAGTTTGAGATTACTAAAGTATGAAACAATTGCTTGGCTCGTCATCGGGGTTGTGCATGATTAAATACTTTGTGTGATGAAGATAGAGCTTAGCCAGACTATAAGATTTTGTAGGGATAACTTTCTTTAACCATGCTATTTTGAGAAGACATGATTGCTTTAATTTATATGCTTGAAGTATTATTACCTTTATGTTAATATGAACTTTTGTCTTGAACCTTTCGGATCTGAATATTCATATCACAATTAAGAAGATTTACATTGAAATTATGCCAAAGTATCACTCCGCATCAAAAATTCTTTTTTATCATTTACCTACTCGAGGACAAGTAGGAATTAAGCTTGGGGATGCTTGATACGTCTCCAACGTATCAATAATTTTTGATTGCTCCATGCTACTTTATCTACTGTTTTAGGCAATATTGGGCTTTATTATCCACTTTTATATTATTTTTGGGACTAACCTATTAACCGGAGGCCCAGCCCAGATTTGCTGTTTTATGCCTATTTTAGTGTTTCGAGGAAAAGGAATATCAGACGGAGTCAAAACGGAACGAAATCAACTGGAGAAGTTATTTTTGGAAGGAAAACAACCTAGGGAACTTGGAGTGCACGTCAGGGGAGATACGGGCTGCCCACGAGGGTGGGGGGCGCCCTCCCCTGGGCGCGCCCCCCTACCTCGTGGGGCCCCCGTAGCTCCTCCAACGTACACCCTGCACCCATATATACTCTTGTACCCTAAAACTTCCAGAACAGAAGATAGATCGGGAGTTCCGCCGCCGCAAGCCTCTGTAGCCACCAAAAACCTCTCGGGAGCCCGTTCCGGCACCCTACCGGAGGGGGAACCCATCACCGGTGGCCATCTTCATCATCCCGGCGCTATCCATGATGAGGAGAGAGTAGTTCACCCTCGGGGCTGAGGGTATGTACCAGTAGCTATGTGTTTGATCTCTCTCTCTCTCGTGTTCTCTCTCGTGTTCCCTCTATGGCACGATCTTGATCTATCCCGAGCTTTGCTATTGTAGTTGGATCTTATGATGTTTCTCCCCCTCTACTCTCTTGTGATGAATTGAGTTTCCCCTTTGAAGTTATCTTATCGGATAGAGTCTTTTATGAGAACACTTGATGTATGTCTTGCGATCCACTTGATGTATGTTTTGGTGATCAACTTGCGGGTTTCATGACATTGGGAACCTATGCATAGGGGTTGGCACACGTTCTTGACTCTCCGGTAGTAGCTTTGGGGCACTCTTTGAAGTACTTTTATGTTGGTTGGATGAATCTGAGATTGTGTGATGCATATCGTATAATCATGCCCACGGATACTTGAGGTGACAATGGAGTATCTAGGTGACATTAGGGTTTTGGTTGATTTGTGTCTTAAGGTGTTATTCTAGTACAAACTCTTTTATAGATTGATCCAAAAGAATAACTTTGAGGTGGTTTCGTACCCTATCATAATCTCTACGTTTGTTCTCTGCTATTAGTGGCTTTGGAGTGACTCTTTGTTGCATGTTGAGGGCTTGTTATATGATCTATCTATGTTATTATTGTTGAGAGAACTTGCACTAGTGAAAGTATGAACCCTAGGCCTTGTTTCCTATCATTGCAATACCGTTTACGCTCACTTTTATCACTTGTTACGTTGCTGTTTTTATTATTTCAGATTACAAAAACCTATATCTACTATCTATTTTGCACTTGTATCTTCATCTCTTCGCCGAACTAGTGCACCTATACAAGTTACCATTGTATTGGGTGAGTTGGGGACACAAGAGACTCTTTGTTATTTGGTTGCAGGGTTGTTTGAGAGAGACCATCTTCATCCTACGCCTCCTACGGATTGATAAACCTTAGGTCATCCACTTGAGGGAAATTTGCTACTGTCCTACAAACATGTGCACTTGCAGGCCCAACAACGTATACAAGAAGAAGGTTGTGTAGTAGACATCAGTGTTCCAGGCGGCGTGAGTTGTGAAACAATTCCACATTTCCTTAACTACGTACCAAACTCGTGACTTAAATATTCTCCCCCATGATCTGATCGTAAGAACTTTATTTTTCTGTCACGTTGATTCTCTACCTCATTCTAAAATTCTTTGAACTTCTCAAAGGTCTCAGACTTGTGTTTCATCAAGTAGACATACCCATATCTACTTAAGTCATCAGTGAGGGTGAGAACATAACGATAGCCACTGTGAGCCTCAATGCTCATTGGACCGTACACATCAGTATGTATAATTTCCAATAAGTTGGTTGCTCGCTCCATTGTTCCGGAGAATGCAGTCTTGGTCATTTTTCCCATGAGGCATGGTTCGCATGTGTCAAATGATTCGAAATCAAGAGACTCCAAAAGTCCATCAGTGTGGAGCTTCTTCATGCGTTTGACACTAATGTGACCAAGGCGGCAGTGCCACAGATACGTGGGACTATCGTTATCAATCTTACATCTTTTGGTATTCACTCTATGAATATGTGTAACATCACGTTTGAGATTCATTAAGAATAAACCATTGACCAGCGGGGCATGATCATAAAACATATCTCTCATATAAATAGAACAACCATTATTCTCGAATTTAAATGAGTAGCCATCTCGCATTAAACGAGATCCAGATACAGTGTTCATGCTCAAAGCTGGCACTAAATAACAATTGTTGAGGTTTAAAACAAATCCCGTAGGTAAATGTAGAGGTAGCGTGCCGACGGCGATCACATCGACCTTGGAACCATTCCCAACGCGCATCGTCACACTACTAGGGAAAACCCTAGCAGCAGTGCGGGTTTTGTGCTCACTAGTAGCGCGGGAGGGCGCGCTACTAATAAGGCGCTACAGCTATTGCTTAGTAGCAGCGCGTGCATGCCCGTGCTACTGCTAGGACGAATAGCTGCAGCGTTTGTTCGGTACCACGCTACTGCTAAGGTAACTACTTGCAGCGTGTTTTCTATCCATCACTACTAGTACTTTTTTTATTTTTTTATTTCTAGTGTATTTATGCGCCATCGTACAAATATTGATACAATACCAGTTATGAGGTTTACATCATTATGTCCATAATAGTGTGTCAAATGAAGGTGGATTAGGTTCAAGTGGAGGCAATATGTGCTGCATGTCAAAAATATACTACTAATCCAAACTTGATCTAGTTTGGACTAGTAGTACTTTCGATGTGCACCACATGTTGCCTCCACTTGAATCTAATCCGCCAGCACAAGCTATTTAATCATCCTCATAGTCATTACCACCAACAGTATTTATTTCTGTCTAAAAAACAGTATTTATTTAATCACCACTAACACTAGCTAATAATAATCATCATAGTCATTACCACCAACACTAGCTATTTTATCATCATAGTAATATAGTGTAGCACATCATCATCCTGAAACTCATTTCTAGCTAGCTAATCACTCCTGCTGCTCTCTCTTAGGTAAAATAACATAAAACATGTATAGCTCTCCTCCTTGATCAAGCTGGAGCATGCAGATGAACATGTCTCCTAATCGTGGGTAGCACATCTGTTTGCTGCCCCCTAGTACTTCTCTGCGCTCCCCCATCACATATTTGGTTCAGTCTTGCACTATTAAGCATCCGTCGCTAATCTTGAATGCACTAAAGTAATTTGTAGGATATCTTGGCCGTAAGCTGATAATACTCATGGTACCTTTAGTCTCGATCCCATAAGGCACAACATTCATCGGCAGTCCCTGTTGAAGAACATCGTATGTTAACATACTTAGCAATGAAGTATAGTTTCAAAAATAATGTATGGAAAAGATGCACTGATGACAAATAGTAAAAATCTTACCATCCTTCCTAAATAGATGTGACCGTAGTTCATTACAAACACTATTGGTCGCACATTTTCAGTACTAACATTTCTAAATGCAGGAAGAAAATTTGTCTTGACAGTATCAAGATCCTCAAGCCATGAAACATAATGACTGAGCTCCTCGCAGTTGAGTTCAGCCCCAGGACAGTATACGGTCTTGTCTACCAAGCGCTGGACATGTTTGCTTGCACCGAAATAAGCTGATAATACAAATTAGTTGTCAACTATTTTTGAATAAACAATATCGATCAAAGACATAAATATGGTTGAGAAACTTACATAATGGTATAACTGGAGGCGTCTGCACATCGATCCAGATGTCGGTATTACCTTCAATATCATCTTCCGAACGAATATCAAAGGTGATAACCATATCAGGCTCAAATGCATAAGTCTTGAATAGTGCTCGCCATGTTTTGCATCCAAAATAGGTGTAGTCGTCTGAATTGTACAATTTTGCATGGAAAATATAACCATGCTCGGTCTTCAAGTAAACTTTCTTTTCCTCCATACTATGACCGAAACCTATCTTATCCAATACAAAAACTCTTGCATGGCAGGGGATACGCTAATAGAATAGTAAAAAAATATAAGTGGAAGCAAATGAAGCAGATGTCATGCTTAATTACGAAAAAAGACTTGTCGCTGTGACTTACTGTATCCACTTCGAAGTTCTCGTCCAGCTTGATGCTGAAGCGCCTATCATCATCTAGGAAGATTCCGTCGCACAGGCCGCGCTCGTCTTCGCAGTATTTGCAAATACCGAAATCCTTTTCGTTGTTAGACATTTCCTATGTTCATAGTTAAAACATTAATTAAAAATCGATCGAAGACAACTACCAAGATACTCAACACACAAATCCGGGGCACTCGATATTTCCTACATATCATGCCAAAACTCACGGAAAAATCCGGCATGACCTTTGCTAAAATAAGACATATCGAGCGCCTGAAATTTGCCGGAACGGAAATGAATCAACACTCCGGCAAAACATAGGCCACTCGGAGGTGTAACCTGCAAACATGACGGGCCACTTGGATATTGAGCAACACAAGATATACATTTCAAAATATCTTATAGGACTCAAATTAGCATGCATTCAATAAGCAAAAGTAAATTATCTCATACGTCCGTACATCATCGAATATTATCACTAATACATCACGAATAGTGTCATACATATAACATCACTAATACAACTAAAACCCTAGCACACGATGGGTATCGGCGCGGGCGGTGGACACCCACAGAGAAGGAACCATCACGGGATCATAGCTCCAGTGAGATCCCCGGAGAACCTGCCAGGTATTGGAGAACGGCCTATGCTCCAACGCAAACAAGTAGCGACGGATGTGCGCGTCCTCCTCACTAACACGGTGACGTACCACCTCCACGGAGTCCTCGAGCCTCTCGATCGTCACTGGCCCACGCGACCGCCACCAAAGAAGGTTCGGGTCAACGACAGGCTGGCTCCTGACCAACCTGCGCCCCCCGGTAGGTAGCGCCTCCCAGTACCACCCCGGCGGAGCCCAGTCTTGGACATGGCCGATCTGGTCAAGCAGGTGTCGTCCTCCGCCGACTCGACGACGAGGATGCGGGATAGGCATCGTCCACGTCGAGGCGGGAAAAATTGCTTTAACTAAAAAATATAAACAAGTTCTTACTAACTAGTTCTATTAATTCAACTAGTTCTTACTAAAAATAAACTTAATATAAATAAAAATATTCTACTACCTAATTAGTACCTAGTTCTTAATATGCAACTAAAATAAACTTACTATAAATGAAAATAAACTTAATATGCAACTAAAATATAAGGAAACCCTAGGCAGAGGTAGGGGAGAGGGAGGAGCGGGCGTGCTCACCTCGGGTGACTGCGACGAGGGAGGGGCAGAGCAGCGTCGAAGTCGGGGCGGCGCCCGGGGCGGCGTTGAGGTCGGGGGCGGGGGCGGCGTTGAGGTCGGGGGTCGGGGCGGCGTAGAGGGTGCGGAGAGCGCGCGGTGGCCGACGGGCGACGGCGGCGGCGAGAGTGGAGAGAGTTGGATTTGGGGGAAAGTGGCGTGGGGAAGGACGAACCCCGTGGTTAAGTCAGAAGTAGCAGTAGCGCGTTCCGGGAAAAGCGCTGCTGCTATCTTAGCTACAGCGCGTTCTCTGATACACGCTACTGCTACTCCTTTCTCTTCTTTCCCTTTTCCATTTAGTTTTCTTCACATTTTATTTGTTTCCTTTCACCTTATTATATTTCTTTCATTTTCAATTACCTTTCCATTCTCTTTCCATTTAATTTTATAACCTTTAGCAGCAACGAGTTTATATTAAAACGCGCTGCTACAAACAACGTAGCGGTAGCGCGGTTCGTCATAGATCGCTACTACTATGTGTAGCCTATGGGCTAAGCCGTGGGAATTTTAGTAGTAACGTGTGTTCAGCAAGACGCGCTACTGCTAGATCTTTATCTGCAGCGCGGTTTCCTCTGGCGCGCTACTGCTAATTAGCACCAGCGTGCTTTTCTGACCCACGCTACTGCTAAAGTTTTGTGTATAGGGTTTTCCCTAGTAGTGTCACCTCGTTCTTCGCGAGTCTCCGCTTATTCCGCAACTCCTGTTTTGAGTTACAAATATGAGCAACCGCACCGGTATCAAATACCCAGGAGCTACTACGAGTACTGGTAAGGTACACATCAATAACATGTATATCACATATACCTTTGGTGTTGCCGGCCTTCTTATCCGCTAAGTACTTGGGGTAGTTCCGCTTCCAGTGACCGTTCCCCTTGCAATAAAAGCACTCAGTCTCAGGTTTGGGCCCGTGCTTTGGCTTCTTCCTGGCAACTGGCTTACCGGGCGCGGCAACTCCCTTGCCGTCCTTCTCGAAGTTCTTCTTACCCTTGCCTTTCTTGAAACTAGTGGTTTTATTGACCATCAACACTTGATGTTCCTTTTTGATTTCTACCTCTGCTGATTTCAGCATTGAAAATACCTCAGGAATAGTTTTCACCATCCCTGCATATTGTAGTTCATCACAAAGCTCTTGTAGCTAGGTGGGAGCGACTGAAGGATTCTGTCAATGACCGCCTCATCCGGGAGGTTAATGTCTAGCTGGGACAAGCGGTTGTGCAACCCAGACATTTTGAGTATGTGCTCGCTGACAGAATTATTTTCCTCCATCTTACAGCTGTAGAAGTTGTTGGAGACTTCATATCTCTCGACCTGGGCATGAGCTTGGAAAACCATTTTTAGCTCTTGGAACATCTCATATGCTCCGTGTTGCACAAAACGCTTTTGGAGCCCCGGTTCTAAGCTGTAAAGCATGCCGCACTGAACGAGAGAGTAATCATCAACAGCGACTGCCAAGCGTTCATAACGTCTTGGTTCGCTGGGACGGGTGCTTCACCTAGCGATGCTTCTAGGACATATGCTTTCTTGGAAGCTATGAGGATGATCCTCAGGTTGCGGACCCAGTCCGTATAGTTGCTACCATCGTCTTTCAGCTTGGTTTTCTCTAGGAACGCGTTGAAGTTGAGGTTGAAATGAGCGTGAGCCATTTGATCTACAAGACATTTTGCAAAGGTTTTAGACTAAGTTCATGATAATTAAGTTCATCTAATCAAATTATTTAATGAACTCCCACTCAGATAGACATCCCTCTAGTCATCTAAGTGATACATGACCTAAGTCAACTAGGCCGTGTCCGATCATCATGTGAGACGGACTAGTCATCATCGGTGAACATCTCCATGTTGATCGTATCTTCTATATGACTCATGCTCGACCTTTCGGTCTCTTGTGTTCCGAGGCCATGTCTGTACATGCTAGGCTCGTCAAGTCAACCTAAGTGTTTTGCATGTGTAAATCTGGCTTACACCCGTTGTATGTGAATGTTAGGATCTATCACACCCGATCATCATGTGGTGCTTTGAAACAACGAACTTCCGCAACGGCGCACAGTTAGGAGGAACACTTTCTTGAAATTGTTATGAGGGATTATCTTATTTACTACCTTCGTTCTAAGCAAATAAGATGCAAAAACATGATAAATATCACATGCAATCAAATAGTGACATGATATGGCCAATATCATTTTGCTCCTTTGATCTCCATCTTCGGGGCTCCATGATCATCATCGTCACCGGCATGACACCATGATCTCCACCATCATGATCTCCATCATCGTGTCTCCATGAAGTTGTCTCGCCAACTATTACTTCTACTACTATGGCTAACGATTTAGCAAAGAAGTAAAGTAATTACATGGCGTTATTCAGTGACACGCAGGTCATACAATAAATAAAGACAACTCCTATGGCTCCTGCCGGTTGTCATACTCATCGACATGCAAGTCGTGATTTCTATTATAAGAACATGATCAATCTCATACATCACATATATTTCACTCATCACATCCTTTTTGGCCATATCACATCACAACGCATATTCTGCAAAAACAAGTTAGACGTCCACTACAAGGATTCGGGTCTATTGCAACGAAATCGTTCATCGCAATACATGCTGATTTGTGGCAATAAGTACATATTGCCACGAAACAATATTCGTTGGCAGCCGTTGCGACTGAACACATGGTAATAGGTTATTGCCACAAAAAAGCAACTGTGGCAATAAAGTGTGCTATTGCAACAACCATGTGGGAAATTGCCACATGTTTTGCTGTGGCAACACTCACCTGATGCCACAATTTGCTTTGTGGAGATAGCTTTAATGCAACATGTAAAAAATCATGGCTATTGATAGCTCGTCGCGATAGACATTTGTGGCAACAACCTATGCCAACAACGCTCGTTTCGTGGCGCATACTCTTCCGTGGCAATAGTCAACTGTGGCAATAAACTATGACAACAATCCTTGTTTTCGTGGCAGTAGACATTTTGCCACGAACCGCTACACTTGTGGCATTAACTTATGGCAACAAATATTCCAGTCGTCGTAACAGGAAATTGCAACATACTAGTTTTGGTGGCGATAAAAAGGTATCACAACGGGTGAAATGTTCGCAGCGAAAAACTATTGCGACAATTTAAAATTTTTGTTATGCTAACATGTGGCAACCAAAAGTGGGTTGTGGCAATAGCCTACTAGATCATGATGGGCACGTGTTGTTGTGCCCGTCCATTTTCACAATAAAATGATAGGTGATTCCAGAAATATATAGCACTATGAAATGTAAGTTACATAAGATAATTTGGAAGCTACAACATGTAAAGGGGATATAAGTATTCATTCGTAGTAGAATGGTCCGAGATAAACTGAGAAAATGGACCAAGGAAAAATATTGTACATCAACGTAACTACTTTCTCTATGGGCAGCATAGCATCGCTAGAAATCAAAGCAAATGCAAAGCGTCATGGTGTGACAGTAGAGAATCCCAACGGTTTTGCCTTCAGTATTCAGCAATGTAATTTACTTTGATATTCAATAAAATGCGTCACAAGTCATTTCCATATGAAAAAATAGGTTCGAGACCTGTGGTGAAAAAAGAAGGCAAGTTGTCCAATGCCTTTTCTTCTCCTGATTCTGATTTTGGTTCTTTGATGGTTCTAATTTCTACTCCTTCCCGGTGCCTTATCTAATCACATGTTCCTCGATTTTCTAGTTTGCTTTGGGAATCCATGTCCGTCCATGTTTCTTGATTCTATCATCTCCTTGATTTTGATTATAATGCTTTGGGAATCCATGTCCGTCTATGTCAAAACTGGATAATCAGCTGCTACAGCATTTGCAAGGCCTCTAGCAGCGCTTCACCAATAACATAAGGTGTGTTTGTGCCCATCCATCATGTAGAAAGAACAACATAAATATTTGAGAAAAAACTGAAGTGTGAAAACATTAGATAAGGTTCGGAAACTGGGAATTAGTATTGTACATATCTTCATGAGAAGAGAAGATGGGGCAACAACGGACTTACCAAAGTGGTACTTTGAACAATATGTCAATTCGGTAAAGATGTAGAAACAATAGACAAACCAAACTGGTAAATAAACCATGACCACAGCCATGCTCACGCTAAAAATTTGTTCATCAAACACTAAGTAATTATGCCAAAATAATACTATAACTAAATAGCAGATCCTGAAGCAGCCCCCTACTCTCAAGCTGTACAAAGTGTCAATATGCAATTATGCATACTTTGAGAAGTGCTTAGAACTGTGTCGTGGCAAAGAAGAGTCACATAGTGCAGAATTAGTAGTGTGCATCAAATTACGTGAAATATAGAATCCTTGCAAACCTAAAAGAAAATAATATTTCTAAGGTGAAAGAACTGTAGAAAGGGCAGTGCAGCAGTGGTTACAAACTGAAAGAGAAAAACATGTTTCCATATCAGCAGAATTAACCACCTAAGGAGAAACAGATAGTGAGAGAACTCACATCCTCTAGTCTTGGTCAATGTATGAGATGAGAGTACGGCATCACTTCCTGTACCATTATCACATCAACTCGTCCAGATCCATAAAGCCTTAGAATTGCACCTGGAAATGTACGTAAGACTGTAAGAGGCATGCTAACCTGAAAAACCAACAACAAATGAAGCTGCAATATAACTGCATATTTCTACATCGAGTAGCTAATTCACACCTGTGCCGCAAGTAATAATTAAATACGGTCCCTTGTTAACAAAATTTATAGCTTCAGACCATAGCAAAACAGGCTCATCTTCTCAGATAAAAGTGTATTAGTATATGAGAGATGCCACCTGATAAACAATGTCCAGCATAAGCAGTGCAACCACATAAGCAGATGTGAAGGCTTTCATTATTGCTCCAATATCAAGTTGCGTCAGCTGCAACATACTATTAACTTTGAGTTAAAGTATATACTATATATGGCAATACTAACAACAGGCCAAAGAGCATGCTATGTGTTATATATAGAACTGAATCCAACTTAACATGTATTATATAGATTGAATCATCAACATCCGCATTGTAATTTCGTTGGGAACCTGCAACAAAATAACTACAAGGCCCCATCTCACGCACGTCTCCTCCTCTCTTCTCTTTGTTCTCTTTCTCTTCTGGAGAAGATCCATTTATTTGCCCATGATCCAATCGCACTACCAAAGGTCCTGATTGTACCACAATGGGTCAATTCCTTCTCACTTTTCTCTCAAGTTTCTCACATCTCTCCTCTGCTTGATTGAGTCCAATTGTTTTGGGTGAACAATTCTTCAGTTAACCTCCACAGTACACAGCTTGTTTCTATGGACGTCGGGCCAATAATTAATACCTTTTGTTTCGATTTAAAATTATCCATTAAGACGAATATGCAGAACAGAATCATACAGACACATGTTAATATTATTAACAGAAAACACGTCTAGATGGAACTTTATCTGAATCCTCACGACAAGGACTTCAATTCAGCCTAGGCAATCTAACCAGAACTACATAGAGATGCCGGTCCAGGTGCCAGGAACTTGGAGGGTAAAACAAGTTGCAGACTAATTGGCTGCCAACTGAAGCAGGAGAGTAGGAATACAAAAAAAAAAAAGACTGATCTACAACGCTCGCTATGGAGGTTCAGGGATGCGGCTTGGTGATGAACCTGGTTCCAGCGTCTCACCTCTGGGTCGGCCATGTGGCGAGCAACCCCGACGTAGGCAGGCCGGCACTGCGCTCGCGATGCAGGGGAGAAGACGGGAACTCGGTCGGCGCCGACGCCAGACCGCATCGCTGCCGCTGGCATGGCCGAGGACACGAGACGCGGCACGCGTCAGCGGGCGCGGAGGAGAGGGAGGAGGGCGAGATCGAGGACGACGACTCCTCGTGGTGCAGTTGACTCCGGTGTGGTTCGCTGTGATGACGCCGTCAGCACGGAGGAACCAGAGACGAGAGCTCAGATCCAATCGCCGGTGAAGACGCCGTGTGATTTGGTTTAGAATAAAATCGTGGGTAGTTGGGAAGGGTGTTTAAATAGACTATTTTTTTTTTGGTGGAAACACAAAATATTGGCGCAAACTACTGTAAGCCGAAATTAGGTGGCGCAAAAGTAATTATTTTTGGAGGGAATGTCTATAGAATAATAAAATAAATTGGAAAAATTAATATTTCAAAGCAGTATGAGATATATATGCGGCTAAAGATAATGTTACTAAAATATGTTTGTAAAAGTCATTTCTTGGTGAAAAGACCACCAAATCCCAGAATCATGGAGGGGTGATCCAGCACCCTCCCACTAAAACATGTATGGTACGTATAAGTAGTTCAATATGACCAATTCATGGCATCATATGTTTCGAGGATACCATATTTTGCATTGTTGTTGCCATTGAGTGTTTTCAAGTCCCGGCAAATCGTCTCATGATCGTCGGTAGGCGGCGTGTGGGAAGGTCGCATCCATGGCCGGTGGAGAGGCTGGAGCTTGCGGGCAAAGGTCGGGAAGAGGGACGACAGAACTGCTTGGTTAGCACCAAGGATGGAGGCAGAGGGCGACAGGAGCCATGGCCGACCAGGAGCGGCATGCAAGGTCAGAGGGGCGGCTGGCCGTCCGGGGCTTGCCGCCTGGGTAAGGACTACGCGAGTTGCAGCCTTGCAGGGGTGGCTGTTGCGCGGAAGTAGGGTCGTGACCGATGCTAGCACGTTGTTGCCGGACAACCTGGCTGTAGGTACAACCAGGTTTGCACTGTATTTTCAGAAATCATTTCAGAAAGCAGCAAAAACTTGGCCAATTTTAAACTACACACCACAGGAACCTCATGTGACCCTCACTTTAAAACTCCTAGGTTATACTCTTGACTTGAAACTGGGATGGGTTGACGAGACGATCAATCTATGTTAGTATCTTGTATTTCCATGGCTAACGAGCCCATTTGTTTGTGCGCCGAGTAATAAAAAGAAAAAAGTGTGCCGATAAATAAAAGGAAAAAACCATGACGGGGGGATTCGAATGCGCAAGCTTCTGCCCCATCCATGGCCGGTGGAGAGGCTCGAGCTCGCGGGCGAAGGACGACGGGACTGCTTGGTCGGCACCGAGGATGGATGAAGAGGGCGACGGGAGCCATGGCCGACCAGGAGCGGCGTGCAAGGTCAGAGGGCAGTGCGCCGGCCGGGGCTTGCCGCCTGGGTAAGGACGATGCGAGTTGCAGCCTTGCAGGGGTGGCCGTCGGTAGTAGGGGTCGTGACCGATGCTAGCACGTTGTTGCCGGACGACCAGACTGTAGGTACAACTAGGTTTGCACTACAATTTCAGAAATCATTTCAGAAAAGTAGCAAAAAACTTGGCCAATTTTGAACTACAGACCACAGAAACCTCATGTGACCTCACTTTAAAACTAGTAGGCTATACTCTTGCCTTGAAATACAAGTACAGATGGGATGGGTCGATGAGACGGTCAATCTATGTTAGTATCTCGTATTTTCATGGCTAACGAGCCCATTTGTCTATGGGCCGAGTTATAAAAAGAAAAAGCACGCCGACAAATAAAAGGAAAAAACCACGACGAGGGGATTCGAACGCGCAAGCTTCTGCCCCATCGCTGGGCAAGATAGCCACGAGGACAAATCCGTGATATGTTTATTGTGGCGATGCACAGTCCATTATATAGATATACTTGTCCTTTAAAAAATTCATAATTTTATAAAATGTTCAAGAGTTTTTTCAAAAACGTTAATCGATTCAAAAAGCTAATGATAGAAAAATAAAAGTTCGTGTACACAAAAAATGTCCATGATTTTTTTAAATATCAAAACAATGCTTTGGATTTTTTAAAAAATAATTCATTTTTTAAATGTTCACCAATTCAAAATAATATTCATGAATTTAAAAAATATTCTTGACAAAAAATGTCTCTGAATTTCAAAAGTTGCTCCCCAATTTCAAGAAATGTTCACATATGCAGAAAAAAAACTTGTTGACGAGTTCCAAAAACTTTATTGGTCCATCGTTATTGGGAATTCTATCAAACTATATGTAAACTTTTTTTTACATTGTATAAACATTTTGGAAAAGTTCACATACATTACTCAGAAATATATGAATATTTCCTTTAAATGTCACGTTTTATTTTTAGGATGGGAATACACATTTTTGAACATTGTTGGGAATTTTATCAAACTATGTACAGTGTCCCTGCAAAAAAAAAAACTATGTACAGTGTATTCTCCAGTATGACACGTTAACCCAGTCCCGCTCGTCCGAATGGGCCCATACGTCCGTGGGATATATGAGAATAAAAAGGGAAAAAAAGCACGAGGGAGGGAATACACATTTTTGAACATTGTTGGGAATTTTATCAAACTATGTACACTGTATTCTCCAGTATGACACGTTAACCCAGTCCCGCTCGTCCGAATGGGCCCATACGCCAGTGGGATATATGAGAAAAAAAGGGGAAAAAAAGCACGAGGGAGGGGGGTAGGGGGGTCGAACATTCAACCTGTGCGCCGGTGAAGCACGTGCTAACCACCAGAGTAAGCATTTGTATGATATATATGTGGAAATGCACTTCTTATATATCTAGTCTTTCCTATAAGAAATCAATTTATGTTTTTTTGAGAAAAAAAATCCATTTAGGTTTTTTTTTGAAGCAACAGAAATCCATTTAGGTATACGTAGTCTTTTCTTTTGGGCTGGACAGACCCGTATTTTTTGTTTGAAAGCTACGGCCCAGTTGCTTTCTGTGTGCTCTGGTTTTTTGTTCGTCTTTTTTTTTTGGCGGTCTCCTACTTGGCGCGAGCGACCTGGTGTGTAACCCTCTGCTCTCAGTACGTACAATTTTTTTTGAAATTTCGAATGTTTTTAATTCTTGAATTTATTTTCAAATCAGTAAATATTTTTACAAATTGGGGTGAACATTTTTCGAATTTAAAATCTGTTCACCGAATTGAAAAAATTATCACCATAATTTTGAAGTTGCGCACATTTTCTAAATTTATGTTTTTTTACAAATTCGTGAATATTATTTAAATTCAAAAACATATTTTGAAATTGCGTACATGTTTTTTGGAACTCGCTAAGAAGTTTTTTATTTTCTATAGGCGAAGATTTCTTGAAATTCGGGAACAACCCGTCAACAAGTTTTTATTTGCATAGGCGTACATTCGATGAATGTTTAAAAAAAAAACTCATGAACATTTTATAAATTCGTGATTTTTTTAATAGACAATGCATCCCGATATTAAACAACATGACGGACTTGCGGATTCGAATCCCCCCACTGCGCCCTTTTTCCTTTTATTTCTCGGCCCACAGAAAAATGGGCCCGTTAGCTATAGACTTTTTTCCATTTATTTCTCGGCCCACAAACAAATGGGCCCGTCAGCTATACAAATACAAGATGTGTACACAGTATGTAGAGCCAGGACCGTTGTTTCAACCTCGGGGACCATATTGAGCATGTATTTTTTCGTACCGGGACCGTATTGGAGCACTTTGCAACTAACAGGACCAAGTTAGACCTGGCCAGCGACTACGACGACGATAGATGCAATTATCTCTTTATACTCCTAATTAAGTTCCGCATCCTCGAGAATAGAAATCTTTGACCTTAGGGCCCAATAACCATCGTCATTCAGTGAGATTGCATCGACTGTCTTTGCTCAAGCAGACAAACATGATTGTATTGGAGAGCTGAGATGTATCCTAAATTTATAATTAACTATTTTTATTCCACTACAGTTGTATCAAGATTAGTTGTTTGTAGTCTCACTGGCACACTTCAAATAAATCTGCATATTTTGTAGAAACATTGCAAAAACCCTTCTGTGTTGGCAGCATCTTTTGTGAGATTCTTGTGCAGTTTCGAGAGCTTCAACCCGATCTAAGCGTAGCATGCTGATTGTTGATGTCTACATTTAAATAAATCTTGATTTAGGCCTAACATACTTTGGTGCTAATTTCTACAATTTTACGCTGTACTGTTCATTTTTCAGAATCTATGTCTCTATTTATTAGCTGGCCTTAAACAACACTGCACAAATAGAAGTCCCAAAGTCCAATAGTACAGTCCGCGCATATATCCTTCTAGTAAGTGTACCATACTGACAGAATTTATTCAGAGTTTAGTGAACCATATGATTCAGCCTTTTTAAATCAACTTATGGACAAGAGACACTAGTCATCGGTGGCTGAATTCTTGATCGGGCGGCTGAATTCTTGATTCTCGCTGAACCATATGACTCTGAAGTTTTTCTTTAGGTGCAGTTAACCTCGCGCTTATAACATAATTAGCATGAGACCCCAATTCTTTCACAGATGCATATATACAGTCCAGCGGTCTGAACCTTGAACGGCAACACGGAGGGCGACAATTCGAATCCCTGCCCCGACGAAAGCCTCCACATTTTGTTGGGTTTATTCCTGCGCGGTGGACGGCCCCACTTGTCATTGCCCCTGGAGGTCGCGGTGCCAGTCAGCCCAGCGAGGCCCCGGGCCCACAGGTCAGCGGCTGCAGCTACAGAATTCCTATTCAGCTCCAAGTCTGGATTTGGCAATTTTCACATCAGGGCCCCTCTAGTTTCGATTTCCATCTGACAAGTCCCTGTTTTTGGCAGAAAACATCGTAGTTTTAAAATAGCAAACAACTTTGCCATTTCAATCCAAATTTAAAAAATTAAACATGTATTCTTATAAAGAAATTGTGTTCTATCCATTTATAAACTTTTTCCACTGTTTTGGTCAATTAAAACTGGTGCAATTTAAAAATATTTTAATTACTCCTTCAAGCTTGAAAAATCATAACTTAATATGTATAAATTTGAATAATTTATTTTCCACAGTTTTACTTGTAACTAATGCAACGTTACACCGATGTTGCAATATCTTTTCGAATATTACCACAAACAGTTATTTTGTTGAAATACCTAGTCTCTATTGCAACAAAATGTCTGCCTCGCGCAACAAAATTTGTTTGTCGCAATATCGCTACCATATTGCACCGCCGATGTAGTTTGTTGCAATAGTTAGCCACTATTTTGCAACAATATTTGTAACTAATGCAACGTCACACCTATGTTGCAATATCTTTCCGAATATTGCCACACATAGTTATTCTGTTGAAATACCTAGTCTCTATTACAACAAAGTGGCTGCGCTCGCGCAACGGATTTTGTTTGTCGCAATACCGCTGCCATATTGCCACGCCGATACAGTTTGTTGCAATATGAGGCCTCTATTGCAACAAAGATAGTATTTATTGTGGCAAAACTAAGTTATGGCAATATGTGCGACCTATTACCACAATCGAAGAATTTGTTGTAATATTGCGTTTTATTGCAACAAAACATAGTTGTAGCAATAAATTTTGTTGCAATAGACCAGAATCCTTGTAGTGGTCATCTAATTGTTGTTGCATGTTTTTACGTGGCTGCTATAGGGTTCTAGCAAGAACGTTTCTTACCTACGCCAAAACCACAACGTGATATGCCAATTTCTATTTACCGTTCATAAGGACCCTTTTCATCGAATCCGGTCCGACTAAGGTGGGAGAGACAGACACCCGCTAGCCACCTTATGCAACTAGTGCATGTCAGTCGGTGGAACCTGTCTCACGTAAGCGTACGTGTAAGGTCGGTCCGGGCCGCTACATCCCACGATGCCGCCGAAACAAGATAAGACTAGTAGTGGCAAGTAAATTGAAAAAAATCTACGCCCACAACAAAATTATGTTCTACTCGTGCATAGAAACTACGCATAGACCTAGCTCATGATGCCACTGTTGGAGATCGTTGCAGAAAATAAAAAAATTCTACGCATCACCAAGATCAATCTATGGATTATCTAGCAACGAGAGAGAGAGAGAGAGGGGTGGATCTACATACCTTGTAGATCGCGAGTGGAAGCGTTCAAGAGAACGAGGTTGATGGAGTCGTACTCGTCGTGATCCAAATCACCGATGATCCTAGCGCCGAACGGACGGCACCTCCGTGTTCAACACACGTACGGAGCGGAGACGTCTACCGTGCCTTGATCCAGCAAGGAGGGAGAGGTTGAGGAAGAGAGCTCCAACAGCAGCACGACGGCGTGGTGGTGATGGAGAGGCAGTACTCCGGTAAGGCTTCGCCAAGCTCTTACGGAGGAGGAGAGGTGTTGGGGAGGGGAGGGGCTGCGCCTTGGAGGTGTGTGTGCAGCCCTCCCCTCGCCCCTCTATTTATAGGGGGAGGAGGAAGGGGGCCGGCCCCCTCTAGATGAGATCTAGAGGGGGGCCGGCGACCGGGGGGGGGGGGGGGGCGCCCCCTTTAGGGTCCCCCCCCCCCCTCAACCCACTACTAGGGAAAAGGCTAGCAGCAGCGCGGGTTTTAGGTGTATCAGTAGCGCGGGGAGTGGCGCTACTAATAAGGTGCTACAGCTAACTCATAGCAGTAGCGCGTGCTCACCGGCGCTACTGCTACACAAGTGTAGCAGCAACGCGGTTAGTGGAAGCTCGCTACTGCTAGTAGCTCTAGCGCGCTTTGCCTGGACGCGCTACTGCTATCGCGGCGCTGCTGCTAATTTTTATACACTCGCTACTGCTAATTTAAGTAGTTTTTTGTTTTTTTTCCGGCATATTTGTTTTAGATTTGAACAGGCTTTATAGAAGAATCTTTAGCACATAGAAATGTCATCATGATACACATACAAATGCCTACGAGACCACAAATGTAATCATAGCATATACATACAAATAGTCTCATCATAATCATCATCCAACACAAAGTGGTATCTTGTCATCATCTCGAAAATAGCAATACATGCAAGTCTCGAATACTTGCAACTACAACAACGTCATCCATCTAAACAAAGGTATACACAAGAAGAGCTATCACTACGAGTGAGAGCGGAACTATGCAATACATGAGGTGGCGGTTACGAGTCCTCTCTCGCGCTAGCGTGAACCTCAAGTAACTAGCTTCTCCTTCTTGTCTGCTTTTGAAGCCTTTATGGCTGGCGCCCGTGAACCCATTCACTTGCGCCTGACACTCATGCCACTCATTGTACACCCCCGGAACCTTCCCTTTATACATGACATAGCAATTCCATCTCGCCATCAAGAAACTAGGTACCTGTTAGAGATGCATGTTCATGAAGAGGATGTACAATCATATATATGCAACAAAATATACTAGAGCAACACCGAAATATAAAGGGTTAGCAACTAGATGCAACATACAGTACGCAAATTAATTAACTAGAGGTACGCAGGTCATCATACGCAAACTAACAAAGTAGCGTTACGCAAGTTCAGCAGGGACCGTGGACATCACAAAGTTTCATCGCTACAAAAAGTATACAAGTTCAACCGACACGTATCATCATCATCGGCATCATAAATCACTAGATGTTCCATCCTTCCATATCATCGAGGATGAACCCTAGCTTCTTGAACGGCGTGAGGTCTAGACGTTGCATGCCTATGCAAGTTCGGACGTCAGCTCGCGATATAGGGCTGTGGTGGAACATCCCCTTCTCATCGACGACTTCTTTCATGATGATCGTCGCAATGTCACTTTGGATGCGAAAGAAGTCATCTCTAAGTTTATAATCTGCTTCTCCATGAGATTCTAGCCACTTGTGGATATGATCATCATTTTTGCTTCTCATGCGAAGCTTTTGGTGATCCGTGTTGAACTGAATCATGAGATGGACGATGTAGAATCCATCCTTCTTGCTTGGTTTTGGGACATGGATGCAGGAGAAGTTAGTTTTATGCACGAAACCCATCTTCTTGTTCCTTTGTTTCCTGATCTGCACGTGGCCACCTCTAAAGCTGAAGCCTTGGAGAGCATCATCTAGAATATTCATTATGTGGGTGTAGTCTTTTTTCTCATAGTCTCTGGAAGGGTCAAAATACACGGCGTGGGAGACTTGCGGGTAAAGAACAATAAGGACGGCGCGCCCGTTGCTGCGGGGAAAAGACACCTCAAATTATTCCCCATATGAGAGAGAAGGAATGATTGAAATGTACGAAAGGGTTGTCCGGAACTGACTTACTTTGGATGATAAGACACGAGGACAATTTCCCGGTCCATATTCTGTACCATGAAGTTTTGGAGGTACTCCCTAGCAGTTTCACGCTCAAAGTCGCCGAGACTCAAGAAAGACACATGCATGTAGTACGGATCCGCCACACAGATTTGCGAGACTTCTTCACTCTTCATGACGGAGCTCATATGTAGCGCAAAAAGGCGGACGATTGTAAAATCGAGCTGCCTTGTTAGAAAGATCTCAAAGATATGGTCAAACCGCAGGAAGAACACCTCCGCGGGCCGTGTCTCTACGTAGCACTTCCCCTCAGGCACACGAGCCGCGTATGTCGGATATCCTGGATCCTTTGAGGCTAGTAGGCTTTTCTCAGTCGACAACACATGGTCGTGCAGTCTCCTGAGATCCCCTGATAGTGCCTCCAGCGGTTTCAGCGGTAGCATCGGCTCGCCCGTGAGATGGAACATGACCGCATCTTTCATGGGTACACGCTCTTCAGAATGCATCGTCTAGCTGCTATGTGCTCTGGCTTGTTTGGAGGCAGTTATCTTCCCCGATCTCTTCCTCTCCTTTTTCTTGGGCACACCTTCCAGACCCTTCCTTAACCCCTGCCCCAGTGTTCCCGGGCTAAGTACTGTACGACCCTCGCACCTGGCTAGTTGAGCCTGTGTTGAGGCGGCATCTTCAGGCGTGTCATGTGAGGATTTCATGAAGAGAGACTTTTCGGTAGCGTCATCGGGGTTGGTACCTTCCCCGCTGGTATCTTCCTCGCCGGTACCTTCCCCACCAGTCTCGGCACCGCCATCAGTGCCGGCACCGTCGGTGTCGATGTCGGCGTTAGTACCATCATCGAGGCCGACCTGCAAACCTTGCTTAGCAGTCAAATAGTCGAGGTACTCTTGTTCACCCTCATAATCCATCTCGTCTGCATCTTGGTCAGAAGGCCCAGTTTCTTCGTTGTTCGACATGTTTCCTATGATTAAGTGTCCTCATTTATTTCTAAAAGTATGAATAAATGAGAAATGACATAAAAAGAAATCTATGTGCCAGCACTCGATATGCCAACTATGTAGCACAAATCATGCCTTTATTCACGGGAAATTTCGGCATGACCTTTGCTAAAAAATGGACATATCGAGCGCCTGAAATTCACCGGAACGGAAATGAATCAACATTCCGGCGTAACATAGGCCACTCGGATCATTTTCCAAACATGACATGTCCAAAACATGACATATCCACATATCACATGTCCAGTTCAAATTTGCATATAAATTCAGCTAATTTTGAAACCTAGCTAAATTCATAACTAAATAGATAACCTAATTAACATACTGCCCTAACTAAAACCTAAGTAAATTAACTGAAGAACCCTAGCAGAGAGAGAGAGGGGGGGTTACAGAGGGTGCAGGGGCGAGGAGGCAGGCCCGATGACGGCCGAGGTTGGGAGGGGAGGAAGCAGAGGAGGGAGGCGTGGGCCGACGGGTCGGGGGCGAGCACGCCGGGGTCGGGGGCGAGCGCCTGGGTCGGGGGCGAGCGCCGGCGCCGGGGCCGGGGGCGAGGGCCGGGTCGGGGGCGAGCGCCGGGCTCGGGGTCGGGGGCGAGCGCCGGCGCCGGGGTCGGGGCCGAGCGACGGGGGAAGAGAGAGTGGGGATTTGGGGGGAAATGGCGGGATGAAGCAGGGATAGTGAGAATTTTGGGTTAAGTGGACGTAGCAGCAGCGCATTTGGACAAAACGCGCTGCTACTACCTTCAGTAGCTGTAGCGGTTTATACGAAATGCGCTACTACTACCTTTAGTAGCTGTAGCGGTTTATACGAAATGCGCTACTACTACTGCCAGTTTTCCTTTTTCTTTTCCTTTATTTCTCCCACTTTTATTTCCCGAGAGCAGTGAACGAAGGGAGGGTGATATATATTGCATCATTTGACGGTTAAATATGTATGCAAAATAGGAACATATATATTACATCATTGGACCCCATGCATAATAATGGCTAAGTGTGTATACAAAATAGGAATATATATATATATATATATATATATATATATATATATATATATTACATCATTTGACCGATAACATACGGTTCCTCAGCGCTGACATTTTCGTTTTTGAGTCAGCTTCTTTCCCTTCTTGTTCGTCGAAGAATAATTGAGCCCCTCATTGTGACTTTGCCTTTTCCATGGAGTACGATTTTTCTTAGGTAATGTAGTATTGATTCTTCTTTTGACATATACTTCATCATCATCGTCATCTTCCCTCATTGGTTTGCCGTACTGATCATAGTCTTCCTCGTTGGCGACTCCATCCATTCCAATGATGTTCCTTTTACCTCTCCTCACGACAACACGACTGGGATTGCATGGGTCGGTTATGAAGAAGCATTGTGTCACGTGCTTAGCGTGTACCCATGGCTCGTTTTTTGCGATAGCGTTCACGGTAGCGCTCTTGGTGTCGGGTATACTCATGGTAGTGAAAATCCGGTTTTCTCTTTCGACATTCTTTGCCCATCTGACACGGAACATCGTCATGCTGTGCAGTCCAGAGTAGTCAAGCTCCCAGATCTCCTCGACCCCTCCATAAAATCGTTCAGTTGCACCGTTGTCGCTGCCGGTCATGCATTCCATCGTCACCCCTGAGTTCTGATCATCACTGTCCATATCTTTGGCCTCCGTGTAGAATGTGTATCCGTTGATATCATATGCCTGATAGGTTACGAGGTTGGGCGAGGGGCCATGTGCTAAGGCGCATATGAGCAATCCGTCCTTAGAGCCCTCCTCCGAGGGATTAGCAATAATATGCTCTTTGAACCAATGCAGGAAAGTGGAGTTGTGCTCTCTAGTTTCGGTGTTCGTCCTGCATACTCCCGGGCACGATACTTCTTTGCGATAATTTCTTTGTGCAGTGCCACGAAAGGATCTACCTCGTCTAGGTGTTGTAGCACTACCAAGTTTGCTCTGTCAAAGTCGCTGCATCGATCTAAGTATGCCACGTGCAGTTCCCTGCGACCGTTGCAGTGACCATCTCCTTCGAGCCTCCCATCGTGCTTGTTAACGGGCAAACCAACACTAACACCAGGCGGCTGGTCTGCGCCATATAGAAAATTCTCACAGAAAGAGATGCACTCTTGTGTCAAATAGCCCTGGATGATGCTTCCATCCGGACAGGACATGTTACGAATGAATCCTTTGATGATCCCATTCATCCTCTCAAACAGCATCATGTTGTGCAGGAATGATGGCCCCAGGTCTATTATGTCATCCACAATATGGACACACAGATGCACCATCACGTCAAAGAACACGGGCGGGAAGTACATCTCAAGCTCATTCAGTATCACAACGATCTCTTCCTGTAGCCTTCGGAGCTGCTTCACACTGATCGACTTTCGAGAGATGACGTCGAAAAAGTTGCAGAGACCAATAAGCGTGTCACAGACATGCTTGTCCATTATCCCTCTAAGGGCAACAGATAGTATCTGCGTCATCATCACATGCCAGTCATGAGACTTCATCCCGCTGAACCTTTTCTTGTCTGTGTCTAGATATCTGCTTATCTTGCCACAGTAACCGGAACTAACTTTGACTCCGGTAAGGCACTTAAAGAATTGATTGATCTCAGCCTGACTTAATGTGAAGCAAGAAGGGGGGCAATAATCCTATTTCTTTATTTTCTTGCCCTTCTTCTCCCGTGCCTCTGTCTCCGTCTCTGTCTCGTCTGACATTTTACGGGGCAGCATGTGCAGATCTTCCCTGATTTTCAAATCTTGCAAGTCTTTTCTTGCCTTCGGCCCATCCTTGGTCTTATCCGGCATGTTCATCAGTGTTGCGAGCAAGCTCTCAAGGACATTCTTACAAATATGCATTTGATCAAGGCAATGAGGTGTATCGAGTTTGTGCCAGTACTCCAAGTCCCAGAACACAGACCTCGTCTTCCATACCTTCAGCAGCGGCTCCGGCGCCTTTCTTATCGTCTTTCCCAGCGCGGGGCACTCCTTCCAATTTTTCAACAGCTCATCGATTTCGGCACCGCTCCGCTTAAGTGGAGGTCCTCGATGCTCAGCATGACCATTGAATAGATCTCCATGGTTTCTCCACGGGTCGTCCTGTTCAAGCCATCTTCGATGCCCCATGTACACGATTTTCCCAGACCCGCCATCTTTCCTTGACGTTAGCTGCTGAGACGTCGTATCATCCATCCACCGCGTGCATCCACAATATCCATGGCACACCTGGCCTGCCACATATCCGTAACCGAGATAGTCGTGCAATATCGTGATTAGCGCAACTCTCATGTTGAAATACTCGCCTTTGCTGGCGTCCCATGTCTTGGCCGGTGTTTTCCATAACGTGTCTAACTCCTCTTGAAGTAGCCCCAGATACAAATTAATATTATTTCCTGGTTGTTTCGGCCCTTGAATAAGCATGCTCATGTGAATGTACTTCGATTTCATGCACAAATTTCATGCACAACTAGGGGGAGGTTGTACATCCATAAAAACACGGGCCATGTGCTATGGTTGGTGTTCTGGTTGCCAAACGGATTCATGCCATCGGTACACGCGCCGAGCACGATGTTCCTTGCATCACATTCCAAATACCGATAGAAGCTGTTCAACGCTCTCCATTGGCTTCCATCCTTCATGTGTCTCAGCTTCGGATCATCTCCATCGTCGGGCTTCTTCCTCTCCGCGTGCCAGCGCATTAGCTTTGCTTCCTTGGGATCTACAAAATACCTCTGGAGACGGGGAGTGATCGGTAAGTACCATACAACTTTCTGGGGACATTTCTTCCCGGCCTTCTTGTATCGAGAAGCATTGCACACCGGACAGCTTGTTTTTTCCACGTGCTCCTTCCGATAAATTATGCAATCATTTATGCATGCATGGTATCTAACGTGTGGCAGATCAAGAGGGCACACGATCTTCTTGGCCTCATCAACACTGGTAGGACATAGATTACCTGCGGGAAGAACATCCTTTAGGTACTTGAGATGCTCATCGAGGCTAGTGTCGGTCCATTTGTTTTTAGCCTTCGTCTTCAGGAGTTGGAGTGTGAAACTCAAGCGGGTCACCTCGGGATTGCAACCATCATACAATGGAGTGTTCGAGTCTACCACCAGTTGCTCCAGCTTAGCCTCCTCTCTAGAAGCAGCTCTCTCAGTACTCGTCTCCTTGTGACGCAATGCTTGAACATGAGGGTCCCGCACGATTGAACTTAGTACCGATGAACTCTGCTGCATGGAGTCCATGTCGTTCTCTCCGCCGCCATGTCCGGCCCCTTCTCCTCCGCCATGTCCGGCTCCTTCTCCGCCGCCATGTCCGGCCTCTTCCCTGCTGGCATTATCGATCATCTCTTCGTCTTGCCCCGTGTCATCATTGCCTGCCCCGTCGGCATCCTCAACATCGTCATCCTCATCTTCAGTTATCCACCGAGTATAGCCATCCATGAAACCAGTCATGAGCAGGTGTGCTTCGACACGACCATCGTCATAGGGGTCGAGCCAAACTATTCCTTTGCATTTTCGACACGGACATAAAACCTCTGTCAGGTTATTTTCTTTCATGTCCTGCACCGCCGACCGCAACCACCTGTCCACCATCGTTCCACCGACCATCATGAATGCCTGCATAGTAATAATAAAACAAATTGATTATAAAAATGCGTGCATGCATCAAAGTCATACAAAAATTCGGCATGACCATCCCTAAAAATAGGACATATATGGATCTAGAGTTTGCCCGGAATTCGCCAAAACGGAAATAAATCGAAATTTTGGCAAAACATAGGCAACTCAAAAGCACAATTTGGCGTCAACTCATGCCACACACACAATTTCCACAAACATATCACACACACATAAACATATTTCCATTTTGCAAAAGCATGAAATTTTCATCACCTCTATCTCGAGATCGAGCACACGGTGGAGATGATGTTCTAGGGAGATCAAAAGTGCACAAAGATCTTCTTGACAAAGATAGATCTAGTTAGGGGGCAAATAGGTCACTTAACTAAATCCTACATCTACCTAGCTACCTAATTTGGAAGGAGACAACTTCAACTAGTGGAGGGGAAGGAAAAAGAGAAAGGAGATGCATTAATGGAGGTGGTGTAGTTAGGTAGGAATAATGAAGAGAGAGAAAGGTAGATAGAAGAGAGAGAGTAATGGGGGAGAAGTATTGAGGAAGAAGAAGAGTGGGAGTGGGAGCATGTGGGAGGTAGGGGAAAGGCGCTCCTTTTTGAGCCGCACTGCTGCTAAGATTCTGTGTATAGGCTTTTCCCTAGTAGTGACCCTAGGCACATGTGCCCAAGGGGGGATGCGCCCAGCCCTCTAAGGGATGGTTCCCTTCCCACTACGACCCATGAGGCCCTCTGGGAGAGGTGGCCCCTCCCGGTGGACCCCCGGAACCCTTCCGGTGGCCCCGGTACAATACCGGTATGCCCCCGAACTTTTTCGGTGACCGTATGTCAACTTCCCATATATAAATCTTCACCTCCGGATCATTCCGGAACTCCTCGTGACGTCCAGGATCTCATCCGGGACTTCGAACAACATTCGGTAATCACATACAAGTCTTCCTAATAACCCTAGCGTCATCGAACCTTAAGTGTGTATACCCTACGGGTTCGGGAATCACGTAGACATGACCGAGACAGCTCTCCGGCCAATAACCAACAACGGTATCTGGATACCCATGTTAGCTCCCACATGTTCCACGATGATCTCATTGGATGAACCACGATGTCGAGGATTCAAGTAATCCCGTATACAATTCCCTTTGTCAATCGATATGTTACTTGCTTGAGATTCGATCGTCGGTATCCCAATACCTCGTTCAATCTCGTTACCAGCAAGTCACTTTACTCGTTATGTAATGCATGATCCCGTGACCAACCACTTGGTCACATTGAGCTTATTATGATGATGCATTACCGAGTGGGCCCAGAGATACCTCACCGTCATACGGGGTGACAAATCCCAGTCTCGATTCGTGCCAACCCAACAGACACTTTCGGAAATACCTGTAGTGCACCTTTATAGTCACCCAGTTACGTTGTGATGTTTGGTACACCCAAAGCACTCCTACGGTATCCGGGAGTTACACAATCTCATGGTCTAAGAAACTGATACTTGACATTAGAAAAGCTTTAGCAAACGAACTACACGATCTTGTGCTATGCTTAGGATTGGGTCTTGTCCATCACATCATTCTCCTAATGATGTGATCCCGTTATCAATGACATCCAATGTCCATAGTCAGGAAACCATGACTATCTGTTGATCAACAAGCTAGTCAACTAGAGGCTCACTAGGGACATGTTGTGGTCTATGTATTCACACATGTATCACTGTTTCCGGTTAATACAATTATAGCATGAACAATAGACAATTATCATGAACAAGGAAATATAATAATAATCATTTTATTATTGCCTCTAGGGCATATTTCCAACAATTCCACCGGTTCAAATTTTGGTTTTATACATACTCAACTTCCAAGTTCACACATGTAGATACATAAGAAAATTCCTACCATCCTATCAAAAAAATGGATAGGCGCAACAACGCGCCATCATGATCTAGTGGTAGCTAAAGTCCAGATTGGCTTGATCTATATGGTCATGTGATGTACTGATGTTGCAAGTGAGACTCATTCCAGTTAACTTGTAGATTTCATGCACACCATAAGTCCATAACTCATGCTTGCGATCTAACTCACATGTCCAAATTTCATGCTTAGCTTCTAAGCTAAGTAGCTTGAATTCGTCCACAGAATTACATGGAAAAAAATATAGAACTATTGTCTCGATTAGAACTATCACATGGGTACCCATTTTGTCCATGGAAATAAATCATGTAATGCTACATTTCACATTTTCTGAGATGGTTTGGGCATATTCAGCGCAGGCCTCCAGAAGCTCTAGGGCATTGCGGCCGGCTAAAACATGCAGAGAATGTCAAGAAAGGTCAGGGTAGATCATATTTGACATGGGAGGAGTCCGTTAAGAGAGATCTGAAGGATTGGAGTATCACCAAAGAACTAGCTATGGACAAGGGTGCGTGGAAGCTTGCTATCCATGTGGCAGAGCCATGAGTTGGTCGCGAGATCTTATTGGTTTCACCTCTAGCCTACCCTAACTTGTTTGGGACTACATGCTTTGTTGTTGCTATTGTTGCTACATTTCACATTTTCTACATAATGATAAGTTCATATATTATGTAATGCTTTATCATTATTTTGTACTGAGACATGGAGCCATATCTTCCATTTTTGCTTCAATATATTTATTCTCCCACATGCATTCTAAAAGTCAATTGGGCCTCTTTTTGTTAACTTGGGGAGCACACTCCATAATGTACCATGTGATTAGTGATAGTCCTTCTCACTCTACAGGTACTTGATGAAATTCCACTAAGTCAATCTCCTATCTCAAAGTTAGATTGGATGGTAATTTTTTACAACTACATCTTCCTTGACTCAGTTTCGGATAGTTTATGTGAAAGTTTATTTCTATACCTATTTTCTGGGTGGATTTCTTTATTTTGCTTCATGTTGTATAATGAGTGGAAAAGCTCAAGCCCCATCATCTAACATTTTTGTAGCAGTCACTGAAACTATTCAAGGAAAAATCTTGGATTGTACTTGTTGAAAAATTAAGAGTTCTTTGTGGGCATGGTCAACATGGTAAAGAAAGTGTAGAAGGTTTGCCAATCCTACAAAAATTCCTTCTATCCAAAGACGCCCTCAAAGGTACTGTGCAAATCTACTTGGCTTTTATTTACAACAAAAAATGTTACATGTATTTATCACATGGAATGTTGTGCACCCTGAGTTTTACTATTGTTGCATAGTGAGTAAGCCCCATACAACCCACTTAAGTTTCTTATTTGCACCTAATATTTTAAGTTGACTGTGTGAATGCCAAAATACATCATATATATGGAGGAAGTATTATTTTATTTGTGAGGCCTACGCTTGTTTGGATGTCCTTGGCCAGCTTTGGCAATCCTTAACCAGATGTGGTTTGTAGATACTAAAATATTATGCCAGTCGGGGCTTGTAGGTAAGCATATTGTGTCCTCATGCAAGTTCACATACTTTAGTTGTTATGTTTACGACACCACTAAAAAGCTAGGGATATGAATCAAATAATGGGTTGTAGGGCATAGCTCATAGATTACAAACATAGTTTCCATATTAAAATATCCTTCATTTGGTTTCTCTATTTTCTTTGTGTGTGTTTTTATGATGTATGGTATTTGAAATGATATCAACAATTTCTGGTTGTTTCGGTGATTTTTAATCAGGCATCAACATCCAACATGCAATGGTTGTGGTCACATTTAGCCTTTATCTTAAAGAGCATGCCCTAATTAGGGTGTTGAGTTGGATCTTATTAATAAAGTTTTTTTTTCATGAAGTTTTGCCTATAGGACTAAGACAAAAGGGAGGACCCTCACTTCTAGCTTCCAGTTCACTTGTTGGTCTACTAATTTATCCTTCAATTTTTAGATCATTTACAACCTCTTTCAGTGCACATGTTTCAAGGGTTATATTTAGTACAAAATGCTCAATTGAAAAACTTGCAAGGATGTTTAATTAGCTATCACTCCATTTCATTTTGTTCTCTCTTATTGCAAAGCTTTGTTCACTATTGACTTGTAGCTAATTTAATAGCATGTTGTTAGTTTGTAATGTTTTTCTTCTTCTGTTTTTATTATGTGGGTATGGGAATGAATACATATAGTATTAAATTTCTTGCGTCTCTTGTTCACCTAACATGCTTTGTATTATGCTCTAGATTATTAATTGCATACCAAAAGACCAGTGAAGGTGCAAAATAAAGCTAAATTTAATGACATGTATTTTCCATTTACCATGCATGTACCTTAATATTACAAGGTCAAGTGGTGTGGCCATGAAGTTCAATTATATGGTTAAGGACCAGGCTATATGGTAAAACTGTGTCTATCATAGCTTGCCACAGAACTAGTTAAGGCTTTCTAAACATTTAACGGTTTAAAAGTAAGTAAAAAATATGAAATAAATAGGGAAGCCTCACTCCAATATAATAAGACGATCCAACGGTGTGATTGTGAAAATATGCATTTATGTGTCCTCAGTGAAAAAAACAAGCATTTCAGCTCTCTGCAGGATCAATATATATTGAAACATTTGTTCTTTTTGTCCAGGACACATGCATTCATATTTTTTCAATCCATCCGTTGGATCATGTTATATTATAGGTGTGTTGATTCGGTATTTTTTCAGAATTTTTGAGAACTTTTACACCGTTGAAAACCTTAACTAGTTCTGTGGCAAGCTATTGTAGAAAATCCTACTCCTATATATATATATATATATATATATATATATATATATATATATATACTCCTATATATATATATATAATAACCCAGGATGAAGAATTACTTATTCTTCACCCGGTCGGACGACGCAGCCACTGGCAGGGTACCTGGCTCCAGCCGAGGTAATTTTTTGTTGCGGGGGCAGCCGAGGTAATTTAACTTTTCCTAGCAACTGTTTTTTTAGAGATCCTAGCAACTGTTTAGCTAACCCATTCCCCGCAATTTCTGGAATATTGGGAGTGGAAGCGGCGAGCGGCGGGTGGTTTCAGCGGCGAGCCGACGGCTGCCGCGGGTGGAGTCGGATGCGTGCGACACCAGGGGTGGCCCCATTTGCCGGCGGCAGCGTCGTGGCCAGTCGCGTTTCGAGATGTTTCGCGGCGTTTGGCAACCTCTTCCGCCGACGGCCGCGCCACGAGCCCACGACCCACCTCCATCGCTCGCTCCCTTCGTCGCCCTGGCGATGGCCCTCCCATTCCCAGATCCGAAGCTCCTGCCCTGGCCTCTTGTCGTCGTGCTGCGCCGGACTCCTCCCTGCCTTCCTTTTTACATGCACGGCAGCAGGAGGATTGCTCCGATTGGAGTGAGGCTCGCGAGAAGCGACCCCCTTCCTACGATTGGTCCATAGCGCTGAGGAGGTTGAGGTCGTTGCTGTCAACCCTCCAGCGAGCTCTGCTTAAGATCTCCGGCTCCATGGGTCCGTCTCCTACATGGCACCAAGCCATTCCCAGGTTTTCTCGCTTTCTCTCTTCCCCTCTCTCACTCTGTAGGTGTTGTCATGCATGCTCCGTCTCTTAGTCATTTTGCTAATGATGCTTAGATTAATTAGCATATTATGCAGAGTATTTTGCAGGAAGCAGCATTACTGTATTATTAAAGTGATAAAGACAGGAGTCAATTTACATCTTATCTGACCATCTTAGATCTTTCCTTACTAGCTAGATTATAATTTAGATTTGCTCTGTGTTTAAGTTTATTCTCATTCAGGAATCAGCTACTGTACCACAATAGCATTTCTGTCATTCTAATTCTCAAAGTATTTTAGAAATCCCATATTATTAATCGCTTAATTTATGACATAATTGGAGGATATTTGATGGTTGCAAACCTAGATTTTTCCATTTTTCAAATGCCATGTAATCTTTTCGTATAGGTTTGATAGACATATCTTGGTCTAAATCTGCATTTGTGAATTCAGTTTCTTCATTTTTGTTTGCTTGATGATGCATTTCTGTCAGAGCATAGGTATACTATTGTTAGGTGAATTTAACCGTCGATTCATCTGTTTTCCATGTCATACAAAACAATAACCTTCTCTTCTTTAGGTTGTGATTTTAAAACTTGTTATAGCGATCGTTTGAGGAACCCCTGGAATTCTTCATGATGGATGACAAGATGTTTATTTTCCCTTGCTTGCCATCATGTCATGATTCTTGTCCTTGATATTTTAACTCAAATCATGATCCCGGGGCATCAATTAGGAGTACATGTACTTCATCTTTGTCATTGTGCAGATGACGGTCATTTAGCCATTTATATATGTAGTAATCTATTAATAAACCCTTGTCGATCGACCGAGTCAGATTTCTCTTGGGTCTAATCCAACGAACGTGTTGTGCCTCTGACGTTCCACCTTAACTCCACGCGTGGGTAAAATCTTTTAGGTGTCGATGTAAGTTTACGTTTGCAAAAAGATTTCTGTTTGTGGTACCTATAGCCCCTTTCTCCGGCTCATTGTTTCCTATTCTAATTGTGGTGGCCGATTCCCTAAAAAAAATCATGGTGGCATGCGGTTTTCGCCAGTGGCCGGCATCTAAGTGGGTAGCGGGTGGGCGCGATGGCATGGTGGTCGGAAGAAAGGCTGGGCGGGTTGGGGAGTGGCGGCTGACTACGGTGGGGGTGTGACGACGTGGTGCTCGGCGGCAATGTCGGCGAGGCGTGCAAGGCGTGGCCTCAGTGTTGGGCAAAGCGGCTTGTGGTAGTCTGCTGGCTGCTGGAATGGGTGTAGGGTGCTCACGGCGCTGCTTCAACTGCAAGCGATTTGTGCTGCTTGCTCCACTACGCTCTAGTGAGTTTAATCAAGGTTTTGGTTCTCGGTTTGTGTTCTTTTCGCCCCGGAACGAGATGGCCGAAATTCGGCCATTTCAAATATTACTAGTAATAGGCCAAGGTGGATCATGCTTCCCCCTTTACTGATGATACCATAGTACTCCCTCCGTCTCATAATATAAGATGTTATTACATCCAATAACGGAGGGAGTAGATAAGGACATTCATGAAGTCAAGGAAAATAGGTAACAAAACCATACATATCCTTCCATGTGCATAATGCAGAAATGTCATACATACCTCTGCTATGGAGAACCCTCGAGAGATTGATCCAGAAACAAGAATGTTTAATAAAGCTAAAGTATCTATATGAACAAAAATAAACTAGTCCTTATTAATGAGTAGCAATTGTATCTACTCAAGTATTTTATATTGTGTATTACCATGTTGTTCTAAACTCTGAGTTTAGTTGACCCAGAAATTGATTGATCATTTGTCTGATTATGCAGTAAAAGCTTATCGATTCATTTGGTGAGGACTAGAAGCTTATCAATAAATTGAATGATGAATTATGTAGTTTAGAAATAGCTAACTCTATCCCTGCAAATAAAATGAAGTGTCAGCTCTCATATGAACCTGTATTTACAACATTTTGGAGATTGAGGAGCTTGAAGAAAATGTATTTCTTTGTCATGTGCACATACCACCAGATTTATAATGAAAACTTAATGAGTTTGTCTTCAGTTTGATCTTCGTGATAATACTACTTATCCTATACAGATAAAAAGAAATATATGTGTATATGAGTACTTGTAGTTTACGTTTGGTGTTACTTTTCTTTTCAACTTGAAAATTTGGTACTCAGTATACTCCTTGTTGCCTTTGTTTTCTGTCTGGGTGGGTGTGTTCAGAATATCATTTTTTAATAGAATGTTGTGCCTTAAGATTCTTTTTATGGAAAGTCTTAACAGTGTTGTTTTCTTACTCAAATCTATGTTTTGATTTCTTGTTTGAAATAGGGCGACCATATTACTAAAGCTTCACCATACAGTGAAGAATGGATGCATCAACTCTCATCTTATTCACCAAATTAGGAACTGTTCCATCTCTATTTTAATTTCCCCTTTAGGTACTATTGATATACTTCATTTAATTTTTTAAATTAGGATCTGTTTTGCAATTTCAAAATCGATACTCTATGCAGCTAAACATTAGTCCAAATGGCAAACAGTTCTGTAGCTTCTGTTTTTGTCAACACTAAAAACTCGGCACTACCTTCTACTTTTGTTCAACAATATCCTCAAATCCATAGCTCTCCTAAAATAAGTGCGTGGAGCACGAATAGAAATCTACAAAATGATCTGCCTCCTGAACCACCACCCGAAGGGCCAGTTCTTTCCTGGCTTTTTTGGGCTTACAGAATAAGCTGCCCCCTACCCAGCTTATTCTAGAAGCCAAACGAATTTTTTCTTTTAGAAGCCTACTTTTCAAGTCTTAACTATTAGGTTTCTAAAAATAATAATTTTGGTTGGGCTTGTAGAATAAGCTGGGTAGGGGTACCTTATTTCAGCTTATTCTAGAAGCTAGCAAAAGAACTGACCTGAAGATGTGTTTGGCACGGTAAGGCATAAATCAGCCATCTATTTCTGAAAGAAGATTCCTAATTGTCCAATTTCTACTTTATATTGGAGTTTGCAGATTTAATATTTACTTTTTTGCAACAAATAAATTTTCTCTTGGGCTTTGCTTTAGATTCTTTATATACTGTGAAGTGCTGGTTTTGCTCATCTTTAACCCATTGTTTCTGGTCTGATGGCCTTTTACATGCTAGGCCAGCTGCTTAGTTAATGGGCTTGAGGGGGAAGTATAAAGGGTGTTAGATGATAGGAGGTGGGCAGGGCTGCTTGGCTACAAGGTACTAAATTTTCAGATTATTATAGCTAGCAAACTGCACATAAATGTATATACCCATGTACTAGTGTTTTTGTTTTGGCAAAAATAATGGGTGTACAGATGTACACCCATGTACCTTTCCACGAGGTTGTGGAAGTCGGTGTTCAAACACAACTTGCCTTTGCAAGAGGTTTATCTGATGGGCTCCCTAAGTTTGTGAAGGCTGAAGGATATGTTGTGTAAGTTGAGGCAAGTGACTGAAACATTGAAATACATTGTTCTCTGTAACTGTAATCTCGCTCTTCATAAACAAGTCTCGGTATGTGGATTATACCGAATTGTTCCGCTGGGGGGCCAACAAACTACACTAAATCATATAACGTTTGGTCACCCTATGAGACAATCGCTACTCCAAATCATACATAAATAGTCATGGCCTGTTGTTGTAGTTGCTCAAAAAACTTGCTACAGCAAGAATTTTTGTTCATCCAGGCTGTGCTGCCAATTTTTTCTTTTATCAATTGGTGTTAGGTGCCCCTTTTCATCACGAGTATAGGCCGTGGTAGCCTGCTTCGATGGTACAAAATTCACATTCATGAGATGGGTTGTGGACAACTTCTAATCCTTATCCCTTTAGTTTTATGCTACTCCAATTGTATCTGGCACAATTTGATACATCACACGGTTTAGTGTGCATTGAAACAATAGTTACAGAGTTTGGCCTCTCTGTCTTGTTTCTGTGTATACTTCTGATTCAGACCTGCAACCAGCGTGTTCGTGTGATTCCGCTGAATTTGGCACATTCAAACTTCCATTGGGATTTCTCTCATTTTGATATTATTCCCAGTTTATGGTATTGAAGCCTCACGTAACCCTCGAGTGTTATATGTTCTTGTGTGTTGGCAGCCTCTACCTCTTTGTTGGTATGCTTCTAGCAACTCAAAATAATATTTTTTTCAGGTGTCTGTTCAAGTGGATATGAATGTTTCATCCGCTGGAGAGATGGTTGGATAGATGAAATTGACGGGAAATCTTTGGCCACCTGCAGGTTAAGCTGCTTGAAGAACAAGTTCAAACATGTATGATGGCAGTGAAGTTGCGCCTCTGAGTCTCTTTGCATCCTGATGTAATTAGTCCCGTAGTATTCAGTTCTGTAGTAATTATTTCTGAATATTTCCTGCTGCTGGTTATTGAGTTTCAAGTGACATTCAATGTTCTCCAAAGGAATTTTATTTGTACTACTAGTAGGGATGATTTTCATTACGTGAGACATATCCCGGAACCATCATTTACTCTTCTACATGGAATCTATTTATTATATGGCTTTGTTATTGCTGGGCCATGTCGTTGATTATATGATTTTACGGCCATCAGACTAGTTCTTATATTGGCTCTCAAATTCTGTACATCAATGCCTCTCATGGTTCCTTTTTAGATTGGTTCCATAATCTGTACGTTGGCTGCTGATTTTTCTTTGTCCTGTATGCTATTTTGCATGGGTCATCAAATTTCTGAAGCCGGTTCTGAAATTTCTTAGGCCGATGCTTGCGGAAAGAGTCTGTACCGAATGAATTAGTGGACCATTTCCTTACAGTGAGCAAAAATGCCGTCTACAGAACAATTACTGGACTAGGTGGAGAATGATCATTAATAGATCTAGCAAAAATACCTGTGATATACGAATGCATCCTTATGTTCTAGAAAAAAATAGAATACAGCCTTGTCCTATTAAAAAACAGGAACACAACCCTATTGGTTGCCGTAAAATTACAGTAGCATATTTTCATTTTTATAGTGTGATTTGGTTGCGCCATACTGGCTTTCATAATCAGGCCGTAAATTACATGCATGCATTATGTAAGATTACCTTGGACCCTTCTGCACGGTGAGAGACCGGTTTCTTTTCTCCCATCATAATCTTACCTCAAGTGTTTATGGGACTGGACTGGGGTGAGGAATAAGAATTCCTCACCCAGGGTGACGAATAGCGCGACCCTATATATATATATATATGTGTGTGTGTGTGTGTGTGTGTGTGTGTGTGTGTGTGTGTGTGTGTGTGTTGGCTTTCTTTTGTCTTGTGAATTTAAAGTTGAAATAGAAACTCTAGATGCATAAGTTTGTAATTACAAAAAGGCAAGTCATGTGTGAAAGCAAATTGGAGAGGATGCATTAATTATTAGCATGAGTGTTACATCTTACAACGTATACACTTCGCCACTTTCTCAATAAGACTACTAAGCACATTACATTCATTTGTGGCTTATATCATTCTAGTGTGGCGAATTTAAAGTTGAAATAAAAATTCTAGATGCATAAGTTTGTAATTACAAAAGGGCAAGTCGTGTGTGAAAGCAAATTGAAGAGGATGCATTTATTATTAGCATGAGTGCTACATCTTACAACGTAGGAAATACACACCACCACTTTCTTAATAAGACTACTAAACACATTACATTCATTTGTAGCTTATATCATTCTAGTGCGGCCTCATGCGGGACTGGTGCCTGCGATGAAGTGGTATAGAGCTTTGCAAATTGTTGCATGCGATCTTGTGGTGGGTTAGCGCCGATGTATGAGATTACTGGATCTTCAGTTTGTGGGCGTTGAAGATAGATATGTAATGGTATGAGGTCAGAAAAAATATTTCACATTTTTGGTATGATCTTAGTCTGTCTTGTGAACTCATTTTGCTAGGTGGTTATCTGCTAATGAGTCATGTTGAGCCGAAATTGCTTGGTGTGTTCCTTCTCTTGTGTTGAAAACATGCTTCTCTTTGTGACTTCGTGGTGCACACCGTGCATTGTTATTGTGTTTCGTTGAGATTTCGTGTGGGGTGGCAAAACACTAATGTGTTGATCCTTTTTGTTGTTTAATTATTTATTTCATGCCTTCAAGGATCAATCGTGTATATTTGTTGTTATTGTACGTGTGAAATCTTGTATACATGTGTCATTGAGTCTTAGTATACGTGGCAATGTGTTGGTGACTATACATAGTGATTGTCTACATCCGTTCTTGAAATGTGGAGTCATGTTTCTCTCATTGAAAGTATAGAAATGCCACATGGCTGGTCTGTGCCAATGATGGATGATGCTGAAGATGAAGGTTGGTTAATCTTATGAAAGAGTGGAATAGAGCCCATAAGACTATCTCGCATATTAAATTTAGTTTATTTTTAACAACCCATATATTAATTAATCGAAACAAATGTTCTTACAATCATTCGTTATAGTATACACCACACAGCGTAGAACATAGTTAATAAGAATCACATCAGATCCAGTACTATAGCTAAACTTAGCACTCTCATGTGCCACCCCATTGGCAATCCAATTTATCTACTCAAAGCCTCATTCATCAAAACAAATGTTCTTACAATCATTCATTACACTATACTCAAAGCCTCATTCATCAAACTTTAGTAATTGAGCATCACAATGGGTTCAAATGAAAAACATACCATAGGTTGGATCTTCTGTATATCAACTATACAACACATCAAGTGTTTATATGTTTGAACATCATATGAAATTAAACCTGAATCAGAATTCCTTTTATCAAGAAATGGAACGCAATGTTATGGAGAGGTCAAAAATAACTGTGACCCACCATAGCATATTAAAAGATGTTGTTCCTGAATTTCGTTCAAGGAGTTTCCGGAGATTTCAAGGTAAAATAAAGACAGTCCATTCTTGTCATGTATATATTGCATGGTCCAAATTTCTGATGAATGATGATGGTGTATTATCGAGTCACTCTAAAACTATTTGGAGTACGTGTTCAAGGGGTAATGAAGTTACTCACACTAGATTAATGATATGTACTATTAAAAGAAGAAGAAAACTTCCTACAGTCAATCTCTATCCGGGCTTATACCATCCATGTATAACTGGATCGAATTCGATGGGGAATCATCTCCATGGAATGCTGATTTGTATAATAAACATACAATACTTCATCATTCGTTCATATCAACTATACATATATAACAACTGATATAACCACCCCACTATGGTATATCTATCATTAATATACACTTAATTATACCTCCATCCCTCTAACTGATAATTTTTGCTTCTATAGATTTTTGGGTTTCAAAAATAAAATTACGCAATAATATAATGATGTATAATGCTACTTGAGTGGATGCATGCGTTTATATATCATCATAACTAAAAGAACATAAAAAAAATAGAAACATGACACGCCACTTGATTTCATAGAAGTGAGATTGGCAAAGTTAATATTACTTCCACAATTTTGCTTGGCAATTTAATAAATGCCCGCTAACCCACTATTTTTCCCATCCACAAGGAATCTACCCCAACACAATGTGATCCTAACATAAGATAACCATGCAGAAAATGCAAAAAGTAATAACCCTAAAATTAGCAGCAGTACATGCAAACATGCACTCAAGGAGAAATTCTATTATTCGCCAAAAAAGGAGAAGATCTATTAATACTTTAATGATGGATCTTCACATGTCACAATAGCATATATGCGATCCCGGCCAGAAAGACTTGTAGAACCTCACGATGGCCAAGAAGAAAGTGGTCGACCCGGATGGTGGACAACAAAGCTACCACGCCTCGCCATATAAGTAAAAAAGTAAAATAAACCAAAGGAAGAACGAAGAACCAAAACCAGCCCACACCTATAAGGGCATCTCGAGCCGCGCCCCCCCCCCCCCCCCCGGCCCCCCCAGGCCACTTTTTCGGCGCCGGTGCCGAAAAAACGGCCCAGTCGCGCCCCCAGGACGCCGAAAATCGCCGGTTCGGACCTTTTTTCCGCCCGGCGGTCACAGGCCGAACCCGGCGCGCTGGGGAGCCGTTGGGGGCTCCGGCGCTAGGGAAAAGCACGCCTGGCCCACACCGACAGGGGAAAAGTCAAGGTTTTCTTCCCCCCGACTCGCCTCGCACCCCCGCGCCCTCGGCCACCACTAGCTATATCCCGGCGACTGCCGCCGGCCTACTCCGCTAGATAGCCATTCCCCGCCGGAAAATAGCAGCGCTTCGCCGCGGCAGCCCCTCCCGCAGCAGCTGGGCGTTTCCGGCCGCCGTTTTCGGCCGCGGAGGCGCGGTTTAACGGCGGGTACACGCCCACCGAGCGCAAGGTGTTCGGTGTCTTGACTGTGCCGGTGATGGACTCGGATGAGGAGGAAGAGCTCGCCACGCTGCTGGAGGAGGAAGCCGCGGCCGACGTCCAGGAAGAAGAGCATCTGATGGTGCTCGCCGCCCTCGCCCAGCTACTGGTGAGCAATGAAAAGCCGCGTCGAGGTGGCTTGGCGCCGGGGCGGGTGAAAGCAAAGAACCGGCATCGTCTGCATGGCTACTGCATGCTCTACTCCGACTACTTCGTCGATGCTCCACTTCATGGCGAAAGAACATTTCGGCGCCGTTATCGGATGAGCCGAAAGCTCTTCCTCAGGATTGTGAATTCCATTCGGGAGTTCGACAATTACTTCAAGTGCAAGATGGATTGCACTGGCGCTCTTGGATTCACCTCCATCCAGAAGTGCACGACAGCGATGAGGATGCTTGCATATGGAGCTCCCAGTGATTCACTCGACGACTATGGGCGCATGGCCGAGTCCACCAGCATAGAGTGTTTCTACAAGTTCTGTCGGGCAGTGGTGGCAGTGTTTGGGCCACAATACTTGAGAACACCCAATGCGGAAGACACTGCTCGGATCCTAGCCCAGAATGCAGCAAGAGGATTTCCTGGGATGCTTGGAAGCATCGACTGCATGCATTGGAAATGGAAGAACTGCCCATTTGGTTGGCAGGGGATGTACAAAGGCGCCAAAGGCGGTTGCAGTGTGGTGCTTGAGGCGGTAGCCACACAGGACCTCTGGATTTGGCACTCCTTCTTTGGTATGCCAGGAACTCACAATGACATCAACGTGCTGCAGTGCTCTCCTGTTTTTGCCAAGCTCGTTGAGGGCCATTCTCCTCCGGTGAACTTCGAGATCAATGGGCACCAATACAACAAGGGGTACTATCTAGCTGACGGCATCTATCCGAGATGGTCGACATTTGTGAAGACGATCTCAAACCCTGTGGCAGGAGGCAAGAACGCCTGGTTTGCGAAGGTTCAGGAGGCTTGCAGGAAGGATGTCGAGCTGGCATTTGGTGTGCTCCAATCTCGTTTCGCTGTTGTTCGGTACACGCTCAGACCTGGTCGAAAGATCAAATGTGGGAGATCATGACTTGCTGTGTCATCTTGCACAACATGATCATCGAGAGCGAGCAAGAAGACCCAGTGTTTGACATTGAACCATACTACAGGCAGGGTCCTCTAGCCGAAGTTGATCACCAGCTACCGGCAACTTGGACTGCCTATCTTAGTATGCGTCAGGAGATCCGAGACCCACAGGTGCATCATCAACTGCAGAAAGATCTGATTGAGCACCTATGGAGGCTCAAGGGGGACGCCGCGTGATGAAATACAAGTTTTTATTTGTTGAACTATATAATTTGTATTGAACTATTTGTTGTTGTAGTATTTTGTTGAAGTATTTGATTTTTCTGTGATGAAATATGTGTGTGTTGATAATTGAACGCCGAATTCACGCCGAATATGGACCTATTCTCGCCCATATGGGCCGTTTATTCACCGAAATTGGGCTGTAAAGTGGGCCAATTTCAGCGCCTGGGGGCGAGCTAGGGGCGACGATTGGACGCAAAACCGCCCCCAACACCGAGTGTATCGCCGGCTCGCCCCCAGGCGGCGCTTTTAGACGCCCCCTGAGGGGCCAACGGCTGGAGATGCCCTAAGGCAGGCAATCTACCTGTGAACCTACGCCGCAACCGGCAGCCGACTTAAACAGAACGAACCAAAATCGATATAGCACCTCTAACCACTATGGGAAATAATAATGGAATAGCCAAACACAACATCTCGACAATTAATCATAATGTGCCAATACCGCCCCCGCAGCATGCACAGGCAAACGTGAAAAGAGGAAAAGATAACCATCCACGCTAAACGTCTGGGGGGAAATGTCCCGAGCAACATCCGTTGACACACGGCACGCCGTACACACACACACAAAAAAAAAAAATTAACTGTCTTGCACGTAGTCACATTCCGTCGGATTTTCATGAACGCAATCGCATAATCCCTGAAAGTCACATTCGGTCGGATTTTCATGAACGCAATAGCATAATCCCTGAAATAATCGACGCCGCACCACTGAATGCATCCACCAGCGGGAGAATAAAGTCAATAACAGGACGCTCGAAATCCAAAAGTTATCTGGAATTAAGGAGGAAAGCATCCCCTTCCAGAAATAGACAAGGTATAAACGTTGAACTATGTCAAGGGATACATATATATATATGCACACAATAAGAGGCAGCGGGACGAGGATTTGCATCAAAGATACATACACATATCGATCCCTTCCTGTTCATCAGATGTTTCAGTGGTGCAAGTGCAATTACTTTTTTTAATCTTTGTGTGAAGATCAAGGAAGAGAAGGCACCGAAGCAGTTGAGCAGCAATGAAGGAAAAATCACATGTTTTTTATTGACGGATTAGTACAAAACAGATGTCTACATGGATGTAGAGACTTCTTTGGCAGCTGGAGCTATTCAAAATCTCACGCTGCCAGAGCAAATCACTGAAGCACAGAAGGGTTCGAATTATCTCCTCTCCTTTTTCGAAATATATTTTTTTTACCCGCAAAAAAAAAGAAACATTTTTGGAATCCCTATCAAATTTGAAGTCTTGTGATTTGTAAATCTGGGTTCACTGGCTGGTACATACCTAATGTACACGTAGCAGTTTCCTTTTGATTTTTTTTGGTCAAACCGAACTGTGGGCCTCTCGACTAGTATGGGATTAATTGGTTGCTGCCGTGTTTATCGCTTCTGGACGCATGCAACGCATGCAGTGTTTGCTACGGTTTGATGGTCTTCATGCATCTCTACTCCTAACTAGTATAACGCCCGTGCGTTGCCACGGGCTCTTCAAAATTTATAATCAGTATCTTTCATTTATCATCCCCTCATATTGGATGATTATGGGGTGCTCTAATTAGAAACACAACAATCAAATATTAGAAAATTTCACCGAACGAACAACAATGAATAATACGATATCTATCAAATGAATAAAATGAGGTCATATTTTTGGTCCGTCATGCACTTTTGTGGAAAAGTGCCTATCCCTTTTAGAATCAACCCACTGTTTGCTCGCACGCAAAAAAATACATCTCTAAAGTGGGGAACCGATCGGTGCCAAAAAGAACTCAAACTCCTATCCAATCTCGACTTCGTGCTCTTCCACTTCCATTGATAAAGATGGGACGTCAAGGGTTTCATCATGATGACCTCGAGCAGCCGCCGATATCCCTCCCCACATCTACCCTACCCCCTGCTGCCGCTTGCACTGTCCTTGCTCCTCGAGGGAGCTAGGGACACAATGTTCTCTAGGATGGGCATGATCAGATCCACGAGGAGGCCACATTCTTCCATGGGAACCCAACCAAGCACACCACCCTCCGCAACCATCCAATCCCGGCCTAACAAAGTCAAGACCCGCCATCGATCCACAAATTAGGCTCGCCGCATCCAGGTTCACTGCAAGTCTGCGACGAGTCTGTAGTCGACATCTTGACTTTGGCTATCCCCACGGAAGAATCATCGGATCCTGCTTACTTTTACCATCACTTCGTCTCTTTCCAAGGCAGCGACACCACCCAGCCAATCACCACCACCGCTTGCGGCTTGCCTACATAAAATCATGAGAAATCCCCACGGCGGTGCTGTAAGATCACCTTGGCGACCTCGACAGTGACCGACTGGTCTAAGATCTAAGCTAGCCGCTCTTTGTAGAAACCAATAGAAGTAGGCATGTGACTCAGATTTGTTCTTTGGTGTGCATGCGTTTCTTGCTGCCCACCAGCTCTTGTCTACAACTCGCCTATCTCTGTATCAGCTCTTGGTCTACAACTCGCCTATCTCCATGCTCGAGACGACCAAGCTCGATGCGCAAGCCGCATACGTCTGCTAGAGCTATATCCAGGCCCTATGATTTTTGGATCACTGGCACTATGGGTGCCAGGACCGGAGTCGCCCTCATCCACCAAGTGGATCAAGGAGGCCCACCACCTAGACTCTACATCGCAACATTTTGTGTTTTCCTATAAAAAGTAAAGATCCTTCTCTAATAAACGTAAATATAACCTTTTGGTTTTATAGTCTCAACTTTCCTACACTTCAATACCAGAAGGATTTCTTGGTTTTATTTAATGACCTTCTTGAATGTCATTCACTTAGAAAGGTAGTAATACAATCTGTGATATTAAGGCAAATTATTAGTCATATTAAAGTGCAAAAGGCCCTATAGGAGTCAAAGCATGACTTTTATGGTTATACTGTAATTTGCAAGATCTGAGATTTATGCAAGTGTACAATTAGAGAAGAGCCAATTAAATAGATTTTCACATTCAGAATAGTACGATTAGCAGTAGCACTTCAATTTTTTCATGTTTGATCAGCTTGCTAGGTGTTTATCACTAAGCATGTTGGAACGATGAGCATAATCTAACTTAGTTCAGTACGTGTTGCTGCAAATTAGTTCAGTACGTACGAAGCTGTTGCTAATTTCAATGCCTGGCTGTTGCAAGTTTCTAATGAAAAAGTACTTCAGGTCAAAGGTCAGGGAATATACACTTTTGTTATCATGGTTGTTTCCTTATAGTGAACAACTTTGATCACCACTTCAGCAGCTACTATCTATAAGAAGACATTAGCTAAGTAGATATAGGCAAAGAAAGCATGTAGGCAAAACCAGAATTAAAAACATCCTTCTCAATGGAGCTCGTGCAGTTCGGAAGACCCTAATCATTGATGAGGGACCCCTCCGATGGTAGCATGACGTGACAATTGCCGTCAATGACGACACCCAAAGTACCTTGCATAATCCATCGATCCAGTTCAGAACAATCAAGCACATACCTTGCAAAGTGATGTGGATCTGAAGCAGAGGTGGGAAGGTAAAGGCTCAGGTGAGGTGGAATGAGACATTGATATAGACGTGCACGCATGAGAATAAGGCGGTGCCCAGGATGGATCTCCATCGGAGGAGGTCGGATCCGCTGGGGAGGAGGTCGCTGTAGTACCTGCCATCCGTGCGATGGATCACGGGGCTGGCAGGCAGGGGGAGGGGATAGGAGGGAGCGGGTGGGCTAGAGCGCAGATGGCGGGTGCCCCCAACGACGGCTGGGAAGGATGGTGGAGGAGGTGGATGAGGATGGTGGCGGCGGCGTCTGCGGTTGCGCCTCGTCCGCAGCCGTGCTGGTGGTGGTCGATGCGAGAGCCGGATGGCGTCGGCCAGAATCAGGCAGGGGCGACAAAGATTTAGAGGAGAGAGAGAATGGAGGCGATGAGCGATGGGAGGAAGGGCCACCGGCGATTGGGGTGGCCTCAGATCCGCCCTCCGTGGCCGCCTATTTCATGGGACGAACACCCGTGCTCACCGTCGGGCTCGCCTTCGGCCGCTGCCTCGCCGATATTCACGACGTAGAGCCCCTTCCTCCGATCCCATTTGCCAGGGAGGCAGCGCCATCCTTCATCGTAGAGAACGAGTCCACACTGAGATCCCAACCAGATCGTGAGTGCGCCTCCCCAAACCGCAGCGGCACATCCCACTCCATCAACGACCAACCTATATGAGGCGGAGGGTCAGTGTAGGACGCGAGCGCCGTCACCATGGACGTGGGGGACGCCGTAGGTGGGAAGGAGGCGGCGATGGCGTCTGTGTCAGGAAGATCGCACGACGGTGGCGGCGTTTACTCGAGGGGATCGAGAGGAGCTACGTTTGGTGCCGGGTGGGTTCTTTGGTGCATGCGTGGGGCTGGAGATTGTGATAGGTGATCAGGTGAGGGCGTGCCATACCTGGATCGATAGCCTTACCATACCTGGTGGTAATTTAAATTTATTACCATATTCGATATTTCCCGAGTTATGGCCTTACCATACCTGGATTGATAGCCTTTGGGGTAATTTACATTTATTACCACATAATTACCATATTCAAAATTTCCTGAGTTATGACCTTACCATACCTGGATTGATTTATTACTATACGTGGATTAATTATGATTTATTACTATATGATTTATTACTATACGTGGATAGCCTTACCATACCTGGTGGTAATTTAAATTTATTACCATATTCGATATTTCCCGAGTTATGGCCTTACCATACCTGGATTGATAGCCTTTGGGGTAATTTAAATTTATTACCATATTCGATATTTCCCAATTTATGGCCTTACCATACCTGGATTGATAGCCTTTGGGGTAATTTAAATATATTACCATATAATTACCATATTGAAAATTTCCTGAGTTATGACCTTACCATACCTGGATTGATTTATTACTATACGTGGATTAATTATGATTGATTACCATAAATACGTTGGGTATTGCCGGTCAGACGAGAAAAGAGAAACACCGGTGGTAGGGGCTGGTGGGAGGTGGGACGAAGAAAAACCGGTTGAAAATAAACCGGTTGAAAATAAACCGGTTGAAAGTGGGGGGGGGGGGAGGGACTATTCAACCAATTCGTCCATTAGGAGTAGAGATATGGAGGTTGCCATGGAGTTATAAATATATGTAGGATTCATAGGTCGGTGTTGACTTGGGCGATAGGATGAGTTAATCGAAAGGAGGTCGGTTATAGGATGGGGTCAAAGAAAACCTAGGTAAAGATGATGCCAAATGCAGTCTGCAACCCATGTCAACCCATGTGCTAGAACTGGATAGCTATCTTCATGGACACAAATATACCATTGTTTGGTTCTATTCTCTTTTAGTTTGTAGAGTAAGAATTTGAATAATTTGAGTATCATTCTATCTCTCAATTGTTGAGAAATTGTGATCAAACCATGCAATGAAGGAACCAAATCAAAAGAAGCTTTCACTTGTGCTTTCTAGCCATTTAAAATAAGCATGTGGCATCAAATTATTTAATGGTGTGTCAGCCAATTCCATGATTTTCTAGAAGAGAGAGGCTCGCACTTCACAATATTCATAATTTCAAGGTATGAAAACCTTGCACACACACCTAAATTCAATAAAATATACGACAAATATATAAACAATTATACAATACACACTTGTGACACTATAAACAAATAACTTCAGTTCATGACAGCCTGATCATCCCAGGCCCAGCTTCCAGGGTTTCCACCCCTCCCACCATGTACGGCTCCCCCTCCCACCTCAGTTTTTTGTCTCCCCTCCCCTTTCGCAAAAGAAAACGGTTTTACCCATGCATGTTCACCGCTGGAAATAAGCCCCAACTCATGCATGCACATGCTTTAAAAAAAAGCCGGCCGACCCGAAAAGGAAATCTTGCCCACACACTCCGGAGGTGAGCTCGTCCAATCTTGCCACCACTCCATCTCCCCCGATTGTCGTTCTCCACCTTCCCAGCCCTCGCCACTTCACCTCCCCCATCCATGCACCGCTTTTGTAGGCAGCCCCTGTCATCGCCGCCTTCATCGATGGCCCCCTCGCCACCACCACAGCGTGATGCCTTGCCATCATCTCCATGCCCCCATCAGTTGCGTCCACTAATCAAATAGTGGGACCTACAAACAGATTATACACTAAAAACTTAGTACGCAAGATTAGTGCAAACCCAAACCAGATTCAGCGAACTAAACCAAATATAACTCCCAGGCAAAGAAGGGTACCTCCTCAACAGTTCCATAGGGTCACACGATCGACAACATATACAGATTTCCGATCAGATGAGTAGACAATGTTGCGAACCTCCCCAGACCATTCTGCAAAGGGTTACAAAATGGTAGATAGAAAATAGGGATGCATTTTATGTCCTCGTAGAAAGGACATATAGATATAATATATATGTCCAGAAATTTACCTGGAGCATGTAGATTTAGAATTTTGTTAGCAACTCACCTGTAGAAGGCATAAAAATTGAGGTCACCAGACACAAAATTAAAAAATACATACACATCATGTATGTTCACGATCATGTGAAGTGAAACAATTTTGAACAATAAACCGAAAAATGACGTGTTAAATTAGTCTACGTTCCCAGGAGGCCAAACAGAAATCAAAAGATGTGATGTTCAGTTATCAGTCTACAAACTGAAAGGCATTGTGCTATTCATGACAGTTCTCTTGAACTTCTGATGCAAGAATGCAAATTCGAATGACAAGAATAGACGGTGCCCCTTAATATAGACCCAAAATTAATTTAGTAAACCCATTGATCACAAGATTTTCCGACAGAAACACGATAGACTTCCCGACCTAGCCCTAGAATGGAACCCGTAACGTCCCCCGCCGCTCGGTCCCAAGCCCGCACTGTCGTGGGCGCCTCCCACACCGGCAGCATCCCTTCGGGGTCCCCAAGATGACGAGCGATCCGGCGCGGCGGAAAGGGCTGGCACTGAGGAGCAGCGACTCGGTCGGGAGCCTGGCCAGCGCCAGCGGCTCCCTCCATCATCGCCGCCCTCGGCCACATCCAACGAGGTCGTCGGCCACGAAGAGGCGGACGAGCCCGGCAAAGAAGGGTACCTCCCCATCAGTTCAATAGAGTCACACGATCGACAACATATACAGATTTCCGATCAGATGAGTAGACAATGTTGCGAACCTCCCCAGACCATTCTGCAAAGGGTTACAAAATGGTAGATAAAAAATAGGGATGCATTTTATGTCCTTGTAGAAAGGACATATAGATATAATATATATGTCCAGAAATTTACCTGGAGCATGTACATTTAGAATTTTGTTAGCAACTCACCTGTAGAAGGCATAAAAATTGAGGTCACCAGACACAAAATTAAAAAATACATACACATCATGTATGTTCACGATCATGTGAAGTGAAACAATTTTGAACAATAAACCGAAAATGACGTGTTAAATTAGTCTACGTTCCCAGGAGGCCAAACAGAAATCAAAAGATGTGATGTTCAGTTATCAGTCTACAAACTGAAAGGCATTGTGCTATTCATGACAGTTCTCTTGAACTTCTGATGCAAGAATGCAAATTCGAATGACAAGAATAGACGGTGCCCCTTAATATAGACCCAAAATTAATTTAGTAAACCCATTGATCACAAGATTTTCCGACAGAAACACGATAGACTTCCCGACCTAGCCCTAGAACGGAACCCGTAACGTCCCCCGCCGCTCGGTCCCAAGCCCGCACTGTCGTGGGCGTCTCCCACACCGGCAGCATCCCTTCGGGGTCCCCAAGATGACGAGCGATCCGGCGCGGCGGAAAGGGCTGGCACTGAGGAGCAGCGACTCGGTCGGGAGCCTGGCCAGCGCTAGTGGCTCCCTCCATCATCGCCGCCCTCGGCCACATCCAACGCGGTCGTCGGCCACGTAGAGGCGGACGAGCCCGGCAAAGAAGGGTACCTCCCCATCAGTTCCATAGAGTCACACCATCGACAACATATACAGATTTCCGATCAGATGAGTAGACAATGTTGCGAACCTCCCCAGACCATTCTGCAAAGGGTTACAAAATGGTAGATAGAAAATAGGGATGCATTTTATGTCCTTGTAGAAAGGACATATAGATATAATATATACGTCCAGAAATTTACCTGGAGCATGTACATTTAGAATTTTGTTAGCAACTCACCTGTAGAAGGCATAAAAATTGAGGTCACCAGACACAAAATTAAAAAATACATACACATCATGTATGTTCACGATCATGTGAAGTGAAACAATTTTGAACAATAAACCGAAAAATGACGTGTTAAATTAGTCTACGTTCCCAGGAGGCCAAACAGAAATCAAAAGATGTGATGTTCAGTTATCAGTCTACAAACTGAAAGGCATTGTGCTATTCATGACAGTTCTCTTGAACTTCTGATGCAAGAATGCAAATTCGAATGACAAGAATAGACGGTGCCCCTTAATATGGACCCAAAATTAATTTAGTAAACCCATTGATCACAAGATTTTCCGACAGAAACACGATAGACTTCCCGACCTAGCCCTAGAACGGAACCCGTAACGTCCCCCGCCGCTCGGTCCCAAGCCCGCACTGTCGTGGGCGCCTCCCACACCGGCAGCATCCCTTCGGGGTCCCCAAGATGACGAGCGATCCGGCGCGGCGGAAAGGGCTGGCACTGAGGAGCAGCGACTCGGTCGGGAGCCTGGCCAGCGCCACTGGCTCCCTCCATCATCGCCGCCCTCGGCCACATCCAACGCGGTCGTCGGCCACGAAGAGGCGGACGAGCCCGGCAGCAGGGTGTTGTCCCTCCCATTGCTTTCATGTTCGACTACTCTTCCTTGGATCGCCTACCACCACAGATGCAGGGATCCTCTTGACTCACACGCCGACCATGCCTCAACCAGCGAGCATCGGCGCATCGCCGGCGCGCTCCTCTGTGCTCTCCCTCCTCTCTTCCATGGTTGGCACAAGGGAGGGATGAGACGGGCAGGAGAGAGCCTCTTTATCTAGATTAGGCAGGGGTTAGGTTTGGAAAGAGTAAATCAGCTGGAGCGATTGAGGGAAGGAGATCGGAACGGAGCAGGGCGCGATTGAAGGGTATGGCAAGAAGAACTTTTTTGGAAAGCTTTGATTCTGGTGATAATTACCATATTCGAAATTTCCTTAGTTATAGCCTTACCATACATGGATTGATTTATTACTATAATTATCATATTTGAGATTTCTAAGTTTATAGCCTTATCACACGTGGATTAATTGTGATTGATTACCATAAATACGTTGGGTATTGTCGGCCAGACGAGAAAGAGAAAAACCGGTGGGAGGGGGGTGGTGGGAGGTGGGACGAAGAAAAACCGGTTGAAAAAAAACCGGTTGAAAATAAACCGGTTGAAAGTGGGGGAGACTATTCAACCAATTCGTCCATTAGGAGTAGAGATTTGGTTCTATTCTCTTTTAGTTTGTAGAGTAAGAATTTGAATAATTTGAGTATCATTCTATCTCTCAATTGTTGAGAAATTGTGATCAAACCATGCAATGAAGGAACCAAATCAAAAGAAGCTTTCACTTGTGCTTTCTAGCCATTTAAAATAAGCATGTGGCATCAAATTATTTAATGGTGTGTCAGCCAATTCCATGATTTTCTAGAAGAGAGAGGCTCGCACTTCACAATATTCATAATTTCAAGGTATGAAAACCTTGCACACACACCTAAATTCAATAAAATATACGACAAATATATAAACAATTATACAATACACACTTGTGACACTATAAACAAATAACTTCAGTTCATGACAGCCTGATCATCCCAGGCCCAGCTTCCAGGGTTTCCACCCCTCCCACCATGTACGGCTCCCCCTCCCACCTCCGTTTTTTGTCTCCCCTCCCCTTTCGCAAAAGAAAATGGTTTTACCCATGCATGTTCACCGCTGGAAATAAGCCCCAACTCATGCATGCACATGCTTTAAAAAAAAGCCGGCCGACCCGAAAAGGAAATCTTGCCCACACACTCCGGAGGTGAGCTCGTCCAATCTTGCCACCACTCCATCTCCCCCGATTGTCGTTCTCCACCTTCCCAGCCCTCGCCACTTCACCTCCCCCATCCATGCACCGCTTTTGTAGGCAGCCCCTGTCATCGCCGCCTTCATCGATGGCCCCCTCGCCACCACCACAGCGTGATGCCTTGCCATCATCTCCATGCCCCTATCAGTTGCGTCCGCTAATCAAATAGTGGGACCTACAAACAGATTATACACTAAAAACTTAGTACGCAAGATTAGTGCAAACCCAAACCAGATTCAGCGAACTAAACCAAATATAACTCCCAGGCAAAGAAGGGTACCTCCCCATCAGTTCCATAGAGTCACACGATCGACAACATATACAGATTTCCGATCAGATGAGTAGACAATGTTGCGAACCTCCCCAGACCATTCTGCAAAGGGTTACAAAATGGTAGATAGAAAATAGGGATGCATTTTATGTCCTCGTAGAAAGGACATATAGATATAATATATATGTCCAGAAATTTACCTGGAGCATGTAGATTTAGAATTTTGTTAGCAACTCACCTGTAGAAGGCATAAAAATTGAGGTCACCAGACACAAAATTAAAAAATACATACACATCATGTATGTTCACGATCATGTGAAGTGAAACAATTTTGAACAATAAACCGAAAAATGACGTGTTAAATTAGTCTACGTTCCCAGGAGGCCAAACAGAAATCAAAAGATGTGATGTTCAGTTATCAGTCTACAAACTGAAAGGCATTGTGCTATTCATGACAGTTCTCTTGAACTTCTGATGCAAGAATGCAAATTCGAATGACAAGAATAGACGGTGCCCCTTAATATAGACCCAAAATTAATTTAGTAAACCCATTGATCACAAGATTTTCTGACAGAAACACGATAGACTTCCCGACCTAGCCCTAGAACGGAACCCGTAACGTCCCCCGCCGCTCGGTCCCAAGCCCGCACTGTCGTGGGCGCCTCCCACACCGGCAGCATCCCTTCGGGGTCCCCAAGATGATGAGCGATCCGGCGCGGCGGAAAGGGCTGGCACTGAGGAGCAGCGACTCGGTCGGGAGCCTGGCCAGCGCCAGCGGCTCCCTCCATCATCGCCGCCCTCGGCCACATCCAACGAGGTCGTCGGCCACGAAGAGGCGGATGAGCCCGGCAAAGAAGGGTACCTCCCCATCAGTTCCATAGACTCACACGATCGACAACATATACATATTTCCGATCAGATGAGTAGACAATGTTGCGAACCTCCCCAGACCATTCTGCAAAGGGTTACAAAATGGTAGATAGAAAATAGGGATGCATTTTATGTCCTTGTAGAAAGGACATATAGATATAATATATATGTCCAGAAATTTACCTGGAGCATGTACATTTAGAATTTTGTTAGCAACTCACCTGTAGAAGGCATAAAAATTGAGGTCACCAGACACAAAATTAAAAAATACATACACATCATGTATGTTCACGATCATGTGAAGTGAAACAATTTTGAACAATAAACCGAAAAATTCGTGTTAAATTAGTCTATGTTCCCAGGAGGCCAAACAGAAATCAAAAGATGTGATGTTCAGTTATCAGTCTACAAACTGAAAGGCATTGTGCTATTCATGACAGTTCTCTTGAACTTCTGATGCAAGAATGCAAATTCGAATGACAAGAATAGACGGTGCCCCTTAATATAGACCCAAAATTAATTTAGTAAACCCATTGATCACAAGATTTTCCGACAGAAACACGATAGACTTCCCGACCTAGCCCTAGAACGGAACCCGTAACGTCCCCCGCCGCTCGGTCCCAAGCCCGCACTGTCGTGGGCGCCTCCCACACCGGCAGCATCCCTTCGGGGTCCCCAAGATGACGAGCGATCCGGCGCGGCGGAAAGGGCTGGCACTGAGGAGCAGCGACTCGGTCGGGAGCCTGGCCAGCGCCACTGGCTCCCTCCATCATCGCCGCCCTCGGCCACATCCAACGCGGTCGTCGGCCACGAAGAGGCGGACGAGCCCGGCAGCAGGGTGTTGTCCCTCCCATCGCTTTCATGTTCGACTACTCTTCCTTGGATCGCCTACCACCACAGATGCAGGGATCCTCTTGACTCACACGCCGACCATGCCTCAACCAGCGAGCATCGGCGCATCGCCGGCGCGCTCCTCTGTGCTCTCCCTCCTCTCTTCCATGGTTGGCACAAGGGAGGGATGAGACGGGCAGGAGAGAGCCTCTTTATCTAGATTAGGCAGGGGTTAGGTTTGGAAAGAGTAAATCAGCTGGAGCGATTGAGGGAAGGAGATCGGAACGGAGCAGGGCGCGATTGAAGGGTATGGCAAGAAGAACTTTTTTGGAAAGCTTTGATTCTGGTGATAATTACCATATTCGAAATTTCCTTAGTTATAGCCTTGCCATACATGGATTGATTTATTACTATAATTATCATATTTGAGATTTCTAAGTTTATAGCCTTATCATACGTGGATTAATTGTGATTGATTACCATAAATACGTTGGGTATTGTCGGCCAGACGAGAAAGAGAAAAACCGGTGGGAGGGGGGTGGTGGGAGGTGGGACGAAGAAAAACCGGTTGAAAAAAAACCGGTTGAAAATAAACCGGTTGAAAGTGGGGGGGACTATTCAACCAATTCGTCCATTAGGAGTAGAGATGGAGCAGTTGGTGAATAGTCCGCGTGGTTTATTTTCGTCATCCTTTTACATCCGTTTTATTTTGGTCATCCTTCCATCTCTGCTTACTCGGTACCCTCCAGCGAAATAAACCGGTGTCAAAAAAACCAACACTAGGGAATTGGTCGCACGTACTCGCACCCCATCCCACCCCACGCCACGCACGATCCCCTCACCGCCGCCCCTCTCCGGATCGCCGCCACCGCCACCGCCGCTCCGGATCGCCGCCACCGCCACCGCCGCTCCGGATCGCCGCCGCCGCCGCCGCCGTCTCTCCGGATTGCTGCCCCCACCGCCACCGTCGCCGCCGTCTCTCCGGATCACCGGCCCCGCCGCCGCCGCCGTCTGGATCGCTGCTGCCGTATCTCCGGATTGCAGCCACCGCCGCCGTCTGGATCGCCGCCGCCGTCACACAGAAGACAGTGCAGGAGCTGCCGCCACCTGCGCTAAAACCACCTGAGCGCCGCAACAAGAGTGCACAGGTATGCGCTAAACTCATGATCTGGCAGATAGAAAAGCAACCTGTAACAAACTCATGTACGGCCTTCCTCGACTGAGCCTTTATGGAGACTGAATTACAAGTTAAACTCATGACTAAACCTGTAACAAACTGCACTTCTGGACCGAAGTTCTTTGCCACAAACTGTACAAAAGCAACCTGCAAATATTAAGACCTTCGATGCCTTTTGATAATGATGGAACTTCAGGTACGCCGGCTGCAATGAGATGAATAGTTGCAAAATCAGATCCCAAGGTCAGAATAGAGTTATGAAAAGAATAGAGTTACATCTCATTTGTATGCAGTACATCTTAGTCTCCTGGGAGAAGAGTTACATTTCATTTGTATGCAGTACATCTTAGTCTCCTGGGAGTTTTACAATTTTGATTGTCATGAACGGCTTAGTCCCATCGTTTTTTTTATATGTTACAATTTTCTTTGGCATGACCGGCTTAGTCATACCTTTCTTTTTTTATAGTTACACTAGTTGAATGCCCGTGCGTTGCCACGGGAATACAAAATATGATGTAAAATGGTAACTCGACGTGAATTAACAATATCCATATCTATCAGTAACACATTCTGCAAAGTGAAATACATATACAGCTATATGAATTAAATATAGTACTACCATTTTTCCAGCGAATAGTATCATAATTCATATGCATCATGAAAAATAAAAGGTTAAAAGGACAGACATCTAAGAAATTTAATAGCCCTCACAGACCGTCTAAATACCTTGGTTCTACTCCCTCCATTCCTAAATACCTCGGTTCGAATATGGACTACACACGGAGCAAAATGAGTGATTCTACCCTCTAAAATATGTCTTTGTACATCCGTATGTC